>NC_080635.1:49361012-50561012 GCF_027579445.1 Ammospiza nelsoni | reverse complement strand
AAGGGACATAACTTTCATTGCTTGAGAACTTTGTGTGATAATTAAGATTTAAGAGATTAATTTCACGTAGATGACAGGTAAAAGACCAATTCTAATGCTTCTTGTTATGTTTCTTGAGCATTTCTGCCACTCAGGAGGAGGTATATTTTAACTTAGTTAGATTTTAGATTATTCCCAATAGTGGGAATTGGACAAATACCAATAGTTAAGGTCTGAAGAGAGTTTGTAAGCATGGAAAATTGGAAACTAGCAGATTTTGTATATGAAGGGAGTTGTAAAAGGATATTCAGAAACCCCTCCTTGTTAGCATAGGGATTGAGTTGATCTTCTTTCATGTGAGAGAACCAGGCAACATTTCACAAATGTGCCATAACTAGCATCAGTTAGTACTTCCACTTTAAGATGCAAATCCAGCTTTTCCTAATATTGGACTACTCTTCTGTTCCTTTACCCCCTGAAAGAAAACCTTACCCCATTTAACATTGAAGAGATATGGAAGTTACTGCTTTTTACTTTACACTTATCATAGTTATGGAACTTGTGCATCAAGAAAGATGTTTGCTTGTATTTTTGGTCCATTGTGTTAGGCATTCCATATTAGCATCACAGCATTTAATGTGATTTGAGCAGGAAGGAAAGAATTACAGAGGGGGGAAAAATTGATGTAGGAATCATCATAGAAAGCTGTTATAGCTGGGAGAGTAATTTCCACTGTCATTTTCTGCACATCGTGCAACTATTTCACTGGTGTATCTGTTCTGACTTTTGTATCTTTCACTATTCATTTTATATGCTACACTTTTTTCAGTCTTTTGGAATACATTTGATTATGTTTCTGTTTGACAGTATGCCCTTGCTCAGATCACTAAAATGACAAATGAATTTCAGCTTCAGAAAGGAAAGGTTCTTGCAATATGGGGCTCATTGTGATGGGATCCCAATCTTGCCAGGGCTGTGAGGTGGTGTAATTCCAACTTTTCCTGAAAGGAGAATGTTTTCTTTAGAAGATACAAAAGGCTTCTATTTGCTTCAAAAAAGTTTTAATAGAACATAAACGTAGAACAATATAACTGTCTACAGAGAACTCAATTCTGCTGAATGTGACAGCTGTAAATCTGAAAGATCTGAAAATAAATGAGGCCTGGCCCTTTGTGTTTTCATAAGGTGGCTTCTTTCTTCCAGCTATGTTTTCACTCCAGCAGCTCTTAGGAATTTTGGTGCATTTTTATTGCTTTCTTCTGGATTCCTAGTGAAATAGTCTCCTTTCTGTTTCCTTGGACACTTTTCCTTCATATTTGAGCAATTCTTTCTACTTTTCAAGAGTTTCCTACTTTGCTCTCCTGCATTAGGATTTCTACTTGTAGCTCTCTCCACCTGGCCTTCCCCTACACTAAGGGATTGAATGTGCAGAGCAAACTCTCATTATTGTCAGAGGTGGAATATTTTCCCCCCTCCTTTCCTGAGTGTCTCGTGATCCCAAGTTCAGTATCCAAACAAAAGTATACTGGCATCTCTTCTGGTCTGCTCTTTTGAATGTTTTCTAAAATAGTAAATTATGCTTGCAGCATAAACAGTGAAGAAATAACCCAAATTCCTTCTCTGTCAAACTTCTATTACAGGTGGAAAAAAATGCCTTGAAAAATAGATGTTAACAGATAATGAACAAATAGACTATTGTCATTTCAGTGTTTCCCTTTCCATCTCATGAGTTTCATTCTAGAAGATATTTCTACTGGCTCTTCATATAAAGGAGGAATATTTTTTTTGTTTAGTTATTTTTTACTGTGTGTTACAGAAAGGCATCCATGAGTGGAACTTCTGCGCTGCTTCTATTAGGGGGGTAAGGTAAGTTGTTTCCTTTTTTTTGTTTTGAAATAAAAGGAGTAATTGAATGAATTTTGTATTATGCTGCTGCTGTGGACCTTGGAGTGGCAGTGATATTTTATCACTGCTGTAACCTCTTGCAATTTATTCTTCACCTCAGTCTGTTTTTTTCTGTTCCCTAGGATTTATCTATATTTGTTATCCTGCAACTTTCCACTTTCCTTTTAGTGTAATTGGATAAAAAAGGTCCAGAAAACTTACATTTTTAAAATAGTCATTGCTCTGTTCTAATAATAACTGTTCCATACACAGAGTTGTTGCTATGTCTGCAGGACGTTTTTGCACAGATGGATGATTTTTTTTCCTTCCAAAAAGTAACTTAAAAACACCAAACTATCAGTAGGCACGAAAATTCAATCCTGTGGGATTCAGCTTATTTTAGGGAAAAATTGCAACAATATGCTTAGTTCAGTCTGGTTTAGGTTTTGGCTACAGTATGTTTTTGTGTGCTTCTAAAGAAAAAGAGGGAAAGAAAGAATTTATTTATTTATTTAGTGTCGTTTTGGTTTTTCCTTCCCTTTATTAAGCCATGCTGTGGTCAGTACAGTTTCTAGTGCAACCTCCTGCTTTGGTTATTTAAACTGTGAATTATAATTTAATTTTTCAATTGATTTTCCAATCTGTTCATCTGAACAGATGTCCAAAACAACTCAGATGACTTTACAATGAGCCAAGAGTCACTGTGAATTCTTAGAGAACTCTCTGGCTCCTTCCATGAGGAGCTGCAGGGGGAAATATTTATCTTATGCAAGCATGAAGCTGAATGAGGGTTTTTTTTCTTCTTTTAAATATATGCAAGTTTCTGATCACTTAATTTTTCAGTGTTCTACGGGGTTTTTTCCTACTTTTATGAAGGCAAGTATTGTTTGGAGTGGGTGAGTCTGCATAACTAGGCCTGCTTCTAATCTATTTTTGTATCAAGACTATTTTTGGCTATTTTGAGGCTCCTAGACTTAAAGCGGTCTAGGAAGGGGCAGTTCCCAGCTTTATAAGGATTCTCAGCCCTTCTAGACTAGTAAGAGTCAGCTTTAGAAATGCAGCCTTAATGTACAAAGCAGGTCTTTGTAAATGATCTGGAGGCTTTTATGACAAAGGCCTCCATAAATATTTATGGTACTCCACAAGGAGACAGCGGGTCTGAAGAGACACCTGGCTTTGAAATGGCTCACGTTTTTGGTAAATACTTCACTGCAGTGACAGAGGGTCACTTCTTCTGCATGCCGTGTAACAGCCAGCATAATCAGCATTTTGTTTCACAAGTAGTAGGGTTCAGCTCTCAAGAGCTGCAAAACAACTTGGAATGTATGTAGAACTCCCTGAGCAGAACAGTACTAAAGCACACTCTGTATGCGGGAAGTCATAGGAGTTGGCTTTGGAGTAAGACACTCATCGATTAGCGGTTTGTGTGCCAATGTAAATACCTCTGATTCTGCCATATGCCCTCTTGACCTCTTTAATACGAGTGTTTCTTACTGAATCAGCCCAGAAACTGCTGTTATTCTTTAAAGCATTTATCAGAGCTTTTGGAACATGGCTGTTTCTTCAAGGTACTTTGCATCTTAGGTTATCAAGCAAAGTTCCTATTCTTCTGCAGAGCTGGCAGCATATGAGCAAGAAGGTAGGAAATTTATTTTTCCAGTAGAAGACTAAGTGGCTGTCTGAAGTTTGCTAGACTACAAGTTGGCTTTTACTCACTGTTCAGGAGAAGTTCTGGATTATGAAATAACCACTGCTTGTGTTGTTTCTGTGGGAGTGTGCTTCAGAGGTCTGCATCCTGTTTCTTTTGTAGCTCAAGAACTTAGACAAGCTTGAGACAAGGATATTTGTTTTCCATCCCAAGCTCTTGGAGCTTTGAATCTCATCAGACTACTTAACTACAAGAGGTGCCTGTACTGCTAGACTTCTCGAAAACACACTGAAGTTCCACACAGCTCCTTTTCTGTGATTCCTGCCAGTGTTCACCTGTTGAATCTGCTGCTTCTTCTGGAAGTACTAGTAATCAGTAGTTACAGCATTTGCAGTGTTTCTTATCGACTAAGGGGAATTCTGGATGCACATGAGCAGGGCACAAGGCCATGCTGCTCTTGCTTCCCCATGTGTTTGTGGAGTTTAGCAAATTCAGCCCCAGTTCTGCTGTCGCAGATGTCAGTGGATACTACATCTGCTTGGACACTGTCAGAGTGAGGCATTTTCTGAGCAAATTATCCTGTGTCTTTTTATAATTCAGGTGATTTTTTAGTCTTCCTTTTTCTAGTTTAGCTTTTTTTTCTTTTTTTTTTTCCCCAGGGAGGAAAGCAACATATAAGCAACGTAAACGCTCACTTAAAGGTCTTAAATATTTATGAATTTCCCTGGCCTATGTGTACACTCCACATTCTTACCCTTTTATTCACTGCTGTGTTTGTCAGTGGTTTCTGGGCATGTCAGGTTTCAGCTAACAATTTAGTCAGTCAAATGTTTCACTGCACATGGAAATTGAATGAGTAATTCTATTAATATCAGTTACTCCAATTCTAGAAAGTTTACTTTTATGCTTGAAAAGCTTGAATTAAAAGTTAGCTTATAAGCTCAGGATGGTGACTGTCTCCCTAAATGTGTGCACTAGTTAGCATTTATGAATTTTCCTAATGTAAAAATAAATGAGTCACCACACCCAGAGACAAATATTCTTACAATGAAGCTCACTCTTTTCATAAGTAGCTTTATGAAGGGCAGACACCCCAGATTGTCTAGAGTCATTTGTTCATCAAAACTTAGAGGGTTTTACAATAGAGCAACCATGAAGGAGAGCAAGTATCAGACAATCTTAAAAACCTATTAAAGGCTCAAAATTCCAAGTATTTCCTGATACTTAAAAAAATTCACCCAGTTACATTAATCAAATCATCAATCCTTTGGTACAACATAATACATAATTCTACTTTATTGTGCTACAAATTAAGTAGTAACATGATGACTGTCTTGATCCATCTAAAATAGATTGATTTCACTAGGACTATGGATTTTTTCCAGTATATTAATAAGCTTAATAAGGAGAGTTAATTTGTCTTGGTTTCTCAAATACTGCATTATTTTCCCTTGTAACACCTCTAGCCATTTCCCTTCATCCTTTTCCAATATAGTGAGAATCAATTATACTGCATCAGCTTGACAGCTGGCACTCAATATGTAACAAAGTTAAAGAAAGAGCTATTTCAAATTATATTTAATATTTTCTATAAGGAGCAGAGTAATGACATGCATATAAAACAGTTCTGGTGAATGAATATCTTTGCACGAACTGCCGCCTACTTGGGGTGGAAAACTGGCAACTGTACGAGAGTTTGCACCTCTTGTGTTTTTGCACTGAGACATTCATGCACCCATAAGAAAATGGCATACATGCCTCCTCTTTTATCTTTGCTCTGCAGTTATAGCAGATAAAACCAAAACTGAAGGAAGACGTGAGCAGGCAAGTGTAATAAAGTAATTCATCTCATATTTAGATGCTGACTTAATTTAAAAACACTTTTCCTACTTACTATCAAGGTACCAATTAACAAGGAGCTGAGTAGAAAATTTTGTGTTCAAAATTGAGCTGTGGCTGATGTCTAAAGCACAAAGAACTCTTCATTTCAGTTCAAAGTCTAACTTTCTAATATGATCCTTAAAGGATGTTTCACTCTGGTTGCAGACCCTTACCTAAATGTACTGAAGACAAAAATGTCATAGGTCAATAGAAATCTTCCTATGAATTTCTTTGCTCCTACTATTTGTTGGGCAATGTGTAGACTAGCGGGGCAAGCTGAATGATAGCAAACATCAGAATGTGAACTTTGGAGGATACAAAAGAGTGATTTTACAATAAGGAAAAGCTGTGGATTCTCAGATTTAATCTTGTGCTTTCCCATGTTAAATGGGTTGATCTGTATGGTTTGACAAAGCTGGTAGAAGTCTAAATGCATCTTTCAATAACTCTCTTGGCTGTTCTTTCAGCATTTCAAAGTTTGAAGAACGATGCTGTTTCTTGTATGTGCTGCACAATTCGGATGACTTTCAAATCTATTTCTGCACAGAACTTCATTGTAGAAGGTGGGTCACGGTGTTACTTCAAAAAGCCTGTGTTACTTCAAAATGGCCTGTGATGGGATAGATCCCTGCATGCACAACGGGGACTGACTGTTTCAGAACTATGGGAAAGTTGATCTGAGTGTCCTCAGTGATCAGTGTCTTTTGTGTTAAAGCTTAATGCACAGCACCCTGTGTACCTTAATACACTGGAGATCTGATGTGTGAAGGGTCAAAGAACAAGCTCAGGCAAACATTAGAAGCAACTACAATTATAAATCTATTTTTTACACACACCTTTCTGGGATTAGTTTTGTGATACTTACAATATTACATTTTACTAAAAATGTGTGCCCCCACTTAAACAAAGCATCCTAAACTTTAGAAGGACTTATTGAAGTGGCAACATTTGGAGTAACAACAAAGTCTGGTCAAGTTTCTCTGTAAGTGTAAGTACAGCTTTACTTACAATTAAAACCAACATACTTGATTTCCTTTATATTAGCATATGTTTACATAAATAAGATTGTTCTTCTGTCCCTGCAGGAAACTTGGCGAAGCTTTGTTGCACAAAATTAGGGGTGTCTCAGTTTCTCTAAGCTGTGTTTCTGCTCCACAAGCTTGAGGCTGTGGTGTTGAATTTATCCTGGAAGCATTCCCAATAGAAATTTCACATCTTTTTGTGCTAAAATGGCTGCAAATTTGCCTAAAAGCACTGCAGAGCTCTCTATTAAATGACTGGATCCACCTCAAAGCCCAATCTCTAGCTTGTCCTTCATCCATTCCAGTTCATATAGGTTCTTTACCGTGTTCATTCCCCTTCACATCTGAGCTCTTCTGAAGAGATAAGTAAGCAATACCTTAGCATGACATAGTTTTTGTAATTGCCTTCTTTCAAAAGGGTAGAATTTATAATAGTATTTTTTTAAATGAAAAGTTATGAAATCCTTTCCATTCAAGGAAAAACTTGAAGCTAGCATTCCTACACTAAGCTCTTCCAAACAGCAAAACTTCCCAGCACTTCTCATGATGCTTCAGTGCTTTCAATGGACATAAAGAGATGTGGTATGGGATGAGCATTTCAACTGAGCTGTGGATTTTGAAATACTAATTCCACTGGTAATTTCAGATATCATGGATTTTTTTGCACATGCAAAAGGAGTGGAAAAACTTCAGATTTTGATGGCTAAATAACCATGTAAACAAAATTTTTCTTCTGCAAGAAATGCAAACTTGAATACTGAATTTATACTGTCTGTATAAATTGTACTTATATATACATTGTTATTACATAATATGCAGTCGTATAAAATAATAATTACTGTACTTAATTCCTCTCTTGATCCCTTCATTACTTTGTTCCTATACTGTCTTAAGTTACTGTCTCAAGTTACTGTCTCAAGTGTGTGTTTGCTTTTTTCCTCTCCTTTGTATTTTTGGTACAGATTTTTTGACATGGTGAACAGTATCACTGAAGAAATGGGGAAGACTACAGAGGAAGGGGAATGTGATGGAGACTCTCTAGAGGTATTTGTACTTTTTTTTCTCTCAACATACAAAATTATGGGCTTCTAGTCTAGCGCTTCTCTGAAGTAAATTATTAATTTCTTTTCTAGGGATTAATGAAGTTAATTAGTGAAGTTACTGTTTACACTGTGTTCTCACCTGGAGTTTTATCTGGACACACACATAGTTGGAGAGGGAGTACTGGACTATTGGGTGCAATGCAGTTCTTAAGGTGATTAAGCCTTCTTTGAGGTGGCAGGGAGCAGAATAGAATACCTAAGCCCCTGTCCTATCACATGAAACTCTGATGTCTTGAAGCTCTAGAGACATCCATAACTAACTGAGAGAGTCAGTGCTATGTGATGAATACAGACAGCTCTCTGTCCCCATTTTGATGTTAGAATTTTATAACACATTTTATAACATTCTTTCTCTGAAATCAGAGATTGAACACAGGGAAACCACTGGGGTGACTTGTGGCAGAGAAAAAGAGCCTCTGTGGAGAACCTTAGGGTGCCTTTGTTTATTTTAGCAAAAAGAGAAGCAGTGGGAGACTTCATTACAGTGGTAAGTATTTTTGCAGGAAAAATAGCAATGTGCTAATGGTCTCTTTACTCTGTTGAATAAAAATGTAATTTAATAATGAAAACAAAATTTGAATTAAGAGGCATGATTACCATGAGAATAATTAATTGTTTAAACAAACTATTAAAAGAAGTAGCGAATTCTTTCTTTTATTAAAAAAGATAGCTGTCTTTATATGGAAGAAAATAAAAAAAAATACTTTAACTAGGCCTAAGCTACTGGGTTTAGCCCAGGAGTGAGCTTGTGAAATTCAGTGTCTGTGTTACACAAGGGGACCCATTGGTAATCTCTCTAACAAATGTTTTGGGGCTGGCCTTAGACTGTTTGAAATTCAAACTCAGCTGAAAACACGCTTAATGCGCTGCAGTGCTGACTAACCTCCATTGGCACAGTCTGCTGGCAGACCTGGCAGTGTCAGAATTGAGGCTGTGCTGGTTTTGGAAGCCGTGGGGAGGTCAGGGGAGCCCCTGGGAGGAATGAAGCGTGTCCTGCCTTGCTCCCTGAGCCCGAGCAGCAGCCGGGCTCTCCGTCTGGCGCAGAGTGAGTGCCCTCTGTGGTCGGCTCTGCTTGTGCAGCTCCTGCTGGCAGAGCTGCTCTCTGAGACACGGTTTGGAACTGCACCGACTGGCACAGCCCAGCTCAGCTCTTCCCTGAGAAGGCTACCTCAGAAGCCACTGGGGAATCATCGGTGTGTCTGCACGGCATCCCAGTTGTCATCTTAAAGTGTTATTTTTCCTTCATCCTCTGTGTTCTGCAGAAAGCTACTGGCATCTTGGATGCCTCAGTTATGATCACAGGGTCAGATGGAATAAGTGTTATCCTTCTGCTCCATTTCATGTTGTTGTTGTTTGCTCTGCAGTATGATTATGAGTATGATGAGAATGGTGAGCGAGTCATTCTGGGAAAAGGGACGTACGGCATTGTGTATGCAGGACGAGATCTGAGCAATCAAGTCAGAATTGCAATTAAAGAAATCCCAGAGAGAGACAGCAGGTATAGTAACTCTGGCTAATTCCAAATTTGGGGCATTACATGATTTCATCATTAATGTGTTCAATCAATTTGCAGATCAAAGAGTGCCTCTTCTACAAAGCTGCCAATAAATTACCTGTCTGAGGTATATAGCAGTGTTCCCTTTCTTTGTAATTAAATGTTTCCAACTTGTGGAGTAGATTGTGATCACAATTGAGAATTTAGATGTTTGCTGGGTTTGGTACTAGTGTTTTTTCTTTGAAACAAAATAAAACTAAACAAAAAACCCACTGAAGTGCAGAATATTACTTCAAACACCTGGTCATGAGCCCTATCTACCTAGACATACTCTGGCATGTCCTCATAAAAGACCTATTGAAATTCATTATTTGTGCAGTCCTTTAAAATTCTGGGCCTGAATTGTTGATAAAGACATTTTTCTTTCTTCTTTTTGCACCAAATATTTTGAAGCTTCAACATTAGAATAAATCATGTGGAATAATCTCTTCATTAATTTCTTTTTAATGCCGAGTGTCTCTGTATGTGTAACCCTCTCTCCTGTATTAAGTTTTCCATGTAAGGCCCAGCCACTTCATGTCCTTAGTATTTGTGTACAAAAAGTCTACCGGTCTTCATAGTCTTATGCTATTTTATATACACAGATTTCCACAAATATTGTGATAAAAGTGGTATGAAATCTAAAGAGTTTCCAAGGGAAACTGATTGTATTAAACTGTCAGGCTTAGCTCAGTTTCTTCTTCATGGGTCTGTCTTTTTGGTTATTCTGTTCTGACTTATTTTTTTCTTTGATGTTTAAAAATTAGCACTTTTTGATCTTTTGGAACTCATTTATAGATTGGCTAGTCAAATGGATATGTGGTTTAATAATTTCTCCATTCTCATAATCTCTTAAAGGTACTAGAACTTAGATTATGGAGAGGGGAATCCTTCTATCCTCTATATTGTTATTCCCAATTGAACTTCAATATATGTTATGATTTCCCAGAAAGTATGGCCTTATTGCATAAAACAATCTGTTGACCCAAAATAGTTGCAAGTCTTGTGTATGTTAGAAGAAATTTTCTTGTAACAACTGTGATTAATAGAAAGATAGCCTGAATACAGCAGTAACTCCTTCAAAGAAAAAAAATCAGATTTTTCTTCTCCAATACACATTTTAAAAGAATTTTTAACAGAAAAGGTTTCAGGTTCAATATGCAAAGGGTACCACAAAAAGAGATTGTTAGGAGGCTGTTAGTCTTTCATCTAAACGTTTAGAGGCTTCCAGAAAGAATTTCAAGTATTATTCTTTTAATAGCAAAGTAAAAAAAAATTATTAATTCATTTAAGGTTAGTTGTAACACGATCTTTTCACATTTTGAAAGAAGTCTATAGAAAGAAAACAATGTCTGAAGTTAATTTGTATTATTTTATAAGTAAGAATTACCACCTTTTGAGTTTGTAAAAAATATTTAAGTTCTGAGTCAGGCAGGGCTGGAAATTAAAATATTTCCTGCAAAAAAACGCGAGTCTTCAATTTTGCTATATGTTGAATAAAATCTATTGAGTAATATACTTGTCAGGAAATGTTAGACTACAGAGACACGTTCTCCATTCCAACAAAGAGGAAGCCAGGAGAAAAAGCCATGACAGCTGCTTGAAGGAAAAATCATCTCCTGGAAAACTCAGACATAAAAAGGAAGCCTACAAAGGGTGCAAGCAAGGACACGTTGCCTGGGAGGAATATAGAGAAATTGGATATTGTCTGAGCAGCCAGGGATCAGGTTAGGAAAGCAAAAGTACCTAACAGAATTGAATCTTGCCAGGGATGTCAAGGGCATCATGAAAAGCTTCTGTAAGTACATGGTGATAACAGAAGGGCTAGGGAACATGTGGACCTTCTCCAGGAAGAAACAGGAGGCCTGGGTGTCCCGGACATTAGAACGCTGAGTCTTCAACAATTGCTCCAGCCACACCACCCAAGCCACAGGAGGCAAGGGCAGGGATTGGGAGAAACAAAAACCACCCTCTGTAGAAGATCAGGTTTGAGGCCATCTGAGGAACCTGAACATGCGCATGTCCATGGGGCCTGAAGAGTTGCATCCATGGGTTCCCACTGACTGGAAAAGGGAAATAAACTCCCTCTTTTTAAAAAGGGAATAAGGAAGACCCAGGGAACTTAATGAAGGTTTCACCTCTCTGCTGATTTTGATCATGGAATAGGTGTTCTTTAAAACTGTGTTAAGGCACATGGAAAATAATGAGATGATTGGTGACAGTAGACGTGGCAACACTAAGGGCAAATCACACCTAACAAATTTGGTGGCCTTCTGTGACAGGGTTACAGCAGTGGCAGATAAGGGAAGAGTGACTGACAGGGCCAGCTCAGATAAAGCCCTGAGCAACTTGGTCCAGTGGGAGATATCCTTGCCCATGTCAGGAGGGTTGGAGCTTTAAAGTCTCTCCCTAACTCCAACCATTCTATGATGATGATTAAGAATTTTTGTTCATACCATTTAAAGTCTTCTAGTGATTAAATTCTAAAGCAAAAAGTGCTTCATCCTAGGGAAAAATTTTCTTATGGCTTTACTTTGTTTGAAAAATTATTTTGTTGCTCAAGTCTCAACTGTGCTTTTTAAAAGTGCAGGAAGAAGAATTATAATGGTCTTTTTGCTGCTGCTCAGAATTAATATCTCATTAGCAGAACTCAGGAATACAATCTTTGATTTTGCATTTCTGTATGACTAACAATGTAGTCAGAATATTTATAATCATGTGGAGAGGTAAGACAAAAGTCAAATTAGTTTTTAGTAAATGGATTCAGAGTTGCATAATCATACTTTTCATTAACCAAATAATTATTTTCTGCAACAGTTCTCCAGTGGGATTTTCAGATGATCACTTTTCTTTTCTTTTCCCTACACTATATTAAGAGTTTAACCTCCACAGGTAGCTTGATGCTCTTTGAGGGAGAGGTGATAAAAGGGAGTGGAAGTCACAGGTACTTTTCCCATAACAACCTCAATTGCAAATGCTGCAAGTACTTTTCACATTTGGACTGACAGAAGGAGGTCAGTGTCCTTCATCTCTTTCAGCTACCCTGAAAGTGTTGCCACAGATGTTAGTGCTTTAGAGAAGATAGCTACCAGACTGTCAGCATATTGTCTACATTTTGCCAGAAATACACAGAAAATACACAAAATCTGGCAGCTGACCCACCTCCAAGGGAAGGGTTAGGGCAGGCCTAAGTTAGGAAGAGTCTCAGGATGGAACTAATATATTACCTCAGCACATCAGCTGCTGAATTCTGGTGGTGTTCAACACTGGAGACAGATCCTGACTCCAGAAACTTTCTTGCCAAAAAGACTGTTGAAAAGCATATCTCTTAAAAATACTTTACCTTGGACTAAATTGAATTTGGTAAAGTTGTTTCAATCTGTTGTTTTAAATATATCTTGATTAATTATTTCTGTTTTCTTACTCTGATGCCCCATCTAGACTTCAGCAAAGGCTTCTACCATAAAATTTAAATGGTGATTAATTTTCATTATTGAATTGTTTTTATTTATACACTGGCATTATAGTTTACTAGTTCACTTTGGCACCAATATGAATCCAACCACTTTCACAACTGTTCTCTTGGAATTAGAGTGGAGTGTAGTTTATTTTTCAGAATTTTTTTCCTCACTCTATGTATGTTTGTAACATTTTGTTTGTATGAATACACAATATTATATTTTTATATGTTATTTGTATTTACATATGAACACACAATATTTTAGTATGTGCTGGTCACAAACAGTGTTGTTAAATTCATTTAACAAATACTGATTTTCAAAGTAAGCTGTTTCAAGGCTTTTTTCACCAAGGTGAAGAATAAACTGCCTCTTTGCTTTCCAGGTACTCCCAACCTCTGCATGAAGAAATAGCTTTGCATAAGCATCTCAAACATAAGAACATTGTCCAGTATTTAGGTTCTCTTAGTGAGAATGGCTTCATCAAAATATTCATGGAACAGGTGCCAGGTGGTAAGTTTTGGAAGAAGACTGGTTTGGTGGTTGATCGGTGTTTTTGGGTTTTTAGCATTTTAAAATTATAAAAACATATAATAGGGCCATGAGACATATTTCATACAGGTGTAATATTCTACAGTGTCTCTTTCTGAAATCAGTAGGGAAAACTGTGTCTTCAAACTGCTTGAGTAGTTATATATGGTGTGCTACCAATAAATCTCAGATCATTGCTATAGCAGCTGAGCTCCATTTACCTACAAATCAGTGATGGGCTGACCTTGTCTGGATCCCAGGTGTCCACCAAAGCCACTCTGTCATTCTGCTCCTCAGCTGGGTAGGGGAGAGAAATGCAACCCAAGGCTCATGGGTCATCATAAGGGCAGGGAGAGATCACTCATCAATTACCCTAACAGGCAGAATGGACTTGACTTGAGGAGACTCATTTAATTCATTGTCAACCCAGCCAGAGTACGGTAATGAGAAATACAGCCAAATCTTAGAAACGTGTTCCCCCTACCCCTCCCTTCTTTCTGGACTTAGATTCATTTAGGATTTTCTCTTCTCCTGCCGGTGGTGCAGGGGGATGGGGAAAGCGATCAGTTCATGGAAATTGTCACTCGTTCCTCCTCAAGAGGAGGACTCCTCACTTCCTTACCCTGCTCCAGCACAGATGGGGCCCCTTCCAAGAGAGACAGTCCTCCATGAGCTTCTCCAATCCAAGTGCTTCCCATGGGCTTCAGTTTTTGCAAGCTGCCCAGGAGAGACTGAGACTCTCTCTTTAATTGCACAGGCCAGTGGTGATGCAAGAAAGCATTTGACTGGAGATAACTTTGGTTATAGATGAGATGCCTACACTTGGATTGGGATTGATGCTTCTTGTTACTTTTTTTTCCTTTGGGGGAGAAAGCAGAATTTAATTGCATTTTTATTCTTACTTTTTGCTCTCCAAAATTACAGGCAGTCTTTCTGCTCTTCTACGATCAAAATGGGGACCATTAAAAAATAATGAGCAGACAATTGGCTTTTACACCAAGCAGATTCTTGAAGGATTAAAATACCTCCACGATAATCAAATAGTGCATCGAGACATAAAGGTAAGGATTTGCAGAGAATTAAGCCTGACAGTGTTATGTAGCTGCATAACCATTTATTTATCCTGCAATTTAAAACCTTTTTTTCTGAAACCTCTCTGCTATTCTCAGCCATGGGTTACATAGATGAACCATTGTTGATTTCAATTTGCACCAACAAAATATGTTGATTTTTTTTTATTTCAGAAAAATTATCATATAGCAACCTAATACGTGACAAAGTAGATACTTAGTTTTCTGGTTTCAAAGACATGACTGAACTTTCATAAAATCTGATTGAAGTGAAGAAGATTGTGGATGGTATAATTAGCAAGTTCTTTTCCAAGGAGATTGCAGATGAAAAAGTGCTTGGCTTGTTTTTTTTAAAAAAAGCCATTTTCCCTCTTTTAGTATTCTTTAACTGAACTCCTTCTGGTAAGAGGGGAAATTCACTCTAAGATGAAGGTTTTATTAATGGGATTGCATACAGCAGGAACAGTATTGATTTCTCTTTCATCTCCTCTCCTAAGAAGTCACTTACTTAGTAAGGAGTGTATTGTAGAAACAGGTTATGCAAAAAGTCTTAGATAAAGGGTCTGCAGAGAAAAATAATTGCTCTGCATGTTCTTTTCCTCAGGGTGATAATGTGCTTATCAACACATACAGTGGAGTGTTAAAGATTTCGGACTTTGGAACTTCAAAGAGACTTGCAGGAATCAATCCTTGTACTGAAACCTTCACTGGTATGTTCCCAGAGGAGATTTTTCTTATCCTCACTCGAACTGTGTATGCAGGGTCAGAATCCACAGATGCTGAACTTTCATTGACTTCAAATCAGTATAAAAGGTTACTGGAAGAATAACTTTCGGATATATAATCTTAAGCTACACGCTGTACTTGTATGCACTGTTCAAAGAGAGTGCTGTTTTGGATGTTCCACTTGTGACATCAAAGTCCTCTACAACAGAAGAGCTGTGTCTCTCCTGTGCTTTATTTGAGTCTGTCTCCTTTGTGCCTGTAGCTTTTTCATCTTGCTGATCTTTTTCTTTCATGATTGGCTTGGACATCCTGGCTTCATGGCCAGAATTGCGTATCTGAAGAACCTGTCATTCAGTTGCTCCTCCTTCTGCTTGAGAATTTGATTTGGGTGGTTAATCATTCAGTGACACTGCATTAAATAGTTATGTAAAATGAGAAGTGGCTGTTACTTTAATTCCATCCTTTGCTCTTCCATTGCTTCTGAAAAAGGAACGGAGTGCAGCATGATGTGTCGCATTAATTCCCTTACTTCAGAAGAAAATGTTCATCTCACCTACTCTTTTAGGTTAAGATTTCAGGTTTCTCTTCCTTTTCCTCTCTGGGTACAATTCAGAGCGCTTTCCCATATTTTAAGCTTAAGATATAAAAAAACCAAAAAAAAAAAACCAAAAAAAAAAACTCTCTCTGATCCAAAGCTCATTGAAACATTTAGCAGTTGTCATTGACATTGAAAAGTGATCTCCAGATCAGTAGATGATACCAAGTGCTTTAATATCTTGAGCAGTATTTTGAGTTTTATATAGAATGCATGTGAAAATTTTTGAATTTGAATAATAAAAGGAGATTTTTTAACTCTTCTGATATTGCTCACTCCTCAGTCATTTTGTTCCTCTTGTCTTTTAGCTATCTATTTGCAGCATTATTACACCTAAGTAAACAAAAAAGAGTGTGTTTTAAACAGGTACCCTCCAGTATATGGCACCTGAGATCATAGACAAAGGGCCACGTGGCTATGGGAAGGCTGCAGACATCTGGTCTTTGGGATGCACAATCATTGAGATGGCTACAGGGAAACCCCCATTTTATGAACTGGGAGAACCACAAGCAGCCATGTTTAAGGTCAGATATCTTCTTTGTACAGCTGAGTAATATTTCTAAACATAGGAAATCTGATGACTGTTTTGGAGAATTAAAGGTTGCAAGAAAGGGAGATAAAGGAAGTGCCTGGATTCTGTTAAGAACAATAATCTGATTCACCTGAGAGGGAGTGCTGTGTATTTTTGATTAGATTAGTAGAGAGATAGCAGCTATTCAGCAGCCTGGGTGTTAAGAAAGAACACCAACCTGAGAAAAAGAAACAGTTCTCTGCTTTGTGAAGAGCCTCTACTTGCAGCTGTGGGGGTTTTTAAATGCAATTGTTTATGCAGTTTGTAATAGTTTGGGTTTTTTTTTCTCTGAATTAATAAACCAATTGTATAAGGTTAATATTAAAACCTGAAAATGATATACCACTTCTACTATCTAAACAATTTTTTGATGATGTTTAGTGTTTGGGGGAAGAACAGTTCAGGCCATTGTTTCTCCCTTTATTTGTCTCAGGTGGGGATGTTTAAAATACACCCAGAAATTCCTGAATCCATGTCTGCAGAAGCCAAGGCTTTCATATTGCGTTGCTTTGAACCAGATCCTGATAAACGAGCTTTTGCTCATGAGTTACTTATAGATGAATTCTTGAAGGTTTCAAGCAAGAAAAGAAAGTCTCCTTCAAAGCTCTCAGGTAAGCATTGCTAAATTCAATCTGGAAGTTTCTTCTTGCCCATGTTTCCTGGAACTGCTGATTTAGTCTTCAGGGTGAGCACAGTGGATCTCCATCCCATGTGAATGCTCAGCTGTGGCCTTCTCTACCAGCAGCTTACTGCAGAAATGCCCTTGTGTCAGAATTCTGTTACCATGTTGACGCAGAAGGCAATTTATAGAAATATTTCTAGTATTTTTTAGGTCTGTGGTTTTGTGCAGCTTTTATGGTTGTCGCATTTTTGTTTCATTTTTTCCCTTTTTAAATTTGCATATGTTTTCATTGAAAAAATATTTATATAGAGTATATTTTGTGTAAGGTTAGAACAAGCTATTAAATCTCAGTGGAGTTTTCTACATAATTAATTAATCTTTGTCCCATAGCAAATGTGCATACACTGCATTATTTTTGTTTCATGAAATTTCATTTCAGGAAATGTTCATTTCCTGTAGTGTTCTAAATTATGGAAAGTAGCAAAGGAGTTTTGAGAGCAGTAATAACATATTCTATTGTGTATAGATATATACTTGGGAAAATATGTTCTGTATATTTTTAGCATTAGATGATTAAAGAAAGAAAAATATCAGGTAAAGAGATGATAGTTGATGATCACTTTTATTGTAGTTTCCACTCCCTCAGAATAAAATTAAACTGCAATAAATTACACTTTTGGAGACTGCAGCCAGGAGAATTGAGATAATCCATAAAAATGGGAAGTTACCCTTTAGACTTTTCTTCGTTAATTTCAGCATATTTAACTTCCTTTTTTCTCTTTCCTTTTCTCACACAGTCCTTTCAGCCAACACAAATGGTGAGTTTTAACCTACTTCTCCATCAAAACCATACCTGTGTAGATACTGTAGTTATCACTTACCTTGGTATAATTTCTCAACATTAAAAAGATGGAAAGAGAAGTGATCACAATTGTGAAGATAAGTGACCCTTCTCTGTTAGGAGCATCTAATTCATTGTGCATATCTGAAATACTGTTTTTAATCCTACCAGACTATGGCTTAATTGTGAGTGAGTGATACAGGCTTGTAGGGCTGTGCTGTTGTTTATGGGGACTTTTGGTGAAAACCAATGGCTGTTTCATAGTAGCCACAGAGACAAGGTTTATGGAGAATGGTAGCATAGATTTTTGTTAGACTAAATTCTGCAAGTGACAAACCAGAATGCATTTGGGACCCCTTGTTAGACCAGAATACAGGATATTCCGCTCTTTCAGGAAATCACCTGGAAGAGTGCAGGAGGGAACTGAGCACACACATAGTTACCTTCATGCTGAATTGATATTAAAATACATTTTGAAATGTGCATATGTGAAATAGATATGAGTAGTTTCCTGCAGTGGCAATGTGTGCTCTGGATTTAAAACTAAAAGTTATGACTTAACTGCATGTTTATTATTATTAATCAATGATTATGAATTAATTAAACTTGTACAAATGAATTTGATGAAGAAATGTATCTTATATCTGTTTTAGTATCTACACTTATATGTAGTGTATATATAAATATATACACCCATAATTTTAAGATCTTGGAAGGTGCTTGGACAACTTACCCTGTAGAAAAGTTTTCCTATTGCTGGAAGTCATGACAGGGGATGCACATTCACTTCAGTGTTGAAGTTCTGTGAATGAACTCTCAAGAAGCCCAGCATTTCCATCTTTCAGGAGTAAAAACAGACCTGAAAGATGACTCTTATTCCAGACAAAAAAGTTTTAGGTGTTTTTTGTCAATTTTTCTCTAATATTTTGTGTTTGTGTGTGGGAAGGCTGGAGTTTTCTGTCTCCTATGAAAAAATAATCTTCACTTCAAAACTGATGGCATTATTAAATTCTAATTTCTGAATATTCCTATACAAATAGAGTATCTTCGGAGCATATCCTTACCTGTCCCTGTTCTGGTGGAAGATACAAGTAGCAGCAGTGAATATGGTTCTGTCTCACCTGATACAGAATTAAAAATTGATCCATTCTCTTTCAAAACAAGAGCCAAATCCTGTGGAGAAAAAGATGGGAAGGGAATCCGGTCCCTTTTTCTGAGGTAAAGAGCTACCTGAAATTTTTGTTAGATTAGGAATGTGCGCATCAGGATGTTTTTTGTAATGTTTCTTTTCACTGTGTTATTCAGCATCCCAGATGAACATTTTGAGGATCACAGTGCACCTCCTTCACCTGAAGAGAAAGACTCTGGGTTTTTCATGCTGAAGAAGGATAGTGAAAGGAGAGCCACCCTCCACAGAATATTAACTGAGGACCAAGAGCAGGTGGTGAGGAACCTGATGGAAGCTTTAACTCAGGTAATTCCAGAGGGCAGCAAGAATTTTATGGAATTCTATGACTTCTCTGCAGTTACCTGGAACTCTTGAAATTAAACATAGTAGAGCAGCTAGAAATGAAGTTTGATTAAACTAGAAAGCATACACCATGTAAGCTTTTTTTTTTTACTGTTTGATTTGGGCTATTAAAAACAGACTTTGAAATTGTTCATGATGCATTAAATAGGCCTTTTTTGTTTGTAATTACTATGTATATACCTGGGTATTAGCACTGGCAACACAACAGAAAAACATGTTTTCATGATACTCTATTTTTCCAGTGCTTTTCAAATTTGAGTAACTCATATAAGGTAGATGATCTCCAGGAGTGGATTATCTTGACTTCCTTTTAAAGTTCTGTATTCCAACTGACTGGTTTGACAAAGGGAGGTTTAGGTCCTTTGGCCTGCTCTGGCCTTATGTTAGGCTATTGTATAGAAAAAATGGGGCTGATGGATACACCATTGCCTCCTAGCCAACAGCCATAACAGGGGAAAGAGGGGGCTGGGAAGAAAACAAATTGCAGCTATCCTTCAGTGCTGTTGGGAGCACGGATGGAGGGAAGATGTAGTAATTGTGAGAGCTTCAACAAACAACAAAATAATTGCAGAATGACCTTTTGGCACTCTTTTGTGGGGATGATTCAGGACAACACTGAAGAAATAACAGATCATGACCTCACTGCTAAGTGTTGCAACACTGTAATTGGATGACAGGATTTTTTGTTTGTGTGTGTGTTAGTAGTTAATTGATTCACTTCACTCTCAAGGCAAAGTATTGCTGGTCTAAAACATTTGTAAAACATGACAACTCATCTTCTAAAGACACTAGTGTTTAGAAACTGATGCAAACCAGTATGATTATTATGCATGTAAATGGAAATGGGTGCCATGTAAATAAAAGCAGCTTCTAACTCTTGGGAGGGGGAGAGAGTAACCCACAGTTATCCTGGTAACTATAGAAAATGTTAAAAGATAAGGCAGTGAGAAAGACATTTGTGATCTGTGCTTTGTGAGAGTTGTTGTAAAAGACACAGTTTTTGCATGTGTATGCAAGTAATAATCAGTGATTGTGAGAGTCTGAAACTCAATCACAAATCCCAGAGAGTGTGCTCAGTGTTTCATGCCTTTCTCAGCTTGGGCTGGAACAGCTTGAGAGAGAAGCAGAGACAGAATTTTAGAGCCAAAGAGTTCAAAACCCATGTTCATGTGACTGGCTGCCCTTCAAAGGGATGATGAGCTCTGACTCCCAAAGACTGTTTTCTCCCTTGAGAAATGCAAGAAATTACTAATAGAACAAGCCTGGCTTGCTTGATAGGCCTCATCAGGGTTTAGGATTTCACAGAGTTTTTCTCTTCACAAACACTTTTCACAAGAAAGCTTTCAGCAAAGTCATTGGGTTTGAGGGCTAGGGAGGAGAATGCCCCTTCACAAAATGGGTCACTATTTCTAATTAGCAAGTCATACTGCTCCTCCTGTCCCCATAGTGCCTAGTGCCTTGGTGGACTTGGATTTTCTAGTCCAGGGCTATGGTGTGCATTTACCTATCTGCCCTAATGGCTTTTTAATTATTTACCTGGAAAGAAGATTGGCTACTGCAGAGCAGTGAGAGATCCTCTTCTGCATAGAAAATCATCAGGTGAATTCTTCAAAGCAGATCAAGATCAGAGGCTAGGACCTTTTATCTTAGGTGGATGTTTTAGTCCGTGGTATTTTTGACTGCACAAGAAGTTTTTTTAAGCTTCTTTCTCAATAAAATTATCCTTGTTTCATCCTGATCAGAATTGCTTGACTATAGTTAAAAGCTCAGTGTTACTGGCAAACAAGAGCTCTTGGTGTCTGGCCAGCCATAACATTCATGGCATAAAACTGGCAAATGCAATTGAACCAAACACCATATGTCCTTCTTTTACAGAAATCAATGTTGGATGTCCTCAGTCTATATAAATATTTACTTTACTTCCTTCAGAATAAGCATCTAATACTTCATGTTGAACTACAACTCTGGCTTAATTTAAGATTTGGCTTTGAAATTTGCATTCACTTGGCATAACTTTACTTATAAGAGTAAAGACAGTGCTCTGCTTCCTGGTTACTTTGGCTGGTTATTCTGATGAATGCTTTTGAGCTTTTTGCTTTTGGTAGCTCATGCTCACAAAAGCTTTTAAAAATAGGCATATGAATATTTATACTAGAAAGGTGAGATCTTTGTAGACTTGCTTTAAGAACAGCCAAGTGTAGAAGTTCTGCATTAAGGGAAATTAGGAAATTACATAAGAAACAAGCAGTACCTTTGTGAGCCTCCTGCATAATTGACTAATCTCTTCTTTAAAATGCTGCTGTAGGACTTTGCACATTGTCTCTGAGAGGCACCCAGAAATTAGAAGCACTGCAAAGCATGTGTGTGTTTGCAATTATGAGTCATTTGTAGCACCCAGTGCACAGTACATTTATTCATATCTTTATTCATTGCTGTACAAAGACACATACACACTGCAGCGTGCACACATTCTTCAGCAAATGGTGTAAAATGAAGTCAGCTACTTGTTCAATGAGTTCCCCCCTGCCTGTCCCCAGGGAGCCCAGCCCCAGAGCTCTGTGCTGCTGCAGTTATGCTGCCACCAGCACCTGACCTGCAGCTGCACCTTCCCCTTAACCATAGCAGCAGTTTCTGAAAACCCATATTGCCAGCTGACATTATTAACTAAAGTCTTTCTGGATGTATGTTTCAAAAATATGACTATCAAAACTATTTCTTTTCCTGTCTCTTCTGCCAGGGAGCTGAAGAACCCAAGCTAAAATGGGAACATATCACAACACTCGTTTCCAGCCTCAGAGAGTTTGTACGGTCCACTGATCGCAAAATCATCGCAACCACGCTTTCAAAATTGAAACTGGAGTTGGACTTTGACAGCCATGGTATCAGCCAAGTGCAGCTTGTGCTGTTTGGTTTTCAAGATGCTGTAAGTTGCATTTTTACTCAGAAACTTGTTCACCTAAACTGAAAAAAACGAAACAAGCCAGGACCAAAGTGAACTTGTTTAACTTCCACCCAGAGCTGCTGAAGTGATAATATTTGAGGGCTTTGAAACTGTAATAGCAAAATCTGAACCCACAGCAGTGACTTGGTTTGGTTGCCTTGTGATCCTTTGGCAGGACACAGACCCTGAACACTACTGAGATCTTACTGATTAAAGATATAGCAAGTTCAGAATAATTGTGTGAATATTGTGTCATAATAGTAAGGCAGGAAAGCCTTTTTTAAAAAATCTCATTTTTGAAGGTTTCCTGGGTAATAAGACTAACAATAAATGTCAGGTTTATCCTACATAAATGCAGATCTCTTAAACTTCTCTTACAAATTAATGCATTGCCCCCATAGTAGTCTATCTACCTTGTAATGCTATATTAATTCTTATTTTTAGTATTTTGATTAGCAGATTTCTGCCAAACTAATATTCTCATTTCAATTTATAATAAGCAGGATAAGGAGGATTGTTACTTTTCTACCAATAATAAATGCAAGATTTATCATTTCCTACATTGAGCAGCCAAACAGATGCATGGGTAGCCCTTAAATAGCCAGTTTACAAACAGCAAATGTTTTCTTAAGGTATGTATTTAAGTGTTAGTTCCCAAACAGTTAGGCTTAATTATTGATGAATAATGAACATGGGAGGGTGCAGCTGTACTGAACATCACTTGTCCAGACTGAAGTCATGTAGTAAAAATGAAATGACAATTCAGGTGGGTATTTGAGGTGGATGAGCCTTTTAGAATTCAAACCTGGGGCACTCAGACAAGTAGAAGACAAGTCAGGAAGGATGGCATAGCATGTAAAGTGTTGCATAGACTACACTAACAAGATTAGATGCTTTTATTAAAAATAAGTGTTAAATGAATCTGTGAAAGAGATCTTTCTACAAATCAAAAGTTTTTGATTCTTTTGAGCATGTTTTCAGCTCTCTCTATTAATCTCATATTAATATTGTTTTGATACTGGAGGAGAAAAGCAAGCATACAAGGTCAAGAAAACAATGCAGGGGGTAATAGTACAAATATTTGTACTGTTTTGATAGAGATGTTGCTGGGCATCAGTTGTTTGGTAGTAATTTCCTGGGTTGTATTCTTATCAGTAAAAAATTTACTTTCTGTTAACTTCATAATTACAAGTTGCTTTTTTTTAACTGATAATTGTCTCTTTCATTACGATCTGTTATTTAACTAAACCCACAGAAAGTGAAAAGAAAAACTTTGCTTTATATGTGTGCAATTTAAATTATTTTGGCCATACGATAGATTTCTATTCTACACTGAAATCCAGGACAGTATCAAGACCTCAGATGCTGCAGAGACTGAGGCACTGCTAAAAGTGAGGGAAAGTAGTTCCCTTGCTTTTGGTACTTAATAAGCTGATCTTAGGTTACAGTGCTTAATAATCACAACATCCTTATCTCACCAACCAAGAAAAAGTAATTTTGTGATGCCATATAAATAACTAAATCACATTACTATGGATGGTTGTGATCTTGACAAAGTCAGATTTTGTTTCTTCAGTGCTCAGTAAAGCTAGACTTAGCTAAACACGTCACTGTCTCTGTGGCAGTCGGTTTGGGAAGGTGCAAAGTGCTGGCACAGGGTGGCTGTGCTGCCTCAGAGGGCAGCGGGCAAGCCTTAGGGGCAGCTGCTGCCCGGGTGCCAGGCCCAGGGCAGGCTCCCCTGGCACTGCACAGCTCCCAAATCCAAACACAGTGTCCAAGTGCCACCTCGCGGCCACTGGCCATAGAACGGAGCAGTCACAGGTACTGCTGCGCTGGGTGGACCCTGGCTGGCAGCTAGAGGAAAACCCCTACCCAGTCACTCATTCACTCCCTCCCAACAGGAGGAGGGAGAGAATTGGAAGGACCAAAAGTGAGAAAATTTGTGGGTCAAAATAAAGATTGTTAAATAAGTGAAAGGGGGAGAAAAATCTCACAAGTGTTGCAAAAGCAGTCAGTCACCAACAGCAGACTTGTGCCCAGCCAGTCCCTGAGCAGCAGCTCCTTTGGAAAAAGCAGCCTCTAGTTTATTGCCCATCATGACCTTATACAGAAGGGAATATAACATGCCAGCTGTGCCAGCCATGTGCCCCTCCAGCCCTTAGTCCACCCACAGCCCCCTCACTGCTGGGGCAGTGTAAGGAACGGAGGCAGCCTTGACAGCATGTAAGCTTTGCTCAGCAGGAGCTGAAACGTGTGTGCTATCAAGGCTGTTTCAGTCACAGTGTAAAACATAGCACCCTGTGGACTGCTGTGAAAGAATTTAACTCCATCCCAACCAAAGCCAGTGCAGGTACCTGCATAAATTACTGCATCACTGAATACTCTTGCTTTTTGGCAGTGAAAATAGTAGGACTAATAACTTTTCCATATCCTCTGAAGGCATAATTTGTGTGACTTCAGTCATTTTTTACAGAAAAGTTATCACAGAATGAGGGAATTGAACTTATCTCTTTTTTAGGAAGAGTGAAATATCTTTTTTCCACTTTTTTTCATTATCAGTAGTTGCTCCTTTTTTTATAATGCTGTAACTTGATAGTTTTGTATGTAAAATATGACTCAAAGCAGTTTGTAAGCAGGTCTGTAGGCAATTAGGAGCAACCCAGTGTAGAAAACCATCAGAAGTAAGAAGCAGAAGGAAAGAGAAAATGGTACAGCACACAAAGGAAGTTCCCTAATTGTTTAAACTAACATTAATTAACTAGTTTCAGAATTAAGTAGGAGCAGCATTACATTAGTTCTTTTATATTTCCTACAATTGTACTTTAGAATAGACAAGTAGTGCTCAGAGCAAGCAGTGAAAGCGATGCCAAAAAAAGTAACAAGATTAATTAGCTTCAGCTGCAAGCCTTTCATAACATAGTCCTTGTTATTTGTCTTGCTTGCATTCTTTTGAAGTTTCTCTCCACAGTCACCTAACACAGGAACCAGTACTTGATGAAAAATACAACATATTGCATGACTTATATTAAAATAGATGAAGTTGATAATGTTGCTATCAAGAAATAATTGTAATAATCTGCTTGGATATAGCATCTAGAAGTTGAAACACTTCATATGACATATATTCTCATTTTAAGCTGTGGGATATGTAATATCTGAATTTTCTCTCACTAGGTCAATAAAGTTCTCCGAAATCATAATATTAAGCCACATTGGATGTTTGCACTGGACAGCATAATCAGAAAAGCTGTGCAGACTGCTATTACAATTCTGGTCCCAGGTGAGTCATTCTTAATACTCAGCAAATATTTTTCAGCTGATCTCTTTAAACATGCTTTAGAGTTGTGATCGTGATGCTTCACTTAGGATTTTGAAACCAGCAGTGGCCTTTTTCCTGTTCACTGTCTGCTTTGCAATTCAGAAATTAATCTGTGTATTGTTCTGTGAAAGCTGCATTGGAAAGCACCTTTCCACAATGTGTAATCTAAATGATTCTGCAACACGGTGAGTAGTAGTAGGTTAAGGTGCTCTGGGACCTAATCTTTTGAGGTGCAAAATGTGGCCTATTGCTTATGGCCAGAAGCTGTCTTTAAAAAATCCCAAAATACAACAAACCCAAACAACCCCAAAACCTTGACTTAAAACCTGCCAAAACCAACCAAACAGGTCTGCAGTGGCTGCAATTTCTACATTGTATTTTAAATGTGGATTTAGAGTGTATGGCTTCACTGAGGGAAAGAGTCTGTTTAGATGAAACTGTAGCCCATTCTGTTACTTCTTTACCTATTTCCAAGTTTAGTTTTTCTGCTTCTTCTTAACTTCTAATGCTGGAATTAATGGTAATGGAATTAATGGTGATATTTTCAAATATCACAAAATAATTTTCATTTAATGCTTTAAGTCAGAATACTTAGATTTCTGTTTCCTGCAGTGGGTTGTCTTAGTTTATCAATAAGGGGATCTGAAAATTACTTTGAAAGTTACATCTATTCCTATTCTCCTTACTTTCCATATCCCTAGCACAAACAGTAAGATATAAGTAGAGTTTTTGTGTTACTTTCAAGTCACAAAGAAACTCCTGTCTTCTGATTAGAATGCTGAACACCTCTTACAGGCATGTACTTCATTGCTGTGTAATAGGAGTAACTACAATTCCTCCTAAGTTGTCTGTTCTTCCCCATACAGCTCAGTGACAGCATTAATTGTAGGTGGTCAAGCTTAAACAAAATCCTCTGTGCCCCAGTGGTTTTCAGGCACTGATCATCTGCTGATTCTCTGCTTCTGATTACTTTCCCTTGCCTTTGTCTCATTCTTTTTTCCTTAATTATTTTTCTTATAATGTGGATAATAATCACTGCCCTTAACACTTCTAAAAGTTATGGGATGTTTAAGGAATGGTACAAAGCCAATTTTATGCTGCCTGGTGGTGAACAATGGCAAAGAACTTGTACATCCTGCTAATAAGAACAGAAGTTCAAAGCAAATCCAGACGTATTTGCCTAGCAATATTTGGGTAACTGCTACATAATAAATCTGCTTTCCTGAATTTAGAGGAAGCACAGCTCTGTTGACCTTATTATATTCAGCCTTGAGAAAGGTATGTAGCATTGAAATGAAGAGGTGAAATAGATCAAGGAACAAAAGCGTCTTTTGTAAGGAAGATAAACATACTTGTTAGTTTAGTTACTCAGCAGAAAGGGCATAAAGCAAGTGGGATTCAGGAAAAAAATTACATTTTGGTGAGGAGACTAGAGGGAGTTCTTAGCAATAAGGAGCCACAATTGAAGGAAAGAAAGAAGAAAGATTTATATTAAATAGTTAGAATAAACAAACAGATGTTGTTAACACTAATAGGTTGTGTAGGAGTGTCAGATCTAGTATACATATCTTGCATACCTGGGAGGCTCTGGCAGGTAGTTTAAACAGGGAACAGAAACCAGGGTATAGCTTTGTGTTTGTGGTTGGTGGATGTGCATCACTACAAAATAGGCAGCGTTCCCTGTGATAAGTAGAAGGGAGGTGTGCTTTTAATTTTTGGGAGAGGGGCCTCTTTATAATTTCTTCTCTATGTCTGAATGCAATTTTTTGGTGAACATGGTATTCTTATAAGGATGGAATGCTAAATATGCCAGAGCAGCAACAGCAGGAAGACCTGGATAGAAAAGAAATAATGGTTATTTGTTCAATAAAATGTTTCAAGTCAGACACATAAGAAAATGCAAACTACTGAGAATGAAATTAAGCAAAAGAAACCCTGCTATACTTCAGCACAATTTGACATTAAATGGTAGCCAAATCAGGAATCATGTTCATACACATGTTTGTTTTTTACAGCTCTTTGACAGGCAGAATAATAATCTGCATAAATAAAGGTGCTGTTATGTTTTGAGTGATCTTAAACCCCTAGAAAATATCTCTTGTCCTGTTACAGAAATTTCAGGTCTGTTGTAACCAAAGCTATAGGATGATCTGGAAACAGTCACTTGGGTCTGCTTTAGTTTTAATATTTAACTTATGTTTAACTTCTTTGGTGGTTTTTCTCTTGCTTATATTTTAATAGAATTAAGGCCACATTTTAGCCTTGCATCTGAAAGTGATACAGCTGATCAAGATGATATAGAAGTTGAAGATCAAGATGAACAGCCTCAGAATCAAACCATCCAGCAGCCTTGCATTGTCTTGGAGGATGCAGTAGCTACCTCAGGTGTAAGCACACTCAGCTCCACGGTGTCCCATGACTCCCAGGCTGCTCACAGATCACTGAGTGTCCAGCTGGGCAGGCTAAAATTAGAGACAAACAGGTAAGTCTGGGCATCAGGAGACAGGGACACTAGCATGCTCACAACAGTATGCTTTGGTTAGCTTTCAAAATATATATAAGCTGGAATACCAGTGACAGTGCCAAAATTCCATTGCAGTGTAAGTTGTTCCCTTCAATGATCATCCTTTTTTAGCTGTGACTGATCACTTACATAGTTGCATGAATTTCAACAAAACCCAAGTGAAGCAAGTTAAGGTCAGACTTGATTTCAGGTGCCCTTTCAGGGAAGGTCTGTAAAACACTGACTTGCTGCCAAACTTCTGCTTTTTCTCTCTTTGGTGTGCTCTGTGTGGCTGATAAATGGTGTTGTGTTTTGTTTCCATAAGGGCAGAACTTGCTGTTCTTTTCTATAGCTATTCTCAGCAAGTGAACTCAAGCTAATAGACAGCTACACAGGAACTCCGTAAGGAAACTACTTCAGATTTGTTTTGTGCACACTGCAAGGAGGATCTGTGCTTACCAGCAACCATTAGCTTTTTATTAAATAGAGAAAGATGGGGAAAATAGGTGTTTTGCTTAAGAGAAGAAATGAACCAGAAAATTGGATATTGCATTTTTTTCAGAAATATGTCTTGCACTTTGTGCAAGTGAAAAGTGGTTCTTTAAGATTTTTTTGTTTTTTTAAGAAGTGTCAGAGAAAAATCCAAATCATCTTCTATATATTTTGTTTTCTTTTCATTAAAATATACCAAATAGTCTAGTTAAAATAGATATTTCCCTTTTGCAGCATGTGATTTATGACACTGACCTCAGTAAATTTTAAATGTGACCTTGATAGAGAACATGTCTTCAATAATACAGTTGTCATCCTGGTAGAAAATTCATTGGAGCTACATTTTCATTTGAAATTAAAATATTAAATTACAGTTTACTTTTACATGTGTCTGAGAAGGTTGCCATAATTAAAGTAATTCATTAGGCTGTACTGCATTTAATAAAGTATCAGTATTTTGGGGTCCTTATGTCACAATTATTTTTTTTTACTTGTGACCACTGAGAAATATTTTGATTGTCTTATTGTTATACCTGGAGAAATAAATAAATATTTTAGATTGATTCACTTTTCTTCCCCAGCTTAAGGTGGGGAATAGCCTCCGAAGTGATCAGCTTGTAGAAGTACTTTTTTTTGCTAGCATTTTGCTTCTGTAAATTTCTCAAATGCAAGGCCTTTGGCCAAATAATCACATCCAGTCATTCATGCAGAATTTTTTAATAAACAATAGAGAATTTTAAAAAAATATTTATGAAAGCTTTATTGGCACAAGCAGCAAGCAGTTCTCAGGAGAAAAAAATGGATTATTTTATTGGCCCTGAAGACCTTTTCCAACCAGAATAGATAGACTAGGAATTAGTTAACTGAAAGGTGACCTGTCTGGACAGAGTATCAGTTTGCACTGAGAATACACCCTACACCCAAGCTGTGGGTGTAGATGCAGCGAGCAGCTCTGTTCCCATGCAGGGTGGACTTGGTAAGGTTTCTTAGCTCAGGTGTGGAAGCATCAAGTGCAAATATGTTTCTAGTGGGCCTGCATGCAAGCTAAAAGTAGGGCAAGATGTTTTTACAATGCAGTCATGTGGGATTCAGTTTGCCCCTGTGCAAAGGCAGGTAAGGGGCTTCTGTGGCATATTTTCTAACTGAATTCCTGTCTTTCAGAAAAGGGTTGCAGTGCTCAACTGGTATAAATGAAAAAAAAAATTAATACATGGATAAATAAAAGGAAACATGCTGAAATAGAACAGTTGTTGCATAGTTCTCAGGCTGACAGAGGTTTCAAGAAAAGGATGAAGATGCTGCAGTCCTTTCAAGGCAGAATTTCTGAAGACTCAGGAGTCAATTTTAGGTTTATGAATCTGCTCTCCATGTGCAAATTTTGATCAAGTTCCTAATAAGATATCATTCATAAGTCCTGCATTTTACTAAACCAATCTTCTAAAAGAACAAATTACAGCAGTTTTACATACCAATTTTCCATTATATTCTATTTTCTTTTGATCAGCTCAAATGGTGCTAACCACTGAATATCTACAGGTTTCTCTCTGGGTTTGTCTTATGAAGGAGGTCAAAGATGAGTTTCAATTTACTTCTGCTTTACATTCTCAGAAATAATTGCTTAGGGAAGTAGGCAAGTATTTTGCCTCCTCTTTTCTCACTCTTAATATAGTCTAGGAGGGCAGGCACAAAGTGCCTTATATGTGAGGAAGGGACAGCCCTTGTGTGGTTGAGAAGCTTTTTTCATATTTATGAAATGCAACCATATGTTTTCACCACATTTTCATTACTGCTCTACCCTTTCCATACCTTTGAAAATGTCTGCTGGAGAGATGTGAACTGGCATTTTTCCTTACAAAAGTTTAGCCCTTGGATTATGAACCACTTGGATATTTGTTCTCAGTTCCAGTTTTGTTTAAAACAGAGCACAGGCTGTGGAAATTTTACTGAAATATTCTACCATACCACTTGTTTAGTGGGTGAATGTTTATGTGGATGCTGGTGTGTTTGGGGCTTCTGTATGAATGTTTGTGTCTTGATATAGATCAGAATCAATCTGTAGTGAAAGAATATACCTTCAGTGAAACCTGAAGAATTCTGTCCTTGTCTTTGCCATGAATGTTTCCAGTTTAGGTATAGTAAGATCTTTCCTTTCCCGAAAATTTGAAGCTACTGAAGGAAATGGGTTTTTTGTTCTCATTACTTCACAGGTTATTGGAGGAGTTAGTTCAAAAGGAGAGAGAATTTCAAGTCCTCTTGCATCAAGCTATAGAAGAAAAAGATCAAGAGATCAGGAACCTACAGCTCAGGTCACAGCCAATAGGTAAGTGAGAAGAATTTTTGAAGAAAAGTTTCATACTCGCTACAGATGAAAAAGTGCCAGCTAAAAGTCTGTCCATTTTATTGAGGTAGCCTCAGCAAAGATGCTTTATTGTGCTGCTTCTGGTAGGGTTTGCTTTAAAGTAAGAATGTACACCGTGGAAACAAATTACTGGATTTGTTAATCACACTACAAGGAATGAGTATGATTTGAATATTTTTGTTCATGATTATATGGAAGAGAGCAAGGCTCATATCCTACTGAATAAATATTATTCCTAAAGAGGATAATCTAGTATGTTTAGATATATGTTCCTTGAATTACAGACTGTTCCAATTGTTACAGTGAAAGTTCAAGAGGCGAGATGCAAATACACCTAATTGGTGAGATGCAAATACAACCTAAATGTTACTGAGAAAAGCCGAGTTTGCTGTGTCTGCCCTGAAGAGGGTGGAAGTGCTAATGCAGTTTGATATTTCTGTATAATGTGCTTCTAAGTGTTGCTTCCAAAAGCAGCTGATCCTCAGCCTAAGACATTGCTTGTGCAGCAATTTTGAGTTACACTGAACAGTTCAATTAATTGATGAAACAACCTTAGTGTAGAAAGAGTGACAGTGAAATTGATGTGCTTTGTACTAGCAAAGTCATTTTCAGAAGAGGGCAGAAAAATGCTGTGTGTGTCAATGTTCACACTACTTTAACTGTACTCTTAACCAAGCAGAGAAATTAATGTATAACTGTCTATAAATTGGAATTAAGTGTGTTTTTTGGGAATTGGCATTTATTTATGGGTATACTGGTATTCTGCACTTGAAGGAAAAGCTCACTGAAGAAAGTGCTTGAGGAGTCAAAAATGACAACAGGTTGCTTTGGCAACACAAAACCTTGTCTCAAATATGCTTGTTCCAGATATTCCTGGATTGTCTGTCCGTCATCGTCATTCCACTGGCACGGGGACCGAAGACCCTGATCTCATAAACTGGCTGAGAGTTCATGGAGCTGATGAGGCCACAATAAACAAGGTAGCAATGATCCCATCCACTGCCTGGCACAGTTGCAGAACTGTTTTGTGACTCAGTTTAAAAAATACCAAACCTTTCTAATTACTTCAGCACATTTTGAGAGATTAATTTGTTTTCAGAGGATAGGGAAAAGCCATGAATGTGAAGGCCTTCATAAATATAAAGTACCATTAATAGTTCCTAAATATGATTGTGAATAAAGCAATAAAATATCCTGGTAAATAGACACTCTTGGGTTTTCAGTGTCTTTACACAATGCAGCATTTCTGCTGATGATACTCTGGATATAGGATACATGTTCACCCTTAGCTAGCTGTGCTACAGTGAAATATCCTGAAGTAGATCAGTCTGCTCTGCAGCAAATTATATAACTTTAGAGGTGTTAAAGATTTCAGCTAATTTAGGAATACCTGCATGTAGTTATCACTCCTACAGATCAGACCAAAGGTTCTTCCAGGTTCAATGACATCAAATTTAGATGCCATTCTTGAAAATGTACATCTTAACTGTTTGAATTTCCTCATGGGTTAAATGTACTATTACTTATGGTACAATTTGTGTTCAGTGAAGTCTGTAGTTCTGTGATACCAGTGGTAGCAATAGGAATGCCAGTTGACAAAGGTTTTGAGTAGCTGTAAAAGCATTACATCTTTCAAGTTGTGTCTGGTATGCCGATGCAGAGTATACAGTAAAATTTAAGTTGTTTCACCGTATTTGTAGAAACCATGTTTTTCTGTTGCATGTACTACATTTCAGCCCAATTTTAGGTTTCTCCCAAATTTACCCTTCTATTTTTAGGGGCAGATGATTCTAGCAAGATGAGCTTAGGAATTGAAATAATATTATTAACAAAATGTTCATTTAAATTTCTTTCTGCAGTTCTTGGCTGAAGACTATACCTTAACGGATGTTCTCTGCTATGTTACACGAGATGATCTGAAATGTTTGAGACTGAGGTAATGCTTCAGAGTTAAATGAACTGTGCTTTGTAAGAAGAAAAATTGATACTAAGTCTCTATTTATTGCACTGTGTGCAATTCTATTAAAATAACTAAAACTTTGCAGTATGTCTTTGTATACTGATATATTTCTGCCAAACAGCTGATACTATTTAAATCTCAAAATAAGCTTTTTTCTATTGAAGGCAAAATTTTAAGGTAAAGCATTTACCTTACAACTGGAGACCCTAGATATCCCATTAGAGCCTTGCTTTTATTTTAAAAAGAAGAGCTAGAAAAACTTTCAGTAGTTTATTATCATCATCAAACTTCAGAAACGTTACTCATGGACTGTAAGTAACACTACATTTCACCTGATCATGCCAGGTGTATAGGTCACCAGCTTGCATCATGTTGGAAGTCAAATGTGGGTTATGCAAGTCCTTTGGACCAGAAGTCTGAATTCCAGACAGCAGGCATCTGCCAAGTGGAAAGATTGCCCTGTCTTGTAATCAGAAAAGGACTCTGTTCCTTGTTTGAGTAATGCATGTTGGATTTCACCTTTGATCAACCTTCCCACTGAATATCATTGATCAAAACCAGAGCAAGAAAATCAGAAAGCACCTCAGCTGGAAGGCTTTCAGACTAGAGTTTCTTTGTACCTGAGTGTCTTTATGATTTTTCTTTACAGAGGAGGAATGCTGTGCACGCTCTGGAAGGCGATCACTGACTTTCGAGAGAAACACGCCTCACACTGATATTTTTTTCTTTGCTTCTCTGCAGAGATGAAAAGATTTCCTTTCAGCCAGAGCAGGTGTGCTGTCAGAAGGACTGTTGCACTTTAATCCAGTATTTGTTTACCAATGTTAAAAACACTGCAGCTTCCTGACTGCTTTTACTCCTAAAAACCATAAGGAATCTGTAAACAACCTGCAACATTATTTTACTTTCAATGTTTTTACATGCAAGTTTTTCAACAATTTTTAGAAAACACACACACAAAAGTTATAAACTCATGAAATATTGTAGTTAAAGTAAGCAGATGGTAATTTCATGACAAGCTGAAATGTAAGATTTCATGTAACAGTACATCACTGGAACAAAACCAAAATGTGACAACTTTCAATTTCTTTGTAATATATATCAATATTATCTGTAGTACAGCTTCATAATTTCAATCATAATTAGATATTTTTCTTTTAGTGTGCAAGATCTAAAGGTAATTGTTTTTACCTACTGCCCTACATAGTTTAACATTGTTTATTTTTGGTAATTTAAGTTCTATGGTGCATTTGTTTTAGAGTTGTTTATGTACTACTGAACTGTACCAGTTGTATACACCTGAACCACGGTAATGTTAGCTTGTTCTAAAGCTATCTCTGACATACACAATTGAAAATAAAAATAACCTAAGACTTACTTTTTCCTATATTTTTGGACTTATAAAATAATAACAGTGGTGTAGAACTGGAAAATATTGGAATAAAAAAAAAAAAAGAAAAAATTCATACTGAGTATTAAGGGAACCTTTTTGATGCATCTTACATTTACTGTGATTTGAGTATGATAACCATAGCATTGAATATTTTCTTTGTTTTTTCTATTCAGTCTAATTACAGTACTAACAAGCCAAGACCAAACAAAATTCTTCTCTGGGTGCTGTACTTGAGAAATGAAAAGTCCTGCCTCCATGCACTGAATAGTCATTGTGGACTGTTGTTTCTTTTTCTGCTTTTGTTTATGCAATGATTTTTTTTTTCTCGTGTGCAATGAAAAAGGGTGGTGGGTGTTCCCTGTCCATCCACTGTCATTGTCACTCCACTGTTCTAGCACTGGGTATCAACAGATTCTTCTGGGGCATCTGCAAAAATTCCATTGTGGGTAAGACTTGCCTGGACAAGAAGCTACTTCTTTTTCCATAAGCCTTGGTAACCAGTAAAAGGCTTATGCTCTTCATTTTTCAGGTCTAGCAGGTATTTTCAAAGGAAACTAATTTATTTTTTTAAACATAAACACATTGTCCTAATCTGTATACAGTAACTTTTGCTGGCTACAGTGCAACAATTATGTATTAAAAAATAAGACACAGAACAGTCAATTAAATCATTTTAGTCAGATTTTTTTTTTTTACTCTGAAGATAGTTCTATTGATTTTTAGCCATGGATGTATTCAACTCATTCCAAAAACTTCACTGTATTTCACGAGAAACACAACTACTGTTTATTAATTTCAACTGCTATTACAGCAGAAAACAATACATTTTTGAGGTAATTTTAAACACTAGAAGGACCAGAGGCGGAAGCTGACTTGTAAAACCCAAAACTTAAAAAAGACTTCACCCATTGAGAAGTAACCCTAAGACAATGAACTTCCCCCCCTTTGATTTTTGTGTGAAGCATGATCCTGTATTGGTCCACTTTGGAAACCTCTGGTCTCATGCAGTATGACTGGAAGGCAATTGCACTGCTCTGTTTACTTGGAAAGCATGCAGCCTGTTCTCTATGACTCAGGCTGCTCAGAAATGCCAGCTATGTAAGGGAGAAAATTGTGATCGAGGTTTCCACTGAACATCTCCATGAGACCTAGCCTGGAACCAGCTGGAATTAACCCCTGTGGTTCTCTGCTGGCTTCACCAGACCCAAGGTGGCTTCTGCAGCATTGCTCAGCAATCAGTTCTGTATTCTCCTTGGTGAGACTCTGTTGGATCTGATCCATGGCCAGGCCAGGCCATGTACACTTATGCTCCTCCAGCAATTCTGGTCTAAATGTGGTTCCCTAAGCAGCACAGCTAATCCATACAAATACTAGATCTGTGCACAAAAGCTTATGTAAGATCCCTACATCAGGCTACTTCATATAGATTGTACCAGATGTTACCTTTTACATCCTCAAACAAAACACAACATAACACTTTAGGATGGTGTGCATCAGACAGGTCAGCCTGGGATTCTTCAGCCTGGCTCCCTGGTGAGTGGATAGACCACAGGTGAGGGCTTTGAGATTACCTTAGTGCAGGATGTTGCTGAGGGCAACATTTTGACCATAGGGCATACCACTGGCTTTGAACTTGGATAGCCTCTTAGTCCTTGATCAGTGCTCTTCTAATCCAGGGCTCAAGCTGACTGACACCGTTACATCTCTTCTTAAGGGAGCATAGAAGTAAAAACTCGACCAAGGCAGTGCTGATTTTGCTGTCTTTTGCACCTTTCAGCATAGAGCCCAGCCTATTCTTCTATTACAGACACTCCTGCCCACAAGCCACAGGGCGTGTTTATCACCCAAGCCCCAAACTCTTTATTTTAGAGCACAAATGGCTCTTGGTGCAACAGCAAAATATTAAACTCTCCTTCCCCTAGAAGACCTTGTGCAGTTACTGAAAGGGGGGTTCTCTGCATGGTGACTGAAGTTTGCTTGGTCCAAGTGCATCAGACCAAGGGAGCTGCCCCTCCCCACCTGCTTGCCTGCATCCACAGCTGCATCCTATGAGTTCCCCAATTCACCCACCCTCCTTCACCTGTAGTTCTGATGATTGGTGCTACCTACAAGCAGATGAAATATTAAGTGATGTTTTGATGCAGACTAGAACACTTTAAAGAGAAACACTCTTATGAGCCTGAAAAGCAGCATAAAGCAAGTTAAGGCAAACTCATAGGAAAGGTAACGGGACCATGACCTTTACAGAAGTGACTGATACATCGGCAGCTCTTCACAGAGCCCTTTTTTTGGAAGCAAGGCGTTGCACGCAGCTTCAGAAGCGGCTCTTTAGGAGCACGTGCCGCAGGAACGAGTCTACGGCAGTGCAGCTCTTTCCCACACGATGCGGCGCATCGCCCGGGCTTGCGAGGCGGCCGCCACTCCTCCCACCTACTGCCGAGATGGCGAGCATCCCCAAACCTGTTTTTTCTCTCGGCGCCGGTACCGAACGAGCTGTGCCAATGCGGCGGGAGCTGCTCTGAAGAAAAAACTAATCACACCTGTGTGAACAGCGGCACCTCGGCAGCCCGGGCCGCCGCGGGGGCCGGGAGTGCGGGCAGCCACCCCCGCACCGCCACCACCACCGCTGCCGCCGCATAAGCGCCTCCAGCCCGTCAGAGGCGGCTGCTCCCGGGCCGCGGGGCCCGGTCCCGCCCTCACCTGCTGCCGGGCCGAGCCGCGGGCGGGGGCGGGGGACGTGGCGCTCACCTGCCCCGGGCCGCGGAGCCGCGGGGCGGAGCAGCCGCGCTCGGCGAGCAGCAGCAGCCGCACGGAGACATGGCGGAGGCCGCGGGCAGGAGCGGCCCGCGCCGGCGGCCCGCAGGTGAGCAGGGGCCGCGGCCGGCCGGGGCGGCGGGAGGGCGGCGCGGATCGGGCCGCGGCTGCGGGGCCCCGCTCTCCCGGGCGGCTGCGGGTGCCGTGCGGAGCGGGAGCGCGGCGGGGCCCGGCGGCGGCCTCGCCCGCAACAGGTGCGGGGGCGCTCGGCGGCCGCCCGGCCGTGCGGGGACTTCTCTGCCTTTCCCCGGGCACCGCCGGGGACAGCCGGAGGGTCGGCCCGGGCGGCGGGCAGAGCTGCGCTGGAGGGGGCGGCGCGCCCGAACCGTGCAGCGAGACCCGTCCCGACCCCGCGCAGGGGCATCGGCGGGGCCGCGCCGTCGCTCCCGGGTCGCCGCTGGTTCTTCTGGAGCCTCCGCTCCAAGGGCTCGGAGTGCGGCGGGGCCCGCACGGCGGCGGGGCTAACGCGGGCGCGGAGGGGTCTGCAGGGGGCGGCCGCCGGGCTGCGGGCTTTGAGCGGGGCTGGAGGTAGCGCGGAGCTCCCGCAATAAGGGAGGATGGACAGCCGCAAGACGCCGCTAACCGGACGGGGTGAGCCCCGGCGAGGGCGGAGGGACGGCTCGGCAGGGTCAAGGTAGCCGGTGGCAGCGCCCCGGTGCCCGCCGAGCGAGGCCCGCTGCGGGCTTTGGCTGCGCCTCAAACGCGTGCGAGCGACGGGCTGCTGCGAGCCCTTATTTCCTACACGGAAAGCGGGGAGATGACCTTGCAGATGTCTCTTTGAGGAGGGATGTACACTGCGAGACCGTTTTAACTCGCTTTTATTCTGGCCCTAAGGGTGAGGAGGGTGCAGGGAGGAGATTTTGGCTTACGCAAGCGGATCGACCGCTGTATCACTGTTGTAGGTGCGGATGCTGTTTGCTTTTGCTGCTTGCTGGACTGTGAAGTCTGAGTCCAACTTTTAGTCCTCTCCTTTTTTTCCTTTGTTACCTTCCTCCCCAGTCCCATTCCACTCACCCTTTGCTAGTCCTTCTCTAACACAAGCCCAAGTTTATCTCTAAATCAAAGAGTGAGTTTTTATATCAAAACAGCATATGAATAGGCCATATGGCTGTTGGCTGATTGTGTTTTCTCAGTATAATATTTTTAATACATACTTTATGTAATGCAGACATGCAGTCGTAAGCAATGACTGTGGGCAGACTCACCCAAGTGCTGTCCTCATTAGAAGTATAGAATATAGCTCAGAAATCCTTACAAGTCACTCCCAGGTATCACCATAAAGTTCATCTTCAGAAAGGATGTGCATCTGTGTTCCTATGTGTTCAGAGTTTACAACCACATTGACTTCCCTTTCCACAGGAAGAACTGACTGGTTTATTGAAGCCTTTTCTAACAAATTCTTTTCCAGTTCTCCACTTTACATTGCTGATGTGATTTTTTTTTTTTAACTGGATTATCAGTCTTTTTATAATTACCTACCAAAACTAGAGATGAGTCAACAGATGATATGTATTTTGCATATGTTCTGTTTTAAAATTACTTATGTGCCTAGATTTATTCTGTGTTCGCTTTATAGTTTCATTTCAAGCTGCTGTGTTGAACTTTTACTCATTGGGACATCTGTAGACTGAAGGATCTGCTTGCATAAGTTCTTGAGTATTTTGAATTCAAATTACTTTGTGCTGTCAAAGTTCATTTGAAACTTCTTTGTGAGTGAAACGTCGGAGTTAAACATCTGTGAAGCTTAACTATGAAGCTTTTCTGTGACGTTTGTTGTCTGCTGAGATCCTTTTAGGTCTCTGAGTTATCACAGGGACCACTTTGCAGGTGTTCACAAACAGGAAGAACCTCAAAGCACATCAGGGATCTGCTGCTTTGGTCCATCCATGAGCGAGCAGATGTGTGTGCCCAGGGAGGGCCATGCAGATGGCTGTGGCTGCAGCCTGCTCTGCAGGCGGAGCACCTGTGTTTGGATCCGGCTCCTCAGGAAGGTCAACATCCCATCTGTGTTTGGTGAAATTAGCTACTGGTAAAACTATTGCCTCTGTTGAAAAACAAAGCTCTGTGTGTGTTGTGGTGCGTGGCTGGTTTGTTTCTTTCCTCGCCTTCTGTGGCTACACACATGGACTTTCAGGGCTGATCCTGGGGAAAGCTTCAACATCACCTCAAGAGTTTTGCAGGAGGATGTTACAGGTGGATCCCTTTATTGGCAGGTGGTCTGCTGCACTTAACTAGCTTTCTTTGGGTAAATGGCTTAATTATCAGGGTGAAGGGTTTTTTTTATTCTGCCATTCATAAATTTATAGATGGCAAAGTGAGTACAGTGCTCAGGGGATATACTAAGTTACACCAGTTAGAATTTTTCAGTCATAGCTACTTAAGCATCTAATAGTGCTAATAAGCTCTTCAGTGATTCCTGAGATGAGAGGAGCCCTCTTGTGGGGAATGCCACATGGAGAAGCTTCTGAGGCGCCTCATTTTTTGGCTGCCCATCCATAAACATAGGCATGTCTCTGCCTGTGAGAGTTCCCCATGCGTGCTCTAGGCTGCCTTGGCCAGCTCTGTGCACAGGTAACAATTTACTTAAGCTCTGGGATAACAGAGAAAGCTATGTGTTTGTAACATTGCAAAGAAGCTTTAATGCTGTGGTTTTGTGTGCTGTTGTAGTTAGCGCTTTCTTCTAAGTGAGCTTAGTATTACTCTGTGCTTTTTGCTACAAAACAAATCTGCCCTTTAAATCATGTCAGTGCCTGGTGGCTTGTGAAAGCTGAAAACTTGAGGTGTTTGCTCTTTAACTGCTGATGGGACTTTTTATTTGTTGCTTGCTTAGCCTGGTGTTTTCTCCATCTGAGAAGAAATCAAATTTCATCTTTCTGTGTTTATTTTTTATTTCCTAACAAAGAGATAAATTATTCGGGAAAACGCAGAAGTGCAGAAAGCATAGAGTGTCTGGGAGCTGAAGGCGTGCTCTGGTTCCCATGGCTCTTTCCCAGCGGTTCCAGCGTGTTTTACTGGGGAGGATTTACACGACAGCGTTGAGACACGCGGTTTTTGTCTCTCAGACGATCCATGTCCTTCCCAGGGGAGCTGCCGGGTGCAGGGCGGTCACAGTGGCCGGAGGAGGGGATGGATATGCCCGTGCCCAGGCCCCGGCACCGAGGGATGTCACGGTGCTCCGGTACAGGCTGCGATACCGCCTGAGGGCACCTCTGCCCCAGCCAGGGCTCCTTGTGCTCACCCGTACCGTGAACAGCACTGTGGGAGCTGTTCCCAGGTGCGGGAATTGGGAACACACACGCTGCAGGTGTCGATGCCTGTGTGTGGTGGGCGTGCTCTGATTTCCACCCGTGATTATCTAAACGTTAGCACATTGCGAACCCTTTCTATCTCTTGGTGTATAAATCGTGGATCTGCAATTCTTCTACTGCCACCTCCCCTCTAAAGAAAATCTATTCAAGCTATGAAATCGTGTCTCAGAGCCTGTGATTATATCTTTGGTCCCACATTAACGATTTTTGAGGCAGTACTGAATGCACAGAGACTCAGATTTTTCAGTACCTTGTAGAATGAAAATGATACAACTAAATTAAATTTAGGTTAAGATCCTCATAGAAGCCATCCCTCAGCTTCAGAAAGCTGTTCAAGTACTGTGTCTGGGTATCTCTTGTTGGTCAAGTAATGTCTATGCAAGGACTACACGCTATGGAAGAGTTCAAACGTGCCTTTTTCTGTGCTTATTGTGTAATGGGAGTCAGGCTTTCTCCACCTACCTACGCCCAGCATTACTAGTGTAAAAAAAAAAAAAAAGAAGAATGAGGTATGTGTGTGAAACAAACCACAAGAAACACAAACTGAACAACAAAAATCCAACCCTGTCCAAAAAAATTCCCCCCCCAAAAGTTCAAAACCACAGAAACTCTACGCACACAAAAGCCCCAAAGCCAAACACTGCAATTAAAAAAAAAAGTTTATGAAGAATCAGGCCTGTTAAGTGATGGTCAAAGAGCTGGCTTATGTGGTACTTCCAGTACAGAAAAAGAGGTTTTACTAATTTAGTTCAAGTAGTATGCATTGCTGTTTTCCTTGGGCTTGGCTTTGAAAAGAGATGTACTTGTGTATGTGCTGTTTCAAACCGCAAAAAGTTGTAAATTTACAGTACTCTGAGATGGCTGATACTTTATTTGCATGATTTATTATTATCCCAGATAAACAAATTTAATACTTTAGATCTGAAAATTATTTGTGGTGTTAAAGGTAATTAAATGATCAGAGAAATTATTGCCTCAATAATGTAAATACTGTATCATCTTGCAGCAACATACACATATTTCCTCAAGCAGAAAACAAAGTAAGTCTACATCCACAATACAAGCCACAGTGTGCTGCTGCTGTTGTTGTGTCTGTGTATATCTGCCCTTCCTTTGGGGAGGGGATCCCCTCTCTCAATAATCCTTGTATTAGACAAATGCAGTGGTCTGCCTGGAACTATGGCAGAAAAGGTTCTGTGTATATTATATTCTTCTTTTACCCTACATATGCATGAGAAATGGTGTATTTGTGAAACTGGTTCAGGTTTAATTCTGCACCTCTCCCTTAGTGTTGATAGTTGCTTTCATGAAAACCAGTAGGCTTTAGGGACAAAGCTTGAAAATATGTATTCTAGGAGATCTGTCAGAGTTCAGGGGAAACAACTGTAAGGTGTCTGCTAAGATGACATGCAGGACTAGGCTGCCCTGCTGTTCATATAAATGGAGCTAGAACCCTGACTCTTTTTGACGATGAGATTCTTCAGAGAGGTGATGGAATGATTTGTGCTCCAGAAGGAGAGTCACTGTGAGACTCATGAGGGGAGAAATAAACTACTGATGTCTCCAAATATATCCTTGTCTCTCTGTCTGAAACTCTGTTCTTCCTTATCCAAAAGTCCAGACATCTAGAGTCATCCTCTAAGAAACATGTTGGAAACTAAGATGTCAGTAAAGCACTGGTAATTAACACAGTTCACAGGATTCCATCCAGCAGATACTAATGCTGGTAATACAACAATGGAAAAAATTTTAATTTGGTCTTGGCATAGCTCCTTTTCTTTCATGTCCCTGTTTCTGCGAAAAAAAGCTTGGAGCCTTGTCTTTGAAGTATTCATTTCTACATTTCTACTGAAAACTTAGTATGTGAGTGCTCTTAATTTTGAGTGCTATACAAATGCTTGGTTCTCTTGATACGTATTAAACTTAGGTACTCTAAAAAAATAATCTTGTTGTTGTTGTTTTTTGTTTTTTTTTTTTTTTCCCCCAGACAGAAGCAGTGACAACGTTGCCCTCAGTATTAGTTTTAGGGCAATTAGAATTGATAACTTCTGTCTTCTACCAAATTTCTTTTTGCTACTGTCCTGTGACCTCCCAATTCCTTGCTGCCTTTCATTATTTAACTGACCATTGGTTGAAATTGCATGATATGTTCTACTATAGGGCCTGTTCCAACACCATTCTGTTATATATAAATAGTGTTGACTAAGAATGATCAAATATGTTTTTGATTCATCATGGTGTGTCTTGTGCAATGTTTATAGTTAGTCATACTATGCAAATAAATTTAATCAAAACATGTGACAGACTTGTTAATGTGAGTCTTGTATTTGATTGTTTTATTGGTGTGTATGTGTGGAAAGTGTTTGTGAACGATGAGACTCTTGATGAGTTCCTCATGTTCATGTGCCTTTTTGTGCTGATGAATGAGTTTGACTGAAACAGGGTAGGGCTTCCAGCATTCTCCTAAATTTTTCCTATGCATGGAAATGCACACAGATTTAGATTTCTTTGACAGAAGGGGAAACAGTTAACACTTACCTTCTGCCTAGTCACTTCTGATGAGTTCTAACAGCCCTTGGTCCAGTGTGTGGCACTGTGCACGTCAGAACGGCAGACTGGGAAGAAGATTTCCCTCCTTATTCTCTAGCATTTTATATTCTTACTGATTAATTCAAGAGGCAATTTTTTTTCCTTCCAAGAAGGGGAAAAGAAGAAATCAATTATTATATCAGATGTTTATATACTGAAATTGTTTAAAAATAATTGAGTAAAGTTAAACTTTACTGCAGTAAAAATAATTGGCTGGTCCTTTATTATCTTGTGTATAAAATTGAGGCCTTAGAGATATCTTTGAAGAGAAATTTAGATACCTCTATAAAGACAAGGTTATTATGTGTCACTTTTGGAAAACAAGAGGTAGAAGGAAGAGAAAATAGAGAGCAGCAGTGGAAAACATTAGGTGTTTGAGACAGTGGTTGACTTAACGGAAGAAAGTGTTTCTTTCTGATACAGTGGCTATTTTGGCTATTTCCAAATTAACTGTAAAAAAACCCCAAAACAAGGTACGGAGCTGAATCCCTCCTGTCTTTTTAAGGCTGGTTTGTTTTGGCCTAGGTTTAAATGCTAGAGAAAAGGAAGTTTCCAGCCCTTTAAGGCTGGATAAATAGCTGTTTTCTCATATGAGTAGGGAAAAAAAAAAAAACAAAAACAGGCCCTACTTTCTCCATCTTTTAGGCTTGACTTCCTGATTCAAAACCTGGTGAAGTAGAAAATAAACAGACATGTGATTCCTGAAGAAAACTAGGAATAGATTGAGTTTGGATTTTAGTTAGTATATGTATATTTCAACATAGCCCTGTGAGGCAGAGAGAGTTGATGATCTTTATGGATCCCTTCAAATTTGAGATTTGTATGATCCAGCACTGCCTATAATATGTATTTTTAAATGAGTTCTTAGAAAAAGCTTTTGATACAGATGATTAATATTGAAAATATGAAAAATCTATACAAAATATGATTTGTGTGTTTTGATGATTAGGTATGTTAAAATTTTTTGGTATAATGTTTTTTGCAGAACAGGATGGGAGATTTTAATTGAATTTTCCTGGGGTTTTTTTCTCCAAGAAAGAAACATTTGGAACTTAGTTCCCAATAGAACCCTATTGTTTCAGAGAGGGAAAACATGAACATGAAAGCAAAATTCTAAGATAGATAACTACCTTGCCCTTAACCTCTTCAGTTGTAAGAAAATCAGAAAAAACCAAAGAAATACTGGCAATCTGTAAAGGAATGTATGCTAAAATAATATATTTACTTGATCTATTTCTTGATACAAAATACATGCCAGTTGAGGGGAAGCTTTCACAAGGTAGTGGAGGTGGAATGTAAAGTTACATGCAATTCATTATACTCTAAATCACAGTAATGAGCTTCATGGACAGTTTGGATAGTTTACAGGGAGTGAAACAATCCTGTTAATGAAAGAAGATAGCAAATCTAAAATTCAGCCATGGTGACTGGCTTCAACTTCCTTTGCATTTCATAGGTAAAGATATCAAGTCTTAATACCCGAGGGTAAAGCAGAAACATCTCTCAGTGTGTTGTCATAAATATTTACATTTCCTGTATCATGATATAAGTGTCCTAATAGTCCTTGTTAAACTGCTGTTAAAGATTGCTGCATATCAGATGATGTTTTGTGCAGGTAATTATACCTATAGAGTCCACTGGGTGAAAGTGGGTGTGTTTAAGTGTCATGGTTTGACTGATAATCAGTTTGCAGGTGTTGTAAAAAGGAAAATAATGACCCAGTGCCCTCAAGATACACAGTTGCCCTCACTCCATCTTTTGAGAGTTTTACTCCGTCAGTAAGAGACCTCAGCTGTGATTGTCCTAATGACAAAAACATAGATGACTAATGGTTAGAGGGGGAAAAATATCAATAATAGGGGTTATTTAAGAAAATTGTTTGTTTTGTCTTTTTTTTTTAAGTGTTTAACAGCCTTGTTCCTAAAATTAGCCACCCCTTTGTTCCCTCAGGGGAATGTTGCTTTCATCCCAGTTTTCATATAGAAGCTCCCCCGTAGATGAGACGAGGCAGAAATAAGCAAAGCTTTCCTGCTAATAATACCTCAGGAACTTCTTTTTCTTCCTTAAACCAGTGGATTGAGGAAGGGGGAGTTGTCAGTACAGTCTCTTATGCGGTGCTGGTACCTTTAATGTGTATTCAGTAGTATTTTTAGAAATGTTTTTCAGAAAAAAAAATTGCCCAAGTGCCTAAAGTTATGGAGTTTTTTTTTATTATATTAGGTGTCCCTTATATGTAGTAGGTTGTATTTTATTAGGCATTTGAAAACATGTTGTGAGCTGGCATAGTTTTTAACAACAGGGACCTTGAAATAAAATCTTGCTGTGCAAGCTGAATGTGCTGTTGATACTTTTCCTCTGTCACCTCTGCATTAGTAAGTCAACAGGAAGGAAAATGTGCCAACACCTCAGTTGCCTGTGTGTCATTGGTCAAATCCATCTGCACCAGCCCCTGAAGCATCAAACTTGGTTATTACTACATTTTGTATGGAGGTCAAGTCACTCTTATGGGTATGGGGGATTCTGCAAGGACCAAGGAAGTAATTCTCAGTCCTGTAGCTATCCTGCATGACTCCTGCAATAATAGGGAAATGGACATGCTGAAACAGTAAACATACCTGTAAGGTGGGAAGCTGCTCCAGACAGGTGTATTTTTGCGCGTTATATACTTCTGACATGTTTTGAAATCCCTATTTAAGGACTTTCTAATCAAAGGTGATTAAACAACACTTTTAAAAGGTAGAAATCCATACTTAGTGACTTAAAGCAGTGAAATGGGGTGGAGCAATATTTAATGAAGCTGCCATATAAATATTGTATTCTATTACTTTTTTTTCTGTTGGCAGGCCTTGGCACGTATGAAAAATTGTGATGGTACCAACTACTGTCCACCTTGTTGATGATGTGTGTTCTGTTAGGTAGTGTTTGTGGTTAGGTGGATGGGATTTGAGGAATGAAGCTCTTTCTCTTTATGGAATAAAGTAGTGGTGCCTGTATAAACGCCAGAAGGCAAATTGCTGAAGCAAAGAGCAGCTTGTGTTAGAGCTTCTTGCCTTACTCCTTTGTCCACACCCTGTAGTACAAAGTGTCTCTAACTGCACACAAATGACATCATGTGCAGCTTCCGTGTACGCCCAGAGTCCAAGGTGTAGCTAAGAGGAAATACATACTAGGGGTGGGCTCTGGGCTTGGTCCTGCAGAATGCTTCTGTTTTGGTTGGGTGTTTTGTGGCTGTGCTGGAGAGGGAGGAACGGTGCAGCTGAGCCTTCAGGTGGTGCTGTGTTCTTCTGGATCCGCTGTGATCCTGGCTCATGAGCCTGAGATGTGCAAGGACAGAGCTATCCTGCCAGCTGAGCATGATCCAGGACTCCTCTGTAAAGAGCACCCCAGCCCACTGTGGCAGTCAGCATAGTTCGTGTCATAAATTCTGACCCTGCTTCGGTTTTGTTACCTGTGTCGTTAGGTGATCACATACATCCGTGTGACTCGCAGTTTTCAATGAACCACCTACAGATTTGTCAGCTACTGTCTGTACCATCTTGTGGTGGCTGATCAGGTTACATCAAGATTCCCTTAAAAAAACAAACAAACAAAAACCCAACCAAAACAAAACAACCCTGAAGTGAGGAAAAATAATGTACTTTTAAAATTACAGAGTGATTCCAGCTGGCAGTTTTTCTTTGGTAGCATTTTGAAATGGTGAGCACACCCTGAACTGAGGTGGAAGCGGATGAAGTTTAAGGTGTCTCTCAGGTGAAATATCCAGCATGTTGCATAGTGGCATTTGCAGCTGTGAAGGATGAAACATTCAGATTGCAAAACTTGTGAGCAAGCATTGTGTTGTAAATGGCTTAGAGAAAATCCAGAATGCCAGCATATGAGGAAAATCAATTAACTAAAACTACCTGGGCTGTTTGGACTTTGCTCATTTTGTCAAGTGTATGTTAAAGGTTGGTGCTATAAAACTAATGGCGTGGGACAGAATTTTCAGAATTTTGTTGCCCCATGCTTTCCACACAAACTAGAAATTCTCATTTTTGCATTTTCACATGTGGAAAAGAATGTTCCAACACCTGCCTGTAATTGTGGGTGTATGCATTCCTAATGCAAAAGGTATGTACTGCATAGGAAGGTGATTAAGGGGGTGGGGGGGCGGTGGCACACACGACACCCAGCACATGCAGATACAGAAGAGGACTCATCCTCATTGTTTTAGGTTAGGCTGAAATTTTTAAACATGAATAAGCAGAACAGCTGAGCAAAAAGCAGGTTCATGCCTGGCGCCTTCCAGGCTTCTTTTCGCTCAGTGTGCTTGTGCAACCGCAGCTCCATTCTCCCGCTGCCTGGAGAGGAGGAAGGAGCAGCCCCTGCTGCCGAGGAGCTCCCAGCTCTCCACAAGCGTGCAGGAGACAGCGTTCCCAAGGCCGGCTCGCTGCAGCTGAGGAGACAGCACTCATAGACCCTCCTTTGATTAGGATGTGTCCGTGTTGTCAGGGCAACTGTTAACAGCGGCGTATCATATTTTCTCCTCTTGTACTGCGTGCTGAATATTTTAGTGTGCTGTGGCTGGAAGAAGGTGCTGCTGCAAGGAACCTGGAGCTGTGGGCCGGGATCTGATTGAACAGGTTAAGACAGCAAAGAGCAGCATCCAAACCAATGTGCCTTTGATTAGGGCTTTTCTTCAAGGAGGGAAACGACTGCAAGCCTTTCCTGCCGACTAGATGTTGGTATTTGTCAGCTGTTTGCATACTGCTTATCCATAGGGGATCTGTTACAAGTGCTCAAATGAACAGACAGCGTTGCAGCTAGCAGCTAATTAGGGGCTGGAGTTTCTTACTTTTTTTTAATAAGCAAGAGGCAGCAGCAGCAAGCAGCATGCCTGGTTCAACTATTGCCCTCCGACAAGAGAGACTGAAGAAAAGTGCCAGGCCAAGCCCCCCAGGTTTATTCACCATTAATGAAGAGGATGAGCAGCAAAAAAATGGGAATTCCACAAGACTGAAAGGTATGTTGCTGTTCTGCAGTGCAATCAGGGCTGCCTGAGGGATACGCTGCACAGCAGGCACAGCAGGGTTTTATTAGCTCCTCTGTGTGCTACAGAGAGTCTGTAAGTGACTGGTGCAGTTTGGCACTCACAAATGTGCTGTGCATGATAGGTGTGTTTAAATCCCCTGGCTTGTTATGCAATCAGCTGCTTTGGCTCTGAAGAAAACAATACTTTTTAGTTATTAATCACATTTCTTCTGATAGGGATAATGGTCCTGCATCTGAAATATATGGGTGAGCTTCTGCGTGTTTACTTTGACTTCTGTTTACAGTCTGGGTAAATAACTGTTAAAAAGAAGGGTAGGCTTGGAGAGTACAGAATGCAGTGACTGCCTGTTACAGAAGACAGCTTTGCCAAAGACAATGTGAAACTGTCTATACTTCCACTCGCATGCAGGAGGGGCAGTGTGCCTTTGGCAGAGCATAAAAAAATACACATTGTTCTAACATGCTGACTTTTTGTCTGACAACAAAACAAAACAGACAGAAAACACAAACCCAACAAACTGTTAAAGAAAAATATTTATGGTGCTTAGGGTAGGTAAGCAGTGGTGGCAGAGGGATGCTGATGGCCATTGATTTATAGCAGGTCTGTCAAGCCTGTGTAGCCACTGTCTGCCTTGTATAATTTATTTCCTATTTCCTATATGGATCCTAGTATTTAAACTCTTAGTCTGTCAGGGATTCTGCTACTTACAGTTGTGAGTATTTTTTTTTTTTTTTTTTTTTTTGTCTTCGAGTGGTTCTGTGTGTATGAACACTCCTTTTGGGGGGGGTGGAGGGAAGGGGTGGATTGTACCAGTTTTTGTTTACAAAACCAATGTTAGTTTGTAGCCTCAAGACACTGTTTTAAATTTCAGTTATTACCATTCTACCAGTAACAGGAGAGCCTAGAAAGCATTTAAATAGCAAATTTATAATATGTGTATTTATTAGATCTGAATAATTTACAGCTGACTATTTTCTTTTTCTGAAGGAAAAAGATAGCTAGCTTGGTAGCTTTTACAAGCAATTTCAGAACTCAGGTCTTATTTGTTGGGGTTTTTTGAGTTTGCAGCTTGTACCTTTTTTTCTCAGAATAGTAAAAGACTTAACTAGTCAGAGCTTCATGATAAAAAATATATTGCTAGTCATTGTAATATGCCTGTTGTGTTAGGATCTTCTGTTTGCACTTACTGGCTCTTCAGTGTATTTGAAACTGCCCATATAAAATGGAGATCCAAACTCTAGTGTGAGGTTATTGAATTCTTAATGTTTTAAGAAGCATATTACTTTACTTTATCACCCACTGGATGGCTTCCAGAGTCAACAGTTCATAAAGCTAAAAATCAATAATTTGCCTGGTTTTGTTCAATGGCACTGCTAGTTTCCCAAGACTTTGTTGACTTAGCTACTCTTTTCTACTTGCAGGAGCTACACATATGTGCTTATCCTTTGTCTCTCTTGTTTTAACTGAGATTTGATTTTTGATTATTCCTTTATTTTCTCTTGTTGCTGTGAAATGTAAGCAGATGTGTGTGAGCAGTAGCACAGATAGCAAGCAAACAAGTTCATGCAGTTTTAAGAAGATAAAAAATTTGTCAGCTTACCTTGACTGCTCCTGGTGAGAAATAATATAGGAAATGGTAGAAAATATGCTGCAACGATATTAATTTGCTTTTCATTTTACTAGATATTTAAAATAGCTCATAGTGTCTCTAGAACAGTGCACCACTTGCACAGTGATACCTGTGGGTAAATACCTACGTCTGTACATCTGAATGTTATCAGTCATTAGGTGGGTTAGGCTGGAATGCCTGGAAGTGAAGAATGCATGTACTCAGGGTGCTCTTCTTCTCACCTGGTACCAAGAAAGGTCACTCCTGTGCAACTCTGACTGGGTGATGGACCCACATGCGGCTTTTGTGAATCTTTAGTGCCTGTTTTCTCTTGCTTCTTTACAGGGTTTGCCTTTCTTCGTTCTTTACCTGTTGTTTTTGCTCAGTAAGCACCTGCAGCTACTGAGATGTTTATTTATGTTTTTTTCTCTCTAGCACATTTTAAGTCAGGGTCATCTTTGTGGGAGATGGGCTAAATGTTGTCTTCATCTGCAGTTTCTGTTATCATGCTAGACCTGTCTTTGTTCAGCAGTTTAAAACCCAAGAGTCCTTTAATGGATCTGATACTCCAAAGAAGTTCCTTCCTCCATTAAGTGTATTTCAATATCATCACAAGATTTAAAATAATCAATATTTTAATATTTCAGGTCTTCTCAGACTACTAAGGCTTGATTAGACTTTTTATGAGAGTTGCTTTATTTCAGAAACAAACATTTATGTGGATCTTAAAGTGGCTGGCCTTTGTGAGGTTTTCTGTAAATTGATTTTAGTACTGGCCATTCCTTTGCTTGTCTGGCTGCCTGCATTGTAATTGGAGGAGTCTGGTAGGCAAAATGAGTTTGTTTCTCCAGTGAAAACAAATAATGACAATGCTGGAGATATTAAAAGCGTGCAGTGACCTTTATAGCCATGTGCTCCTGATCTTTCCTTTGCTTTGATGTGAACTGTATTTACTGCTTTTTCAACAAATATTTTAACTTCCCTTCCTCCTCTTGGCTTTGGGACAAGGCCTGCATATTTGTTATATATCTGTATGGCACCCATTATTTCAGCATCTTGAGATCCTGTTGTGTCATGGAAGAGTGCAAATAAAAATTACTTTGAATAACCTTTTTTACCTTTATTAACAATATTTATTCTCCTTTCCTGTTATAGCATTCAGGAATTTTGCTACATAGTGCACTCTTCAAATACAATTTCTATGGGTTTACAGAAGCTTATTCTGCACTTGAATTGGTTTTTGGTTTAGTTACCAGCTTTCCTGAAGTTCTGCAGCTATATTCACAAAAAAACAGGCAAACAGGAAGAGAACCACACACTTAACAGACTCAATGTTTCCTTAAAGCTTGTGTAGTTAAACAGATATTGTTTCTGTGACTGAAGAGAATGTGTGTATGTGGTTCTGTACATAATCACAAATACATGACTTTGAGTAGATTAGTGTTTAATTACAGGTATCCATCCTGTGTGTGTGAACTTCAGCTTTAGCCATTCCTTGAATTCAGGCACAAGCAATTCAATCTGCCTTAGAGGATTTCCCTCCTCTGCTTTGTTAATTTTGTGCTCCTTGCATGTAGTCTTAAAACCTTACTCAATCTTATGAAATTTTGAAGTGATGCTTCCTCTCCTTCCTCTTAGAAGGAGGACCTTCTCAACTGTTGATAATGTGTTTCTGAAACTATCACTTGACAAGGCTGGAAAAAACAATGCTCATGTTTCTGGGTTATGGATTTGAATACTTAATAACTGAAATAATTATGACATTCATGACAAATTAGTGAAACTCAATTTAGCAATGGAATCCTTCACCATCCTGCTTATTTAAAACTGATCAAGGGAGGGTACTTCTAATCTACTGAGTGAGTATTGCTAATACAAAGCTAGACATACCTGCCTTAGCTTTCTGAAGAGTAGCACTGATTCTTTGTCTTTCACTGATCTTGAAAACAAGAGAAGGGCTTTTTTCAGTCCTTTGGCAAATGTGCTGGTCATCACTGACAGTGATGTCAGTGATCACCAGCAGATTTTGCCACTGTCGTCTGTGATGTTTGTGCATACTGTTCATTTCAGATGAATGATTTGTTCTTCCAGAGACATGGAGGAGATTTCTTATATCATGACTGTTTGGGTGCTTAGTTGCCATGTTCTGTGTGTGTTAGTGAAACGCCTATTTCTTTTTAGACTCAGATTTTCTAACTTTTAGTTCAGTTGTTGTCTGTTACTGTGTGTCTATACCCAAAGCAAACTTAAAATGCCTGAAAGAAAAGGGAACTTGGCATCTTCAAGTGCATTAAACTGATAGTCCTGGAAACTGAAACTGTATACTTACAAAACAGGTATTGCATGGGGTGTGGAAGTGTAATTTTATCCCACGCTGCAGAGTGTGCCTCAGGCAGGATCCAGCATGACAGGGGAGTCTCTGGCTTTCACCACACTTTAAACCAGCAAAACTGCCTGGGATGGTGGCTCTCAATGGGGCCTCTTGATGCTGGTCAGGAGGCTGACCTCCAGTTTGTTTGGGGCAAAAAATGGTGAGCAGTTGTTAAAGGCTGATGAACTGGCTTACCAAAATCAAGGACTGGAGGTTTTTCTGACAATATATAGCCCTATCTTACCCATCTGCATTTGAGGCAAAGTGAGTGAAAGGAGTAGATGGAAGGAAGGAAAGGAACCAATTCTCATTTTAATGTTGGTTGTGTAAAGGGGCAGGGCTGAGAACCCAGACAGTGTGGTCTGGTGTCCTGCACCTTCCACTGAATTCTGCTGATGTGTCTGTGCACTTCCTTTCTTTCTGCTAGCTAAGGCCAGGAGAAGAGGGGTCCAAAAGTATCTTTGATTCTTCTGGACATTTATTTACAGAATCACAGAAAAGGTTGAGTTGGAAGGGATCCACAAGGATCATTGAGTCCAGCTCCTGGCCCATCACAGGACCATCCCTGGGAATCACACCATGTGCCCAAGAGTATTGTCCAAACATTTCTCCAACTATGTCAGCCTGGTGCTGTGACCACTTCCCTGGGGAGCCTGTTCCAGTGCCCAACCATCATCTGGGTGAAGAACCTTTTCCTGATGTCCAACCTAAACCTCCTCTGACACAACTTCAGGCCGTTCCCTGAAGTCCTGTAACTGGTCAGCATAGAAATCAGAGTCTGCCCCTCCTCTTCCCCTCACAAGGCAGTTGTAGATTGCAATGAGGTCTTTTGAAATGCCTCTCAAGGTGTCTGGGAGGTACATTCTTGAAAAAGCCCTACATTCATTGATTACAGTGTAGCTGTTGGGGAGACAAAATGAACTGGTGTTTTTTTCAGCAGACTGCTGCCTCTGTTTGTAGGGAGTCCCCATTCATAGCTGTAGGTGCTAGGTAGCAGGAAGCATCCCATTTGTAACCATGACAAAGAGATACTAACATGAAGAAATTTATAAGCAGTAAAGGAAAGAGACTATGCTGAAAGTCTGTGGGATAGCAGGGAATATGTCTACAGACCAGTAGAGCAAATCTGATTTGTTCAGTCCCTCTGGCTTTCAGAGTGAAAGTCCAAGGTCTGAGGACTTGGCTTGTATTGTAACACATCCTGTTCATCAAAGTGTATGCTGGGATTACTGACAGTGCTTATCTGTGCTGGGTGAGAATCATCTTACACTTTTAGCTCAGCCCCATGAGAAGAGGCTTCTACTGCTGATGCTGGAGGATTTTGTTCAGTTCTTTTGGTGACTGCTTTTTTGGGGGGAAACAGCCTGTGGTCTATTCATGTGCTCAGGGAGCATACTTGACATTGAGTGCATTGATGGCAAAAGTAAAAAAAAAAAGTATGATGTTGATAGTTTTGAAAGTTTAAGTTATTTGTTAAGGTGCACTCAGTTGAACTTGGCATGTGAACTAGGATAACCCCTTCCAAGGAAAGACTGAATTTTGCAAAATAGCTTTTGTTAAGTAAATGCAGTTATTTCATCCAAGGTCTAAATGATAACACAATGTTCAGCAGAACTGTCCTGGGGAGAATAGGATGCAACATTTGGCTACTGTACTTGCAGGACAGGATGCTTGTTAAAGTTGCAAAAAGATATGTGTTCAGTTTATTTGAGATAATTCTCAAGAAAGCTTTTGTATAAGAAACACTACTCATGAAAGACTGACAGCAAGCAGTGGAGTTTTTCCCTATTCACTATTAGCTCTGTAAAAGTCATGACTTTAAAAACCTGGAATTTGGTATATGATTCTGTGTAGAAAATAAGTGTGAAGGGAGTGTGGGTTCATGGCCATTTCTTATGGGGAAAAAGAGAAACCTGGAAAGTGATAGATCTGTCCAAGAATCCTAAAATTCTCTGAGGTCTTGTTGCATTCTTTTTTCCCTGAAAATATGCCAATAATACGATTTCAAGGACTTTATATAGTAACACAATTTTGGAATAAGTTGACAGCAAGAAGAAATGGATTCCTGTGTCCCACAACACATGCCTAGGTAGTACCATGTTTTTATTTTGCAGTGAAAAATTGAGGCAATAGCTAAGCTCATGTTTTTAAAAGAAACATGTTGCACTTCTATCACCTGATATTTTTGTGATTGTGGTTTTGTCAAGAGTCTTAGTGCTCTTGCTGCTGTTTGCAAAGCTTGCTCAGAAACTGCTGTATCTGTTCCCTCCCTCTAAGCTGGCTTTGTACCCAGGTACATAGCAGTCTGAATTTATTTTTAAGGAAAAAGCTTTTGCTTGTCATGTTGAACTCCAGAGAAATTAATGAGCACTGGCCTAGAGCATTGCTTGTGGCCATGAGTGGTGATGGAGCTCTATGTATTACCAGGATCAGCTGATTCAGTGGGAGTACATAATTTTTCTTCCTACACAAGCTCACATGTGAGCCTTCTTTGCTTTCTTATCTACCTACAGAATAATTTTGGTGCCTTTTTAATTTTTTCTGGCTTCTTTAAATTCAGTCTGTACTTTACAGCCGGAGACCTTTTTTTTCTGTTATTAGAGAATTAGGAGTTCTGAATGACAGCATCTCATAAGAGTCTCGTGGCATTATCAGAGGTCTCTTCAGAAGTGATTTGTGGATGTGGGATTTTTTGTTTGTTTGCTGAGACATGCTATGATATTATTTAATCTAGTCTACCCAACCTCAGACCACAACAGTAATATTCCAGAACAAATGCCACAATGATTGATGCAATTTGCTGTGTTTTAATGAACTGCCTTCAGTCACTGAAGGTGCATCTCACAGTGCATTGTTTTTGCAGCCAAGCACTGCTTGAAACTCACGAGTTTTAGATGCATTGAGTTGAAGCGTGGCTAGAGTGGGCACTGATGTCTATGGGTCAGATTTGTATAATGAATGTAAGAGACACTAAGAGCCAATATTTAATAAACAAATAAAAATGCAGATGAAATATCAGAAATTAAATCAGGGAGTATTCTAAAACTTGGACTTCGAAAACTTGTTGCTTGAAGTAAATTATTTTTCTGTTTCAGCAGAGTGGAATCACATTTAGTAAATTCTGCATAAAACTCACATTGATTTATAGGTCTAACCATGAAACCCATAACTGAATTGTCCCAAGCCCCATCTTAGTGTGTAGATGTAGCCTTAACTGCTTAGTCAGGTTCAAGGGAGAAATGACTAGGGGTAACATGCAGATGGTATAAATTTTCATAAATTTTCTTTTTATGCTGACAGTTTCAGAGGAGAGCCACTTGAATACTAGCTTCACTTTCTCCTTTAAATGATTAACTTGCTGATAATGGCTAGAGTAAACAAAGTTCCAGAAGGCAGGTCACTGCAGCTTAACCTGGATGCAGGTTTCTCCAGAGAGCAGAACTGTGTCCCTGTTGCAGTGGAGGAGACAAGGGGTTTGGAGCAGATGTACCAGTGGAAAACTGAATTGCTTTGTCAGTACTGGCACAGACCTGTAGCTGTACTCTGTGTCTTTCTGCTGGGGAACTCTGAGTTGTTTTGAAGTAGATGAATACCTTCTCTAGCTTCAATGGGGTGGTGGTACAAGATTGCTTTTTATTGTCCATTGAAGTTTTTGTTCTGTTTTATTCTGGACAAATAGATTTTCATCCAGTTACTTCAGATCTGTTGAAGCCTAGTTTTGCTCTTCAGTTCTCTGGAGGAAACAGTTTTTCTCAGGGATTAGCTGTATTTCTGCGCATTTTTATGCAGTTTATCCGTGCAGTCGTCAACAAGAAGAAGCTGGGTTTCGAATTAAGAGTTGGAACAAATCAAGCATAGGTATCTGCTGAGATGTAAAATGTGGCAAGTAGCAGAGATTCCAAATTATAGAGGTCTTCCAGTTGATGCCTATCACACAGGAATAAAAATTCAGTTAGATGAAGCACTCCTCCTTTTCTGGTAGTAGTGTCTGTAGAGATGGCTTCAGGGAAAGCAGGAGTTTCCCGGCAGAAGTCACATCTGTGGTTTTTCAACTGATCTCTTAATTGCAGCAAGGGGTCTTCAATAGTGTGTGTTAGAGGCCAGATCTACAATCAACTTAACTCCTAGGCAAACAGACTCTCTGCCTCCTGTTCTGAGAGTTATCCAAAACCCTCAAGAAGCCAGGAGAAATGGTCAAGGTACTGGAGTTCCCAGAAGGGAGTCAATGTACTTAGAGTTTGTCGTTTGGTTGCTGGCCACCTGCTCATCAGTCTTTATTTCTTCTGTTTCACATCACTGCTGTCTGAGCCTCCAGTAATACCTACTCATTGGCCTTCACACAGAGGTTGATTGATTGATTTATTTTCCCTGTCAACATTCTTCTGAGTCTTCTTATATCTGAAGCTGACATAGGACCAAGTCTCCTTCTGCAATGTCACACCAGGCACAACAGCTCACAGATCTCTTCTGTGCTCTGCCACTGACTTTTTGTTTACCATTGAAGGGCTATGGAATGAGGCTGGTGCCACAGCACACCCTTACAGGAAATACTCCAGCTGATGAATTTGTCTTCACAAGAGCTTTGCTGCAGCCTAGTGCCATATCCACCTCCCATTGCATGGTATGCTGTGCTAAAAATGTGCTCTTTCCTAATCAAAAAGAGGGATGCTCCCTGAAAGATCTGAGGTTAGTCAATGACACAGAAGAAATTAGGAAAATTTTTTATCATCTTTCTCCTTGGAGGCAATAAGGAAAAGGATTGAGGAACTAACACTTTCAAAACTCAGTTTTCTGTAGGATGCCTGAGTTCTGGTTTGATTGCTGGGAATACGATTGTAGTGCTGATGTCCTAGGCAGACAGTCTGACAAGTTAAAAGTCCAGTGAAAGATCCTTGACCTAAAATCTCATGATACTCTAGAACATTTTGTTAAATGTGCTGAGGAAGCTTGGATGGGGTTTTTCATTCTTGAATTCCTGACCTTTTTCAGCTTCTTTTTAATCTCGAGCACAGGCAAGGTGTATTATAGAAGTGCTGACAGAACTTGATTCATACTGTTGTATCTTAGTGTACAAAGCTATCTTGTTTCTCAATTCTGCTTCAGGAAGCTTTTCTGAAAGCTGTTTTGGAAATGCAGGTTTATCCAGTTACCCGCCCTTGACATAAGAAGTAATTCTTTAACACAGCCAGTTCTGGCTTTGGTTTTTTTTCCTTTATTCAGTGTCAATTGCCTCATCACCTGCATGCTGACTAAATGCACTGGTAAAATTACAGTACTGAATTTTGGCTTGTGTGCTAAGACACCACTAATCACACCAAACACATCTGAGCTGTTTCTAAAGACAGAGATGTCATGTCCGTGGAGTTTGCACTAGTTTATAGTGCAGGAGTGGCAGTGTGGTGGAATACAATCTGATGAACCTTCTTGCCTGTCATTTCTTCTTAATTGTAGCAGTGGTTTCATTGAGGAATGTACATCCCATCTTGGACATGTGGTCCATACAAATTCTAGATAATGCCACTTTCACTTATGGTGTGCATCTCCTTTCACTAGAAAAATGAAAACATGTTTACCTCACTCTCATTCCCTGCAGCAAAGGAAGAAAAAGTAGGTTTGGTTTTGTTGGGTTTTTCTAAACACAACCTTTACTAGCCATCTAACAATGGTAGTGATGTGTTTCCTTGCAGTCTGAACTGCAAAATAAGAGGTAAGGAAAAAAGCAGATGGCAGTTGCCATCTGTAAACCAGAAAAGGACAGCAACAACCAGCTGCTGAGGGAGGTATTGGCAATAAAACCAGACTGCAGATCAAGTAGTTTGTGCTTGTTGTGCCTGGGTTATCACTGTTTTGATATGTTCTTACACTTCCAATTTGTTTTTTTTCTGAATTATGCTGTAATGTGTTGATCTACTTCTGTGCTAGTATTTTTCTCTATGAGGTTATTGTCAGTTTTAGGAAACACAATTGTCACAGTTTGTGTCCAGGGAGTTTCTGTGAGCCTCACCATGCCTGTGAGTTAGGTAGAGTTATGGTGCTGTAAACCGTACCTCACATGCTCAGCGTCACTGCAGGCTGCCTGCAGCACAGCCTGCCTTTTCACTACAGTATGTTCAACTTCAATCTTTGTAGTCAGTAACTGATGCAGAGCAGTACTGTGCAGACTGGGGTGCTCACACACAGCACAGAGATGCTTGTGGATGCCTCCTGTTTTGGTTAGGCTTTTTTAAAATTCCTCTCAGATTTCACATGTTTGTGGCATCTGCATGATGAGCAATGTTCCAGGACTGAAATGTTTAAGGTGATAGTATGATGGTCTGATCTTCCTTTCCTGAGAAGTGAAGACAGCAACTCCATGATAATTGTGTTACAGTTCTGAAAAGGCTCCTGACCCCAAGGTTTGCAGAGGTGATTTCTGCTCATTTTAGCTCTGCAAACAGGCCCTGCTATTGCCTGACTGTAAACAGTTCGGTGTGTTTTGCTGCTACTAGCAGTTTCCTTTAAGGGAGCTCTTAACTAATCTCCATGAGGATTTAGCTTACTCTTTGAGAAAGTGCTGCTGTTTAGTCTTTGTTTATACTCCAGGCTGGGATTGTAGACTTTTCTTAAACTTGTCCTAGGATTTCTTTTCAAAAATATCTAGATAATTGCCAATAGCAAGTTCTTATCCCTAAAATCTAGTCCCAGATGGTTAAACTGAATTTTTTTGGGTTTTTTTGTTTTTTCTATACATCAAGGCACAAAGGTTTGCTGATGTCAAAGTCTGCCAGCCAGTTTTCGGTAGAGTTCTTGGGCAGGGCTACTTTAAAGATGTCATTGGCCTCTTCTGTGTTCCTGGCTTTTTTGTGGGGGAGATGTGTGGGGTGTGGTTGGTTTTGTTTTGTTTTATTTTTTAAGTAGGGGAAGCACCAATATGGGTTTGTAATCCTGATGAGTTCCCAGGAGCTTTCAGAAGGAAAGGAGTCTGTGTTAGGGAGAGGGGTTATGCTCCCTCTTCCACCCACTTTTGTGTGCCCCTTTCATGGCTCCAAGGAGTGTCATTTAACACACTTCATCCAGTGAGTCACATAAGCAGACCTCTGCTCTTGACATTGTATAAGCTAATATAGTTTTAGAAGGAAACAAAGTAGGGAGCAACTTCATGAAAAGCTTCACTTCTGCATTTCTGGTGTTGGTAACATGTTTTATGCCTAAAGTGAGCCCAGATATTTCTTAAAACATAGTGGATTGTGGAGCTACTGCATGCTTATAAATGGAGTGTTCGGTAAGTAACCTCTGTTCTGAAGTAAACAGAAGCCAATACCCTTAATAAGAATAAGATTTTGATTTTTTCTCTGTGGTTATAAAACCTGTTGTAATGTGTGTCTGAGGAGAGGGGGAGGCATTTCCTTACTTTTGAAGGACTTCTGCCATCCTCATCCTTAGCAAATTCTCTTCACAGAATATCCAACCTGACCTCACTTTGGTGGACTGAGGTAGTGGAAGCACACCGAGCTAGGAGGCTGGGAGTGAGCGAGAATGACACAAGTGAAGAGAGTCACAGAATGGTTTCAGTTGGTAGGAATTCTAAAGATCATGTAGTTCTGACCTCCCTGCTGTGGGTAGGGACACCTTCCATTAGACCAGGTTGCTCAGAGGCCCATCCAATCTGGTCTTAAACTCTTCCAGAGATGGGATCTACAGCTTCCATGGGCAACCTGTTGTAGTGTCTCCCCACCCTCACCGTGGGGAATTCCTTTCTAACATCTACTCTAAACCTACCCTCCTTCAGTTAGAAATCAATTCCCCCTTGTCCTATCACTACATATGCTCATGACAATTTTTCTCCAGATGGCATAACAATATATTTATAAAAACTGAGGCATGCTCTTCACTTGAGGAAAGCTTGTTTTTCAGTATTAAAGCTGCTGCCATCTGAGACTGGTTATTGGAAAATAACCAGTTATTGATTAACAGTCCCTCTGTGACCTGTGCTGCAACGACTGCCTTTTCACATGGAAATTCTTGTGACTTACAGAAAAAATATCATGTCTAGTAGTATTTACAGGAACAGTATCTGTTTCCCCCTCTGGGGAGAGGGAACTTGTTTTTGCAGAACATCCTGACAATAGTGATTATAATGAGAGCTTTCCCATCTGATTCAAATATTTCATGCTGTGTAGGGATTATTGAATATTACTCTGCAGAAAAACAGTCAGACAAAGAGGTTCTAATTACTGGCAGAGCAACAGTACACCTCCTTTCCATTCTCTGCACAAGGTTTTCTCCCTTTCTTTTTGTCAGACTTTGCTTTTGCTTAAATGTTCTTTTAGTTAAACCAGTATTTATTGTATTCTCCAGATGGATTTAATATGGAGCATAACATATATATGTTTGTGAGGTACATATCACAAATACTTTTTTTAACAACACGTTTTGCCTGTAAATTTTTGAGATGACTTTACTACATGTAGGTTTTAAAAGATGTGAAATCACTGTGTGCATGTGCTGAAACCTCTGCTCTCTAGTGCACTCTTGGATCTTTAAATGGGAAAATCCAATGAGATCTGGCTTTTCTGTTATATAACACACTGTTGTGCAATTATAAATGCTAAAACCACGTTCCAAATACCTTTATTTTGTGCTGCATTACAGAGCAGTGCAATGTTGGATTATGTTTTATGCTTTGCTTTTTAATGGGAGAAAAATAAAATGAGGGAAATTGGGAGTCTGTTGGTGCCCTGCATGCCTTTAAGATTAATTGGGACTTTGTACTGAAAGAGAAGCTAATTTGTGTTGAATGCAACTGGCTGCTGAGTAAGTGGAGCATTGAGGCTTATGTTAATTGGCAGTTGTGCCTTTTCTGCTGTTTCCTGGTGCTGTACTCGGTGACCTGGTTGGGCCGGGCTGGCATGGCCTGTATCTGGTCCGAGCTGCTCACACGCTGCTGCTTGCAGAGTGGGGCTGCTTTAATGGACACTTGCGTGGCACGATGGCCATGGTGCTCCGAGCTCTGCCGTCACGTGCCAGCGGAGCCAAGAGCTCTGCGTGCTGAGGTGCTGGTGGCCAAGCAGATGGAAATGGAGATTGCCTGCCCGGCTGGTTTGCTGGCTCTGCTGCCATTGCATTGGATTGCCTATTCATGGACTTGAGATGTAGATATGTACAGCAGTTGTTATAATCTTCTATGCAGTTTGAGTATCTTTTTGTAAATATTGTAGATACAGAGCTGCCTGATCAGCCTGGGAAATAACAAAATTTTAAGTATTTCCATTCCCTGTCCCACCTGGGTAAGACATTCTAACACATTATAGTGTGGTTTGTGATTTTGCTGAAGCTTATTGTCTAAACTTTTTTCATCAGTGGTGTTTGTATTTCTGCTGTCTGTGGGTACCTTGTGGAGGATATCTTATTGTCAGAGATTTCCAAGCAAGGATTGCTGCTGACTGCTGTGGCAAAGCACAGAGCAGTGTTGTGGTTATGTGCTTAGTGCTTTTGACATGAAGAGAAGCCTCTGTCCCTGTATCTGCCCTTGAGCGAGTAGGGTACTACCCTTCACCCACATACTGTGACATAGGTGTTTGTGAGGCATCATTGACAACTCTTCCAATACTTGAAATAGATTATTTGGGAAAGAACAATAGCTAATATTGCTAAGCCATTCCTTCACCCCCAGGTAAACAAAGTAGCAACATTTATCTATGGGGAGGAGATGGGATATGGTTTGTTTTGAGGGTTTTCTCTGAAAATCCTTAAACAAATACAGACATAGGCAGATTATTAATGCCAGAGGGGTGTGGGAAGAAGTTACACTATTGATTGTGTCACAGGCTTTGGCAAAATGAAACACAAGGCTTGTAGACAGTGATTCTAGATCCTGTTCTTGCTGTATTGTGTCAAGTGCTTTCCTTCTAAGAGAGTGGGTGAAAAAGCTCAGCTAGGCTATTACCTGCTGTAGTTAATTCTACAAATAGATGGACACTAAATTTTGTAGTCATCTGTCAGAACTGGAAAGATATCCCATGGTATCAGCTGAAGTCCACCTAGTAAAGGACTTAGGTACTTCTGTTTATGTGCTCCTTCCCCATGATTTTAAAAACCTTTTCCAAAGGTCTTTTAATAAATTCTCTGAATAATAGTTGAAATAAAAACAAGGCTTATTGACCTTGAAGCATTTAAAATATTGCCTGGGATAGTTGCAACTGAATGGTTTTCTCTTTTCGGAACTGCAAATGTTTTGCACAACTGTAATTCTGCCCTATGTAGTTCTAAGTCATGAGTAGTGAAGAGCTCAGTTTGTCCTAAGAAGAGCTATGTGTGGGGAATTTTAAAGATGTCTGGCAAGAAGATGCATGCTTAGGCTTGTGCAACACCATTAAAAATGCTGGGCCAACTTTGTCCCTGTTGTCATTCTTCTGAAGCAAAGTAAATTGAAAATGTAGCAAATCTGACCACGCTTAAAACATTTATATTTTCCTTTTCTTAATGGACTGAAAGCACTTATTGCCCTGTCCGGATCTCTCTGGCTTTATTGAACTAAACTGCCTTTTGCAGGTAAACAATTAGTGGTCTAATTCTTGCTTTAAAAAAATAACCATACAATATCCATTTCAAAGAATGAGAATGCTCCCAAGGACAAACACAGTACCTCAAGTTGCCTTGAAGAAACTGGTGCAAGTTTCTCATCAGCCTTTGAATCCCAGATCTGTTTATTTTCTGAATTATTGGTGGGCCTGTACATCCTGCTGTCACATGATATCTCAAAATAGTAGAACTCTAAAAAGGTTGATAATTTTGCAGTGGAGTAGCTACTTTTTAAAACTTTTTTTTCTGGCAAGTGGGGAATTATTAGGCTATTAGGCACCTTGGAGACAGGGAGTTTGGAGCAAGGGACTTATAAAATGAATGGTCTGAATCATCTCTCTCCTCAGTCAGGGCTGAGGCATTCTGGCAGGACTGCAGGCAGGGCTGCTCCAGCACAGCCTGGTATTGCTTGTGTGGAGAAACAAAGGGCTTCAGTCCTGAAATACCCAGCCTGCTACTCATCAGAGAACAGGGCTCCTTAGGATTTGATGGGAAGACAGGTCAAGAATGTCTGGCACAAGGAAGAGAGGCATTATGAAGAAAAGTTACTTCTGCTTTAATTTTATGACTGAAATCTTGCCTTTTTTCACTCTTCTTGTTGTTCTATTGCAATGTTTACTTACCTGGGCTTCTCAGAAGCCTGCACTGTCTGTTTATCTGGAATAGTGGCTATTTGTGTGCCAGTAGCTCATCTGACTTGTGTTTTAGAGCTTCCCAGAGATCAAAGCTGCATTTACAAGAATGGGAGAGAAGCTATGCTGGACTGGGTCCAGATTCCTTGGGTTTGTTCTCATGCTGCTGGCAGTAAATGTCTAGATTGTTTTGCAGCCATACCATCAATTTGCTGCGCTGCTTATGCTGGGGGGACCTGGCACTGAATTTGACTTTGCTGCATTTATTTTATTGCAAACGATGCATCATGAGTCAGAAAGAGAGAGGTGTTAAAATGATGGCTTGTGGATGTCATCCAGGATGTACAAAGTCAGCATTTTCAAACACAAAAGCTACAGAAGTGACTGTACTGATACAGTTAGCCTGTGCCTCAGGGAAACTATTGCAAAAAAGTGAAATGGTCCACTCAATTCTTTGATATGTGGTCTCTGAAGTCTGCATTATTTAATAGTGAACCTGTCCCAAAAGTTATTGGCTATTTGGAGGCTTGGGAAGCTTTTCATTTTCTTGTTTTGGTTGGATTGTTGTCGTTGTTTAGTTTTGGTTTGTTTGGGGGCTTTTTGCTTTTGTTTTTTCTTTGTTTGGGTTGTGGGGTTGGTTTTTTTTTGCAAGTACTTTAACATCGGCTAACAAGGCTGCTGCCTTAAGACTAGGATTTGGCTGCAGCTTATGAAGTGCCTCAAACAACACTTTGGGGAGTAATGAGGCTGCCTACTCTGCCACTGAATCAAATACTTAACTGCTGCATGGTTGTTCAGGCTCTATTCACTGTTCAGTAATTGCAGTGTTTGATAGTGTGGCTCTGTCTTTTAAAGCTGTTCACCAAATTCCTTGGTCCAGAGCAGTTTCTTCAAGGACTTGCCAAGCATACAGCTTAACTAAGTGCAGAACAGACTTCTTTGCACAGAATTTTGTCTGCTGGGAGGAAAGGACATAGCTGGGATGAAAGGTGCACCAGCACATCAGGCAAGGTGCAGTTCCTGGCAGTTTTCACAGAAAAGATATGTAGGTGTGTAGTCACATCTGGATACAGATGTGCTTATTAACAAAGTGAATGGACAGTGTTTCTGAAGGGTACCTGCTTCCCATGGATGCTGTACAGCAGTTACATGTATAACACTGTGACAGTACACTGAAGCATTTGGGAAAAGGTGGTGCACTTCCTAAGGAAAATGGCCTATCCTGGAGCCGTTTGTTGAAGTTCCTATGTCTTTCCAGTAATAACATCCTAGTGAAACTAACTTTAGCTGCTTTAGCCTGCATTTCTAGAAGCTCCATAATGATGGTAATAAACAGAAATATTTTTCTTTCTTTAATGCTACATAGCTGCAAATTATGGCACTTCAAGATTCTGGATTCTACCTCTCTCTCCTTAAGGAAGCCTACATGCACTGCTGCTTAACTCTGAGTTCTTGTGACTGAAGCTTGCCTATTTTTGCTCAACAGTGGAAGCCATGACTCTCCTGACAGCCTCCTACTGAAGAGTGTATTAGACATCATTGCTTAGGTACTTAAATGTGTGGAATAACTCTTAAGTTTTCTCCTCTTCTAGGACACTGGTACAAGGGAAGCAAATCTCACCCTCAAGTAAATTCCCTCATAACCATACTATTAATCAAAATCGCTGATTAAAAACAAACTCTGTGGATATAGGCCTAACTGAAGTCCAAATGTGTATAGTGACATTAACTACACTTAAAAAAAAAAACTTGAAATCAAATTGGCATCCTAAGGCTCATACAAAATTGTTGGAGAAGGTTTTTTACTGAAACTGTATGATCAATTGTGCAATTATGGGTTAAGAATAAAAAAAATATTTTGCATGTTTGGATCACATTTTTGGGCAGAAAGAGGGCTTTTTTTAGCATCTAATGACTTGTCTCAGACTACCTGGATCACCTACAGGTCTTATTCCTGGCAAACGGCTCATGAGAACTCCAAGAGAGAGGTGTGTTTCCCTCCCCTTCCTGGAATAGGAATTGCAGCACACTTGTGGTATCTGTCAGCCATGTTCCCCCTGTCCAGCCATACTTTGCCTTACACAGGTTGTTTTCAGAACAGCCATGGAAGAGACTGAACTTTCAAAAGGGATCTTTAAATTGTTGTTCTTGTGTGCCAATGCACTCAGCTGTTTTTAGCTAATGGGGTTTGGGAAGTGTTTTCAACATGAGATCTGCTCTCAGTACCAATGCTTCTGTTTAATTGTTCTTTTTGATGTTTATATACTGGCTTGCTCTTGGGTATGAGGGCATTGCCCTTCTGTGTGCAGTTGGAAGGGCAGAGCTCACACAGTGGGTCAGGAGCAAAGTCAACAGAACAGTGAAGGACACCTGACTTCTGCTTATTCTTATGTCACAGTGACTGTTGACTTCTACAGGAAAAAAAATGTTGTGCTATTACTGCTGGGCGGGAGGGGTGGGGGGGGGGGGGAAGGAACTGACTGCTTGTTCAGATTTTCAGAAGCTTTTTCTGTTAATGTGCTAAAATAATTTTGTGAGGACATTGAATCTACAGTGAAAGCATGTCTTGCCAGGAGACTCTTAAGCCCCATAATTGTGATTGTTTCCTGTCTACCAGAAAGTAAGTAGTTCAAATATCCACTTTTTGGTTTAACATGTAAAGAATAGGAAATATAAATTGAATACATCTATACATGTATGATAAATAACTGATAGGGTAGTTTATTTTGGAGACATTTATAGACACAAAGGAAGAGCAATAGGTGGTTCACAGACAATTTAAGAAGGCCCACATGGAGAGTCACTCAATAAGTGGGGCAGGGCATGTGTGGAGATGCCTCTTGTCTTTCTACTGCTGGTCTGCCTCCTAAAGGTGAAGCCTTGTCTGCCAGTGTAAGGCAATCCTCTGCTAATCTGGGGAAATCCATTTTGTCTCAGTCAGTTGATATAGGCAATGATCTCTTCACTCAGACTGAGCTTTCTTCCTCAGAGCTAACTTGGAGGATGGCTTTAGAAGGAGAGAACACTGCTCTCTCCACTGCAGAGATTAGCTCTGGTCACTCTCAGTATTTGACTGAGAAACACACACTTGCCAGTGCATCCAAAATCTGTTGAAATGAAATGGCTGAAGTTTGGGAAATGACACTCTGATGACGCTTGTGCTAAAGTAATGACTTACTTGAATGGAGTAAGTTCATTTATCCATGGAGGTCTCTTGCCCTGCTGGCCTGATTGCTTTCTCATTGGAATGCATCATTCTTGAGCCTGGCTGCAGTAATCTCAACTCTTATAAATCCTTCTTACCATCAAGGCCTGTTCCTATGGCATTCTTCAAAGAATTCCCTGAAGAGCCTGAAGTCACCCCTCTTGATGTCCATAGTTATAATCTTTCTTGCTGCCCTGCTTCTTCCTCACCTAATAATGAACTCCACAATCTCACGGTTGCTGCAGCCAAGGCTGCTCCCAACCTTTCCCATCTCCACGAAGGCCTTCCCCATTTGGTAGCATGATGTCAGGAGCACACCATTCCTTGTGGGATCCTCTACTTCCTGTGACAGGAAGTTGTCACCAGTGCTTTCCAGGAACCTCCTCTAGTGCTAGACTCTTCTTTGCTTCAGCAGGTGTCAGGATGGTTAAAGACCCCCACAAGAACCGGGGTGCCTGTGACTTTGAGGCTGCTTTGAGCTGCAGGTAAAAGGGCTTATCTGCTTCCTTCTACTGATCAGATGGCCTGTAGCAAACAACCACAACTGTGTCTCTTACTGGTCTGTCCTTTTTTCCTGACTCTTAGGTCATCATCCATCCCTAGACAGAGCTTGATACTCACATAGAGGGCAACTCCACCACTGCATCTTCCTGGTCTGTTTCTCCTAAACAGCGCGTGGCCCTGCATGACAGCATTCCAGTAATCCCATCCCATGGGAGCTATCCCATCATGTCTCCATAACTCTGATGAGGTCAAAGCCCAGTGACTGCACACAGATCTCCAGTTCCTCCTGTTTGTCTCCCATGTGTGTGCCCTGTGTACAAGCACCTTACAGAACTGTTTGATTGTGCCGATATCCCTGTGGGGATGCAGAGGGAGGGATGCTCCATAATCCTGTGTTGTGGTTGCATCTTTGGCTGCTTGTGCTGGTTTGAGGTGTTCTCTCTTTAGCCTCCTTTTCCTCCTAGTGTGGTTGCTATAGTTCTTCCACACCCAATCTCTGTTCAGCCTATGTCCCCAGCTCCCTTCAAAAGAGTTTAAAGCTCTCTCAGTGAACCCTGCTGACAGACAGACAGGGGCCTACTTGTTGCCAGCAGCCCAGGTGCAAAGAAACTGACCTAAACACTTAGCACCCTCTCTGATCTTTACTGTTTAGCTCTTTCAGCATATAGTATTTTACATGATCTAGGAAAAAAACTGGTTAATTTTCCTATTCCTTTCAGAAGAGGAGTAGGATGAAATCCTGTTTTAAAAACGATTCAGAAACTGATTAGGAGAAACACCTACCAGAGCACAGGACAGTGCTCTTGTAAAGTCAACTCTCTATATATTTTTCTCTTAAAACAAAGAAAAGCACATTTTTTTCTTTTAGCTGACTTTTTCATAGAAAGCCTCTACCAAGGGTTTTAATACATTTTTTCTGTAATGATTTGTGTAGATATACATGTGTTCTGGCTCTGCATTTCTCAGCTTTCTGCCTTTTAAGTCTCCCTTTTAAACTGAGATAAGACAACATCTATTAAAAATTAGCTTCAAGGATGGAAATTCATCTTCCTCTCTCCTTGCAGCCATGGCCTGTTATGAACCTTAGTGCCTAAGTTTTACTTGCATTAGTGCTGCACAGTCTTTATGGTCTAAATGTATCTAGGGCATTCTGCAGCTACTCCAGCACACTCTGTGGCTATTTTTGGCAATGTAGCTTTTGTCTGGCAGTGCTAGAGAGGGATGGCATATGCTCACTGCTGTGCATGTGACTTGATTTAAAGGTGAATTATGTGGTTTTGTTTATGAATATGTATTTATCAGAATTTTAAAAACCCTACTCTGTATAATGTAGAAACCCTTACAAATTTATTATGCTTGACTGCATGAGTTTTTATTCTCCTTTTTTTATGTAATTGTACGCTCAGTGAACTGTGCATTAGAAAGTGAATTAGCAAGTTAATTTACCCTACATGCCAGTGATAGAATAGCTTTTACCTCCTCAGGCAATGTGATCTGAACTGTGTGTGAATGTATCAGAATACACAAACACTCCTTTTGGAACGATTGGTGGGAGAGGTGTTGTTAGTTTAACCTGTTCTCTCCCGAGGTTTTTAATTCTGGTTTGCAGTCACTGTAAGTGGAGCGTTCTTGGACATGCTCTGAGTGAACTGGGTTTTGGATTTGTTTGTGTGCTTTCCATACTTCATGTGCTGTACCTCAGGGGGACCTCTTGCAGAGCAAGTTACTTGCTCATCATCCAAACAAAAGTAATAAAATTTATGATAATAAATCTTTAGTATTCCTAATCTAAGGTAATTAATATTTACACTCTATTTTGAGTTTGCAACTCAAGCTACATAATGTTTAGCAATCTACTTCCCTACTATTCCATAGAACCGTCAGGCTCAGTTTCATGGGAGCAGCTCTAGAGCCTTAGTTACAGTTCAATGACAGGGTAGCCAGGCCTTCTGCAAAATTTGGTTTCATACTTTTTCAATTGTAGGACTGAAGAAGAATATTTGCATCAGAGCCAATAATTGGAATAAATGAATGATAAAAGAGCAGAGAATAGGAATGTTTTCATCTAAAGATGTAGATCCAAGTTGTAAGAGGCTAAGTGCTGGCTGGTGCTCCTGGGACTTTCATTGCTGAGCGCACATGAGAAGGCTCTGACAGGCCCACATGCTTAATGCCACTCTCCCAGGCTCCCTGGTTATACCAGCCACATGGCTGCTTTTCACATTGCAGGACAGGACTTTGACTGCTGTGTGCCTTTTTAAGCTCCTGTGCATGGGCCAGCACGCAGTGGGTGGCAGAAGCCCTTGTGCCACATGAGTGCAGGAGTTGTTATGGCTTAGCAAATGGTTACTGTAGAACCAACATGTTTATCAGCTGTTGGTACTGAAATGGGAGGTATAAAGATGCCATCATTTTGTTAGTGAGACAAATCTGATTTTAATTGTTTTCTAACAAAATATATAATGAGTGAATTACAGAGGAGAATTAGTTTTGGTCATATTACATAGATGTGTGTTATTTCTTAGTGTTAAGTTAAATATGGCATAGAGTAGGTGGCTCTAGAGCACAGGTGTTTCTTAAAATCTGGATTAAATATGCTCTTAGCTTTTTTTTTGAGAATGAAGGAAGTTGTATAGTAGTTACTATTATTTTGCTAGTAACTGTTTTGCCGTATTGAGCAAAGTGTTGGCATTAATGACTGCATTATGATTGTTGAAAAGGCTGGTTTGTTGTCAAGCCAGTAGAAACACATGAAGAGTTACCTGATGTCCAAGAAGTGTTAAAATGCCAAATAATATATTTAATACTAAAATCTTGGAAATGCCTAAGTAAACAATCTGCTTATGTACATATGCAAAAATTCTTTAAAATCAAGGCCCCATCTCAATTCAGTTTTTGATCTTGAAATGCTTGTTGGATTTTTTAGTATTGCTGTAACTGATTTTTGCATTAAACTGTTTGAAAAGGGAGGTGAGGATGTGTTTTAAACAGTTGAAGGGATGTTCAAGGCAAACATGGAGGTTCCACTGTGTGACTTCTCCATTTTATTTGGGAGCAGGTTGGAGCTGGCTGCCCAAGGCCTCCTTCCCAGGCAGTGTGTTTTGAAATAGGAAGTGGGGCAGTGTGGTAGACAGCTGCCAGCACCAATAACCGGTGGCTTGAGCTGCTTAACAGAGGCTAAGCCCAAATCTATTGACGCAGAGCACAGGGAAGTGCTCCGCAGACTTCTCCCCCCTCCCTGTCCTTGAATATAATCTCATGATGCTGTGGATGTGACAAACTCCATTTTGATCAGATGTTGGGCCAGAAATGGTGAGAGTGGGTCAGTTCTGACCTCGAAAGGATACCTTGATGGCATGCGCTCTCCACGCCTTCTGAACCTGCGCCTTTTTCTGCCGTGACACCACCTCCTTTCTACTTCAGGTTTGCAAAATTGCCAGCCTGAATATTTTTAATGTAGGCTGGGAAATTGAAGCCATGCATACAGGGTGATATGGATCATGCTATGGATGCACAGTAGACCTCTGCAGTGCAAATGAGTGTTCAGTACTGAATATAATGGATGAAATAGGTAAGCACCTTGCTCTTCGTGTTTCCAGAAAAAGACCTTTTAAATGTCTTTCCAATTAAAATTTGCAAATGGAAAACATTATTTCTAGTTGTGGAATGCATGTAGTAGTTTTCCATTGTACTTTCACTTTACAATTAACTGTAAAGAGTCTAACATGATGCAAGGGGTTGCAGAAGAGCAGTCTGCTAATATATTGATATTCTGATTTTCTTTTTTTCAAGGTAGATTATGAAAGTGAAGGTTTTATATTTCTGCAGTGTCTGTTGTTAATATATAAGTAATTTGTTACTAATTATTTTCTAAAACACCAGATTACTTACTAAGGTTGACTTACTGGTTGTAAGTAGCCATGCTCTTGATATATGGTGCAATTATCTATTTGTTCACAACATCATTCAGTCTAATTACTTTTAACTTCAAATCTGAAAAAACAGGAAAGGGCTTGTTTGTCTGTAATGAAGTCTTTTACATAAGCTAGGGCCTGCAGTTGCTGAAACAGCTGCAGTGCAACATCTCAATTCCAAAAGTACTGACAGCTTTGGTATCAGAATATTTCCTTTCCTTCATCCACTCTAGGCCAGACAACTGGCAAAAGATGTTCTGTGGTATGGAAGCACTGCCAGAGTTACTCTCCAAAGGGTGAATTAGTGGTGCTTTTTATAACTTTTAATCTCTTTAGTTTTCAACTTTGTACAGGCACAGCATGAAAACAAGAGTATTATTTTGTGTTTTTCCTCCTACCTCCATTTAGGTTATTTTCTGGTGAATAAACACAGCAAAAATATTTTAAAAAAACCTAAAACAAACAATAAGCCATTTTTTGATGAAGGTGCCTTTTTGCTGTCTTATTTTGACATTCAGCATGTCTATTTGACTTTTTGGTAGTTGCCTCCTGTGTTTATTCTGTGTAAACTTAAGGCTATCCTTTCTGTTCACTATGAACTGTCTCTGAAGTAATCACTTAATTGCTTTTCATTTCCTTTGCTCTAAGTGCTATTTAACATATCTGGAAGTAGCCTGATATTGAATAGCAGCTTGATGCTATCAGGCTTTCTATGTGCAACACCTTCATCTGACCCTTATTTCCCCTCATTGAATGTCAGCTCACAGTCCCTGTATGGGATGGTCCTTTTCTTCATCCTCTGTATCCCAGGTGTCAGCTGCAGCAGTATTTCCACCCCCTGCAATTGGTGTCAGGCTCCTGAGCTCCTGAGGGGTGGAGCTCACCACAGATGCTGTGACAGAGCCAGCAGCTGCTGGTGTTGCTTTATGTTGTGGTGCCTGCCTTTAGCACACAGCAGTGATCAATCAGCCCTTGCCCATCGTGGCACCATTCCCAAGGGCACAGCCCCAGCACACGATGCAGTTGTGCCCACTGAACTATCAGAGGTCCTAGTAAATGTGGCCTGATTTGATGTCTGCAACTTTCATTTGCTTAAATCATGGCTATCATATTGGGATTATTCTGAAAGTGAGTTGAGTATGAGGTTCTTTAATCTCCAGATAAGGTTGTGAAGTTATGACAATGAATAATCTGGGGGGTTTTGAATTTATTAGTTAAGTGAGGCAAATGAAACTTAGTGCTTCTGGAAATAGAGTTGCTAGCACTTATCTGATGGCTCATTACTGTTCATGAATGCTTAACTATTTTCCTTGATGGGTGTAAGAATTTCTCCCTGTTTATTGTTCCTGATCTTAGATTGCAGGCTTTTTCTCTTGGGAGTAGAGAGTTCAAGGAAGGGAAAAATGGGGATGCTGAACTGTGGAGTAATTGTGAGGGGGAACAGCAGTAAAAGTAAGCTGAGACCATCCACCTCACTTTAATTTCAAAAGTGAAATTTGGAAATTCAGAAATTCAGATGTGAAGCTGTTGCTGTAATATGTTGTATCATCGTCAAAATCTTGGGAAATTGAATTCCTCTGAAAGCTTAATATTGGTTACCAAAGCTGAGGAATTCTGCAGCTGTCAGATGATGCTGGAAAGTAAAAATGGAAGTTAAATATATTAATAATTCATATAATAAAAATCATTATTGGAGGATGTGAACAGAGACAGCATTTTGTTAGAAGACCTTGATTAAATGAATTCATAGAAAACAAGGCAAACTTTTAGGTTGTTACAACTTAAGTTGATACAATTTTTTACTCAGCTATTTTTAAAAATCAGAATAATGAAAGAATACTAAATTAAACAGGAAACTCCTGTATTTTGAGGTTTTTTTAGTAGAAAAGAAGAATAAAGAGCTAATATGGAATTCTTTAGTACTTATAATATGAAAATAGTACGAAGTGAGGGGTTTTTCAATGTCTCTGTGCAGTGCTACGCAGTCAGAGCTGCTACAGTTCTTAAAACTCGTGTCTGGTGACCAGCATTTGTATGGGAAACAAAAGCAGAGGCCAATGCAAGTGGGAGGGATAGGCAATGTGGAGTAGCTTGTACATTCACAGGCACCTTTCTGTGTGCACATCCTTAGTAGTTGACTTCCCGCCCCTCTGGCCTAGTTGGAAAGCTGGTTGGAAAGTTGGCATTGAGTAGGGACAACAAATTCCTATGAAACAAAAGGTTTGTCGTGACTTTTCAAATCTACGGTCATGTATTGAAGTGTGGCTTCACTTATGTTCTTCCTGCTTGTGGTTAGGCAGGTATGATATTACCAGGATGACAAGTCCATCACACCTCTCCAAGAACTGAACAACCTATTTGATCAAATAGAAATGATAATGCTTCTTTCATTTGGTGCCTTTTGATAATCTACAAAGAAGATTGCACAGGTTTCTTGGAAGAAAAAGAAACAAAAAATCCATAGATCAGAATGTGTATGGAATGTTTGCTTCTCCTGCATAGGGGGATAGGATGGAAGCAATTTTTTGTCGTGTATGCAGAACAAATCACAGCTCAGACAGAAAGCAAATCGGTTCCAGCTATCTGAATCAAAGCAAACAAAATTTCTGTGGGTTGTTTTTTTTTCCCTAGGTAGTAAAAGATTAGAAATACACATATTGGCCAGCAGCAAAATGTCTTGGAAAAAGACATTTATCCACCTCCCTGAAATGCACATGCTGTTTGTCCTCTGAAAGTGTGCAGTCAATGCATGAAGCAGAGTGCATGAAGAAAAGACTTTCACATTTGTTAACAAATGTTCTTTGGAAGTGTTCTCTTCCTGGTTTTGAAAACTTTAACACTAAGTTGTCAAAATAAAAATGAAGCAGTGTTTGAAGATCTGCCCTATTTGAAATTATAATTATGCTATTAAATGAAAGCCTGAGGATAGCCGAGACTTAGACAGGGACTACATCTGCTACCTTTAGTCATGAATAATAAAAATGGAGATGCTAATAAATGGCTGATGCTTGTACTACTACTTTTATAAATATTAGTTTTGGGTTTTCTATGATGTCAGAGGACATAATAGACACAGCAAATTTATAGGGCCATGTAGCTTTGACTTTCAAGCTTAAGTGATATTTTTAGCACAAGGTAGCTGAAAAAGCATTTGAAATGGCTCTCTGCTATTTTTAATGTGTCTAGCACTTTAAAAAAATCCATGTAATCCTCTTGAAACAGATGGCTACAGTGAGTTAAAATCCCATGCTAGGATTTGGGTTTTTACCTGGTACTGAAACCAATGTCATGACACAGGGATGAATCACTGAATTTGGAGGCGTAAACTGATTTCAATGATGTTAAAAAAAAAAAGGCTGGGAAACCATGGAGTCCCTTTGGGTGCAGAGTTGGCTGTTAGATTTATTTCTTTTAGTTTGTGTTGTCTTTTCCAGACCATATTAGGATGTGGAAGGTGGTGTCAACTAACTTCACAACCTTTCCTTCTGTGAGAAAGGAAAAATAGGAAACTAAAATCTTTACCTTCAAATCCTGTAAATACTTGGGATGCCTAACTAAAGACCAGATTTCAGCTGAAATTTCTTGGTGTAACTATATCAGGGTAACCCAGGAACACTTTGGGAGAGAGGACTGAGGTGTGAAGAGGAGGATGTTGGTATTAGTCTTATCTAAAACTAAAACATGCATGTATTTTCTTTTGCTTAACAGGTCAGCTGCTTTTTTTATCTACAGAACTACAGTACTGTTCTAGAGATGAAGACAAAAGATTGGTGTTCTTGTCCAGATAACTGGAAATAATATTTCTGGTGATTAACAAAAGGAGCACATATTATTTCAGTGTGCTTGTTTTCTGCACTCTTTCATTGTAAAAGGAGGCAAATGAATGGAAGGGTAAAATGTTGATACACATTTAAGTTTTTACAGTTGAGTCACTTAGTAGTTAAAATTTTTATCCTGGTGCATTCCAGTAGTTAACTGGAGATTAATTTAGGCCAATGGACAGAGAAGTTGCAGCCTTTCCTTGAATTAAGATCTGAATCGCACTAAAATGTATTTAAACTTAATAAATGCAACCCCGTGTTCTGACTGTTCTACTATCTATTTATCAAGTGCACACAAGACAATAAATTGTGTTCAGCAGGGGCAGGAAGAGTTCATCCCAAGTTGTGGCCTCAGCTGGGCAGTGCCCACAACTCTGAGGATGCGCGTGTGCCCTGCTTGTTCTCTGCACTCAGGTCTCCTCGAGTGCTCAAGCATTTGTAGCTGCCTTCTCAGTCAGTTCTGTTAACAGCTGCACTCAGTGGGCTGCAAGGGTGTGAGTATTAACAGACAGAGAAACATTAAGCAGTTTGATAGCAGGTAATAAAGGGCCTGAACTGTAGGGAAGTGAAGCCTGGTTTTCAGACATATAATTTTAAGGTGATGTCTTGAGATACATTCAGAACTTCCTTAAGCTCCCCTAGTTTTCAGTGTAGGTCATTCCTAGCAAGCTGAAGGATAAAATTTATATTAGAATATAGAAGATTTTTCAAGAGATGTCAGAGAGTTTCTTTACTGGAAGCTGAATGAGTCCTTCAAGCTGGTAGCTCACTGTATCTGTTTTTTCTAAGGCTCTTACTGTAAAGCCTACTTTAGTGTTCTTAGTTTACTACTCTATACAGGCAAGTAGTGCTTGGAAAAGAGCAACTTTGGCATCTTGGCAAGACCATACACATGTGAAAATATCTTCGTATTCTGGGACTGTTTCTGCTTCCTGGTAAATTTTAGGATAACTCTGGGTTATTCTTAAGAAGGCATATAGGAGGTGAGAGCTCATGTTGTAGATGCAGTCACTCAAGCTGAGTGTCTCTGGACTTCAGTGACAGGCTGCTGTTTGGCCTGTTGGCACGTGCTAGATTTAGTCTTTAAAAAGCTGGTGATGGGGCACAGTCAGATTTTTCTTTTTCCCCTACTCTACTCACTTTACTGAGGGAGCTTTTCATCTTGACATGCCCCTGTTCTCAATTTCTTAATGCTGCTTTCGCTAGGCTTGCATCAAACTGCAGAGCAAGCAAAGAGTGTGTGAAGAGGGATATTGGGACAGGGAGTAGGTGGTTTGAATGTGTTACATCCATTAGGAATGTCCTGAACAAGAAGTACCGCTGCCAGATAGGTTGTTAGTTCAGAAACTAGGTTATTGTGAAATAACTTGCTACTGTTGCAGTCACAGATTATTTGTGCGCTTTTGGCTGAGAAAAATATGGTGGTTTTGTGCTAAAGCATGTTTTATGCCATGATAAATACATCCCTGCTGCTTTGATCTATACTTGTACAATGGCAGAGGGGTATGGTAGTCTTAGGAGGACAGATTTGGAGGAGGTACTCCAGTGACTTTGTTTAATTAGATCATAGCCAAGCCCTTCCCTCAGCTATATGAAATGCAAAGGTAGCTCTTAATGATGCACATTTTAATGGCCTGAATGCATATATGGAAGCAAAGGTGATATTCCATAGGACTAGAGCAGATCTAAACATGACCTCTAAAGGAGGCTGTGACATTGGAAGCAGTCAGTGAGTCCTTAGGCTCTTTCTGTACTTGCTGTAGTTTTCACAGTGGCCCAGTGAGACCTGGTGCCCCAGTCCTTGCAGTCAGTGTTAGTAAGCTCTTTTTGCTTAATGAAGCTGTGTCCCCAGACTCCCAGGGGCCTGCAAACTTACGCATGATGTAGTGCCCTCTGTGCACTAGTTTGTCAGCCTGGAGTGGGTGATGTGCCCATGATTTATGAAGCTTGTTCATCTCTCCTGGAAAAAATAATTTTACGTATTCAGTCTGGTCCTGGTGAAATAGGTACATTCGCAACAACGGAAAAATAGAGATTAGATTTATAAGGGTCTTTGCTCACTGCTTCAGCCTTGAAGCTGGCTGACATGCTGTCCATGGAGCCCCTTGGGAGTTGGTGTAGTGTAGAGTGTGTATTAACATCAACATCTGCCCCTTTTTTTGTTAGACTGCTGCTTCTGTCCCCTGGGCATGCAGAAGGATGTGTAAAGAGTGAGGGCAGGAGACTGCACTAAAAAATTTGACCCTCTCTTTTCCCCTTCTGAAGCCTGAGCTCTACTTTCCACTTGGTTTTTCTTTATAAAAGTCTTCCTCACCACATAGCAACTGAGTCCACGGCTCCACATGCTAATGCAGAGGAACTGGATTATTTCCTTTCCCTTCTATAACTTTCTTAATTAGCATTTTCATTGCTTAATCTACGTGGCTCAGCCTGTCTGCTTGCCTTATCTTGTTACAGTCTCTGAAGTAAGTGATTTAAGAATTTGATAATTATATACCTTGAAAAACTCATTTGTGTAATCATCTTGCTAGATTCAAAACACCTGCTTGCTCTCTAGTTGCTTTTTCTCTGTGGAAAGACTGATATTATTGATGGCAAAATTAGGAATGGACTCAGTGTTAACTTTTGTGACTTCGAGAACTGTTGGGGATTGCTGAAACTTCTTCACAATAAATTTTCTCTACCTCATGGTTAGAACAGGAGGACCACTCTTGAGTAGAAGAGTGAAATATTCCTTGTTTGTTGAAGTGTCTAAATTTTCTGACTTAACTCAGCATTGTCTTGCTCTGATCCTTCTGGATTTCCTCTTCAGTCCTCAATCAGTATAACATGAAGGACTTCTGAAAATCATACGCTATATGATTCCCTCCATTTCAGCACTTAAGTACAGCAATAATGTAACAAAGTCATGTCAGAGAAAGTGTTAAAATCAGCTCTAAGATGCAATCTCAGATTAATGCACTTTGTGATGGTTGCTGCTGTTTGGTACATCTGTGTCCTCATACCCAGTAGAGTACTAATGATGTCTGTGGCACTTAGTAAGACAAAATGCAGTTGTGAACACCTCTTCTACACAAACAAAGCTGTAAAAACAAGTACACTGTTGCAGATGGTTTTATGAAGAAAAAAATCAACCCAAACAAAAAACTCCAACCACAGATGAGAGAGCTGCCAACTGTTATGTAAATATAGAGAAATCCTTAGAAATCTGCACTAAGATGTCTACATATTTAATACACCATTAAGCGCTTAGCCTTGGGAAGGAGGCCCACATAAGGCTTTTTCTCCATCTTCAGAGCTAGTAGTTCAGTAACTAATTCTCAGCTGGTCTGTTTAAGCCTGAGTGCATGTAGTGAAAAGGGCCCTTTCTTGGTTTGTGTGTGGTTCATCGAACAAGGTGGCTGCTTAAAAAAGAGTGTTTAGTCTTATTCATCAAGTCACCCTCTGCTTTTACCCCAGCTGACCTTTCAGCTCTGCAGAAGGGAGCACATGCAGTAATTAATCAGCCCATGCTTATTATTTCAGGTCACTTGTGTGGTTTAGTCAAATAGAAGAAGAGGAATACAAATGCAAAATATTTTCCACCATTTGCTTTTAAGGGCAGGGTGGAGCATAACTGTGTGGGCTTTCTGGTTTGTTACAGTGAGTTTAGGTGGTGTGCTGCCTTTGGTGGTGGAGAATTAATTGTATGCAGTTGGCTGGGTGGCCACCTTTTAAACAGGAAGAGCTGCCTTAGGCTGCTTAGCTGTAGGGGAAGGGGCACTCATATCTACGTTGGAAGGATTAAGGGCTTTGTGAGGTAGAGAAGGAATATCTTGAGCACTTCTTTGTATTCAGAATGTTTTGAGGCCAGAATTGTTAATAGCTAGTGGTCTGTGGGGCATGGTAAACTTCAGACATCCCTGGGAACACAAAGTATCCGTTAGAAACAATACAGGACACCTTGGAAATTTTGAATTCATAAATTTTATATTTATGAATAAACAGAAAAAACCTACACGTCACACTGTAATTTATTATTTGCCCAATGTTTCATATGCTTAGGAAACTAAGCTCTCATAAGACTTGTTTTGAGAGCTTTTCTGGGGGGAAGTAGCAATTCGCCACTGGTGAATCTGGAACATATTTAATACTTTCTGGGTTATAGTATTGGAATTGGAGAGACATTTTCTTTCCACTCAACTGGCATGGTTCCTTCTGATTTGTACTTACCTCAGAGGACTCTAGTTGTTTTCTGTTCTGTCTGTCCCTGTAACTTGCCTCACTTTCCCATTTTGCCATGCAAACCTAGAGTAAACCTTGTTCTGTAGCAATTGGGGATTGGTTTGTCAGTCCAGATATCTGATGAAGAGCCTGAATGGGCTTAAATATATGCATTATGGTCTCATGGCTTAAGGAAGTGTTGCAGATCTTCTGCATAGGAGGAGGTGCTTATAGGGTGGGAGCTTTCGGTACTGCTACTGTGCAAAGAACTTTTCAACATATGCAAACGTGTCATTTAGCTTCCTACTGAAGTTGTACAGCCTGACTCACAGTAGCACCACGTGATGCATGAACTGCTTGGAGTACAGTGTCCTTCTCCCAGGTTGCTTACAGTCTCTTCTTAATCATTACAATATCTAATCCCAGATTAGATGTTGAGGAAGAACAGTTTCCAAAGCCAGTGAGTGTTCTTTAGCTCCTGACCAGATGACTCACTAGCATGTCTTTAAGAGATTTCCTTGGAATGTCCGTAGAAGATTATTGTTCTAGCGGAGATCTGAGAGCCTCACAGAACAATTCATGTTATCTAAATATAGCATTAATTCTTCCAAGGGGAAGATAATTTACAGCCCCATTTTAAAAGAAATTTTACAATATTATCAGAATGATCTTCCCAGATAATCATATTCACTGCTACATGTAATTCGGCATGTTATCTGAATTTTGTCCAAATAGGGAAATGACAAGTGTTCTGTCCTCTTCAATAGAACTTTTGTTCTTTTGAGGTAGAATGATAATTGTTTTGGTTTTAAAACTACACTACTTTATTCCAGTATACATTGAGCACAGCTATGAGAGGAAGAATGAAGTGATAAGCATTCTGCAAATGAAAGCAAATTACACATTTAGCACAATCTAATTGCATAGGTCTAGTCTTCTACCAAAATAAAAATAATATTTTCCTGGCTTACAGGAAAATAATAAAAGCTGGAACTTCTTAATTCATATTATTTTTTCACATTATTTACCAACAGAATTCAGGAAAAAAAATTTGAACTCAAGATCAAATCTTATTGGTTTGTGAGACTGTTTGTGTCATCAAAATAAAATCAAATGTAGACAAAATAAAACTCTATATAGGGTGCAAATTAATCGATTTTCTTGCTGCTATCTCAAATTAACTTAAATATATTTAAGTATATACATACTTATAATTCCCATTCTATATGTAGCAATAGCAGGAGGTTTAACTTGTATAGCTAAATTTAGACTGCTCCTAATTTGCAGAAGGGTAGGAGGAGATGACAGCTAGGACTACCTATTGCTAATTATGCAGGTATGAGTATCCGTTCACTGTGACACTAATTACTGTTCATTTGTGTAGTTTGAAAATGTGTGGGTTTGGCATTAGGTTTTGTTAGTGAATTTTGGAACTTTAAAAATAGAGGGTAGTTCTTTTTCTCTCTGGCTTTGCATAGTGGCACTGATATAGTGCTGCCTTGCATCAGGTGCTGTTGTTCAAGGTGGCGTAGAAATACCAAGGAAAGATCCGTCCAAAAATCTGACAGATTTATAAAGCTGTGTGAATGTTCAAAAATTGGCATAGAACAGTGATTCTCTTGATAAATAGTTAAAAAAAGCAGTCTGTTGAAAAGCTGTGGTAGTTAGGATGCTTTGTATGCTTTACAGGCAGCCTAATTCCCATCCAAAATAGTCTGTATTGTGTAAGAACACTGAGAAGAATAATAATTTGTCTTATTATGAAGGCTGCAATCAGTTCCCAATCACTCTGTTCCTAAGACCTCTCTGAAGATCACATGTCTGTTTTTAACATTAAAAAAAACATATTCAGCTTTATTGTGTTGTTAGATGGACAAGCTTGTATATTTGTTGCTTCATTTTGTTTCTGAATCTATTTTTCTGCTTTCTGGGCCTTAGAATAAAACTGCTCTTATTCCACTTCAAACATACTCCCAAACAAAGTTATTTAAAAGGTATGATACCATTTTCCCTACTTATCTGTTGTGATCTGTGCTGCAAAGCAGACTATGGGCAGCAGAGTAAACACTCAACTGTGAGAGAATCCACCCCCAGGCATGTTGTCAGGCCATGCATAGCATGGGACTTGTCAGCTGAAGAGCCACAAGAGGTATTCCAGGCCCTTTACTGGGTGAAAAGAGATAAAGGAGAGTGGCAGGTCACAGATCACAGAATATTCTGAGTTGGAAAGGATGCACAAGGATCATCAAGTCCAACTTTTAAGTGAGTGGCCCGTATAGGGATTAAACCCCAGGCCTTGGTGTTTTTGGCACCATGTTCTCACCAAGTGAGCTAGTCTCAGGGTGTAAAAGAGGAGGGATTGTGCTCTCTATAAAGGAATTTTTGAATGATTGGAGCTTGGACTGGGGCAGGCCAGCGGAAATGTTGGTGGTGCTGCCTTTAGGTAGCTGGAGAGAGCCTCAGGCTGTAGTACTCACGGGTGTCTCTTAAACACTGTTCTGGAAGGGAAATGCAGCTGGCTGCTACAAACCAGGAGATGAGTTTAATGCATTCCAAAACAATTCTTGATGCAGATGATGAGTGAACTGACTGGGACTCATGCTCTGCTAAACCTGCTGCTAACAGACAAGAACTGGTAGGTGATGAAAAGGTTGAGGGCACCTTTAAAATGCTGGCTGGCAAACCTTAGTTTTGCAGATTGTCTCTAGTTGCATCAGCTTTTGGCATTGATCTTCTGTTAAAAGCAGGAGAAGTGCTTTTTGGAAGTAAAAAGTGCTGCCAAATTTATTTTGTTTTTGTTTGTTTAATTACAAAGCTGGCACAGCAATAGGTAAGCACTAATCAAAATAAGTTAGTTGGCACTCCAGTTGCTGGAAGCAATGTTTTAGAGTGTTGTGAAAAGATACAGAGTGCATCTTATTATTGTGTCCTCTGTTGTATAGTTGTGATATGGGTCCTAATTGTTCAGAGCCTGGTCAGCGATGTTCTGCTTGGCTGTGCTGATCAAGGGGCTGTGAAGCAAGGTGATCTCTTACACAGCAGCATCATGCTTCAAAGTGATTGACTTTGAAATAGTCATTGTGTTGAATGAAGATAAACCAGAAAGGTGGACATGAATTATGTTATTTTAGTCACATTCCATAGAGCTTTAATAATCTTGTAGTCTGGAACCTCACTGGTAGTAAGCTACTCACTACCCACAAAAATACTTTTATGAAAGATTGAAGCAGGTTTGATGAGTTTTGTCTCCCTGTGGAATGGCAATCCACCTGGGCAAGGCTTAATGAACAACCTTTTAGATAAGTCCATTTGCATCCTAAAAATAATTTCCACAGTGCAACACATAGAGCTCAGGAAGCACTTAGTACCAGCCTGATTCCAGCAGTAACCGATCTATGTGGTCCCAAGTTTTGTGCAACAAAACTCAATGTGTGTCTCCCATATAAGCCGAAGTTTTGTAGTTATACTTCAGTCTAGCCAGGAAGGGGAGTGTGGGGATCTTGCAGGCAATTTGTGGGAACCATTGCATTGTTGGTATGGAGCCAGTTCTGTTTGGTGGTTGCACACAAGAAGACTTAATGGCTCTGGCAACCAGCCTCCAAACCAGTGTGTCTGTAGCAAAGGGAAGGGTTGGAGGACAGTGCCTGAGTGACCTGCCTGACAATGAAGCAGTGTTGAGCACTTTTCCATCTCGGCTTCACTTGTTCAAGGGGAAGAAGGGAGGTGTGGTCAGCCTGTCTGAAATTACTGGACCTGCTATCTCAGGCATCCAACAAAGGCTGCCTTGGCTTTCAGATATATAACTCTAATATGCTGAACAATGCATTTCTGCATAGAGTCAAATACTGTGACTGCAGCATCCATTTTCTCCTTTTTCACTATTTATGTAATGCATAAATTTTTGTGAGGCTTCATTTTTTCTGCTGAAGTGGAATATTTGATGTGCATTATAGAACAATAGGTTGACTTTGAAGTGTTGCACTGATGTAAGTCACTTGCAATAAATACCCCAATGAGACAGTCCATTTTTTCCTCTTTTGGTTGACCAAACAAAAGAATCAGAACCAAGAACATGGTCTAAAACAAAATACCTCTAGAGGTATGCTTGGTACACTGTTGTTTAGTCTAGCAATTCTTGTAAAACTCTTTAAAGACAGGGACTCAAAATATATGAAATATATAAAACTTGTTATTAATGTCTAAAACATTATATAAATTGTTAACAAGGCCTCATTGTTTCTGGCATAAAATTTAAAGACTTTTCATGAAATTCTGTTTTTAGCATTACTATCAGAGTTAATTGGAATCTTTCATCTTTGTTAGTGGATCTGTGGAGGCTGGGCTGCTGCCATGAAGTATGTGGCTTCGAGGTCTAAATTCTTTGTTTTCTCAATCCATGATAAAGAGGAGGCCACTTTATTGTATTAAAGAGCTGTAATTCCATGAAGCGTTTCGGTGAGGTTGTAAAATCAAGATGCTTTGCATAATAAAATGACCCCAAGTGAGAATTTTATCGTTCTCATGCTTAATGTGAATTTTCCAAGGCAGATGGCAAATAATAAAGGTTGCATAACATTTCCCATTTAAAGAGTCTTATTTCAATCTCTTTACAACTTTGATAGATTTAAATGGTTTGGTCTCTATTTCTCTTTTGCCATGTTCTCTCCCTAATTCTTGTTTTCTTCATCTTCAGCAAATGGACCAATTTCTAAAGAATGAGACATAGGAAAGAAATAGGGAAATTCTGCTATTTGAAAAATAAAATCTTAGTATCAGTCTCAAGGGATGGCTTAAGGGCACAAGGCTTTAATGAAAAGACTTGAAACTGGGAACAGTATGAATTTGGTTTTAGAGCTACACCTCCTCTTGACCTTCTGCGGATCTATTCAAATTAGCAACATAAAGAGTCGCAGCTCATGCCTGTCAGGGATGACTTCAGCATTTGAGTGTTATACTTCTGTCTAGGATTTTTGGCTGAACTGAGGCAGCAGCCTTTCCTCTCAAATGCTTTGGTCTAATCAGTGTTCAAATTATTCACGATCCCCCTGGAATGAGTTGAGCATGGTCCTCCCTAGAGCTCTGGGGTCTGAGGGGAAGCAGCCAGAGAAACAAGTCCCAGTCTCTGCAGGCAGCTTTGGCACCAGGTGCACCAGCCGGGAGTGTGGAGAGGCTTGTTTGTCTCCCATGCTGCCCAGATGCCTGCTGCTTGGGTTTGCAGGAAGTGTGATGTGATGCCTTTAGGGAGAGGTGGGCGTGAGGAGGTATTTGTGTTAGAACAATCTGAGCAATTCTCTCTGCCCAGAGAACTACAGGGGTAAAAAGGAGAATGGCCATAGAAGAAAGTTGCAGTGTAGCAGCTTCAGAAACAAGAGATGGAGGTTGAGAAGGTATAGAGGGGGGATGTAAGGTGAGGAAAGGGGCCAAAGATGTTGTTCAAGATGAACAGGAGGGCATCTAGTGAAAAGGAATCTTGCTGGTATGTAAAGTTACCTGTTTGTAATGCTTGTATATTCTTAAATTTTGTTGACTGATATATGTCAGTGCATTATGCAAGCTTTTGGTTAACTTTTAGGGTTTCAAGTTCAAGAACTGAAAAGTTAGGAAATATCAGTGTGAAATTTGACCCTGCAGCTTAATACAACTAATACATGACATATATCAAATAATTAAGCATGTGATTGTGTTATTGGAAATTAATAGCCCTCCCATCAGTAAGGCTAAATAACTGTGGAGGAAGTCAGGCTTTGATCTATCTCAGTAGACCTGCATACCTGAGGTTGTGATGGTACAGTTTAATGGAAACTTCAATATCTTCTGAAAGTTTGTCGTTGAGTTACTAGAAACAGTCCAAAAGCAAAGATTTCTTTGTATTAAGAATGAGAGGCCTTGTAGCAAAATACTGAACACCAGGGTGTTTTAAGTTTGAAATAATATCTGGGTTTGGTTTTTATTCTTGAAACTTGTTGGTAGAGTTCTTCTGATTACAGCTTGTTGCTGTGCTTAGTCAGATATTTTACATTGCATATTCTATCATGTCATCATTATAAACCAATTAAAAATTAGAGCACAAAAGCAAGGCAACAACTTTAACACTTATTCTGTGTTTTGTCTCTTAGACACAATCCAAACAGCACCATGGTGGATTTTCTCCAAGTTAAATAAGGCATCAAATACAATGACAGTAACACTTTTTGAACATCCTGTTTGATTTGTTGGATATAGACGATACATATATATATATATATATATATATATATATATATATATATATATATATAAACTAAAACAGTGAAGGGGGTAAGGAAAGATTTTTCTTACTTCTATTAAAAACCAGAAATGTTGGGTTTGATTTACTTTCAGTAGCAACCATCCATGTGGTTTTTTTCTCAGAAAAATTAATTTTCAGTGGTTGTTATAACCTGAATGTGGCTGAATCCTTTCAGTCTGGTTTTGAAATTGTGGAACATGCTTAAAATAAAAGTGAGTCAGTCAGAGACAAAAGGTTTCTGTGAAGACTGTAGAGGGGCAGAAAATGAAATTTATGTCCCCAAAGGCCTAAGAACTGCAAATTATGGCAGTCTGGCAGTGGAATCACCAAGAGAGCTAACAAGCGATTGCTTGGAAAGCCAATGACACCAATGCTTAAGGAACTAAAAGAGAACCTTCATGGACTTGGAATGTTTTATGCTTTCATGAGATACAAAGAGCTGTTGTAGTTGACTTAGGGCAAATGTTTGTGCTGCCAATAGAGCAGTCTGTGTCTAAGAGAAATCACCTACCCATGGAGATCCTGTAGAGAAACAAGTTTTGGTTTTTTAAAAGACTTCTCCAGGCTGTGGATTTGTATGGAGAGTGTAGGGTGGCAGTGTATAAAGACAAGATGTACTTTTTAGTGGTGTGCCACTCAGCCTCAGGTCTAAGAGAGAACCTGGGTAAAAAATATACTTTGGTTTTTGTGGTGAATTATTCTTAAACAAAGGCCAAAGAGCTCTAGTAACCATTTGATGTATTCATAATAAAGACTTTTTAAAAGTAACTGTTGGTGTTATTTAAAGATTGCACGTAATACCTTCTGATTGAAATATATACCTTTAGCTTCCTAAACACATATTCATTTGTTATAATTTTTCCAATGCATGGGGCTCAGGAATTATTAAGATTGTTTGTGCAGACTCAGTTCTGTGCATGGGGTGTTGTAATTAGCAATTAGAATCTTCTACCTTTCTGCCAAGCAGTACATAGCTCCTCAGGAAGCCCTACTTCATGACAGCTGGACAGCAGTAAAGAAAGGCTCCCTGAATTGAAAATAAATTTTCCAGTTTCCTATGCTGCTTGCTTTGAAACACAAGTTTTCCAGAAAGTGATGTCTTGAGAATCTTGTTGAGCTCTTGGCTGCTATTAGCTATATTTGTCTTCTGCCTCCTTAAATATGATAGTGTGGGCCTGGCACAGCTTTTGTTTTTGACAGTGATTGAAGTGATTAAGGATAAGTCATGCAACAGAAATATATTTTCTTAAGTCAGTGTTTCAGCTCTGTTCCCCGCTCAGCAATGGTAGGAAGCATTCCTTTTTGTTGCACTGTTTCTGTGTACATGCATTTTGTGCCACACTAAATGCTCGTTTTATTTGGCTTGCAGTCATAGCACAGATCTTTTATATAAAAAGAACAGGAGAAGAAGCAGCAAATGGAGTGTTGCACTTGCTCTAAGTAGTTACAGCATCCCTTCCAGCGAGGCAGGGGCAGGCTACCAGAAAACTGCCTGTTTTCCTCAGGCAAGAGTACTCTGAATTAGAGTAATGGCTTGAACGTGTGCATCCAGGAGCTCAACTGCTAAATAACAGCACGGAGCCTTTGTAGTTCTGTTTCAGAAATAATTGTCTCTACAGAGCAGGCTATATAAACAAAGCCCAGCTTCTGTGAATCTTCCTGCTGACTTTAGTTGAGAGGTGGTTGTTGCTATAGCAATTTGCAGGCATCATTCATGTTTTATTTTCCTGAGGCTGGAAGGGGGACTTTGAACATCTCCACAAAATTTGAGCTGCAGGGAGCTTTGCCCAAGAAAACCCGCAGCAGTGAAGTGATTACCTATGTTACTTGTATTGATCCCACTAATTTGTAGGTAATCTAGATTTTATCTCTCTGGAAGAGAAATCACAGCAAATGTGCCAGGCATAAATCTAAGTGGCCTAAAGTGTTGTTGTGTGAAGATAATTGGGTACCAGGAGCAGTGTAGCTATCTCAGTGTAATGCCTAACTTGGCTTTTCAGCCAAGTCAAGCTCCTGAGGCGCACTCTGGTGTTGACAGGCTCTCCCATATTCAGTTCAGGGTGCCAAGTCGGGAGGTGAAACCCATGTGGCAATGGACTTTTTCTTGGTAAAAAAGGTTGTGCTACTTCATTATTTTATTTAGAAGCTGAATCCTGCAGAAAACTCTGCAGCTCTATAGCTAATTATAGTAAATTTTACCCCATGTTCGTTTGCATGGAGTACTAATGCCTTAGACTGTTAGTGTGAAATAATACTTCTTTTTTTCCCCTCTATCTTCTCTTCTTGTGTTTTGAGCATCTTTATTTTAACTCTGGTGAAAGGTTTGATAAGATCTCACCAAAGGCAGTTGTCAGGGCTTGTGCAGAGGAGTTTCTTGGGAGTTGTCCTGTGAAACTAAACCATAATGGGCATGAAACACTTTCAGTCTGAAACCACTTGTCTGTGCAAATGTACTTCTGTTATGACTGAGGAAAATAGCCACTAAATCAATAGGCTGGGTTGAAATGGTCCTGTTTCTTTTATTGTGATGAGTGCCCATTTATTCTCTCCCAAATGAGGTAATTGAACAAAGTTACTCTTGCAACCCCATATTCTTCCTAGATGCAAAAGGATGAGACTGAAGATGCTTTAAAGCAATTATGGGATGAAGGCCAGGACTTCACTTAGTTCAGCAGATACAGTGATTCTGAGTTTAAAGTAATTGAAAGCAGAGGATGGGAGATCTTGGATAATGGATTTCTCTTAAGCTTTATTTTAGATGTCTTTTAATGGGTATAGGTACTGAGGGAATTGTCATTTATGTGGCAGGCCAGTAACATGGAATCCAGTGAGAGCTGCTGTACTGTTGGCTGAAGCTCTGTAGAAAGAAAGTGATTGGAGCTACCCAGAAGGTCAAGGAGATGTTAAGTGTATTCTAAAAGTAATGCAGTGGGAGAGTTCTGTTCTAGTCTCACTTGTATAGTTGTGTAAGGTGGCAGTGCAGAGTAACCAAAGAAAGAAGGCTTTGAAGGAGAATAGTTTTATTTTTTAACTTTCTTATGCTTAAAAAGTTAATATCATTTCATTTGTTAAGTGTCTTACGCCTCTTGCAGCTGCTCTTGTGTGTGTGTAAAATGCTGAAGTGCCCTAGTTTTAGAGTGTGCCTGCAGCTGCACATGCAGCAGAGAGAGATTATTAAAGCAAAAATCTGAATTTCCTACCTATGGAAAAAAGCAGTTCTAAAATCTCATTTGTTTCCTTGGTCTAAACCTCACCTGGCAAGGGCAAGGCTCAGCTTTTGGATGTTGGTGAAGATAACACTTGTTTGTTCTTACACAGGGCACACTGAGACTGCACCTGAAAATGGGATGTGTGTGGGGGGGTGTCCGCACAGGGCAACTGAATCACTTGGTGCTGTACATAGGAATTAATTACTGTGACACAGGAAAAGAGTAGTGCCATGCTTTTGAATGATCAGTATGCTGCCGTGTATGAAGGAATTCTTCACATGAGGATGGTAAAGCACTGGAACAGGTGACCTAGGAAGTTGTGGATGCCCCATTCTTGGAAATGTCCAAGGCCAGGTTGGATTGGGCTTTGAGCAACTTGATCTCCAGTGGAGTGTGTTCCTGTCCATAGTAGAGGGGTTGGAACTAGATGGTCATTAAGGTCCCTTCCAACCCAGACCATTCTGTGATTCATCCTGTGATTCTGTGGTGGCAGTTCCAACCCAGACCATTCTGTGATTCATCCTGTGATTCTGTGGTGGCAGAAGAACAACTATTATGGGCCTACTCTGTCTAAAACATGAAGTCACTTGGATGGTAACTGTGAACTTCAGTGCACATGGAGCTAAGTCAGAAGAGTTGAAAGCATGGGTATGCACTGAGTTCAGGAGGGATGTGGTGACTTGTGTATGTCAGTGGGATGGCAAGAAGAAAGCACTGTGTTTTCTGAAAAGCTCTATGTTGGCAGGAGTATCCTAAATTAATCAGTAGATATTGTTCATTTTGCAGCATAGTCATTTAAATTAAAAATATGTATTGCATCAAAAGAATGTTTCGTTTTATTTTACTTCAGTGGGGAGAAGTGATTATGTCCTCTTTTCTTTGAGACTAAAGAGATTGCATTGTTTTCAGAAATACCTATATCTCAAGATCAAATTGCTCAATAGAGCAATGTATAGCAAAGTATCCATTTTCCCCTTCTCTCCATGCCCACACTCACTTTGCTGCGGTTGCTATCTCACTAACACTCACAGGCTGCAATATGCTTTGATCACTGTGCCCTCTGAGCAAGGGTATCAAATAATGGGACACTCAAGTTTCTTTCTGCAATTCAAGCAATCTCACCTTGGAATCGGTGTGATACAGAAAGCAGGCTGGTCTGTGCCCGATTCTCCATTTCTCAGCAGTAGGTGTAAGCTTCATTGTACCTTGGAATTACTCACAGGAATTACCTCATAGTTTGGAGAATGATCTCTGGTTTAAGTCCAGAAGAGCTTTTCATCTAGAAAACTGTACAGGTACTTCATTTCATAATGTCTGAGGTGACCTTCCATGTACAGCTACTGCAGCAATACACTGACACTGATCCTGGGTATGGGAATCTCTCTGACATCGTGGTAGCAAATGCTGCCTGCAGCAGTGGGGAATCTGAGGAGAAGCAGCTGGTACTCTTGTACCTTGGCTGAAGGTGTTTGCCCTTGTGTAGCAGTCTCACAAATAAATCACTGCATCTTGCACATTGCCTGCTTTTGGTGTTTGGAGAGCCCATGCCCTGAGACAGGCTGCACAGCACAAATTGCTGGCTGTCTGGAACTGAGGTTGTCCTGCATGCCCTCAGGCAGTGGCATTTCAGATTTCATTTTGGTGATGTGTAATTAAAAAGCTTCCATTCACGTGTCTCATCTGTGTTTGGGTGAGCTTGCTAGCTTCTGGCCAACTGCAGAACTGGCTTCATAGCACAGACTTTTTCAACAGAAAACCTTTTTGCCAGGGATCCTTTCATGTTAGTGTCCTTGTTTTATATTGCAGTGAGATAATGAAATATCATTATCCAGAGAATATGAGTGTCAGCTTTTTAAAAAATGTTGTTCCAGACACTGTGTTTCTTTTATCATCCTTAAGAGATCCTAACTCTCCCTACAAAGGCATTTGGTTTGGTATCTTCTACGTTATTTAATATTTTAGGATACAATGCTTTTTAAAGCTGACGTAGTCAGCCAAAAGTAATCTTTTATAAATATGCATCTCCCAATGGAGCAGTTATACAAGTTTAATCTTTAAAAGAAAAAAAAAAAGCTGACCCTTTCCCTATAGCCAGTTGCATCATCCAGATTTATGTCTGTGGATTGTTTCCAAATAAATCTATTTGTGCTTCTATCTTTAATGTTTTACAGTTGAGTGCTGAATTAGCTGTGTTTATCTCTCTAGTCTATATGATGAAAACAATGCAAGTTTTATACCATTCCGGGAGTAGTAAGCACTAATGCTGGTGAGTTTTCACTCTGCTTTGCTCAGGCAGGCCATTAGAGATGAGGAGCATTGGTAGCAGTGCTTTGTTTGGCAACTGTGATTGTAGACTTGTGTGATAAGTGCCAGAGCAAAAAGAATTGGGACAGTCATTGCAGCTTGGTGTCATATAATTTATTTATATTTGCAAACCAGACTGGTAAGTTCCACACTGTTGGAAGTACAAAAAGATGTACTAAAGCACTGACCTTTTAAGAATTGAAAATATTTTAATATAATCTTAATTAATAGGCATGTTTAAATAAGGCATGAACTTTGCTTTCATGTTTCAGTGAATAGAAGTGAAACAGATATTCTGTCACTTTTCTGACTCAAACCTCCAACTTGCAAATGTACTTTGTAAGTACTGCTGTTTAGACTGTAGAAGAACAGGCATTTTCCATTTGCTAATGATGGAAGTTTCAAAAAGTTTTTATCTGAAGTTGTGAAGACTTGTATTACCTCTGCTAAAAATAGCAAACTGGTCTATAGTCTGGAAATACTCTTTCTTCACCTAAGTTCGTTTAGAAATCACTTAAACCTACTTCCCTTAACAAGATAATCTGAGTGTTGACATCCAGCCAGAATTAGGTGCGTGTCTCTGTCGTTTCAAAACAGAAATCTAGATTTTAGTTTTAACACACTGGAATGCATTAGATCCAGGGCTTCTGCAGAATTCCTGCAGTTCTTTCTCCCTTACTGCTACAATAGTTGGCAAAACCTTGAAAATCTCTTGAAATAATTTTATCTATGTTGTTAATTAGAAGAAAAATTTGTTACAAAAATATTTTGATTTGATGGTATAGTCCTACCCATCCTGCCAAGAGTTTTCTGAAGAATTTAAATTAAGAAGCCTGAAAGAGTTGTTTTTGATGTGTTTCTGTTTTTCTTCTGAAATGGTAGCTCTGCTAGAGAAATATTTCTAGTGTCTCTTTTGAACCTGGTGTTCAGTTCATTTAAGAGGGCTTGGGTTTTTTTGGGTGGAATAGAATGGACAGTACATGTGTAAAATTTCCAAGCCGATGGTTCAGTTCTATTCCTATTTGTATGCCCTTCCCCAAAGGATTAACCTGAAATAAGTGCAGTGTAGTGCACCATCAGTGTCTTGGTTTCCCCATTCCCTAGAAAGCTGACATCTCTTGTGAGCAAGCTTCTGCAAAAGGCACGTTCATGCTGTGCTCTCCTTGTCCCTCCTGCAACCTATTGCTGAGTCTTACAGTCCTCCAATCTCCAGAGGTATTTCCCTTGTTTCCCACCATGTTGCACTAAAAGAATTGTAGGATCTGAGCTCACCCCCAGCGCTGCTCTGAGCCTGTCTCTTGAACTGGTCACTGATCCTTCCCAGAAGCACCAGGAATCTCCTTGTCCATAGTAAGTGCTAGCAAAGGTTTCTTAGTGTGCCCTTTTGCTCCTGTCCTCAGCTACTGCTCAGGGAGCGTCTGCCAACTACCAGCACAGCACATCTGCCACACAGGAAGGGCTCTGCAGGCAGGGATTTAAAGGATGAAGGTTGCTTCAGAATGGTCTGTGGATAGGAGCTGGCTGCTGCCAGGCTGCTTGCGCTTTGGAGGCCAGCAGCAACATGCAAGGCACCATTTATTACCTCCTGTACAGAAGGGAAGTTCTAAGTTGTTACAGAAAGGGAGAAAAGGAGGAGCTGTTTTATACTGATAAAATGCCAGTGCTTAGTTCTGTGCTTCTGTTGAAGTGTTGGAGTAATTGTCTTGGACACAGCTCTTCTGTGCAGTTTGTACAAATGGATTTTGGTGATGAGAGGAGATGCTTTGGTTTTGTGTACCAACTGTTGTTGGTTTGGGTCTCTAATCCATTTTCAAGCCTCTCAGCAGGGTCTCATTGTAGCATGTGTTAATTTAAGGTGAGAATTTCCCTTTATCTTGTTTTGAAGGACTTGGCTTTGGTAATGGTTATGTTTGCGTGCATAGGAGTTTACAAAAGCAAAGCCAGTGCTGGTGGCCATGTGACTTTGGTTCACTCAAGGCACTGTTTTATAATCATGTTCGGAAAAGCGTAACAGGCCCTGAACAAGATTAGGGCTGCAATGTGCTTATGCTGTGACAGCGAGGAGTAGTATTGACTTAGTGTTCAGCTCAGAGATAGCAGAAGCAGCAGCATAAGAAATTTAGTCTGTCCAATGTTCAGTATAGTGCAGAAGCACTGGAAAATATTGTCCCCAGCTGTGCTGGAACAGGCTTCCAGGCCAACACTCACCCCACTCTCTTCTTGAGGGGAAGTTTTAGAGTCATTATTGACAAGCAGATTTAGAAAACTAGCGTCTGACAAGTGAGTTTTTAAATGAGGCTCTTTACAACTTATCCTCTCCAACAACTCTAAAGAAGAGAGCAGATCGTAATTTTGTCCAGACTTACTCTGAGGATTTTAGTATTAAACATCCAGGTACTTGGTTTTTTTACCTTTTTATCTGTCAGGTACTACATGCATCTTGGTAATTTTTGGCCAGCCATAGAACTTTGAGACCTATTTATCTTTGGAAAGATTGCTGTCCTTTGTTCCTCAGATTGCAATTTTAAAATGCAAGTAAGCATGGTGTGCAAGTATGGAATGAACACATTATTTAACTCTAAACCAATAAATTGCACTAAAATTTTACTTAGTATATTGTTTGTCTAAATATATATAGATATTGATAACACAAAGAATGTGAAAGTCTAAGGACTTGCAAAATATATTTTTTCTGTAAATATGGACAGTAGTTTTTGCATGTCTTATTCATAAACTATGGATGTAAGAAGAGGCAAAAGTCACAAGTACTGGAAAAGCTTTAATTTGTGTTGATTTCTGCTTTCCCATGTATTCAGCCCCTGGATCATGGCTCACAAGAATTTGCTTTTAGGATAAACAACCCAGTTTTGCCATTAAAGAGACTCTTTAGTCCTAAATTTCAGTGATGCTGCCTTAGAAGAGACTAGCCAGTTGTTGAATGCTCAGATGCTTATTCTGAGCCAGGTACTCAGGATTTTGGTCTTAATGTGTTTCTGAATTAATAAATAATAAATTCTGTCAGCTCTGACCTGTATCTGTACTTTCAACATGCTCTACCTAGCACAGCAATGCCTCTGACTTGATTGACATGCTAGCTGGCCGCTGTTCCCAGTGTCCAGACAAAACTGCCTAGACTAGCCCCAATTCTTTATTATAACATGTACAAATTTAGACTACTCTCTTCTCTGCTTAATTCTGGGTAATTCAAACTCTGCATTTTTTACATTGTGTATGTCAGGTGTGACATGCTATATAAAATACACGAGGGGATTTAAGAGTAGGACTTTTATTTTGTTTTCTTTTTGAGCAGTGTTCATAAGGAAGTAGTTGGAGGTAGCAGGATTAGATGCTAAGGAGTAAAGACTATATCAGTTCCCAGTTAGCTCTGCTTTAAATTTCCCAGTTTAATGCTGAGTTTCCTCTGCTGTGTATTGGCAGTGCTTTTTTACTGAGGCATGAGTTTGTTCCAGCTGTCATTTCTGAAGCCTTCCCCATCCCACACGCCCCCAGCACTCTCAGACAGCTAAAAAAAGTAGCTGTTCAGTCATACCGGGGGGATTAGATGACAAGTGGCAGGTACAGAATAGCTAGATTTTCTTCTTTTTTCCCTGTAATCCCTCCTCCTCTGATTTAGCTGTTTCTGCTTCTCAGTATCTTCTCTCACACTGGCAGAAATAGAGCAGGGAGCTGGAGGGTGGTCTTTCTCCGTTGGTGCTCAGAGCACCCTGTGCCCAGAGGTGTACCTGCCGTGCCATGGCTGTCTGCAGGCCTGGGGCTCTCCTGTGCTTGTGCTCTCATCCACACCTGTGCAGCCCTTGTACAGCTCCACTTCCAGACCCGTGTTGGCATGCAGTTCTGGGGAGGCTGCTGTGCCCATCCTCACCTTGGCACAGGTCTCAGCAGCACTTCTTGCTTGTGTTCCCCAAGTGCCACTTCACACTGCGTCTAACCTCCTGAGGCTTACACTTCTGGTGGTAGAGACCTTCTGGAAATAGACCTGCCTCTTTCTTGTGGCTGATTCCCTTCTCCCATGGAACAGAGCTTAAGCATCTTCTTTCCAGCTCCTCAGCCTTGCTGTGGGGCCTTTGGTTTGTCATTCACCTCACTGGGAATAGCTGGTTCACACTGTGCAAATATGTGCTTGATGTGCCACAGGCTGAAAAACAAGTGTTCGTATTCTGCACAACACTTGTGTTTTTAAAAAGGCCTGTCAAAATGCCAGTGTGATGCTTTGTCTCTCAATGTTTGGCATTCAGTGTTTTTCCAGGATCTGGGTGAATGTTCCTTCTGCTTTCCAGCACATCCTCCCAGAGGCTCTAATTCTCAACAAAGTTTTTCCCCTCGAATATGTTACCTTGTCTCTCAGGCCAGGCTTCTTTGACCAGAGCTTATCTGGCATGTAAAGAAGCACTAAAAGCTTATAGTTTTCCTCCTTTCTCAGTGTTTTTTGTGAGCCTTTTCTTCAACTTTGAATATTTTTAATATAAATTTTGTCTTTGTGCTTGTTTTGCTTCCCACTGCTGGCAATTTCTACTTCTCCTCACACAGGCCTCCTTTGGACAAGCTGGAGATAACTGGTTTTGTTAGTTCAAGAGGAACACCTTAGACTGTAAGGTTATTAAAGGCATTTTTCTCTGACAGATGCTGATCATGGAACAGCTCTTTCAAAGTAGTTCTAGCCATCATAAAGTGGGTGGGTTTTTTTCCATTTTAGGAAGTAAACTTTGGTACTGGTATTTGGTACAGAGATTATTAACTGCTGTAGGAGTTTACTGTAATTATAATGGCTGTGTGTGAGACATGGGGTGAGCTGACATCCTATGAAATTGCTTGTCAGTCCTTCTAGACCTTGTACTTATCTTGGTAACAGAAGTATTGATTAAACCTGTCTGATTGTGAACACATAGATATATTGAAACTGATCAGAAACTTCTAAATAGATTTCATTTCCATTACAAAACTGTTCTTGTAGGAATAATCTCTCAATTTTTAACTTGTCTTCATTCAAAGCAAAACTAAAAGCTGAGCCTGCAGAGGTCCTCCCTAGCACTAATCATCCTTATGGATCGATCCCTTTCAGCTCTGCTCCTGGTGTAGATGCTGAATTCTGTGTTGCCACTGGTGTTACTTGAAAGCTCAGCATTTACAAATGCATATTATTTAGTAGCAATACATATATCTTTTCTTGCCTTTTCCCCCTATTTTTTCCCCTCTTTCCACAAAAAGAAGCTGAGGTTCAGCTTTCTGTTTAAAGCTGTGCCATATAGTAATGGCAGAGCTGAGAGAGACAGCTGTTCTTCACAGAAAATGATCCATCTCTAACACTTCTTTATGCAACTTTTATTCCTTTATGGAAAGGTAGTGGTCCAAGATAAACAGCAGAGCAAATATTAGATAGTTAAATTATATCTCTTCCGGCATCTGTTAGGTATTGAAACCAGTGTTGTCAATATTTAGGTGTGGATTTTAGATGTTTGGTTGTCTGATTAATCTGTTTGTATCCTAGAGCAGGAGGTATTTTGTGTGGGAGCACACCTACACTGGTTACTAAATGCTTGTGCCAATTCCTATTTGATCTCCAGCATCGTTAAAATTCATGGTGTGCCATCTGTTCTTTTCATCACTTGTCATATAAGTGGTCATATGAATGTGTATTCAAACCATATCAAAAATATTCCAAGGAAATGTTCAACAAGGAAATATGGGGAAAAAGTATTACTTCATGTACCTAGGTCTTTTTTGCAAGTGTATTTTCTGGATGGCATTTAAACCACAGTTTTAAAGTTAATGGAGTGTTGCATAATCCCATGGTGCAGTGCTTGTAGAAAATAATGCACATACTTGGTATGAAAGATGCAGAGAAATTTGTGCTGACACTATTAGAGCATCAGTGTTCTCACTAGCTCTTAGAAACACTATTTTTATTTTTTTATGACAGTTTCCTCTTCTAGATGATGCCCTAGGCCAGGCTGATGGGAATTGTGATGTAGTCCCACTGAGTTACAGTAGGACTTTTTCTGAGAATGTTCCAAATAGTTGATACATGCAGAAGAAAAGCTTGTTTTACAAGTGCCTTAACTTTGAGGGAGAGGTAAGATATGAAGAGTTTAGAATCACAGAAATGTTAAGGTTGGAAAAGACCTCTAAAAATGAAGTCAAACAGTTAAACTAACACTGCCATGTTCACCACTAAACCATGGCCCCGAGTGCCACATCCCCAAATTTTTTAACACTTCCAGAGATGGTGGCTTCGCCACTTCCCTGGGCAGCCTGATGACTCTTTTGGGGAGATTTTTTTTTTTTCCTAATATCCAGTCTAAAACTCTCCTTGTGCAACTTGAGGCCATTTCCTTCTCATGATGTTTCTTCTTGTTCTGTGAGAAGCAGCTGACCCTCACCTGACTACAAGCTCCTTTCAGGCAGTTGTAGAACGTGATATGATTCCCCTTGAGCCTCCCTTTCTCCAGGCTAAACACCCCCAGCTCCGTCCCCTGCTCCTCACAGCACTTGTGCTTCAGTCACTCCACCAACTCTCTTGGCTTTCTCTGGACTTGTTCCAGCACCAGGTATGGATTTTTATAATGGTAGATCCTGCCAAGTTCAGTGGTGCTCACATTATCTTGCCAAAAATTGATCCATCTACCCATAGGTCACACTAATCTTTTGTATGAGCTTTTAAAATGGCAAATACTAAAATCTTGTATTGGGCTGCCTTTAACGTGTTACAGTTCTTATTATCATTTGGAATCAGTATTTGTTAAGTTGAACAGTGGTTATTTCTATTGATTGCAAGAGACTTAATGCAGGAATCAAGAAGAGCAGTGTCTGACAATTATTTAAGGTTTCACACAATTTTTTTTGGTGAGACTATGTGATTTTTGAACACTGTTCTTGGCAAAACGTTGCTCTTGAACATGAAACATTTGATAACAGCATTTTTCTATTTCCCTCACCCAACTTTCCCCTGCAAAAATGGTACAGTATGTGTAGCATACAGGTTCTTCCTGCTACCTTTTACCCTCTGTGTTAATCCTGACACATGCCTGTGGAAGGAGGTAAGCAGGGAAACAAAGATTTCTGTGAGGCCACAAAGGGAATGAACTCACTGAGGTACTAAATGCTGAGTGTGTATTGTTAAAGCTGACCTGCATAAGAAATTGCTTGGAGCCTTCTGAGGAAAATTTGTTTTAATTATGTTTTCTGAAGTGGATCTAATACAGTAATTCCTGTTTAGCTTTTAAATCCAGAGTAATAAGGGTTTTTTTTCCAACTTTCATTTCTAGTGATATTTTTGTTCAAATGAATTGGTGTCTTTCATCCCCTAGGCTTTATTTATAACTGCCTCTTTATCCTTGCTTGCAAATGCTTTCAAGCTGTTTTCGGAGGGCTTCTTAGAATTCCTACAGTCTGCCTTTAGGCTGCTCCCAGATTGGTGTGTTCTGGACTCCAGCACCCCTATAGTGGAACTGCTGGGTACAAAGATGAGTAGTAAGATGAAAAAATCCTGGCATCTAATTTCTTGGGTTTTTTTTTTTTCTTTTTTTTTTTAGTTAGAGATAGATGCTGAAACAAGGATATGGTTTTGATTTGAGTAATAGTAATGAATCTTCTGAGATTTTTTTTCTTTATAAAGGGTTGTTGAAAGGGCATTCAGAACTCCAAAATTAGATCTCGTTCTAGGCTGTTAGGGGCTGATCAAAAGTCTGTTGCAAATAATGGGAATATCTCCTCAGTTATATTTCATTCAGGTCCCTAAAAGTCCTCTCTCCAGTCCTGCATTATGGATGTGCAATTTGTAAAGAAGTTTTTGCCAGTATCTCATACCATACCTTTAGAAACCTGGGATCTGCAAGTCATCTTATAAGTCTTATTAAAACACATTGCTAAAATGAAATCTTCTTGTGGCTCTTTCCTCAACTTGAATTGGGAACTTGTATTGTGGCTTAAATGCTTTTTTCCTTTGGGGTTTTTTTAATGCAAAATGACGTAGAATGGCATTAAGGTGAAATCTTGGAACAGTCTGATTTTAAAGGGAATACAGCAATATTTAAGTTTCAATATAATAAGGCGAGTGATCTACTACTAAGTAAAATGGTTAATTAATATCTTCTTCCTTATTTTAGGAACTGAAGGTTCTGAAACACAAGATAAGAAAGTGACTTCAGGACAAAGCAATGCTGGAACTAAACCAGGTACGCCATTCCACATGCTCCATGTTTTAAGGCTGTTTGCCTCAATGGTGCGTGGAAAACAGCTGTTGTCACAGCAACTTGTAAAGTTTGTTGCTTTTGTACCTCACTGTTTCAGACAAAAGTGGTATCAGTGACTGTTCATGTTTAGATAGGCTGGAATATGTGATTGTATGCAAAGAAGCAAAACTGGAAAAATCTAGTTATATTTTAGAATAGCTTAGGAATGAGGGCTGGGAGGTGAGAGAAGACAACAGAAGCCACCGTATTTGCATCTGTGCTTGAACGAGAATTATGTGCTGTAGGCAAAGATTTGCAGCTTTGTATACATGTGCCTCTGTTCAGGCATTTCCTCACTTACCACAAAGCGTGCCATGGTCTGTAACATATTCTGTGCAGTGGGCAGATGTGTCTCATTACGTCACCATACCTCACGGGTACACTGTGTGGATTTAGTTCACTGTTTGCTTACACAGTTGAAAATGTATGTGCTAAAAACCTTACTGTAGCCCTTGGTGTCATGGGTCTGCTCCACTTGCATGCTTAGACCAAGATCCAGAAGAGGACTCAGATATCTAAATTGTTTGTGTTGCAATTCAGGTACCCAAGGTTGAAGAATGCAATTAGTAATGATTTTGCTCAGATGCCTGGGAAAGCAGAGGTGCTTGTGGTGCTGAGGACCAGGCCCACTCTAACATCCCCTTTTCAGCTCCTTGACAGCTTGGCAGCTCAGTGCCTGTTTTGTACTGACAGATGTTCTCTATCCCCAAAAGGGGTGCCTTGGCCTGTGTCCCCAGAGGGAAGGAATCCCAGCACTGTGTTCAGATCCCACCTGGCATGCTCTGCCAGGCACGCTGGGTCCTGCACAGAGCAGGAATCACGGCCGCTCTCAATCAGATAGACAGTGTTGGAAAAGGAGGAGAAAACAAAGAAGATATTACCTCTTTCCACAGCTCTTTGTGGTGGACAGTGTTCAATATTTGCTTTATTCTACAGTAGTTTAATCTTGTTTTCATTTCTCAGAAGGGCATCTTAGCTGTTCCAATGTTCCCTTCATCTGTGGCGGTGTGTAGAAGGAATCCAAAATTCTTGGGGCTGGAGTGAGAGAAGGCAGAGTGAGCTGACAGTATGAGCCACAAAAACTGGTCATATTTACAACTGTATATGACAATTGTTAAATTAGGAACTTAATTTCTACAAATATAAATTTCGCTTAAGAGTTTGTTGAGTCTTAGTTCTATAGATTTGTAAAACTTATTTTTTCCTTTTGTTGCTATCATTAGGGACAAAAACCTATTGATGTTTCAGTGCAGAATTTCTGCAATATACTGTTCAAGGCTTCTAAGCTTTCAAAATTACCTATTAACTTGTTAAAATGAATTTTGAACACACACTAAATGTTCTAAATATATGGACATATACTGTTTTCATATGGAATTTAAAGGCTTAATTTCCAGCAGCAGGTAAAAAACTAATTTCTCCTATGTAGAACTATGGCTTATTTATTCTCCAAACATCCCTATCATACATATGCTTAATTCTATGCCTGTTACATAAGTGGAGGGAAATAGATTGCTGAGTGTGAGTTCCCACATATTGCAGTTTTACCAGACTGCAAGTTCCAAAGCAGCATGTGGGTCTTGTGGAGTGTTGTCTCTTAGGTTTTGCATATGCCAAGTTGGCAATTATTTCTCTAAAAAATGAGAAATTCTTGCAGGATTTGTTGCAGCTGACATTTTCCCCATTTCCTTTCACAGTAACTTAAAGCTTATGGTCTGATGAGGAATATGAGCAAAAGAGTGTACAAAATATTTTTTGTTTGTTTGTCCTGGTGTTCCTACCAAATAAGAAGAAATGCCAATCCCCCAGGTATTTGCCTGGTGGGTTTTTAATGAATAAAGATGTGAGAAATAAAATGGGGAGCAGTCCCAGTGAACTCTCTTCTTTTGCCACAGTTTGAAACCATTGATGCTCTGCACTGAAGGTGCCAGCAGAACATCTGGATTCAGAATGCAGATGTTGGAGGTTGGGGTTTTAGCCAAACTATGAAGGATCATTTTGAAGACTTAGAGAAGATATTTTAATTATCAGTGTAAATCTTGCACTGATAATATGTGCTCCAGCGTCTAGTAGAGCAAATGCAATGATGGTCTGCTGCAAAGGTGTTACCCTCATCTTTGTGCTAATATTGATTTAGCTCTTTATGATCCCAAATGTGTGCAAAATCAATTGTTACTGAAGACACACACTCTGCATAGCCTGCGACTTAATGTGAATTCTTTAGGATTGTTCTAACATCCTGCGGTGTTGGGAGAGGGGCTGCTCTTGTGTGAGCACTATCAGGTGTGTGATATGGAAAAAATAATTGGATATCTTCAAACAGAGTGGCAGAGGGCAACTTTAAAAATTTATTTTATTCCTTCATTGCTTATAATTAGGAATTCTTAAGGGAGACCTTTTCAGTTTGCCTGTCCATGTAACCCTCCTGCCTCTTTGAAGAATTGTTGCCTCTCTCCGTTAGGGAAATCTCTCTTCTCAAGAAAGGGAAAAAAACCCTGAACTGGAAGGGTATTCTGAAAGAAGCAGGTTTCTACATTTTTCCCCAGTGCCTCATCATTTTCTGTCAACTCAATGTTACATTGACTTTGCTGACAGCCCTTGAAGGGAATCCTTGTTTTCCAGGGAAAATGTGCATTATTCCACAAGCACTAATTACTCATGCCACAGAAATTCATGTTTTGTGAACCTTGTGTGCCAGTCACCAGAGAGAAGGAATATTATTACCCTTTTGACCCGTGTCTGCATGCTGAAGGGACTGTGTGTGAGTCAGCGTGCTGCTGAACATCAGCCAAATGCAGATGGACACCCTGCAGTGGGCAAATCTCTGCCATGCCATGGCTGAGCACACTGTCATAAATGGCAGCACTCTGGGCTAGCCAGCCAACACTGAAGTTTTGACCTGCAGCTGGGTGACAGATTACCTTTGCTGATGACTTTTTCACTGGTTCTGCCCTTCATGGGGGCTGTCCTGTGTGAAGGTTCTCCGTGCCAACTGTGCAATGGGTTTGCTCCTTGCAGCTGTTACTTTGCACTGCTATTAGCACTCTTAATTGGGGCTCTAGTCTGACAGTAGTTGAGATAATAGTTTTTCACTGATTAGAGTTCAAGTGTAATTAAAGTGTGGTAGCTGTTGGTGAACTGGTTCACCCGAGAAATCCTGTCACTCTCATGCAGAAAACTCTGTTAAAGGATGAAATGCGCTTTTTTTTTTTTTAATCTAACTCAAATATCTATTCAAAATTAGTTTAGCACAGCCTCACTTCAGGGACATACTTTGCAAATATCTTTAACCTCAGTTTTATGACCCATTGTATTGTTTGCTAATAACTTTTTTCATAGGTATGCAGCCTATACACAAGTAGGCTGACTCTACATGTTTTTACAAGTTGATTACATGTGTATTCACACCGAATAGTGAAAAGGTTCTGTTATCTTGTGTTCTTTCATGATGACAGTATTTGAAAAGCTCTTTATCTTAAAATACTTTGAGTTCCTCTCAATACTAAAATAAATTAGTCCATTTAATTATATCCAGAAATCTTTTTTATTTTTCTGTGGGTTTCTTGTTTATTGTGTTCTTATGCAAAGCAGACCTTTTCAGTGCTACTGAAAAAAACCTCATAAAATTAAAAACTTTCCAGGTTTAACAGAACAGGCTGAGTAGGAAATTGGTTTTGGCAGCATGCTGAGATGAATTGCTAACTTGGATTTTGTTCCCTTTGTCTGGAACAGCTCCATTGCTGAGACTGGAAGTTGGATGCTAGCTGTTCAGCCCTTTGTTGTCTTCCAGAACCATCATTGAGCAAGTGATGTTTTCCAACCAAACCTGAATTTTTAACGTCAGACCTGGGCTCTGACACAAATCTTTCATGTGATCCTCGGTCTTACTGCTGTGATCCAAGCAGCCAGTTGCAGATAGTTGTGAAGTACTCATGTAGATAAATTTTCATATACGATAGATAAAGCTCTCATCTTACTTGACTTGTAAGTCCATGCATGTGATGCCTCACTGCCTTTAGTATATTTGCCAGAGTTTTTAACACATGTGCACACAAACGTCTTTTGAGATCAATATCATGCTTTTTCCAGAGGCTCAGCCAGGACTGCTTTAGAATGACTCAGCCAGAGCAGTGTTTTGGTTCAGCCTGTTTTGCTTGGATGCCGAGGCTCTTGTGTCATGATATAGGGCTTATTAGCTGTTCTGAGGCAATATCAAGGGGAAGACAAAGCTTGATTATAATAGCCTTTCCTGTGCATGCATTTTGGAGAGACATTATGGAATAATAAGCAGTATTCTCTCTAGAAGTCAAGTTGTTTTAGGCTTGGAAACAAAAATAAAGCGTCTTCCTTGGTTTTCACAAGCAGTAGCCTTGCTGGGTATTTGCAGTCACATGTTAGTCTATTCTTTAGAAGTATTTTATTTATTAAAAATAGGAATGCCTTCTAATTATCAGTTTTATGGGTTTTTTAAAATAAGATGGATTTCTCAAAACATTATCTATTTTGACAGAATAATTAGGGTTGTTAAACAGCCACTGTCCTCTAAGTTTGGGTTTGGTAGTATTTGATTTTATGCTGTGTGCCTAATACTCCTCTTTCTCCATTTGTAGATCACCCAACAGTACTAAGGGTTGATGACAGGCAACGGCTTGCCAGAGAACGGAGAGAAGAGAGAGAAAAACAGCTAGGTAAGGCCCCCTCTTGTGTGTGTTTGGTTGGTTGGTTTTTTGTTTGTTTTTACTGGACTATCGTCTGCATGCAGCATTATTGCCAACTTACTTTTAGGGGCAGTCCTTTAGCAAAATGATAGTGCTAGGTTTGCAATAGTATCATCTCAGATACTTTACCATATCTTTAAAGTAAATCTTTTAGTTCATCAGTACTGTATCTCTCACCTATTCTATTAATGTGAATGAAAAGTAGGTGTTAATTCTGAAATCATGTAAGGGAACTTAGCTGATGTAAATGGAATTTTGAGGTTTTGGGATATTTTACCAATTAAGATTAAAATGCTGAATACCATAAAATAGAATTGAAGAATATGTTGCCAATGTATGCTTTGAATTTTTTAATGTATACTTGGGGTACATTTTTCAGGTCAAACCGTTAGTGGTAATCAAATAGGTGTGCTCAATATGTTATGTCAGCTAGGCCTGCATAAGTATAACATAGTTTGAGTGAATAGTGAAGGCTGCCTAACAAGTGACTACAGATGGACAGTGTACTGAGTATGATGGTGAGAGAATTAAGAATTATGTGAAGCCAGACTGGTGGCTTTCTGAAAAATGTGTAAATGTTTGGCTGCCACAAGGTTCTGTGGTAATTGGGATGTTGGGAAATACAAGTATTTCCTCTTTTTTATGTGTTTACTCTGATTTATTTCAATGCTGAATTGTTCTAAGGGCTTGAGAAACAGAAGTTCTTTATTTCCCATTTCCAAGTCTGAAAGTTTATTGAACTATATTGTAACTCCAGCCAGAATTATGCTGCTTCTTCTAACCTGAAGAGCCATCATTAATTGTCACCTAGGTCTTGACAGCATTTATATCCTCCCTTGTTTACAGCACCTTATAACATTGAAGTAGCCATGCATGAATTACTAGGATTGTTTTGGAGGGGAAAGTGAAAGCTTTAGTTTTGGCTTGCTCAAGGGGTAACATGACAGGATATTTGATAATCCCTGAAAAGCTGCTCCTCGAGTTGAGGTTGATGGTATGTGTACGCTTAGTTTCTTCAGGTTTCAGAGCAAATGGATGTTACTGGCCCATTTTAATTAATTATTCACATATGATGGTTCCATGTCTTGAATTTCTTTTTTTCTCAGGTTTTATCATTGTATAATAACAATGCTTTAGTCAAATGCAAGAGAAAGATACTTTCCTTGAATTTAACTCAGATTTTTATAGCTATTGATAAGTGACTATTTATTACCAGAAGGGCATGACTTCTGTTGATAAATGTGCTATTTTGTGTGATGTGTTTTAAAAGCAACATCAAAGCAACATCAGAAGTTTTTGTAAGTTGATATGGAATCCTTCATTTCCACATGGGAGAGTTTTGCATGTCCCTGTGATGTATAACTGTATTGCGTGTTGTTGCTTGGAGAATTATTTTGAACTAACAAGAAAATTGAAAGTTGCATTGTACTTTCATCTGTATATTTGTCTGCTGTGATTTAGTATATATATCTCAAGCTGTCTCTTGAGATTCGTGTTCCAGTACAGCAGAGCAATGATTTTTACAACAGCATGTAACTTTTTCTTTTTTTTTTTTTAGTGCATTTAGTGCAGATCCTAGATAATCAGTCACTCATGTCATGTGAACTGCAGCAAAGAAATTCTTAAGCTGTCTCTCTTAAACATTAAGTTGTATAATATTGTTACATAAATGTGTCTTGCTAAAAATTAGAGTTGGATTTTGTTAATACTGGGACATCAGCCATGCAACAGTAAAGCAACTGAAGGAAGGAATTCTAATTTTTTTTCAATAGAATTAGGTTGGATTTAAACTTAATTCCTTTCCTTTTGATTCAAGGGATCTGTCAGGTTTAGCAAAGACTTCTTTTTATACAGAAGTTGAGAATTTCAGTCCTACCTCATATAAAATTATTCTTTGTTCTAAAAAAAGGAAAGGACAGGGTTCAACTCTCTAGGTGTAGAGCTGGTAGTAATTTTGTTTTGTACTTTCAGCAACTTGAACTCCTGGGGGTCAGGAAAATTAAGTTGTTGACGCTTCTGTTAAGAACATGTGGAGTACCACTTTAATAAGGATTAAATTTATTTATTAGGTAATATTCTGTTATTAAAGAGTTGATTTAAGACCATTTTTATTTCCCCTTTTTTACTCTCAAATTCTATTTTTTTCAAGTTCCACTGTGCTGTAATAGATTTGGCTTTCCTGTGGTGGATTGGCATGTGCTCTGAACTCCTGAGGATTTCCTTGCACCTGGAAATAGTATTTTAGCAGTCTTAGACTACTTAGCACACTTGGGTTTCTAAGTATTGTTTTTAATGAGTGCTTAGAGAATGGAAAATGCTATCATTTTTGTCTGAAGATATATATATATATATATATATATATATATATATATATAGCACATAAATGTGTTGGGACTGTCGGTACCTGCTGTTTCTTGAGCATCATGTTGAGCCACCTAATGGCAAAGATTAAAGAAGCTTCTACAAAAAATGCCCCTTTCACCTTTAGTATATTCATGGGGGTTTTTTGACTTTTCTTTAGGTAACTTAGAAGATACACAGGGACACAATCAGCAAATCACACCATCAAAAAGTGATTGTTTTAGTTTCTTCACTGTAGGAAAGGCATTGCTTTTGAAATGCCATCCCAACACTTCTAAAATATTAATTCTTTGACTTTTTTCTTTGCAGTTCCTTTTGCATGTATAAAGTTGTAACAATTTCATGGAGGATTTTCTGCTTCAATCTTTTTAATCTCCTGACCATTTGGTATTGTGTGTTTTGCTGATATCACATTCAGGCCTTAAAGGATTAGGGTGATATTGATTTTCTAAGTAATGCTTCCAGAGTTGTCACTTGCGCTTTAGTAATCATGTTTTAATTTTTGTGCTTTTTCCACTAGTGCTCTTCCCCATAGCAACTGTGCATAAAAGTTAACACCTGCCCTTTAAAATAAAGATATCACATCTCTCTATGTGAGACTAACCCTCCTGAATTGTGCAAAATGGAAATCCCAAGAGAGGCAGTGGTAGGTCAAATGGCTCTGTTCCTGGAGGCCAGAGCAAAGGGAGCTATCACACTCTGGCTCCAGCTTGGCACTTACATGTGTCAGGCTGAGCAGCTGTGTTCTGGCCCTGAATGTTGAGACAAACATGTTGGAACTGACTTTTTATGAAGGCAGCCATGGTAGATGGCTTGCTCAAACTGGAAAACATTACTGAAAATTAATGCTTTTTCATCATGTGGGTTTTACCCTTATCTGCCGTACTGATTGTATCTGTACTGCCAAATTAACAGTGTTGAAGAGCATTTCCTGATGCTAAAACCTAATTGTTCTTACTATAAAGCTGTCATGATGGATCCTGGCAGGGTGTTGGCTCCAGCCAGCTAGCTGTCTGCTTGCTGATTCCCAGGCAAGGTTTGGGAATCGCCTGGGAAGGTCCATGGGCTTTTCTGCATGTGCAGATTAAGTGCTGTCACCATTTTGGAGGGTAGAAGTTTAGTAACAGAGGAGAAAGTTGTTCCATATCAGTTAGTCTCTGTTTCCTCCCTAACTGGAAAGCACAGACCTGGTCCTCCCTAACTGGACAGAAAAATCAAAATGTGTTTTTCAACAGGAAAAATAACTGAGGTGTTAAAATGGATTTCATTCAGGGAAACTTAGGTGGTGGCCTGGCAAAGAGGAAGAATTTTCTTGTTATTGCTTAGCAGTATCTTGGTCCCTGATTCTTGAGAAAACTGAGTCTCACTTTTTGAATCTCACTTCTGTGCATGTTTTATCTATGCTAATCCTGCTTGAAGTCTGATCTTTTTTTAATCAGAATTATGATCCTGATTAATCCACAAGGAGACGTGGTTAATTTAGTTTCTGGTGTTGGGAACAAATGATGGTAATACTGCTTTTTGACTTAGCACACTTCCTTAAATAAAGAGTGATTAATCTTAGCTCTTAGAATATGTCTGAGTTTCAAGTTGGCTAAATTCATTAAATTCTTAATACTTACAATGCATAAGCACTAAAGTAGTAAATTAAACATCACAGAAAGTGATCACTGGGATAATAATAACATTAATAAAAATTACAATTTTTTTTTCTGTGAGTAAATTCCTTCTGGCCTGTTTTCTTCCCTGGCACTTGGGGGCAGAACTTCATCCAACAGAAGGAAGCCCCACAGAAACTGGGAATCATTGACTCTAGCATATGAGTAATTTTGGGATCTCCTTGGAGAATTTGAATGTTGAAAGAGTTTATAAGACAAGAAAACAATTTTTAAGCAAGACTAGTTTAAAAAGTTATGTGATAAATGTCCCTTGGACTGTGGTTACTGGGGAAAGGTTGGCTTAGAGAATCTCACATTAACTTCACCTTTAATTACAGCTCTGAAGTTCACCTTCTAATTTGTTCAGTCAGCCCCTTCTGTGTAATGTCCCCATTTTTAGGTATGGTTAAAGCATCACTGATCCATTTTACTGCTAATGCAGCAAGGAGGCAATCACAGCCTCAGTGCAGAACTGGCAGTGAGCAAAGGTGAAAGAGCAGTCAGAGGAGAAAGCTCTTGCTGAGGTCAGTGCTGTGAAGTTAGAAAAGATAAAGGGTGGAAAGCATGACAAAGACTAGCAAAGACAGCTCAGGTGAGCTGTCCATCTGAGGTGGGTTCAAAAGGCAGACTGAGAAAGCGTGGTGATAGACTGATCTGCCTTTGTATAGGCAGCAAACCAAAAGAAAAAGAGAATCTGGGGGCACATTCTTTGCTTCACAGAGATAAACAGAAAATAAAGGCTTTGACACTTAGTGCATGCTCCTCCTTCCCTCACTGCCTAAAACCCCTGCAAAGAATAGTTCTAGTATGTGTGGCTGGGGAAAGAAACTGCAAAATTATTTCCAAGAAAGAAATATGCAAGGTTTCTAGCTAGCATCGTCCTCATTACATTAGTTAATTCCAGTGTAAAATTTATTGGTTTCAAGTCTTATGCGTCTCTTGATAGTGGAGTGTCTCTTTCTTGATTGACCTTGTTTTCTCTCGCTGTTATTCACTTCAGAAGTGTCAGAAACACAGCCTTAATTATGTTGCTTTGTAATCTAACCCAGCATTCTATCCTGCAAACAAGCAAAAGGTATTCCACAGCATGTCTGGGCTCAGTTTCGAAATCCTGTTTTTATGCTCTAATTTTGTGTCCTTGTATCACATGACTGTGTTCAAATATATTGATTGTACTAAGGAATGGAATTGAAAATGGATCAGGCTGTGACTTTTGTTTGTACTTTCCAGCTTTAATGTAATTATTCCAATGGAATTTAAGCTTTCAGCATGCAGGTGCTCTCTGAATGGTGACCAGACTTTCCTTGAATGAATCTTGCACATTGTCATACAATGCAAGATATTACAAGGGAGAGAAGGACATGAACCTGTTAATGCTCAGGCCTGAGAAAATGCTTTTTTGTTGGACCATACCACCAGTGGAATTCTTTGTTGGCTTAGCAGCAGGCAGAGCTCTTGGCACAGTTTCTGGAGACACCATTATTGAAGTTGGTATTCTTATTCTTTCCTGCCACATCCTCTAATTGGCTGCTCTTTCAGGCTGATGAGACCTTTTAGAGATATCATCAGTTTCCTGTAGGCTCAGCTGTGATTCTTTCTATCAGCAAGGCATTTGATGCTGTGCTTCTAGCAGCATGCCTGTGTATCCAGAATAGAGCTTAATATATTTTTAAAATATTTTTTACATTAGAGCAGAGGTCTAAAGAGTAAACTTTTTACTCTACAAGATATTTTTTTCTTAGCTGTTTGGGGTGGCAGGAAAATGTTTCTAAAAATTCATAAATGGGGACATAGGAATGAAAGAAAAATATTCTAAACTTCTTATTTTTCCTGATGCTATCCTTATATATCTAAGGACACTAACTTATGTCCCTGTATATTCCTACCTTATAGGTGACCACAACTGAGCCCTTAAGTTAATAGAAGAATGTCAGTAGTACATGCAGGAAGAAGTGTAAACAAAGCAGATGTTCTCCTTTGATTCTCTAATAAGACAAAATGTAGGAATTTAAAATTGAAAAAAAATAAAAGTAGTCAAGATTATATCTCTACCTGTGAAAAAGTTAAATTAATGAAAATAGATATTACACTTATTTCAGCAAACAGATATATCATAAATCATACTTTCATGTACTGATTAAATACTTGGTCCAAGCATAAATAGTAACTTCCTCATGTTAGCAGGTGGGCACATTTTCTGCTGTCTTGCCTGTAGCCTAGAGGTGGAAAGATGTAGCTTTTTATTTGTTTTGAATCCGATCTGTTATTTTTGTTAAAAGTTCTTCCAGCCGAACACGTCCATTTGCCTGGGTTAATTCCTCACTAATGCTTGTTTCTCTTACTGAGCTGTCTTGCTGTATCACAATAGTGTGATTTTTATCACCCCTTCTCAGAGAAGCAGAAAGATGAAGATAAGTATTCTGTCCAGAGGTCCAGCATTCGATTGTCGTACCAGAACTAAGAATGTACATAAATATCTTTTTAGCCCTCTCTTCTTGAATTTAGTCTTAAAAGTTCAAATGTCCTATTTTCATTGCTTTTTCTAAACAACATGACAGACTGAATCCTATGGAAATCACCATGAACAGTGTCTCAAGGAAGTTTAGCCATTTACATTAATAAAAGCAAGAACAAATAATCTCCATGTCTTTTATAGGCAAATTAATATTCCAGTGACATCAGTTAAGAAAGCTGTTGAGGTTTTGTTGGGTTTTTTTTCTCCTTTGTGTAATTTATTAATTTTCAGTAGACCACCAAAGAGCTTTTTTGTGCTGGGTTGCATTGTAAGCATATTCCAGGCACAAAAGAGCCAGCTGATCACAGGATCCATGGAAGTCTTGTGGCTCAGAGCAGCAGCTTGTCTTGATATGATCAATAGTCTGTACATAAGTGACTATTCATTAAAAGCTAACATGCTACAGCAAGCTGGATTTTCATAAGATATATGCTTCTTAGATGCTCTTAGCTCCTGCAAAGATAATGGATTTTCCAAATCTTCTACAAAAGGGTTTGATTGAGTTCCAGTTTTGAACAACTACATTGTTTGGGTTACTTAGTGTGTTCAGAGTCTAGGTAACAGGATGTATGCACTGGGTTTGGGGGTTTTTTTGTGGTAGGTTGGGTTTTTTTTTAATTAACTTTTGTGCCACTGTAGTGAAAGGATTCTGTAAGAGTCTAGAGCATTTCCTGTGTGATGGTAGCACTGACTTAGACTGCAAACATACAGTGTTGCATAAGAGAACAATCTAGTTCCACTCTGGGTCCCAAAGCTTTCAAGATGCCAGTGCGGAGAGATCCAGAGTATCATCAGTGGTTTCATGTGGACTGCAGTCTGAGCCTGCATCTACAAAATTAATGAAAATTCAGATCCTGATAGGAAAAAAGTTGGTCCTGTGTAGGGCTTCTTGATTTGTCTTGATTAGCTCTTCTGAAGCATGTTGTTTGAAGCTGTGTATAAGTGGTATTATGTGACAGATTAATGTTTACCTTTAGACTTCTTTGGTGGGTAACTTCCTTCCTTTTGTTGGTCCAGGTGCTAGAATTGTTATTCCATTCACCTCTATCATAAGAGATCTGTATTGATCAATAAAGGTGAAAGTTCTGATAGTTTCACCTCTCTTTTTATTGTCTTTTTTCAGTAAAATATTACAGAGATTTAGCATGGTTTATGTAACAGAAGTTTCTTCACATGCATCTGACTTCAGTATTTAGGCATTTTAAGCTGGCAAAAAATCTTTTCTTCCATGAAGAAACTGTCTGCTCAAATAACTGTTGGTAATTCATAATAAGTGTATTGAGATTAGATAAAATCTGTGTGTGGCCAGGGTACATTTTAATACATGAAGAGAGATAAGGATATTAGGTATCTCTGAAGAAAGAGAGTTGAAAAGGCTTTCCATTTACCTTGGTTATTCGAAATGTATTAAAGACTTCACTACATAAAACAAGTTAATACTTTTATTTCTCAATTTTCTCACAGCTGCAAGAGAATCCGTCTGGCTAGAAAGAGAAGAGAGAGCACGGCAACATTATGAGAAGCACCTAGAGGAACGCAGGAAGAAGCTAGAAGAGCAGAGACTAAAGGAAGAGAGAAGGCGAGCTGCCGTAGAGGAAAAGCGAAGGCAGAAACTAGAAGAAGAGAAGGTAAGAACGAATGTCATGAAACAGCTTTTCAACTTCTCTTGCCCTAAGATACAGTACTATCAGCATTTTCTCTAAGAGCTGATGTTGACAATGCAACATGAGCCATGGTCAGTATGACATAGTGTGTGGAAGGATTTTAAGCCTTACTTCCACAGGTACTGCTTCTGTTGTGAATCAAATGCAGTAAGTTGAGCCTGCCTGGATTACTGTGTATGCCACTGTGCAAACTCATGCAAATTTGGGTCAGGTTTGTCTGGTTATCCGTTAATTCTTAGCCATTCAGTTTAAGGGTAGTTAAATATAAGTTGCCCTAAGAAAACCTTTTCAGAAATGAGTGTGCAGTGAAATATGCTCTTGGCTGATTTGCCTCCCAGTTAAACTGGGAAGTATGAGCAGTGTGATCCTATCAAAGCCACCTCATCCTTGTGGGTGTTGGGTTTCCTATCTGTCCCACTCTTCTGGTATTTAGTACACGGGAAGTAGCACTAGGGTGTGTTTGTGTAGTGGCAGGGCCACTTAAACAGATCTTACCTTTTCAAAATTTCTTTTTATGTTCTAACTTATTTATGGCTTACTTGCTGCTTAATTTTGTTTTAGTCTGTGTGTCTTAAGTAGGCAGCACATAAGCTTAAAGACCTAAGATGCCTACTTGGTATTGTCCATGTGGTGGAGGGTAGCAGGGATTGATAAGAAAATAAAGTTAAGAACCCAGTAGTATCCAAATGTGTTATCCTGTTGTACTCAAGGAACGACATGAAGCTGTTGTACGTCGCACAATTGAAAGAAGCCAGAAGCCAAAACAAAGGCAGAACAGGTGGTCCTGGGGAGGAGCACTGCACAACCGCATTAATAACACAGGTAAAGAGGGAGGCTTGCTTTGCTTGCCAGTTTCCCTTCCCCACCAGTCAACTGGAATTTACATTTCTTCTTCTGAAAGGAAGGATGTTTCAGTGTATGTTAGCTTGAATTCTTTTCTCTTGGTCCTGTTATTGCTAACAGTGACCTGTTTGTGACATTCTTGTGTAGCAAAAAGGTAACAAGGAGAAAGAAATCTGAACAAAAGTTACAGCTTGTTTTGGGAGTTGACTTATTCTGTAACTACCTTGCTACAGCTTCTCTCCTGCTGCTTTGCTGTTGTTCGTGTGTGTATGTATATGTGGGTGTGCTTGTGCTGTGTCAATCTTGTGATATGAGCTACTGTGGCAAATGCTAGCTTTGTGCCTCTGAAAGTAGGTCTGGTAGAAATGACCAAATACGGAGATTAAAGTAGACACAAGGAAGTTAAATTGTTCTTTATAATAAGAGATCTGTGCTGTGTACTGAAATTTGGGGAAATAGAAGTCCCTTTTCTTCCCCTAAAGATTGGCAAATTAAGTGAATTTTAGCTATATGCTCTTCCGCCCAAATATCTTCTCTAACTTAATCTGCCAATGATTAATGTGTATATGCCCTGTTCAATATGAATCAAGTCTCCCAAAAGAGAACTTTTCCTTTACTTCTTTTAACAGGAAGTGATGCTTCAAGTTCTTTTCTTCCTATGCTAATTTCTATGTGTCTAACCTCTCATCACGGGAGGAAAAACAAAGTTGAGAAAAGAATGCTCTGAAATCTTTGTCATATATAATTTCAATAAACATTTATTTTTCATAAAAGGTTACTTTTTTGCTTAACTTTGTATAACTTATTTGATTTTTATTTTATTTTCTGTGAAAAATCATTGTCTTGCATTCTGTCCCTAGGTTATTATTTTGAATCATCATTCACCTTTCTCGATTTAGCAGGCCTGGAGCACCACTTCAAATCTCTGGGTGGTGCTAGAAAACCTGGTACATAATGCTGTGGTTTGTTATTCCTTCACCTGTAGCTAGTTCTCAGGAAGTGAGATCATCAGTAACTAAACCACCCTCATGTAGTTGCAATGCATGCTTAACACCATGCTGATAGATTAGAAAGAACTGTTAGTACCAGATTTTTCATTATTATTTATTTTTCTGGTGGAGAGTTACTGCTGGCTGACTCTAAAGATTTGGCACAATTCACTGAAATGAAGCATAATGTTCTATCTGCTGGAATTCAAGGAGAGCAAATTTGAATATTTTGTTATTTTCTAAAACCCTTTTGGCACGTAGGATGTACAATTTTGCACATGAACACAGACACATAACCAGCTGCGTTGGCTGTTTTGTTGCTCATGGGTATTTTAATTCCTTTTTTTGTTTGTTTCTTTTTTGGTTTTTTTTGGATAAAGAAAGCAGCAATTTTCAAGGCAACGGATTGCATTTGGCCTATTCTACATTTATAGGATTCATACTGCCAACACTTGTATGCAAATCCTTATGCTGAATGTCATTCATTTAAATAAGGTTCATTGACACGAGAAATGTTGTCATGCCTAACAACAGAGGTGATTTTCAATATTGTCATTTGTCATCTTCAGAAAGTCAGTTTATGCAGTACATCCTTTCTGCCAAATGTAGAAGCTTTATGACTGTACTGATACACTGTGTAGTTTCTCAGTGGCAGATTATACATGAGATCAAGATCCCCCTCCCGTTCCCACAAATATTCCTGTTCTCAGGAAGCCTGAACATAGTGTGTCCAGTAGTGACTTGCACAGGGCATTCTCCAGTTTACCCCATAGATCAATTTGGGATCATCTTGACAGCCTACAGAGGTCTTTTTCTTAGTTATAACATTTAGCTTTCTCCTTTTTATAACCCATTTCTGAGTTTTATTCCCCTACCAGTATCCAGTCTGCCAGTTCTATACCCTCACCAAGTCATTCTAACGTTAAAGTTAGCAAATAATCACATGGGGTAGGGAGAATCTTTCTTCAGCCCAACAAGTTATAGTGGATCCTATATAGTTCATAGATATGTGGAGAATTAAGGTATTTTTCATAGACTCTATTTCTATGAATTCTTTTGTACACAGTGAATATAATTTAATCTATTGGGACAGAACAGGTAAATACAATCTTAATACACTAGTCATAAATAAACAGTGGCAAATAATATTTCGGCAGCAGCATCCTTAATGCTGTCATTGTCCTGAGTTTGTATCTGCTTTGCAAACAGTGTGGGGGCACATTTTTGGAGACACAGACTATGAATCAGCAGAGCAGTTAGGCATATGCTCAAGCCTCATTGCATTTCAGCATGGTTGAGTGCTTTGCTGAGTCGTGCTGAGGCGCAGTACATGCTAAAACGTAAGCAAAAGCAGAATTGATTCTCACAGCATCTTTTGGATCTCAGATTTGCAGATGAAAGTTTGTAACGGGGAATGTGTAGTTGAAGCACAGAGCTTGGAATTCTTTTTGTTTGGAGTGTTTTTGGAGCGAGAGAAGAGAAGGGACACAGCAAACTTTCCGTGGCAGATGTAGGCACAAAGAGTGTGCAGTCTCTATTCTTGAAGTAACCATCACCCCCTCAGCAGGACGCAGATGCTGACTGCAACAGTTGAGCAAATGATGGAATACCGCTCTTAAAATGTAGAGAAACTGAAATCAAATTATAAATTTTTCGTGTTATGTATGCCAAGTAGGTTCATTACAAGTACTTTCCACAGAGGCTGATTTTTTTGAATCTGCTAAGGTGTGTGCTAGGCAGGATTTTCAGGACTCTGAAAATAATTCTGGTAGGTGGTTTAGAACTTACACATAACTGTGGGATTTTTAACTAAATCTTTTAATTTCTTTTGTGCTCACTCTTACTTCCTTTGTGCACTAATGTTCTCTTAATCTTTCAGCATGCCATTGCCACAGTATTGACCATTGGCCTAGTAACAGTGCCCTGTCATCTTTTATTCAGATGGCAGGGTGGTGTTTTAGTGAATAACTTGGTGTTTCCAAGCATCTTGGTCCTTCCATGAATCTTTCTATTCTAAGTTGTGAGCAGAGATTTTCTGACAATATTGAAAGTCTTTAGATTGCAACCCATTGAGTGATAATGAACAGAATATTTTACACATTTAAAGCTTAAATTGTGTTGTGCCCAGTCTTTGAGTCACCTGTACAACGTCTACTGAGAAATCCATTCTATTTTGGAAGTTCTTGTGGTAGAGCAGGAGTGACCTAGTCCTGTTTTCCTCCTCCCAGTAGTGAGCTAGGAACTTGCACTGTTGCATGTGGGCTGTCAATTAGCATTATCTCCATTTGTTTTAGATCGAGACAGGCGGTCTGTTTCAACAATGAACCTTTCGAAACATGTTGATCCAGTCATAAACAAGCGGCTCTCCTCCTCATCTGCAACATTACTAAATTCTCCAGACAGAGGTACAGTTTTGAAGAAAAAAGCATTAAAGAGCAGCAAGAAAGAATGTTCTATACTGATGTATTACTTTGCACATAAAACAAGCTTCTGAAGTCATTTTCTGTACTTCATCTAAGTGGTGGTGGAAAGACTTCAAATGTGACAAGTAAATGGTTGAACATTTTTTCCTGTGAGAACAAATAATTCTTGTTTTTAAAACAAGAGAAGTTACCTAAACAATCCTACTTTAGCAAATGATAAAAGCAGTGCTTCTGTCAGGTTTTTAGTAAATGAGGTACAACTATTGAAATACATCACTCCATAGTGCATGCAATCATGTGTGACCTTTTATTTGCATTAGACCATTTTGTCATTATTTTGTTTTCCTTTCTTTTTCGGTAATAGCTCTTGAATGTTTAAGAACGTGTTGCATGAAGCTTTCAAGCAGTTATTTTATTACATTTTCTGATTTTATTACCATTTTCGTTATTTTTGTGGAAGAGGTATGGATGTTTTTCATATTGTCTGTTTATTGACATTTTATGTCCAGTTATTTCTCAAAGATTGCTTCATTTCAGTGTACATTTTTGGTGTTTACAAGTCTGAAAAAAGACAAACCATCAAGCTTTTAAAAATTAACATAGCTAAATTGCTGCTGCTGTTCTGAGGACTTATGAGATTGAAGCATTGAGCTTAAAAGTTTTATAAAAGAATGTCTCTTGTGTAACTTGTGCAAAGAGCTTTGCAGTAAAGTACTTGGTAGGGATTTTTTTGTCCTCTACTGAGTTCTGTCCCATTTCAATCCATAAAATCATTTTTTAATTTTTTTAATGGACTTTTTAGTTGCGTTGTCTGATTGATGTCATTATTTTTGTGTCTTAACCAAGTTCCAAGTTTGTGTGAACATGTGTATCTGGTTGATTTGATGTGCCATGTTCATCTTAGTGGGCAAACCTAGTTGTACAGTCTGGTAACTTGTGAAAAATACAGTATTACCTTAGGAAATAATTTATTCCTAAGCACTGGTCATTTCTTGCTCTAAATGTCGAAATCCAATCAGTTTTAACTTTATTAGCTTTTCAGGTGTGCAATTTTTTTCAAATGGTTGCTGTTCTTTGCCAAATGCTTTTTTTGAGGAAGGATCTTGGTGAAGTGGGCAGGTGAACAGCAGCAGGCATTAAGTATGGAGCATAATCTCTTATGGACTGTAAGACAGTGTTTTAGCTTCCGCCACCCATTTCAAGTTCAGGAGAACGTAAACAGAATACGAGGCAGTCTAATAGTAGGGGAAAAAAAGGAATATGGAAGAGATGACCATTTGTCAAAATGTTGAGGCATTTTTGCTTGGCATTTTTACTAAAACAGCACAGAGCCCTTTAGGAGTCTCTTGTGACTTTTTCAGGTTCCAAGACAGAAAGTAAATCCAAATGCTATAAGTGCTTTTTCTCATGCAAAGTCAGATACCTAAATCTAGTTGAGCCATGTTTCTGGAGAAGTGCCACTAGTCTCTCCAGTGGCCTCAATGCAGGTGCTTAAAAGGAAGGCTGTGACTGCCTGCTCCCCATTTCACCTTCCAGAGGGCACCCAATCACACACACTCTGTGATACAGACTCCTACCTGCAAAACAGTGAGCTGCAGATAAGGATGATGAGCTTACCTATTAAGTGGCTTATAGCTGTCAACAAGAACTTGTCATCTGTTGTGCAGCACCTTTTTATAATTTGAAGGACAATTTCTTTTTTGCTTTGCTGCAGCAAAAGACAAAAATTTTCATTAGCTAATTGGCTAAAAGACTGGTTTATGGCATTTCAAGCATTCTGTTGCTGTATAGCTCTTTATCACAGTTGTACAATCGGGCAGCTAGAACATGCTTCTCATGCTTTTATGTTACTGTAATTAATGAATAGTTAAAACTGTAACAGAACATGAACTCATATTCAACTGCAGAAAATTGCTGTTGACCAATAGATTTTGGCAGTTCTGCTCTTTAAGGAGAGCTTAGCAAAGCGATACTACTTTTCATGAGGTATGAGTTACATACTTGAAGTTTTGCAAAACTTGCACCCTAGTTGTTTTCCTCCCCCTCTGCAGGGATTTTTCTTCAAGCAGATGATTGTCTCAATCACTGCATCACCATTTTCTGCAACCATTATAGAAGACATTCAGGGGCTCCAGTATTGTTTCCTGTAGAAAGGGAAGTTTCCCCCTATGTACTGCTCACCATATTGTGTATGTGTATAAGCAAACACCACGTTTATCAATGAGAGTCTCCTTCGTGGTGCTCATCAGAAGGCCTGTTAAATCCCTGCCTCCCATCTGTTCCTACAGCTAATCAAATGCTGCTGTTTGCTTACTTGCAAATTATTCTGCTGCTGCTAAGACAACTTTCCAGTATTCAGGTTGTATATCCTGAAGACAAATACAGGGGATTGTAACCAATTTACTTTTGCCAGCACCCTGCAACTTTGTGTCTTTTTAAGTTACAAGTTAGGTTGTAAAGATCTTTAATCTGTTAAAAATAACCTGCTTGTGGCTGGGGCTAAGGGTACTTCCTTGTACTAGCAAGCCTATCGCAAATGTGCTTCCTGTGTGAAAATGGAGCAAAAAAAGCTGAGAGACTTGGGCTTGTTCAGGCTGGAGAAGAGAAGGCTCCAGGGAGACTTTACAGCAAAAGGGTCTTCCAAGAGAGCTGGGGAAGGACTTCTTACAAGGACATATTGTAATAGGGCCAAGAGGTAATTGCTTCAAAATGAAAGGTTTAGATTGGATATTATGAAGAAAATCTTCACTCTGAGGCTGGTGAGATAGGTTGGAGGAGGCAGGTGGAACACGTTGCCCATGGAAATTGTGGATGCCCAGGGTCTAGCTAGATAGGCCTTTGAGCAACCTGGTCTAATGGAAGATGTCCCTGCCCATGAGAAGAAGGTTGGAACTTGATGATCCTTCAGATCCCTTCTAACCCATCCCTTCTAACCCAAACCATTTTATAATTCTATGAAATAGCCCTTAGAGTGATAGCTTAACACATCATGAGAACAAAAAATACTGTTTCCCCTTGTCTGTCAGATGGTTTGAAAAACTAAATCTTGAAAACATCACCCTGAGGCATTAAAAACAAAAAAAGCAAGAAAAGAAATCCCTGACCTCATTGTATTAAAGTTGATCGTATTATTTTGGGAGGTTCTTTGTTTGGTATTCAGTTCTGCTCCATTGTGGTTTGGACATCAAACTGAAGCTGTTCAACGCATTTAATATTAATACTCTTGTAATTGGAACCCAGTGGAGGAAAGTTTGTCTGTTCTAGGTGAATGGTGGTGCTAATCTGTTAAAATATGTATTGAATGTGTGAAGTGTGATGCTTTCAGGTAGCTGTGCATTTGGAAAATTCATTATGTGATGGCCCTGGCCCACAAAGCCAAGGTGCATCTGAACAAACTTTGATCTACACCCATAGTAGAGAATCAGGGTGACTTCACTCCAAGGTCCTGGCTAAAACTATTTTGACATCTCTGAAGCAGGCCTATTGCTTCTATGGAGAAGAAAGTTTTTGGTTTTAGTTCACAATTGTGCATATCAACTAGCTCACTCCCAAACACTGCCTCAGTGCTTCAGTTGGATGCTGTGGCCACACGGGATTGCTTCCAATAGAGGATGTGGATACAATCTTCCCTGAGTTAGGGCCAATGATAATTAAACCATACTCATCTTTAGGGCAAGGAATATGAGATATGTGAGACATGGCAGGTGAGACATTGGTGTTCTAAATCATCAGTCTCTTAGCTGTATCCTCTTGAGATTATTTCATCTCTGGGAGTTTATATAAGCCTTTTAGTGACATAAGGCTCGCAGCTGCCCCACACGGCAGTATTTACATGGTGACATTCACTTATCCTGTAAAGGTAAATGCCCAGAAATGGATAGTGTATATAGTACTGGTTTACTGGCCTAAAATAGCAAGGATTGCTTTCTGAAGTTGTGTGATCTTTATGTTAAACTACAGTAGAAGAGTTCTCCAAACTCATCCAGAATCATACCTATGAGCCTCACCTACTGAAGCCTGAGACCACAAAAAAGAATGTTATCTTGCAACAGTAGCTTTGAACAGTGCTCATACTGAGCATGGGGCTTGGAGAGGAGAGCAAGCAAAGACTTTGCCATTACTGCATCCAGTTTAATGGTAGCTCTGTGATTTCTTCATTGTTAAACTGCAAGCTTAATGATAATGTGTGTGCTGTAATGGAGGTCTCTGTAGGGTATTTTATGTGTCTGTGTGATCTCTACCATTGCAGAATGGAACCATTAATCACAAAAAGCTCCAGCAATAGTACATTCTGTAAAAGGACAGTTAGGAAAAGAGCCTGCTGTGTTTGAGAGTCCTATATTTCTGTAGTAATGCCCCTTATTGCATTTCTGGAATTTAAGGGAGCAATTTGAGAAGTGCAAAACAGCACTGAGGGCAGATTAAGCAATTATGTTTTCATAGGAGGAGATTGAGATCAGCCTTTCTTTACATGGGGCTCTTAGATTAAAGACAGATTCAGAGTTTATGTCTATTAAAAGTGATGGATTTCTTCTTTTAAAAATGCAAATGAATGTCAAGTTTGTTACAGCCAGTCACTTCAATGAGTGTTATAGAGATTGAGCCTCATAAATTCAAGCTGCAGTTTTGTAGCTGCAAACACTAAACTAAGGTGAATTACTGCTGAGGTGTAAAAAGACCTGCTTTTGCTTGCAATATCAAGATTGCTGCTATGGTGTAAGCTTACTGTAAGGAACTACTTTGGGAAGTAGTTGAATGTTTTGGCTTGTGATATTCATTATGAAACAATTTCTTGCATTGGAATATCAAAGAAATATCAATTCAATACAGAAAGTAACTTAGAGGATTCTTCTGGTTAACACTTTGCCATGATAAATGTTTAATTAGTATTAAAAAAAAAGTAAAGAAACTTTATAACATAAAAGGATTATATTGACAAGCTATGTTTGCGTTAGACAACACTGGGAAAGCAAAGTAGCAGTGTGATTGCAGCCAGGTCAGCATGTATTGCATTTTCAAAACAAAGCAACTATGTGAAGAGTGTTCTACATGGAAACTGATTGTTAGTAGGATCTGTGGACAGAGAATTAATGACCAAATATAATTACTGTTTTCGGTGGCTTCACCTATTACTGAAACAACTGCAGCTGCTGAGCTTGGTATCTGCAGTTGAGGCACACTGTCCTTTTGCAGTGCTTTGAATAAAACCTCACTGACACAATTCTCTGTATAGCAGTAAGCAGCCTTCTTTGGTTTTTTTTAGGGAGGCTGGAAAACTTTGGAAGGTGTTTAAGTGTACCTGGAAGACTCTATATCTTTAGTGTAGGAAGCCTTTGGGACACAAATGTCTCTGTTGAAGTCTGTATTTAGGAGGGGAAACTGTTCCTCTAGTAGGGAAATTATCCTGTTATTCCTAACATGGAACGTGGCAGATGTGCAGAATATCCATACTCATTTGGTAACAATTTGCCATAATGCCACAGGCAGTAACATAAATTAAATGTTCAGATGTACATATTTCTATAGGAATTCTTCTACTAAAAAGGAGTAATAATAAAATACAAAACACTGAACTACTGTGGACAGTTTCAAGATTTCCATGGTATGCAGTAGTGAGGAGAGTACTAACGCTGTGCAGCATGTGGTTATCTGTGAAGTGTTTGGTCTAACATCTTGCTTGTCTGGTGCACGTCAGCTCGCCGTCTTCAGCTCAGCCCATGGGAGAGCAGCATCGTTAGCAGGCTCCTGACGCCCACACACTCATTCCTGGCTCGGAGTAAAAGCACAGCTGCATTGTCTGGAGATGCAGGTAATCCTGTAACAGCAGAGGCTTCATGTCTCAGACACTTATTTTTCCAGATTCCCTGCCGGATGCTGTAAAGTCACTGATCTAATTATGGGTGTATGGTAGCATCCCAGAATGAACTTGAAAATCTGTGGTTAGTGTGCATAACAGCATGAAAGCTTCCCTGTACAGTTGTTTGCTATGCCTCTTTCTCTTTCTCCTACTAACTGTTTCTTACTTGTGCCTCTTCATCAATGCAATAGATTAATAAAAACATAACATACAAAACATGCAGGCAACAACATCATGCTGGCCGTGGCTGTTTAAGGAAATGCACACCTTATTGGAAAGAGCTGATTTAGCACATCCACTGCTAAAGCTGTGAGCTGCTTGCTGCAAAGGAGTTTCAGTCCCTACCAGAGCACTTCCCACATGGAGAAAGTGAGGTTTTTATAAAGATAGGCCCTGGCTACTGTGCATTTAATACCTGTGAAGTTAAGTGTGCAGGTTCAGTGGGGTTATAATAATTGTAAAGTTGTCTGCCAACCCCAGAACAGCTCCCTGATGATACTCACTGAGGGAAAATTAATGTGCTGAAATGTGATGATATTGCTAGGTGGTAATTGAAGGCCCAGGCAAAACTGTATTCCAAATACAACCAGGGCATACTTGCTTATCATGTATTTTAGGTAGGTGACAGCTACCTCTTCTTTTATCATAGGATGTTTTATAATAGAATGTTCTGTAATCATCCACTAGGAACTTTACCATTACACCCTCAGCACGTGCAGCAATATATTATTATAAGTTGAGACAAGTCTTTCTTGTCTAATGGGGACAGGATTTCTATTCTAATTAAAGAACATAGAAGGTAAGAAGGAACAGAGATCTGCTAAGATTACTTTTAAAGAAGCTTTCACTTAAGAACTCTTATAACTAATTAGGCTGTGGTACGTTTCCACAGGGGTGATGATGTAGGAGCAAGAATGTGGATGATATTCTACAAATAGTAAAACTAAGAAGCACAGCATTCTTTTTTACTCCTCAAAAACAATCACTCATAAAATTAATATTTAATGTCACCTACCAAGAAGGATATTGGAAACTCAGCTCTTCATTAGGGAATAGTTGAGAAGGCCTCATGTAAGTGTTACCTTCTTGGAACAAGCATGAAGCTTTTTGTGACTGCTCTTGTTTATACTTGTTTATACTGCACAACTAAACTGAGTGGAATATTGAGAAAGGCTACAAAAAGCAGGAAAGGCCTATTTGTCAGCTCAGTCTAAGTCACATCCCTGAAATGCCTTCCCTATGCTAACTGGATCTATACCACCAGAAGAAAGATCCATCTGCTCATTGTTTTCCAGGTGTTATTCTCTAGAAGCAGTAACTTCAGCCCCTTCATACAGGATGCTTCCTGGAGATTAATGATCAAGTGATGCCAATGGCTCACAGCTGTGCTCTGAACACTCCACTCATCCCAGCCTGCCATTATTCCCTAGAAAATTACCCTGCCCTTTGGCTGTAAAAATAAATTGCAATGTAAAAATTCCAAACTGAGTTAAATGTGTACTCATGTCCTTGAATTTTAAGGAAATATTAGGGATATCCAGTATAAGAATACCTCTGGATCTGTTTTTAAATAAATCCTTCGAAACCAAAATGTTTTGTAAATAGCTTTCAAAAAGCTCCTCTGAGCAGATGTAATCCTGTTAGTACATGAATCATTGGAAGTGCTGCCTAAAGCATTGTCTGGCAACTTCACAAAGGAAAATGAACTGTTTCTCTTTTAATACTTGTGTTGTCTTCCTTGGTGGTAACTTCAGATAATCAGCATGCAGAAGGGGAATTGAATCACAGGGCAGGAGCCACATAAATGATAAGGTGTGTAAAGCATTATGCCACTGCCTCCTGTCTGGTTTAGGTGCCCTCAACCAAAATAAAACCACAAGCAAAAATCCTATTTTCTTGTTTCTTGCTTGTTTTTAAGTTAGTCATAACTCCTCATTAAACATAAATCCCTATGAACTATAGGGCAAGCATTAGTGCCATTGCTGTAACACTTACATGAGACTCTTTATTCATAATGTTAATCTCTTGGTACAGGAGAATTTGCAGCATTAGTACTGTTAAGTCTATGATCTCTTCCTGTAGCAGCAGCTGTACTTTTGTAAGACTAGAAGAATTAACTGTATGTGGAACTGTATTCTTTCAACTGTGCTCAGGGAGGGATATATAGGCAAGAAATATTGGTTTGGTTTCATTTGGTTTGGCTTTTCATTAAGGAAATAGAGGATGTAAATTTCTTTGACATGGAGGGAAAAAAAAGGAATAGGAAAGATACTATATAGAGCCCCTATTTTATCCTCAAGTGACATGCTGGATAGTAACTGTGCTAAGACTCAATTAAATGACCAGAATAGACAAACAGGAGATGAAAAATAAAACTTGGCAGTAATAACGTAGTTTCCCCCAATCTTCTCCTTCAGTTAAATCAAGAGAAAGTCAAGAACACTTTGCTGCAAGAAGTTTCCCATGATATGTTTTGCAGTTAAAGTTCTCTTTGAAGATAAAATCAGAGCATTGTATATCTGATACCTGCTACTGTCAGGTCTTTTGGTAACAGTCTTTTTGCTTGTGCAGACCAACACAACCTGCCATCCTGGTTACTCAAAAACTAATTTCCAAGCTAATTTGTTGTTGTCAGCCCGTTTTTTTTAATGCATAAAATAGTTTGCTCTTGAGAATGTATTTGAGTAAGTTGTTATTCTAGAAATATCAAAAATATAATGGGCTAAAATATTCCTAAAAACAAGAATTTAAAAAAAATAATTTGCTGCAAATTGTAGACAGCAATTTCATTGATTTCCTAGTTGAAACTGGTTTGTATTGTTAATGGGTTTTGATTTTTGTGTGTATGTCTCCTTTAATTTTTCTTCACTTCCAATGCAGTTCGTAGGCATTCTGATTTCATTTAATTGCTTTCTGTTCTGAATGTAATTGAAACTCATTTCAATGTGTCTACTAAGCTAATCTGTCAGAGCAGCCATTGTTTCTACTGCTTTTTCAGAACCACCAGTTGTACAAAACCTTAATGGGAAAATACTATCTATTACCCAGTGTCATGGCATATTTCTTAATTTTTTAGAAAGAAACTATTAGTTTACAAATGGAAAAGTGCATGAGCACCTATTGAACTTGCATCCTTACTGTATGTGTGGCCAAGCTAACATGTCAAATGATGGTTCTGATTTGATACTTAGCCTTTTCTCTGTGTATTAATACCTTCTTTCTTTTCTGTCTTTCTCGGTCGTTTCTGTTCCTGCTGGCTTTCCTCTGTCAATTCTCCAATGCTACTCTGTAATTAAAACTAATAAATGACAAAACCAACCAACACCGTAGTTATCCCCGTTTGTCCCCGTTCAGCATCTTGCAGCCCCCTCAGCCCTCTGTCCTACAAGGCCCTGACCTGCAGGAATTCAGGAGAAAGAGCAAAACTCTATGCTTCCACCGATGCCGTTGGACGTCGGAGAACAACGCACCTTTCAGGGGTAAGCTTGGCAGCCAGCGTGCCCTTGGTGTCCCGTGCCACGGCCACCTGACTGCAGTGCTTGTTGGGCCTGGAATAGCTGCAGGGATACTTCCTTCCCTCTGCACTGTCCCCTCCTCTCCGGTTTGTGTTGTAGTTGGCTGGATTTTAACTGAAACATGCTACGTTATGTGGCGGCACAGCCTGATTATGCACCAAAGAATCCATGTGGAAAAGCACTGATGTTTTCCAAACACCTGTGTTTGCAGAGTAGGTGCCTTAGCTTCTCACAAGGCACAGAGGCAGTCACAGTGCTCTGTTCTCAAGTGGATTCTTTGCTGCCTTTTAAGGCCCAAGATGGTGTTGCCATTTTTCCCTCAGTGGGAAACTTGTTTATCCCAGCAGGCTGTTTCCACAAAGGTTCCAGAATTTGATGTCTTTTGAGGCCTCTAGCAAATTCAGCTGAGCCCCTAGAATAAAGAGGGGAGGAAAAGCATGCACTCACATGTCTCTGTCACAAGTGCATAGAGTACTCTCACTTCATCTGTTCTTTCTTAGGTACCAGAACCTAAGAAAGGCTAGTAAATGTTTCCTCACTGAAAGAAGTTGGTTTAGGAGCATGGTTTATAAGCAAGGCTTTCCACAGGTCACTGTTCATTCTGAATTATTTAATAGCAGTACTAGGGCTGATCTAAACTTTTAGGAAAATCGAAACAGTAGAACAAACTCCTGTTGACTGTGGTCCAAGCCAATAGGATGCAATCAGACACAGTTCAGATTCATTTGCTGAACCTGAGCAGTTTATTTTTCTTGTACTCCACAACCTGAGTTAGAGTGTGAGAAGAGTTGAAGTAATCTCTGCAAAACATTGTGTAATAGGTGCTTGCATTTTTGTTTGGCCTGATGGGCAGAAGGTCAAGAGGCAATGCTGCTATTGCCATCCTTGTGGGAAGCAGTGTTAGTTAAAGTGCCACAAGTCATAGCCTCTACTTAATCTTTCAGGGAGAGAGTAGTATACTGAAGTTTAAGCTAAGGCATAGCCTTAGTATGTATCTTTAGAGAAATTTCCTAGCACGTGCATAGAGCATGGCCTGTTGGTTCTTCCTCTTAAGTCTTTCTGATTGCAAGAGGTTTGGGGTTTGGCTTTTGTTTTCCTAAATCAGAAAGAAGAAAGGTTGTTACTTTTTGGTGGAGGAGGTGATATGAAACTCTTGTTCATATAAAATGAGTGAGTTAAGAGCTGTTTCCAGTAGCCTATACGATGTGGAGAATCTTTTACGCTTCTGCAAACTTCTGTATTAATTCAGTTTTTTACTTTATTGATATGAGGAAAAATTTTCTTATGCTCTGCTTTCAATACTAATAAAGTAGATACAATAGAGAGTTACTGTTAGCAAGCCAAAACTCTTGTTCATTGTAGTGCATTTGTTCTGGTTGTGTTTACTTTGACAACTCAGCACATCATGTGCTCATGAAGTTGTTTTCAGTCATTCTTTTCCAGCTGTTAACCTGACTTTCAGTTCAGGGGACAAGCATTGCACAGCTTTCAGCTGCTGAGGCTCTTAAGCCTCATGATGCACCTGCTACAGGGTGCAGGGTGTTTAAGCCCCAGCCAAGGTGGTGAGCAGCAGCCCCTACATCATGCTGGCTGAGTGGCAGCTCTCCAGCATTCCTAGTCTTCAGACTCCTGGGGTCTGAGCTCCTTATTCCAAAACCATGAAGTTTTTCATCCATACTTATATATGGGGAGTATATAGATACTTAAATTCTGATATATTGCCTTAAAGCAGTTGTTCTGTTGTAGCTCTGGTTTGTGTTACTAGAAATGTTTCTCAATTTAGGATTTTATTTTTTAAAAATAAAGAAGGAAAAAGGAAAGTGCTATCATGTATAAGAACCAATGGCAAAAAGTAAGTGCTGTAAAATCATCCAAGGAAAGAAAGACTAGGATAGCTGGTGTACCATATTTGGAAGCTTTGAGGACATCTGTGGTGTTCACTTGTAAGCATGAATCCAAAATATTGTGCTATATAGAAAGACTGTGACCAAGTATGAGCCAAGGGGAGGGGGAGTTTGTTTTGTGTTTTCTTTGAAAGAAATTCTGTGGTTTTGGGAAGCAGTGGAAGGTACTCTGTGGCAGTCAGCAAAGATCAAACTATAAAAGGTAATTGTTTTGCCTGTGTAAAAATAAGCCTCTGCAAATTAGCCCATTACATCTTAGGACAGGAGAGAATGGTTAGGAAGGATTCTTGTTGTCAAATGCACATCTGCTGACAAAGATGGTGTCAGGTTACCGGAGCTATATTAAGGAACTTGTTAAACAAGCTATAGAAACCACTGACTCAGCACTGCTTTTTCTCAGCCCCCCAACTCCTTGTCCTTAACTAAGCTTGCTTTGCTTTCTTTAGCTGTGTGAACTCTGGCTTGACTTTGTCTTTTTGTTTGCTGAGCTATAGACTGACAAAAGAGAAAAGGACCATTTGTCATCCAGCTTCTCAGCCAACTTTAAAGGAGGTCATTTTACTTCCAGCCTCAAAGCTAGATCATCAGCTCCCTCTTCAGTTTGGTGAGTCAAGTACATGCTTAGCTGGACATGAGCTAGAGGCAGCTCTGATTGTTCTATTAATCAAATGTGAAACAGGGCAAATGTATTTGATGATGTAGATGTTTTCTCTCTGCAAAGAAAGGGAAAGACAGTTCTGCTTTTAAGATATCTTGCTACTGTTCTGGAGAAGGGGAAGGGGCAGGAAAATTCTTGGTTCCTTCCTTCCTGGTTGGGCTCAGTGCTCACACATCTGGAGAGTTGGAGAGAGGCATTTTGCATGAAACCAAATCGGTTGTGCCAGCAGTCCTGCTTGATAGAGAAACAGAGAAGTGGTTTTATTCTTAGCTGCTATGGTTGTAGAAGTGATATATAAGTGGAAACCAGCATTGTCACTCTTTGATTACACAGGCATGCGTCAAAGTCTTTGCCTTTTTTGCCTGGCACACCCAAGCAGATAACTTCCCCACCTGGTTCCTCCAAAGTTTCCTCTGCTCAGACACGTCCTCCCTCTCCTGGCAACATCCGGCCAGTCAAAAAAGAGATCAAACCAGAGGGTGAGAAGAAAAGACCAGAAAAGGAGGCTGAAAAGGCCAATGAGGTGAGGACAGAAGAAAGTAAAGGAACTTCAGCAGGTGCTGGAGAACCCCCAAGTCAGGAGCAGCTCACTGTCCAAGCACAGCTAACTGAAGGTAAGGAGACATCCTACTTTAGGATAAGGAATGTTTTATATTTTTCCTTCCCATTCTCTGAAATTATGTAGCTTTCAGTATTTTTCTGTCAAAGGTTAGTCTGAATTCTTCACAACACTCCTATTGATGTATGTTCATGATGAGGAAATTGTAGGCAGGTTGAAGCCCTCATTCTTCTAAGTCAAAACAACATGCCAAGTTGCCTCACAGAGTGTAGCTTCACAAGCTTTTTCTCTGCCCTTTTGGACAGGAATTTTGTCCCCCATATCAGAACATAGCTTCTTTACAAGCTGTTGAAGTAGAATAATAATGGTCTGAAGATGGTACAGGAAGCAACCACATAAGGTGTGTGAGCAGTGAGAATGTCCTGCTCTGCTAGACAGAGTGCACTTGTGCTGGTAACACTGCTGGCTTGTGTATAATATTGAAAGAGAACCATATCACAGGAGAGATTAGCAGAATATAGTGAAATGCAAAGAAGCAAGGAGAAGAGTAAAAAGGAATAGGGAGAATTTTTAAGGGAAAATGAGATATTAAAAATAGTTAACCAGTGAACAAGAAACCCACACAAAACCCTACCAACCTTTAAAAGCAGCAGTGCAGAAAAGGATGTACACAAAAAAAAAAGACTGTAAAGTGTAGAAAAGGCAAAAGGCAAATCTGAAAATGAAAAAAATAGGTTTCTTCTAGCAGACAATTTAGTTCATTCTAAATATGCATAAATGGTCTCTTGCAGATGAGATAGAAAGTCCAGTGTGAGCACTGGGATACACAAGTTGGGTTAGTTACAATTCTGAACTTAAAATTCGTAGACTTCCCTGTATGTGTCTTTCAGGTAACACTTTTAAGTATTAGTAATCTTGCATTCAACTGCAGCAGGTATAGTTTGAGGCTGTTCTGTGAAAAAAACCTCACGTGAATTGATTTCTTGTGTTTTATTAAGTCCTGTTACAGTAGTTCCTGTCTGATACACAAGTCCTACTACAGAAGGTGCAATCCCACAAAAAGGGTGAATGGATGTATCTGTTGGCCACGGGCATGCAAAGGAGATTTAATTGCTATCTTTTGCCTGCTTCCTTTTGGAGGAGAAAACTTCCTTTTAAGACCATTTCAGAGATACCGCTGAGATAACTTTGCAAGTGTTTACAAGTTGTATCTCTCCAGTACAAGGTGCCAGCCAGAAAAACCATCATGCTTGTTTGACTGTTTAGTTCAGGAAGAGAGGCTCCACTTCTTTGCAGCATCTGTCAATATTTGAGTTTGTGACAAGATCTCTTAGTATTGAAACAAGTTATGTGTGATAAAGGTATTCAAAAGTCAAGCGGTTTGTATTCACATCAAAGAATACAAACAACAATATAAAGTGGAGACAAATGAAAGAGAAGGGTACTATAGTCAAAGCAGTGAGCAGCCCTTCAAATTGAATGTGTTTTCCCAAAGCCAGAAGAGGTGATGGTTGGGACCAAAGATGAAGACCTCAGGCAGAACATTTTACATGTGAGGTTATAGGATGGCTTTGTGCTGCCAGTGGAGGTTCTAGCTGCCGAAACTTTGTCACTGGTTGAATAAAGAATCTAGAGAGGTGCAAGTACAGCGTCTGGGGCTAGAGGGACGTTGCTGATTGTCCTGGGACTGTGTTGCAGGTGAATACAGATCATTCCCTATAGGTAACACACTGGCCTTTCGCTGGTCTGGCTCAGCTGCCTGCTGGCTCTGTGCTCACAGGAGCCAGGAGGTCAGCAGGTGGCAATTGCTGATGAAGCTGCTCAAGCTTTTGCAGGCAAATCTCATACACAACTTTACTAATGACAGTGAAGCTTTAAAGGTCTTTTGGGTGTTATCTGTTCTGACAGCAGGGCAGGTGTGCATTAAGCTGCTTGTTATGCTGCCAACTTCAGCGCCTGAGGCAAGAAGCGAGCTCCAAGCAGCACAAAGCTGTGCTCCCTTCAAAGCAACAGCCCTGCCTCGGCCCATGTTAGTAAATTAAAAAGGGCTGAGGTACAGGAGCTCTGTCATTTATACTGTTTACAATTACAAAGGCTCTCTGGTATGTTTCTGATCCAGGCTGTAATTGCAGCCTCTCATTTTCTTACCTTCTGTCCCCAAGGCTACTGAGAGCATGGCTCTAAATGGCTCCCAAGATTCAGAGTGATCAAATTGCTTACCTTTTTTTATTTCAACATCCCAGAATTTTTGAAGTTCTGAGCTACATCTTGGAGGTTAGCCCAGCTCGGGACTGTTCCCTGCGGTTGGGCTGGATACCTGTTTTGGTAATGTGAGAGAATAGTGCTCCATTGCACTAGGGCTAAACTGTGCCAGCTCACCTCAAGGCTAGAGAACAGGCACTGGCACTCTTTGAATTACTGGTGTAGAAGTATCATTTAAATTCATGTTCAAAGCCCTGAAGCAGTTATAGAAAGACCTCTGTAGTTTTTAGCTGATAGAAGAGGAGAGCAGAGAGGTCAACAGATGGGAATTCAGCACAGAAAACAAATGAATTTGTTTGTTTACATTATGAGGTATAGGAAGGGGGGAATCAGGGAGGAGACTCCTCTTCAGAAGTTGTTAGTGAGGTTAGGAAAATTGCCACATCTCAGTGTACGGTTAGAAATGCAGATTTGTAATCATCTGCTTGCTGTTCCTTATGACTTATTTTACATATATATTACTGGGTCAGAATCTGATTTCATTGACAGTTCAAAGTCTCCCCTCTCCATGCTTGCCTGCATTACCAGATGGATTACTCTGGGAATGCTTCCTAACATTAGCTTGTGCGTTGGTAATGGTCCCTGGTGTCTAGAGAAAAGGTGATAGGTCACTCTGTACCTGTGCTAGAGAATGCCAGGCAAACTTAGAGAAATATGAAAAAAACCTGTAACAACATCTCTGCCACATGGACAAAGCTGGCCCTGAATAAAGAATTGATATGAAGGCACTACTGAAATTTGAACACAAGCCACAGTTCACCAATAGTGGCAAAATTTAAAAAGCTGTGTCCCATGAGTTGCCTCAGGTTGGAGCAGCTGCAAAACTGATGATAGCTGGTGTCCTATCATTGGTGCAGATCACATCAGCCAGTTGATGTTTGAGATCACCAAGTCACCAAAAGTGACTGTCGCCAAAAATTCTGGCTCTCATCTTCAGATGTGGATGATCATACAGAAGAAAATATAATTTCACAATGTTTTATTTCTGCTCTTCAAACAGTATTGGGCAAGCTTAAGTAATGTGATGGTAGGGACTTGCTGAGTCAGCATAACTGCTGTTAAGCACCTGTCAGCATTTGTTCTGAAAGTCAAGAAAACTTGACTTACACTTTCAGGTACTTATGCTTTCCAATACCCTACAAAACCAAACTTCCCTGAAGTATGTGAACCTCTGGCATCTAGAAACTTCTTCCTCTAAATCATTAAAAAACCACATAGGCTTGAAAACACTTTGCAGTGCATTTAGAAGTGTGTTCCTTTCAAGAGAGTGACATCTTGGCTACTGTGTCTGCACAAACTAATTTTCTTTCCCATTTGTTTCAGCAGCCAGCCCATCCCTGCCTCCTGCCCCACCAGCTCCTTCTCCAGCCCCAGCAGTGCCCAAGCCCTCTGCAGGTACAACTGATCCCGAGGAAGCAACAAGGCTGCTGACTGAAAAGAGGCGCCTTGCCCGCGAGCAGCGGGAACGGGAGGAGCAGGAAAGGAGGGAGAGAGAAGAGCTTGAAAGGTAATTATAGGCCTCTGCAGTAGAGAAGCATGTAGATGTTTTTAGCAGCTTTTTGTGTGTATTCTGCTGTTACATTGTTATGTGTGAAGCACAGCACTGAAGTGTGGAAGGCACAAGTTCCTCCCCAAACCATATTTTCCTGTTGGGTTTTCCAGTTGGTGGTGGTACCTAAGCAGATGTGTAAGGTTAAAACTTTTTCTAAGTAGAGCTTTAAAATAAGTCAGAAGGAGAGAGTAGATCCTTGCAGTTGTGATTAGTTTTTTTCCTCAGAGATTTATTCTGGCTAGAGAACTCTGTATGGCTGTTTTCAACTTTGTGATCAGCACAAAGCCTCTTACTTTGAGTTGTAAGATCTCTGTTGTGGGTGGTGCTTTAGGTGTGACTTAGACCTCTTTGTTTTCTTGTTTAAAATAAAGACACCCCCAACACCCTCCCAGAAGCTTTGGAGGGTAATTAATGTTATATCTCACTTTCTAATAGCAAATGAGTAGCCCATCAGGATACTCATGACTCTGGCTACAAGTCTACAAGTTGTGTTTTTTGGAGGGCTGCCATGCCTCTGGAATTTGTTGGATTTCTTTAACCACTTTGCTAATAGAAGCAAGGCAGAACTAGTTAAAATAGCCTGGCTTTACAAAAGGCTCACAACACTGACTCTCTCAAAAAGAGTTTTAAAGAAAAAAAGCTGCTGTGGCGTAAGAGTAATACAGTGAATAAATACTAAGTCAGAAAGATCAGAAATAAAAAGTAAAGAATAATCAGCTTTCGCAGAAAGGAGTTTTCAGTGTCTGTGCAGTGCCTTCATAAGGGAACTTGAAAGGAGTGGAGGCCAGTGAGATGATGTTGGTCTCCAGTGAGATAAGTCAGTTGTGAACAGTTTGAGCCATGTTTTACAAAATGGAAGCTGAATGGCTGTACTAATAAGCATAAAGGAATGTAGGAATAGGAAATAATCCTAACTTGACTACTGGTGTTGGTCTCTGAGGGATTATTTCTGAGGGAAGAGATCTTGTTTGGAGGTGAATATGTGAAACATGCAAAAACAAAATGAAAATGTCATTCTGAATGACCCAAGATAAATCTACGTTTTGAATGTTGAGTTTTATTTTTTCTTTACAATTGTAAAATTAGTAAAACTAGAAAAATAAGTGCTGACAGACACCGAAGAAAATCACAAGCACAAAGTAGTTCCCATATAAAAATCTACTAAGCAGGTGAGGCTTCTTCAGCTGGGAAGATACGCTAAAAAGTCCTAAATAATTCAGGAAACATCAAAGTTGAAGGGAAAAGTCACTCACTTCATAACACAAGGATATGAGGGGCCATTAGTAAGCTTGGGAGGAAACCTTCAAAAATTGGCAGAATTAGATGCTTTTTTTAATCAGGGAATCATTGCCATGAAGTGAGATGGGTGACAAAAATGCATACTTTTTAAAATATGATTATAGCAGAAAGGAGTGTTTTGCAGAATGTGTTAATCAAAGATACAATTTCTGACTCAGAAAGTGTGCAAGTTGTCAATTAGGCAGCGATATGCTGGAAAAGTATTGGTGTTGAATTGCAAAGTTTTTTATATTGGCCCCTATGGGAAGCAGAACAGAATAGGACAGCAGTGCACCCTTTATCAATTTGGGACAGCAGTGCTGGATAAGGAACCTGGTGGTTTGGCTTTTCTCCCTACTTTTATTTCCTGTTTTTCTTATGCTTATTTAATGATTGCAGACAAAAGAAAGAGGAGTTGTCACAGAGGATAGCTGAAGAGAGAGCTCGCCGAGAGGAGGAGGAAGCTCGCAGACAAGAAGCAGAAAAACAAAGGAAGGATGCAGAGGAGCGGGAGAAGGAGGAGCGGCTGCGCCGCCAGGCAGAAGAGAGAGAGCAGAGGGAGAAAGAAGAGATGGAGCGTGTTCAGAGACAAGTATGCTTCCCTCTTAGAATTTCTGGGCCAGTCTAGCTGGCAGCAAAGTGGGTGTAGCAGCACTTCTTTCCTAAACTAGAGCAATATCTACAATTTAAATGCTATCTGAAAAGTGTTGGGACAGAGTTAATTCCGTTGAGTAGTTCAAAGAGAGAGATCTTTCTACTTGACAGAAACATATGGTAGGGAGTTGAGCTTTGGGTTTTCTTTTTCCCTCTCTCCCTTTTCAATGTATTTTGAACAAATCCTTTCTTATTCCTCATAAATTAGGATGAAAAGATCAATATAGTTGTGTTGGGGAATTTGGATAAGTGCTATTATACCAGAGAATTCTTTGTCCCAAGAGTTATAGCAAGTCCAGATCTAAAGATAACTATTCACTGTGTTGAATTCTAATCCTATGTCAAATACTGCATTTGTGTGGGGCTGGCGGGAAGGGGTAAATTTAATCAAACCAAGGAGAACCTTTATCTGGCCCAGTACTCCAGAAATCAGTCAAACGACATAATAAATGAAAATGAAGTTTTTCAAGTGCTTTCATTTTTGATGGGCATAATGTTGGTTTACTGACTTCAGGAGAGGCTGTGGTAAGCATTCTGGATAGGATTCTTCTCTTCTCACATGTCCTCTTACTTCTTGCATGTGCTTTGTTCTTCCACAATCCAACACTTCAATTTGCCTTGTAGACACGAGGTTTTTCTTCTGATGTATAAATGTATGCTTCTGATAATAAATGTTTAAAGGACTGTGTTAGTGAATATGGCTGAGAAATTCCATTCTTCTTTTCCAGAAGATTTGTGCAACTTTCTTTGAAACGGTAAACTGAGGTTTAACTCAATTTAGCCCTGAAAGATAGCATGTGGCCAAGGCTTTTGTGGATGTTAGAGATGCAAAAAAATTATCTATTGTTGTAGTTCCATCATATAACAGTGTCCCAGTCAAGGAGCAAGGCCCTTCTCCAGTATATTCCAGACACATTTTGCATTTCATTAAAAAAGCAGAAATGGAAAGTTTGTGCAAATGGGCCTGTGGCTGTTTGCCCTTGATCCTGTTAAACAGTTACTCTGTTGGCCAAACAAAACATTCTGCTGCATTTGTTTTACCCTCAAAAATATCCACCACACAAAATACGGATCTCTCTAATACTTTCCTGGCTGCTGTTTTAAGGCTGAAGGCTAGAAAATTTATTCCTTATTTGTGATGTGCTGTGTTCTGGAACAGGTACAGAACCAAACATGATGTCCATTGTTTAGTTATTCTCTCCTAATACTATGCAAAACATGGAAATTAATCAAGAAATGCACAATTCCATTTGAAAAGATTTTTGTTGACTTGCAAACCCCAAGAGTGTGTTTTCAGGGTGTTGTAGACACACATAATTATATAGAGTATAAAACTTGTCATTCCTCACTTATTTTTCCTCGCTTCTTTTTCTTTTATCACCAACACAGAAAGAAGAGGAAGCTCGCCTGCGGGAAGAAGCCGAGAGGATTCGATTAGAACGTGAAAAGCATTTCCAAAGAGAAGAGCAAGAGCGCTTGGAAAGGAAGAAGGTAACTCAGTCCATGCAGAGAAACTGTGATTGGTTGTGCCTTAGCAGTCTGTTTCCACCTGAGCAGTAGGAAGCAAATGATGTAAATGTGCTCTCAGAAAGGCTGCAGTCCTCAATGGCCTGATGTGACAATGAAGGGAATATTGCCAACAGTAATAAATAATTCATTTTTTTGCAACAAACAGATACAGCTGATAAATGACAAGCAGTTGTGCTTTGGGAGAGAGATATTCAAATTAATGCCACCAAACATTATTTTACTCCTTTACATTTCATTGTAGAGGCTTGAGGAGATCATGAAGAGAACTAGGCGTGTAGAAGCTGTAGATAAGGTCAGTGCTGCTACTTAACATGTGTAAATGTTGAACACATTTCTGGTTTTTTCCCTCGTGCCATTCTTAATTTACAAAACTGTGCTTCCTTTGTAGAAATCCAATGACCAGCAAAATGGACATATATCAAAGGCAAATATTACTGGAGAAGCAGGTATTGTGTTTAACTGTGCCCTGAGCACAACAGGTGAATAAATGCCTACTGAGCACAATGATTTGAGAAACAGTTCTGGAACTTGGCACACTAACTGCAGTAATAAAAACTATGAGAGGAATATAAATGAAATCTTAGCAGACATTAATTATTTAGGCTTTCTGTATAGGTAGTTAGCCATTACTAAATGAGTCCAATGTTTTAGCAACTTTGTCACATTGGTGTTTAGCAAAAGGAATTTTCTTAATAAGTTTAATTACTTATATAGTGAAAAGAAATTCTTTCGTGGTTTGGATCACAAAATAAACTGATTCTACATTTTGTTTTTTATATTATTTTACATGTGGTTGTTGCAGATTTACTCCACTTTCTTAAAAGATTATTATTTCTTGTTAGTCATTACAACAAAGCATTTATTGTTCTAAATATCTCCCTGTGACTTCTTTCTTCCACACCTGCTGCCTTATTCACTTGGTCTTTATTTCTTTTTTTGACAAAATTGAGCTGCTATAAAAGCTTAGTCTTGTCACACTCACACTCTTATGCTTCCCTTCTACTCCATTCCCTCTATTTCTTTTTAGGTAATCTTCTATATAAGAATGTATTTTTTTTTCCTTTATTATATACTTATAATAAAGGAAGAAAAATAAAATGTAGCTTATATTCAGCAATCACCAGGTGTGAATTAGCACTGTTTAAAGATACTGAAGGCAAGCTATCAAATGGCTTATCCTATTGTAGCATAACATATTAAATGACATTAATCTTTTTCTCCTTTGTATTTGGGTTGAGTAACAGGGAAGACAGCAGCACTGACTGATGGATTACTTTTTTCCTTGATTTTTAAAGTGAACACTCTAATTAGTACTGTCAGGAAGCCTTTTTTACACAGATTTCATTACCTGTGTTTCTTTGTTTACATATTATGTAAGGGGAAAGCGGTTTGTGAGCTACTGATACAGGACTCATCTGGGATGCCATCTTTGTCTTTGGGCACTGTTGAAGGTGTTACAAAGCATTTAAAGAATTCCTGAAACTATAAAGGCTTCCACAACCGTTGGCTAGTGCTTTCCCTCTAGAGACAGACAAAAAGTAGTCTTCTATCAGTTTCCTAAGGCAGAGGAAACTTTGGATCTCCATTTCCCCAGGCCCAAGGGAAGGCCAGAGTCCTTGAATGACTGAATAAAGAGAAAACTGCTCTCAGCCTCAGGGCTGCTCTGCTGTTTGACTTTGCATTATCTATATGTACCATTGAGTTAAAGGTATATTCCAGCCACATAAATTTGCCTGACTCTCCACAAACAATTTGTTTTTAAAAATTTTTCTTAAGTCTTACTGTTTGCCAAAACCTGAGGAGGCATTTATGGGAATGGGCAAATCACACAATGTAAAAAAATCCATCAGCTTTCTGTCATTTGTTTGGCCTCTGCTTCAAAAATATGAGATTGTTCCACATTTCTGGTTTTTCTGCTTTTTCCTTCTAAACTTTAAAGCAAAAGTATTTTCCTGTTATTCAATTTGTAGAAGCACAGAAACCTCTATTTCTAGTATCTTCCATATAAAAACTGGCAAAAGGTCACTCTAAGACATTCAGTATAAAAGTCTTTAACCCAAACATTTGGAGTACAGTGAAATTAGGCAGCTGAAGGAGGGGCTTACCAGACGAGGTTTTGGGTAATGTAGATAAATGTGTCCAAGCCTATGAATACTGAATTGTCCTTGCAATTACTGTGGCAGATGTTAGCAGGGTGGGGTGCAGTTGCTTCCTCTTACTGACCTGAATATGAATAGAGGGATTCTAAATACAATGCAGAAGGCTGTAGTTGTACTTTAAAAGAAAGCCACAAGGCCAGCCAGAAACATGTATTACGTGGTCTTGGCATGAGGGACCGGGATAATCTCATTTTATGTTGCTCTCTGCAATGTTTTGTAGTAATCATTTGGTACTTATTGAAAGAAGTGTCCTTCCCAATGTAGATTTTTTTTTCTTTATTTCCTTTTCCTTTTCAGTTCCATCCAGTCACTGGAATCAAGAAATACCAGTGTATGGAATTAGTAATATCCAAGTTTTGCTCTATTCCATTCTCTCTTGCTACTTGAAAAGTGCCAGCATAACATTCTATCAGATATCAGCCTCTTTTGCCCACTGGCTTATATGTTGGAATTGTGCATATGATTGTAAAATGTTTATTCTTGTTCACAAAGCTATGGCTTTGAAATCTGGCTTTCTGACATTTACTTTGGACCTGAAACGGGGTTTGTGTGCCCAAAAAGCTGACAAAGGAGATGGAATTGGGTAGACGGGCGGGGAGGGGTGTGCGAACCCTCTATTTTTTTAAAACTGTAACTCGCTTTAGCTGTGCTGGCTTTTGTAGAAAATATTTTCCCCCAATCTACAGGGCAGAGGCTGCTGCTTGGTTTAATGCAACCCTGTGTTTCTGTGCCCAGTCGCAGGCAGCCCTGCGTGTCCCCCGGAGCCGCAGCACGCAGCGGTGCCAGCCCCGCACAGCCACAACGGGAGCGCGGCCGCCGGCGTGTGTGGGGAGCCTCCGCACCAGCCCCCCGGGAACGTGGACAGGTAAAACACTGCCAGGTGCCGTGAGCAGCCCTGCCTGGGGACAGGGCTGCTGGAATAATAAATCATATTCACATCCGTGAGTTCGTTAATTAAATAAGAAGCAACTGTTCAATCTGCCTTTTATCTTTTCCTCTGTTAAGGAAAGAACTTTATCACATTTCAAGGAGTAGTAACTGATTTTTGCTAAATGATAGGGAAGAAATTTTTACAAAATAGAGCATGTTCTTTGCAGCGTTTGGAACAATGTGTTTGGCAGCAGTTATTACATTTATTGAAACTTAATGGAAAGGGAATTTTTTCTGTTTCTTTCCCTGAATTAAGCTTATAAAACCCACTCTGGGCTTGCACTGCTTTTCTTAATTCAAATAACAAATATTGTGGTTTTCAGCCTAGATGTTTTGATTTCTAAACTGCTTGAAGTATTAGCAAGTGGTGATGTACATATGTCCTTTGTGTGTGATACAGGATTAGTCACTTTGGTTATGCATTTTAAAAAAACACCTTTGTTCCTCATAAGGAGTATTTGAGGAGGCAGATATTATAGATTGGGTGCTCTGTAGCCATGAAGCAAGCCACTCTGAGAAACTGTTGAAAAGCTTGAAACCTCAGTGTTGAACTGAGTGACATCTGTTACATAAGCATGAGCTGTCAGTTATTTTAATTTTAGTGATGCAGAAAGCCAAATAATCTCGCAGTCCTTTCATGTTTTATGTAGGTAGTGCCGGAATATGCATGGAAAAACTTGAATGTGGGAAGCCATTGTGCAGTCTGTAATGGACAGTATGCTTCAGGGTGTGATTGGCACTAATTGAAGGAGGAATTTGCCCTTTCTCGATCCCTCCATATGCATGGGGGATCTTAGCCTGCTGTCATGCTAACAAGGATGCTCCTGCTGAGGGAAGTTCTGTCAGTGACACTGAGTTGCATTGGATGAGCTGCACAGAGCTGCCTCATAATTGTCTTGGGCAGCTATTAAAATGTTAATCACTCTCAGCCTTACAAGCACCTTGGTGTTTGAAATATAAAATGTTCCACACTAATGAGTGCTGTCCTGTACCGTTATAATCTGCATGGGAGGAACCTCAGAATGACCACAGTGAAGAATGAATAAAAGAGATTGAGGAACACTGACAAAAGTAGGAAGCACATTTGGGAAAACTGGCATGCCAGGTTGGAATGTGTCCGCTTTAGAGGTACATCTACAGTGACTGGGAAGGTGAAGCCTGAAGCACTTGGTAGTGTCCCACAGATTTTTGTCAGATTTTAAAAGCCACAGGTGCCAACACCATTGCTACTGTATCTTGTGTGCTGTGGTTGTCTGCTATCCAGATACCCCTGACATGGTGGCACACACAGGGGAGTGGGTGCAGGTTGTCTCCTGAGTGAGCAGCTCACTTTGGCCCTCAGCAAGATTTGTCTTTTGTCTGAAAAATACTTCTTCATGTTTTAACGACAAGAGTGCTGAGGATTCTGACCAGAAGTTAAAAAGGTGTTACCTGGGGGATTTGTGTCATGTGCTTGTGTGGGTGAGAGGCTGGAGTGATGCAGAACCCTACAGAAGCCTAATCCATAGCCCACTTACAGATTTTTTGCTTATACTCCATTCCCTAATTCTTTGCCCAAGATTCTTTACTACTTCTTAGAAAAAGTTGTTTCACTACACTAGTTTATATTGACAGCACTTTCCTTATGGTATTTACTCTGTAATTCCTCTTTTCTGTGCTGTTTTCTACAAACACTTGCAATGCAGTGCAAACACCTCAGTGAGTACAGTTCACCTCATGTGTCTCCATCCTGGGTGCATGGAGCTGGGTCTGGGCAGGTTAGATAACCAGTTTTTAGAAATATACAGTTGGTCTGTGTGATTGCCTTCATATCTTGTCCTGGAAAAGAAAGCTCCTCATTGCTGGCTGGTTTCAGTGCTGTTGTCTCAGTGGATTAAAAATAAGCACCATTTATTTAAATAAACCAGAAGTCTGGAATACATTTTGCTGTTAATGTCTATCTATGTCTCCTCTGCAAAAATCCTCTCAATAAATGGGGTGACTGACATTTTCCTTCAGATCAGAAGTAACAGCTGTGAAAATGGTGTTTTTCAAAGGCCTGCAAATCCGTTTTTTCCTATTCAGTGTTGATTTCTGATGAATGATCGGAAGCAGATATACTGAATTCTGGCTTTATTTTTTAGTCTCTTCAAATTCTAATTTCAGGCTGTGTCTATATAGAGTTTTGGCTAAAATTATCTACAACAGATATAATTTTCAGTAATTTTAAATGTTTGCATGTTCCAATTTCTTTAATTAAACTGGCTCCCTTTTCCCAACATCCTCCAGTCTGTCTTGTTAATATTGATGTGTCCAGGTCAAAATGTGAAGCTACAGAGATACTTTTCAGCTGCCATGGAGATGTCCTTCAGATGCTTGCAAGACTGTTATGTTTGGAAATGCATTCTCAACAACTTAGGCAACTTTTTTTTCCTCTATTACATAAGTGTCTTGCTACACGCACACTTATGGAATATGTTAGAATGCCAAAATTATCCAGTTCTTTCTGCAATATTGTGTGCCTGAAAAGGATATCTCTGGTGTTGCATTAGACACTTAGACAACATTAAGAATGTAACACAAGACAGTAAGAACAGCTGTAGCAGGTCAAAAACCTTTTCTCTTTTTTGTGTTCTTTGTTTTAATGGCCTGTAGCACAACATAGAGGGAAAAAAAAAGGTAATTACCAGGAGATCCTCTGGCCAATGAAGGGTTGCTAAGCATTGTGGTCCAAATGCAACCATAGGCTCAAGTAGTCCCTAAGCTGCTAATTACCAGAAGCTGAAGGGCATAGCAATCTCCTAGGACTTCATCTAATCTCCTTTTGAGCTTGTGGCCTCTAAGATGTCCACTGGAAATTAATTCCACTCTTCTGTTTCCCTTGTTTAGTCTAAATTTGCTCCTCCAGTCCTTAGGTGGATCAAGCAGCATAGAATCTAGAAAATTTTATACCACAAAATTTAGAATATTTATTGTTCTGATTTCCTTTTCTGTACCCCCTTTGTGATTGTAGACTCCTCTGTCTCAAAAGACATTATTCGGGTCTGAATGAATTATGCTCTAACTCCATGTGTAATGCTGGCAATGCCATGGCACATAAATATAAACGATGAAGAATTATTTATTCACTAAGTCAGCTGATAAATTGGGTAGAAAAATTCTGTTTGCAGAAGCAAAAGGGTTCTTCATTGCTCTAATACTTGTTGAACTACTGCACTGTTTGATTTGTATGAATGAGCAGTTGCTCTCTTTCCACCTCTTTCTAACCTATTCATCAAACTTGGCTTCTTATCCTAGTTCTGATATGGCTATTGGCAGTATATGGAGATAAAGTAAATAACAGGATACCTTCTAGTGAATAATGAACTAATGACCATACATGACAGAGCACCTTTTAATAGTCCTAATGCATTTCACAGATTCTGGTCCTCCTCTTACACGTGTGGGTCTTTGGCACAAAAGGGTGGCACTGAGCAGGGTTTCTGTGCCTGCTCTCAAACTCAGTGCAGTGAAACATATTTTTCACTTTGAAATTTGCCCAGCATATCCACAGATGAAAAAAGGGGAGTGCCTTTCTGAAAAAGAACTGGTGATAATTTGAAAAACTGGGAAGGCTTGATATGAACACCAGCATGTGATTCTCTGAGCTTTGGATAAAAAGACACTGCCACTTTCAAAAGAGCAATGATTGTTTTTTGTCTCTTGGGGAATACTGTAAAACAATTCTTTGTTTGTGCAAAGTTGTACAAAGAAGCTGGCAAATGAAAATATACTGTCTGCCAATTACAAGCAGGTTTCTTTTTCAGACTAGTAAATGTGCTGTCAGAAAATAAGCCTGTGAAGCCAAGCTGCCTTCTGAGAAATGGCCTGAGGAAATTGGTAGCCAAGTTTCAATCTAGGAAAATTGTGTCTGTGCCTTTGTGGCCAAAACATTTCCAAACAACCTGAACAGTTGCAATGGGGCCAGACAGGGAATAGGTATCCAGGATTGCCAGGATCTAACTGTTTGAGGGCTTTGGGAAGAACCTGTGAAAGATCACAAAATTTTTGAGTATTTGTTGAGCACTTGCTCTTGCCTGAGGAGCTTATGGTCCCATTACTGTCATCCTGTTCACTGAAGTAGCACCTTAGTTTCTCCTCTCTGGCAGAATAGGACATGCCATCTGCAGAGTCAGAAGGATTTGACGATGCAGCACCTAATAAAGGGGTTTGGAGGGGAGGCCCAAGGCTGCAAGAGGTGAGCAATATCATCTGAGGACAGTACATGTAAATGCAGAGTGTCTTGTGCTTGTGCTGCTCTGGATGGGGGAGATGTGCAGGAGCTTGCTCATAATGGACCTTTCTCACATGGCAGATGGAAAACGAAGGTCCAGATTGATGAGGGGTTCTGGGAGAGGGCTCTTTTGGCTTGGATGGTATCAATAGGAGAAGTGTGGAGCTGGGTAGTGCCTTGGAAATGGCCCCTAAGATCTTTTATGAGAGAAGGGAATGAAAGGAGCACTATATTGAAGGGGGAGTTTTTTCTCTGGATAAGTGGCATATAGAAGAAGCTGCTCCAAAACTGGTAGCAGAAGAAATAATAAAAGATCCAAGAAATAATAACAGTGATCTTATCCAAGGGCGATTACATTGATTTGCAATAAGAGGAAGGGTACAACAAAGGTTATGAGATCTGAAAAATATGTTAGGAGCTGTAAATTGCATTATGTGGGTGGTTCCAGGTAGTGGTGGTGCTGCAGAGATTTCCTTATTGATTCCCATTGCAGTTGCTTCTCAGACTGCAGTGTCCATCCTGTAGTTCTGGCTATCATGTAACCAAAGGTAACTACTATCCCACGGGTTTGAGGGAAGGAATACCAAGTACTTGGCTGCAAAACCATTTTTTCCTACTGTGGTAGAAGCATAGTTTTGCTTTCACTGGCTAAAAGAATGCTTGGGATTGATGCAGACTTCTCTTCCATTTGTACTACTGCTTTGAGGATGACTAAACTTCAGTTCTAGATAAAGTACCTAAGGAAAAATTGCTATGTTTCTCTTTCAGCAATCTCAATCTAGAGGAGAATGCAAATGAAAATGGAATGTCTATGCAGAATGATAATTTTGAAGAGATCATGAACCTGCCTATTGGTTCTAAACCATCCCGGCTGGATGCTATGAACAATGATGGAAGCAACAGTCCCGAAATTCCTTTGAATCCAATTCTAGCCTTTGAAGATAAGAGCACTCTTTTGCCTCAGGTAGATAGTGTTCAAACACATCAAACAGCAGGTAGGTTTGCTGTGGTTCACTAACACTTGTAATTTGTTGTAATTGAGAGAAGTCTCAGAGCTATCAATCAGCTTATATTGATAAGCTTATTCATTTAAGGATTTTTGAACTCTATTTTTTTTTATATTTAAACTCTGTTTAAATTTTAAACAAATTTTATTTGTTTAAATTTTAAACAAATCTATACAAAGGGCACATCTCTTTGCAGAGCTATGCATGCTGGGCACATACAGATGCAGTGCAATGGTGGTGAGGCCTTATCATTTCCTGGATGAGGGCTTCTCACATACGCTTTACTTTGTGCCCTTTGGAGTTGCTTGGAAAGGTTTGCCCGGTGCTTTCAGGCAGAAGTGATAGGTGACAGCTGCTGCTCTGACCTTATGATCAGCAGCTGGGTTCCAGTTTTGCAAGTGCAGTGCTTGACATGCACATGCAGAAGGGGAGTAACTACTTCTTAAAAACTACTTTTTGAAATTCTGGATATGCTTTCCTCGTCAAGTTCTTGCAGACATCGAGGGATGGTTTCCAGGACACTGGGTTTTTCTGAATTACATCATAACTTTGCAAGAAAGCTAGGTAAACAAATACTGATTTAGCAAATTAAATTGTATAGCACTGTATTTTTCTCTGGCCTAAAAATGTAAGGAAAATCATCTCACATTAAAATAATTGCATAAACACCTAACATTTTGAAGAAAGAATTGCCACTCTGACCTGTCATGTTTACCTTCTGTTTTAGAAGTGATCTGATTGTTTCTTCTGAAGAACCAAAGGTGATATGAGCATCTCTGCAGTCAGTTTCTTCCATGCTATGAAGGAGTGTTTTATTTTTTCTCTCCAGTTTTTTAAAGATTTCTTGAATATCTTTTTTGGAAGGACTTTAGTAAAACCAGCAGAAGAAATGAGGGGAATAGACTTGGATCACCATTCTAATAGCTTTCATCACTAGAAAAATCATGCTTCATGTGCGTTACTTAATATGGCTATTTCCAACAAGCTTTTTTGTTAGTAAATGAATATTTCTGCATTCCTTAAGACACAAGACACTGGAATCTGAAAGTAACGGGCTGATTTGGGTGGTGGGACTGATTCTTTTTTGTTTTTAAAAAAGGTGGGTGTTGGTTTAAAAGGCATAATTGTAAAATTGGCAAAGAATCTTTTACACTTTATGGTTCTAATACTTGAAAAATAAATGCCTCATTGCTCTACAAGTAGAGTTAATGGGGTGTTTTATTTAAACCTGTTGGTTTAAATGTTATTGCAGAGAACTCTAATTATGGGGGCAAACTATAGGCTTCTGTATCAGGTTCTTGTAAATGTAATTCCTACAGGGACATTCTGTAAATTGAGACGTCACTATGATCTTCTCACATTTTCTCTAAAAACACAAAACAAGAAAGGTTTTAAAATGTGAAAATTTGAAAGCATTATTTTTTCATGGACAAGAGGATAACCTATTGTTCTCCTAGAGAATGTATTTATGAATTTTGCTCAGTACAGAAATAAATCATTTGATTGAATAAATTAGACAAATGTGGTGAAAAATATACTGCAAACTTGATTTTTTTAGTTACATCCATGTTCACAACACTATAAAAGATGTGTATGCATATGTGCACACACGTGTGCACACATACAAGGAATTACCTTGTTTTGAGTCCTGTAAATTGCTGCTGTTCCCAATGATGGAAGACTTTTCCTTTGCCTTATCAGACTTTTGAAGACTGTGTGAAACCTGGGATATTTGAGTTTTGGATGATGATGCAGGTTCAGGGATTTTTGGGGTTTGCTCGTTTCAGAGCAAATGGAAAATGGTCATTGTGCTTTTTTATGTAGTGTGTGGTTTTTATAAAGCAGTGCAGCTTGAGTGATAAGAGGAGCGATGCAGGTTGCTTTCTCTTTAGTTTGATGCCGATTTCTACTGTCATTCATTGTTCCATCCCACACTTTTGGTTGCTGTTGTGCAGAACTGTAAAACCTTGCACGTTTTTGTGCTTTGCTAAACAATGCTGTTGGAGGCAGAGCTCGCTCTGGGTGTTTGCGTTTGCAGCATCGCCAAAGGCTTGAGGCATTGCTCTCTGAATCAGTGAGAAGATCCTTGGGTAGGGAAAAATGGAGGTTCATGGGCTCTCAGCTCCTGCTAACAGAGAATTTTCCATTAAGATTCCTGCACTTGCCTCTGGTGAGCACTGAGCGAGGCCTCTAGGAAGCTGTGCAGAAAGTCTGTGCTAGCAGAAGAGATCGTCTGAGACAAAAGCCGAAGGATTTTTGAAGAAATTTCTGCTGCTGCCGAGTGTTCATCTGATAGAGGAGATGGGACAAAAGCAATGGAAATTAAATGAAAGAGACTTCATCTGCCAGAATATTTATGGAAGGGAAAAAACAGCCATTCAGTCAGAGTGCTTTCAATAGTAACTTGTGACACAGTAAAATGAATTGGGTTCCTTTCTTGCTTTCTTTAGTTTTCCATGTACATAGCCACAATATTTTGAAGTGTCCAAAATATGTAGTTTTTCTTTAAAACTATATATAGCATGTAAGTACCAAATAAAACTTGTTTGAAATATTTATTTCTACTTATATTTTCATTTTCTCGCATAATTGAAGCAAGAGTCAATCTCTGATAGAAAACTGTTCTTGCTACTCATGGTCTGCTTAAAATTTTGCTTCAGATTTTCTCTGATTTCCTTACTGAAAATCAGTACAGAGTCACTTGCAACAAAAAGGAGAGTAATGAAATAGGCAGTTACATTTAGCTTGAGTTTTAAGTCTTAGGATTCATTTAGGATCGGGTTTAAATTGTGTTGATCTTGAGCTATTTAGGATTGGTTATAAATTATGCTGGTCTATTTTTGGGGAGACTTCAGCACATTTGCTTCACTGTTTGTGGAAAAATGGGCTGGCTTTATTTCTCACATTTGCTTTTTTTGCTTTGATTTTTTTTTTTTTAGCAGGGCTGGATTAAAAACAGTTTGTCATTACAGTCAATCCAGGTTTGCTTCAAATGAGAGCAAGAATTTCCTGTTTCAAGGGCATGACATACAATATAAGAACAAGGGAATTGAGAGTAGGTGTATGAAATTTTAAAAAAGATTTAATATTGAATTTTTAAATCTTTTGGTTAAGCCTCTTTTAATGCAGGGAAAACAGTTTCTCTTATGTTTAGTGTTGGTTTTGACAATAAAATATGGTATGGGAGGAAGGCCAGCTCCTCTGCCAGCTATTGCAACTGGTTGTGGTGTTTGTACCATGAGGGGCGAGGTGGAACTGCTCTGTGAGGTGCAAGTAGCAGGTGCAGAGAGCTGTTCTGAGGGCTGGGAGCAGCAGCCTTCCCCAGCAGAGAGCTGTGTGCTCTGGGCAGGCTCAGCTCTGTGCTCCCATCTCCACGGCACGGCATCGATGCTCACAGGGATGATGCTCTGAGTTATTTCAGGACATCACAACTGCTGCATTGCTCTCCATTAGCTCTGTTTGCTTCATGTCTTTTATCTCCTCATTCCTGATGAAGAGTCCTTTGTTGTTTGTTAGCTTTCTTGCTAAGACATTGAAATAATGTTTGAGATTACCTAAGAATACAGATACAGGACACCTTCTAATATCATTACTTAATATTGCACTGCTTCTTTTTGGAAACTGATCTAAAATCACCCACAGGGGTAGTTTACAGTATGAGATGCTTTTGTTCCCAGGTGTGTCATTCAGCCAGTCCTTTGTTTTAGAAAGTCCACCTGCCCAAGGCTGAGCACATGGTTTGTCACATGAGATTTCAAAATGGAATTCCTGTCATGGATGAACATTGAAAATGCCATACTGCTTTATCCAAAGTTTCTGTCTACCCTGCAATTTCATAAGGCCTTTTTACTGCACTGAGTGTTGTTTTGGTTGGTTTTACTTTTTTTGCTTGTTTGTTTTTGCTTTGTTTTTTTTGGGGTTTTGGTTGTTTTTTTTTTTTTTTTTGGAGGGGAGGTGCATTGTTTTGTTCTGTTTTTTCCCAAACAGTACCATTGGAAAGAACTTGCAGATATTAAAAGAAATAATTATCAAAAATGCCTCCCTCAAGCACCAAAATTAAGTTCAGAGATTTGAGCCATAATAAAATGGAACATTGAGCTCTTAACTGACAGAATAACTTTTTTAAACTATTTTTTTTAGTCTCACTTTTATAGCATGTTTGTACCCAGTGTCGGCTCTAAAGCTCTACATGCACATAAGAGCTATGGGATGGTCAGAAGTGCCTCAAAAGACAGTGTGCTGCTTTTGGCTGGGGTAGAGTTCATTTTCTTCACAGTAGCTCAAAGGGGGCTGTGTTTGGGTTTGTGCTGAACACAAGGCTGGTAACACAGGGATGTTTTAGCTACTGCTCATCAGCACTTGCACAGAGTCTGCCTCTCACCCCACACCACCTGCCTGGGGTTGCATGAGAAGCTGGGAGGGGACAGCTGGGACAGATGACACCAGCTGACCATAGGAACATTCCATACCTTACATTGTCATGCTGGGCATATAAAGCTCGGGAAAGGAAGAGGAAAGGGGGGTGTTTGAAGTTACAGTGTGTGTCTTCCCAAGTAACTATTACACATGATGGAACCCAGTTTTCCTGGAGATGGCTGAACATCTGCTTGCCCATGGGAAGTATATGTGTAAGAAAATAAGTTGAATTTAAACACGAATATCTTTTTATTGTTCTTTAACTCCATTTAAAATGAAGTATCAATACAAAATATAACAAAAAATCCTAATTTTGCCAAACATTTTCATTCATCCCTTGTTGTGAGTAGCTTTAGAAAGAATTTAACATTTGTGGAACACAGTTCTGTACTTAAACACATCTCACCCAAATCATTCATGGTTCCTGCTGTGTTCTGTACTTGCTCTGTGCAACATTTCCTTGCCTTAACATGCCTTTGCTCGTCTGCTGGAGAGTAGAGCCTATAGTGTGGACAAGGATCAGCTGTAAGACTTTACCTATTCTTGTTTCTTACAAATTTTTTGTACTTTGAGAATTGTTCCTTAGCAGTTACTTTCTGTAGTAACCTGTATGTAGTTTTCTACCTTTATAGTATGGGGTGATTCAATTATTTTCTAAAGTCCTTGGAGTGTGCTCTGAAATACAGGACATGGAACAGAAAGAGAATAAAGATGAATGCAGACCTGCATACTTGAGAGATGCCTCATCAATGGAATCAGCCTGTTGCATGAATAAAACCTCATTAATACGGTGCTGGTTCTTCTGAAGGGTGGGGTGAGGAAACCAAAAACAAGCCATGGAAGGTTAACCAAGCATAGCAGGTGTTTTTCAACATGTAGCCATGTCCTCAAGCACACTTAAGCAGCCAGCCAAAGGGTGCAAGGAATTGTGTTTTGACCTGCTCCAATTCTTGTTATCGGGACATCTCTCTTGTATGACGAAACTGCAAGTAGCAGGAAAATTACCGGAACCAAGGAAAAGAGTTGTTTGCTCTGAAAGTTCAGGCCATTGTATCTGGTAAGTTTTCATAAACCATTTGGCTTAAATATTAACTGTCTTCATGCACATAGCTGCCCTAAGGAGCTCTTGAGTTTCTTCCGTTTGCTGACGGACTTGCTCAAGGAGTTTGACCATTTGGCTTTTTCTGAATGCTAATGAAAAGTCTGGATCTGAAGAGAAATAACAGGTGTTATTCAGATCCAACCTGCTATTTTTTGCTATGTTCTAATGCAGATGCATAGAAAAGTTATTTTTTTTTTTCAGGTTAGATACAGTTGGTTGGTGATTCTTATTACAGGTAAGACAGAAAAATACCACACAAAGCACATACAAATTCAGTTTTCATCCCTACAACCATTCAAGATTGCTGCTAAATTCTCCTGATCCAGACGTATAAATCTCAGTTGCCAAATTCAGCCTCATGCAGCAACTACCTATCTAGATATAGTGGGGTTTTGGCTCTGGCTCTACATACATAAAGATATGTGCAATATACAGTTATTACTACATTATAACCCTCATAGGTACTCAACTTTTATCCAAAGACAAGAAGACTAACTTAACCCAGCATAATATTAAGTAATATTAATGGACTTTGAAATATGAAGATGTGAGACTTCTCAGCTTTACTATCAGCTAATCATGCAAATTTCTTATTTGCTTGCTTCGTCAAAATAAACTAAAATCACATTTGAAAAACTTTTAGGTTGCAAGCAGCAAGGGTCAGACAAGCCCAGGCACGTTCCATCCAGCAATATTGGGATTTTATTCCAATAAGTGCCAAAAGTTCTTATATAGGATAAGATTTTCCTGAAGTCCCATTTCCCTGCTGTTCTGAATGCCTTTAGTTATAAAGCAAACAAACAAAATCCTCCTGCCTTTATTGGGAGATACTCTTGAGGAGCTGCTTAAAAACATGTAAGGTAACAGCTACCCTTGAGATTATTCTGTTTTCTTAAATGAGCAGAGCTAGTCCCTGGAGAAGTTTGCACTGCCAGTGGTTGGACTCATCTTAGAGGTCTTTTCCAACCCTAATGATTCTGTGATCTGTGTTACTAAGCAGTGCCTGTTTGCTGCTGATGGGTGCAGGCAGCCTTGGCAGGAAGGACATACCTGCTCGTAGTCTGCAGAGTGTGGAGATGCCCAGCTGCTGAAAACGGACCTCTTGGTGAGTAAGAAAATTCTTGAGGTAGGCTTGAATCTCTTCAATGTGATATTTCCACAAAAGCATCATTTTTTCTGCGTAAATGGGAGAAACACTGGAGATCAATACAAGCCTTTAAGCACTTTGAAAACTGATTTTTGTAACATTTCAATAATGACTCATCCACCTTCAGCTAAAACCAACATTACTGCAAAGACTGACAAGCGACTTCCCTGTACCACAGCTTCTGGTAATACTGCTGATACTTCCAGTAAATAAAAAGATGAGTGGGCTGCTGGGAATCTGATCCCTGTGCAAGGGGCCTACTGATTGACAGTGGTTGGCCTGGTAGGTGAAGCTATCCATTAGATGATTATGCTGTTGGATTCTGTTCACTACCTGAGAGAGAGCCTGCTCTGTTGCAAATCCTCAATGCTAGAAACTAAACAGATTTGTATTTTCCCTTAATGGGGACTCATCACACATTTCAGTTTTTCTTATGTCTAATGTCTAAAATCTAACTATACCTTTCTAGAGAATGTGGCAAGTGTCATCAGAACAGCTTTTTCTTGCAAGTCTTAAAGGCTCTCAGCCACATGAGGCAAGTATTTAAGCATAAAACTATTTTCTAGAGGTAAAAATAATGCTTTTTTATTCTCTTTCACTGAAACTTGAAAAATTTTGGCTACATTCTTAAAACTACTTTACTTCACTGCTCCTGGTAATTTAGTCTAGAAATATATCAGCAGGATTTGGTTGAGTAAGAGTTTTTCTCTTGCTGGTCAGGAAGTAGAGTTATTCTAAAATTTTGGAACACAGCCTCTGCTGTCTGTGGGGGATGCCATCACATTTTACATACCAAGAAAGAAGGTCAAATGGCAAGATATAACCTTATTTGAAGTGACCCTTGTCTGAAACAGGTTCTCATCTTTCCCGTGGTGAGGAGTATGTTAATGGTCTCCCACCTTCCAACTGAAGCTGTTTGCAAGGACCTCAGAGTTGGCTATGGACCAGCTCTGCAGAATGGCAGTTCTTGAAGAAGCCAAAACCCATGTAAATCAGACCTTTATCTGTGGTCCACTTTCATCCCTGGAGTTTCTCATGCAACTCAAGGACTGTTTTATTTCAAGGGGCACTTGTACTCTGAAAAATGTGTAGACACCAAGTGAGGGGATGATAGAAGAATATTTAAGGTTGTTCAGTGCCTGACAGTCCTTTGGGAAAAGGCTAACTTCACTCCAGACACCCATAAGTCTCTTCCAAAGCACAGTTAATCCTGTATGAGTTACCATGACTGATCATGTGCTGGATGATGGAGGCAGCATGAAAGGAAGGCTCAGGATGTTCCAGTTGGCCAGCCAGTCTCACCAAGCACCTTGTCAAAGGTTCATCCATCCACTGGACCATGTGTAACATGGCTCCTTCTGGAAGGCAGAAAGGTAAGAGAATACTCTCTAAATAGGAACTCCAGTGTCAAAGAAATGAAGCTGAGAGGTCTGCCAGAAACTGCTGAAATGGTGAATCCTTCATGCAACTGGAGAAGCAAAATAAGTGCTGAACTTGGTTAATAAGTACGTTTAGGTTGTTAAAAAGGGTGATGTTCTGAGGTTATGCTCTCAGTAAGGTAAGGCCATGGATTTGGTTCATATTTTGTTGGCTTTTTTTTCTGCAAAAATGAATCACTTTATGTGCAAGATCCACTCTTGGCCCACTGGGCTCAGTCTGTCCAGCAGCTACTCCAGGAGTGTGCTCCACTCGCAAAATTAAATGTGATGTGTTGCCAGCTGCATGGCCATCACACCAGATAGAAGAGATGACCTGTTTGACAGACAATATCCAATGCTAGGGCATGTTGGGAAAATTTACACTCGTCCTTTCTGCTTTAAAGAGTGCTGTACCTTTGATGAGTGCCAATTTGGTATCTCTGATGAAATCCATGTGCAAAAAATTTCAAGATATAGACCTACTTCGTATTTTAATCTTTTATATCAGTTTCTGCAATGATAAAATTATTTCAGCCTGAGAAACAGGGAAATGTTAGAAATAGAAGTAGACAGGCCATGTACAGCAGTGAAGTTCAGCAAAAACAAAAAAATAAAGAATTTTAAACAGTTGAACAAAAGTGCAGACAATGGAGCCCATGTATCCTGCCAGTGAATTGGATTTTGTTGTTGAAACTTACAATGAATTTAAAAGGAAAGTCTTGGGCTGTGTGTCCAGCTGTGCTCCATCTCCTGTTAGAATTAATAAAGGACATGAGCACTTCTCTGATTCAGCCCTTGATGGAGGGTTGCTGCCATACCTTGCTTTGCTAGCTCAGCAAGGCAGGATGTCACGTAATGAAGGGAGTCTTCCTGAGTGTCGGTCAAAAGCAGGGTCTGGAGGAGACCTTCGACACAGCGGCTCTCCGTGATTCTCTGCCACAAGAGAGAGAGGCATGTTTAGCACTTCCATTAGGGTTTAGAGATGTCTGGGGGCTTCAGAAGTACTGAGGTGAAACCATCAATAATGAAAATGCCTCCCAGATCTACCACAACCAGGTGAAAACACCTCGGATTGTTCAGAGATCACCTGTACTGGGATACATACGTTATAGATTGAGTTGAAAAGAGATAGGAGGCTTAACTTGTGCTGACCTGGACTAAAAGCAAAAAATGAGACCAAGAAATGAGTTCTGAATGAGTCAGCTGGAGGTGACTGGTTGCTAGTGAAGTTGAATCATGAAGTCATCAGCTCTCTGGGGTGTCCTAACAATGGAAGCTGCTCATGGCTCCCTAACTGAGCTCAAGTGTCTATCAGCAAATGGAGTATCTTTTTCTGATACTCATTTCGTGCTGCATTTTTTGCTGTGGTTTTTTAACTTGCGGCTTAGAGGTTCAAGGTGGATTTGAGACTGCTGCTTTTCAAGCTCCCACACTCTGTTTCTGTCCTGCTGGCATAAAAACAGTACTGCCTTTTCCTTTTGTGCCAAGTACTTGTGTTTTAGGGAGCATTCCTTAGAATTGATCCTGGAAACCTGGCACTCCCACTCATGTCTGTTTATTCACTTATGCAGCAAGAGCTTTATTGAAGGTAAAGCAGGTCCCAGCTGATAACAGCATAAAGTCACAGAATTTAAATATTTTTAAAAAAGACTATATTTGTGAAACTTTGAATGATGGTCCATTTTTATTCCTACTGTGGGCCTTGAGTTTAAGGGAATCTAGTTTCCTGAAAAACTTGCTGTCACAGCTATTAGAAATGTATATAATTCTTATCTTAGTAAAAAACCCTGTAATTTTCCTTCTGGATGGTTTAAATCTCTGGAACTAGTAGTAATTGTATTGTGAACAAAGGGCGAAATAAAGAACTGAGTCTTAAAAAGTGTGTACTAGGAAGTGGAACAAAGCAGAAGTGAGGATTTGGTGAGGTTTTTTCCTCATTATTGATTGCTACTGTTGGTAGTGTTTGAGCAAGGTACTCTAAAAGGCAAGGAGAAAGGAAGTGCATCCTGGCATATGGATTTTGAAGCAAAGTCAGCAAGAGAGATCTTTACAGCATTTTGGCATAAGTGGTTATGTTGCCAAAGAGGCAAAATGTACATCAATAGCTGGGGTTTTGTTTCACAGTGAACAGCAGCTGAAGCATGAGAGCCAGGAAATAAAAATTCAGTTCATAACAGACCTCAGATTTTCCTGAACAATTCCTTTAATTAGTATGAAATGTTCTTGCTTGAAGTTTTTATACTATGATGCAGTCAAATAGGTAACTGCATCATTCATAGCAAAAATTAGATATTTATTATTTTAATTAGCTGTTTTGTATTGTATTGGGAAAATATGAATAGAACTACCTTTCATTATGGTCCTTTTATCCATATATTCAATTCTGTGTAAAATATATAGCAAATTGGCATATGTTTAATTACCCACAGCATTAATTATTTTTTTAATGCTGGTTTGACATAAACACAATGGCAACCTCACAGGGTATAGTTCAGTGACAAACATTGTGTACCTACCTGTCTGTTTTTGGAAAGGCACAGGTTTCTGATGATGCAAGCAGTATGTCCAACAATCACAGGATCTGTTTTATGTGCTGCCAGTAACATCCCCAGGCTCTGCAGTAGCTCAGCACATGCCAGAATGTCCTGAGGAGAACAACCAGTATCCAGTGTGGACAACACAAAGCAGGTTTGCAGTGAGCTATGGAGAGATTGAATTTAGCTCTGCAAGAAGAGCATTAGTTTGCTTATTTAAACCAAGGGTGTGGCTGGGTCCAGTGCTGCTTCTCTCAATAGGTCTGATTGCACTGACTATTGAGCACTTGCTATGGAAGGCTGGAGTCTTCAAGATTGTGTAGTATATTGTTGTTTCCATCAGGTGCCTCACCGTGGTCATTGCTAGTCAGGGGAAGGATGTGCAACCCTGACTGGAAGGAGAGGTTGTCAGGGTTGCTGTGAAAGGCAGAACTACACGGTGAAGTAGCAGCAGCAGTGCATCCTTGAGTAGCTCAGCAATTTACCTGGCTACAACAATGGGTTGTATCTTTAGATCAGTTTGTGATCAGGCACCTCTTCAGTAAACATGTCCTGAACAACATCTTCTTTACACACTTTTCTATGCTGTCTGATGATATTTTAGAGGTACTTTGCTGGGTATCTCTCTCTGAAGGTAGCCTTACTCCAATTACCACTAATATTACTTGAATCACAGAATGACCTGGCTTGGAAAGGACCTTAAAGATCATCTAGTTCCAACCCTCTGCCATGGGCAGGAACACCTTCCACTGGGCCAGGTTGTTTAGAGCCCCATCTAACCTGGCCTTAAACACTTCCAGGGATGGGGCATCCACAAATTCTCTGGGCAACGTGTTCCAGTGCCTCACATCCTCACATTAAGGATTTTTTTCCTAATATCAAATCTAAACCTACTTTCTTTTATTTTGCAGCCATTACTCTTGTCCTGTAGTATCAGATTGGAGTCTGAATTACTGCACAGGTAGTTATCTCAATAACCATATGGATTGAGGGAGCACTGCTGTGTGTAAGAGAAACCTGACTTCAACAGAGTTTATTTTAGGTCTACAGTTAAAAGCAAAAGATTTCCTCTTGGGAGTGTTTTTTCATTCAGTTTCCTTCCCTTAGGAATTTAGGAGTTTTTAATGCAGTTCTTCTGTTTGTTCCCAATGAACTATATAATTTGTACTGCCTGGAAACTGAGACACATTAGCAAGGGAGTTCAATATAAAACAAATCATTAGTCCTATACACAGCTGCAAAAAATCACATAATTCTGAAACCTGTGAAACATCAGGAACACTAAAGCAGTGTTGAAGAGCAGATGTCTTTAAAAGTTAGTTTAACTTTAATCTTTCTTTTGCTTAGGCTAAATTGCAAAAGTGTATCTTATTTTCTTTTAATACTAGCTGACATCTTCACTTAGCTCATTTTAAGCACTGTCACAACCAGCAATCCAAAAATAAGACAGGAAAGTAAGTTGAAAGGGCAGTTCTTCCACAGGGCATTTAAAGAATCCTATATACAGACATGACAGTAAATTTTCCTTAGATTTTCTTTAAAGGAAGAAATAATATAGTTTTAAATAATACAATTAAATTACCACTGATGACTGTCTTCTACGCTTTTGGGGCCAAATGTCCTCTTTTCTACATAATCCCATCAACTATGATACCCGTTTTGATTTGCTACAACCTGAGAGGAGGAAATTTTCTATGGATTATAAAGGAACTTTCTAATACATAATGACTTCCCTGCCAAGATATTTTGTTTATTTAGAACCTACATTAGCAAGTGACAGTACTTGAATTTTGCTGAACTTCTTTTTTTTGGCTGGAATATGGCTGAGATCCAGATTTTGTTTGTTTGGCTCAATTCTGCACAGTGCAAGAGAATCACGAGAAAACTGTGAGTAAAAATAGATTGAATGGTTCAGATGGATATTGATCTAACTTCTCCCAAGACTAGAATATTAAAAAAAAATAAAGGCAAGGAAAAAAATTCCAACAGCAAGTGTGCTTACAGTTGCAATGCTGCACTCGTACTCCTTACACAGGGATTTCTTGACAAGGTAAATATTATCCCATTTACCAGTTAGCAAAATGTCAAGGCAAAGTTATTTTGTACCTGGAGTGGAGATTCAGTGGCACCATCTGGAATAGACAGACCCTGACTTCCAGGTCTTTTGCTCAAAGGAATTTGACTTAAAGGATTGTTTTCTCACAAAACCTGTTTCTTTAGTGTTTCAGGGTTGGGCTGTCCTCGGGAAAACGGAATAAAATTCCCTTTGCAAGAGGGAAGTTTTCCAGCCTTTGCTGGGAATCCCTGTCAACAGCCTGACCAGGAGATTGCAAAAAGGGGGATGAAGCAGGGCAAGGAGCTCCCGTGAAGCATTCCTGGGGGTTTGCTTCATGGTAACTAAAGGGCAGACAGATCCTGCCCCATTGTATCCTGGATAGTATTTGTAATAATTCAAGCATCACTTGACTTGGTTGTAAAGGTTAGCTTTGTTCAGTGGTTTGTTTTCCAACAGTTGTTCCCATGGAGAAGTCCCTTTTTCAGTCACGGAGAATTCAGCCTGAGTTAGAGAAAGAAATGTTGAAAAGACTGGAAAAGCAGGCCAGAAAAGGCAGAGAGATGGGGAGGCAGGATATGAATACAAAGAGGTCAGACTCTTCTCAGAGTGCCCAGGGCTCGCTCGCACAAAGCAGCAACATTCAGCAGTCAGGGACAGCCGTGTTTGCTCGCTAAAACAAATTCAGAGATGTAGATACTTCTTACTGGGGAATAAAGTAAGATGCTTTGATTTCCAGCCTCCTGCTACTGACCCTTTTTCCCTCATGAAGGATGGGCTGTTTCACCACTGGTGTAGCGAGGCTGAGTTCGCAGTGCCTTTGTTCCCACTGATCCTGACCACGTCTCTTTGTGGCCAGGGATTTGAAACACTGGTAAAGACAAGTTTCAAGACCAGGGAGGAAAGGATTTGTGGGTACTCTTTCCTGAGAGAACAAAAAATGTGAATGATATTTGGAGATAAGAAAAGCAAATCTGAGTGAGGACCATGCTCCAGCATAATGTCTGCTACTGAATAACATATTTACTGTGCAAACGGCCTTCAACTAACTTAATGCATTTCAATTGTAAGCTTGTTGACAGCAAATTGTGTTTTGATTCTATGAGGCAGTTTGACAATCAATGAGGATGTTCTGTGCTCATGCAGCCACTCTGCCTTGAGTAGATCTGTGCTCTAGTTGCTGCTTTCCCAGGCATTGAGCTCACCCATTTTCCCATCACATCCCAGAGAGATGCAATTTTGGTTTGCATACAGACAACTTAATTGTTACACACCAAGCTTTCCAAACCCAGAGTAAATTCCCAATCAGGCTGAGTGTATTTCAGACACAAGAAGCACCTAAGGCCACCTGAAGCTATTCAGACCCTGTCACTGCTGCCTGAAGCAATGTGGCAGTAAAGGTTCTCAAATAGTTTTGCTCTATGCACGCAACCTTTGACTAACTTCAAATGTTGTTGTTAGCTTAAAACACTTATCAAAACCTTTCACATCTATTGTTCTTATGGATGTCCTTAATTACTGCAAAGAAAAGTTCATTTAAAAATGAGAGTAATCTGTCAGTACTTGCCATAATTTAATTGTAGTTAGACTTCTTCATGTATTTGCTAGTGTTGCACTATTAATGGTGGTGTTTACCCTGAACATGGGCAAAAGAATTGTTCTGTAACTTAGGACATGAGGATACACAGTCCTGGTGAAAGTCCTAATGCATTAACTAAAGATAGACAAGATTTCAAATTCTGTCAGTCCCCCTTTTTGTTTTGATGCTAATTCAAAATATGTCAATATTCTACAAATGCACTTTTGAATAACACTGTCCATGTAGGGAGTAACATACATTTGCTCTTTGTTCTGCACTTCTGCACTTTAAATCTGTGCTCTAAATCAGTTTCTCTGCTTTTCAGTGGGTGGGGAAGCTCTGTAGCCAAGAGATAACTTCCTTGGTTGCCCTCATGGTGGCAGTCTCTCATGGTGCTGGGTTTGTCCTCCCCTCATACATCGATCTGGGGACTGAGGAGACTAGAGAGAGTTGCAAGGAGCGCAAGGCAGTATCCACATATCCAACGGCTCTGACACCCATCTGCCTCTCTACTCTCTCACTGGTGTCTCCTTGGGATAGCCCTCAGCACAACAGATGGCTCCTCAGGTAGCTGGTGATAGTGCAGTAAATGAAGCCTGGATATTTTGGGTAGGAGAGAGAAGGGTTGGGAAGGCTCCCAGAGTCTCTTGGCCATTCTCAAATTGCATTTCATAGGCTGTTTTGCCATAACAGAGTGTTACCCCTGGTGGTGGCCAGAAGGAGTCTTTCCCCTCTGTTTTTGGGAAATGATCTCCCATACCTGGTTGGGCGGGTGCTGGGAGAGTATCCAGAGCAGAGCGATGGAGGCACGGCGTACGTCCTCGCTTCCAGAGGCCAGGAGAGAGCACAGCTGGGGCAGGACGTTCTCAGCAACCATTTCGGCCTGGATGTCCACTGGTGTGGGAAAACAAATGAGGTCAGGGGGGCTCAGAGCACTGCAGGGAGTAATTCAGGCTCTGACTCAAACAGTTGACTGTTGTATCAAATTAGAGGGGACCTCCCCATCTCCGTGCAATGGGGTAATGCCAGATGTTCAGTTATAAAAAGAAACCCTCATTTGTTCTGCCTCCTTTTGCTGAGGGATTAATACAAGCTTGATGGCAGAATGTAGGTTTGGGCACCCTCAGTCTGTGTCTGAACCTCAAAAAACCAAGTGAGGGGAATTTTCTGACTCTGTCATTGGCATAAGGCCAGGTATGAAGGTGGCAGCTTCTGCTAACAAACAGAAAGACCTCCCAAGCACCACCTATCTTGCAGAGTTTTGGTTAGCCAGAAGAGAGCCCAGCCATCCCACTGAGTTGTTATACCCCACTTGCTCCTGCAACCTCAGAGAGTGCACTAAAAGGCAATGCCAGAGCAGCCAGCAGATGGAGAGGCAGATCTAAAAGGTGAAGCAGACCGGGTGTTTCAAACTCGTCAAGGAGTGGCACAGCACTTCCTTGGCTCTCAACTCCTCTATAATTGTGACTGCTTGAGAATTAAGCAGTTCTACATTTTCTAGATGAAAAACTCTACCCTGGAGTCTGGGACTTTAGCACTGAGTGTGCCAGTCCTCTGCCACTGTTTCCTGAATATGTCATAGAAATGAATCTTGGACATTTAATAGGGTTTTTTAGGAGAATGACAAATGCATGGGAGAAAATTATATTTAATGATAGACAGAATCATGCCTTGGAGAAGACAGGTCCCCACTCAATAAGCAATTTCAGAAGACATTCTGTCCTAGATGGGTTTAATGCTTAGGAAACATGGAAAAAATGAAAGCTTAGCAACTCACTAAGGCTCTGTACATAAGGACACCTCTGCTGCCTTTCTCATTTTCTCCAGATACTCCCCTTGCTACCTGGGAGCTCTAAAATAGATTTAGTTAGGGTATGCACTGCACCTTCCTCTTCCCTTAACATCCAGTTAAAATGTAGAAAATGTCTCTTTGCTTTTGATAGGAAAGGTTCCCAGCCCACTGTGCTCACTCTGAAAGGCAGAGAGAGATAGAAATAGTTTGGTTTCTTTATCTCCAAGACATTGCTTACCACTGGTAGCCAAATTTCTTAGGCAAACACATGCCTGGCTTGAAACCTGCTTGTGCCAAAGAGGAAAACCAAAAATTAAAAATGAGAGAGAGGAGGGAAAAGAGCAGTTTCAGTAATGCATGTTCTTGCCTATTGCACACAAAATAAACATGACAACACTAGTAAGCTCTTACATTATCTTCAAGAGTAAGTTTTGGCACATGTTTTTTTTTCAAGTTTTGATGAAATTTTTTTTTCAACCTCCTAGTATCAGTCATCCTATTGTTGATGAAGAATGGGGCTCAGGTGTTGGCTTTATTTTAGGACATCTGATAAGTTATAAGAAAATGAAGGGAAAGAAATTGTCCCATTTGCTTTGCAGTTTTTTTTTACCTCCCTTCTACACAGAATTTCAAGTTCCACCAGGAACTGTGGTTTCTTGAAGTTTCCTTGATGTGGTTTCCAACAAAGCAAAATTCTCAAGATGTCATGCTTGAAGCCATACAGTAAAAGTTCCGGATACCAAAAAGAAAAAACAAGTAGCACAACAGATGTGTCACACAACTTCTGTCACACACGCAATGATCAAAGACAGAGCCTGGACAGGGCACTTCTCACACGATGTTTCAAGTTAATAGCATACTGGCTATCCTATTCTAAAGGAAGTGTCCAGGGCTGTAGAACAACTTTAATAATTTCCCTTTGCTTTCTTCATACATTGACCTTGTAGAACCCATGTATTTTCTATTATAGGTGTCTTTTCTCATGGGAAAGATGCTGCATAGGTACCTGTACAGTAGATGAACAGAATGATGTGAACTGAAACTGGAAGCCCAAGTCTATAGCTCTACTTGGATGCTAAGTCTTTTCACAAAGAGAAAGCTACAGCTTTACCTTGTCCACAGAAGAGGATAGGAGAGAGATCAGTGTCCGCAGCAGGAATCTGTCACTGGGTCCCAGCAAGGCTTTGTGGTGCTGAACATTGGCTGCCACGTTGCTCAGGGCAGCACAGCTGTAGTACTGCAAAGAACCAAGAAAAAATGTAGACAGAAAGGTCAGAGTGGTGACACACTGAGGAGAATACAAATAAATTGGAGAAATGCTCAGATTTAAAACCAATAAAAATAATATGCTTTTTCATCCTAAGGGTGTTTATAGGATTGACACAACATGCTGTAGCTGCTCCAGCAATCCTGCTGGGGCGTGTAGTACATTCATTAGGACTCTGGCTGTTTGGGAACATGCTCTGCTGCTGCAATGACATGGCTGCTGGCATCTAAGTCATCTGCATCTATTGTATTATATGTTTACATTGATTTACTCAAGCTGGATGTAGCTCTTGCCCTAGCATGCCAAGAGATCATTTCCAAAGGATCTAACCATTAACACTAAGGAGGACTACGCATATAAAATTATCTGTTACTAGAGAGGTATAATTAGAAGATGTTGAGCTACAGAGTTGGAAATTTTAAGATGTGTTGAAGATTGCAATGTAAGCTGTTTTCCATTACCACCTGTATGGCAGATTACCTTTGTCAAGTGGGCAGTTTGCTTTATCTCTTTGAATGACCACATTCACACCTCCCTCGGGAGGGGACATCTGCTGATGACAGACTATTGAATGTCACTGCATGGCTGATAAGAACTATAACATCCCATTGTGAGATGCTCCGCCCAGAGGGAGGAGCCAAGCATTGCTACCCAGATATAATCCAGAGGTTTTTGAGACACCGGCACAGCTTTCTCCATGGGATTCCCCAGAGAAACAGCAGATGCCTCTCCTTCCACTGGATCTTCAGGGGTAGAATACATCCTTCTCTACAGATTCCCCTTGCTCCAACAGAACCACACCTGATACTTCAGGAGGACTGCAGCCACATTTCCAATTGGACTGCCACCAACACCCTGACCCACAGGGTGTCAGGTTGGGTTCTGACTCTGTCAGTGTTGTTCTAGTGTACTGCACTGTTTATTTTATCCTTTATTTTTTTTATTTTCCCTATTAAAGAACTGTTATTTCCTGCTCCCATAATTTTGCCTGAGAGCCCCCTTAATTTAAAATTTATAGCAATTCGGAGGGGTGGGGAGGGTTTACATTCTCCATTTCGGGGGAGGGTCTTGCCTTCCTTAGCAGACTCTGGTCTTTCCAAACCTAGACAAGATGAATCTCAGAGAAATCTAAAAATGCAGAAACAGTTTGCGGAAAGCAACTCCAGAGGGTCCATACCTTCATAAATGATGGGGCAAAAAATTTTGTGCTACTCAAAGGACTAAATAAACAAACTAGCAGAGTGTAAGGCTTACAACTCTGATTGCTAGTTTATTTATCAGCACACTTTTGCACTAAGATGAGCTCTCTGCTGAGTGTGCAGAATCACAAACAGGTGTCTGTGATAGGCATAAAACAGGATGTTTTACAGATATGTACAACAAGAAGAAAAAGATCTTTTCAAGTTGTCTTCTCAGAATACTTAGTAACATTGCTTAGAGTGGATGATCAAAGTTAGGATGCAAAAATACCCCAAACAAAACAAAAAAACAAAACCCAGAGGAAGAGACCTATCTGCATCATGTCTGATGATCTGAAAAACACAAGAAGGTAGCCACATAACAACCCTGTGCATACATTAATGTGTGCTGGCAGAAGAAATTTTGGATCACAAACTTTCTCCTGTGCAGTGAGACAAATTGGGTCTTTTAATATATATTATGTGACTGAGCTGAGTTTCACCAAGATGCTCTCTCATGTTTCTCCACTTCACTAGAGAAACCATTCCTCCTCTCCCCCTTTTCATTTCTGCACACTGAGGTTTGTGCTCTCCTTACAGTAAGTCAAAATGTTACTGTTTTAAAATCTGACCTATTTTAGTCATACCTGGACTTCTGAGTCAGGAGATTCCAGCAGCAAGGCAAGAACTGGTAGGGCTCCTTCCTTGCATAGAACTTGTTGGATTTTCTCTGCCATTAAAAAGAAAAAGTAAAAGTGTCTTCCTCCTTCCCTCCCTCTCATCTGGAGGCACCATTCAAAAGGGATGTGCACAATTCTTGGGTTCTAAAGAGTGCTGATGTTATCCAAATATATGCCAGTCAGTGTGATTGGAACGTTTATAATTTAGAGCTTGTGTAATGCAGCAGTATGCAGATATTTTAGCAAAAAGACTAGCAGGCTGTCTGATTAAGCTTAGATGGTTTTATGATAAAACTGCTCTGAGAATCTGAATTGCTGGAGAAGCTGAAAAGCCTCAGGTAGGATCTTCACTATTATTTCTGTGTTTTACAACAAATTATTTAAAATATTCTGAATAATACCAGAAATGTAATAGCCAACTGTATAAGTTCTTGCCAACTGTTTCCTTCCAGAACACAGAGTTCAGAGATGTTACTCATGACTTTATCGTTTTGCTCTGTGGAATAATGGTATCATCTTGGTAGGTGAAATTTAATGCTGGTTTGTTTCAGAGTTAATTATGGTAGTCTACATATAATTGCAGAGGACCAAGTACTACTTTTGATAAAGCTGTTTGCAGATATTCCAGAAGCCTTTAATGTCTGACTCGTGATAGTTATACTTAGCATATTCCAGCACTGAGTTAGTCAGAACAAGCAAAAAGCTCCTAAAGCTCAACTTTGTTGCATAAGCTCCTGAGATTGCTTTAAAGTACACCAAATGTCCTGCTAATTTTTTAGGCCAAAATGTTTCTTTAACAAATAGCTATTTTTTTTCCTATTTCTTTGACTGATTGTTTAAATGTTCTTACACTAGCCCCTTGGATTTGAAAATCAAGCTTTTTTGTTTTGCTACTAGGCAAAAAAGAGTCTGTATCAGCTAAACTTAAATCATCAACCTGTGGTACCAACATGAATGCCATATGCAGAGGAAATAACTTGTTGCTCAGATATGCTTTTATTCTTGCCTTAAGATTTAGGATTATTTTTCTATCAGAGAGTTTTCTTTTGGCAATTTAGGTAAACCATTAGTCCAAAAGTACCTGATTGTGTGAGGTTCAGAACAGCACCAACTGCATTTTGCTGGACTCTGGGATCATAGGAATTGGCAAGAGACAATAGGGGCGTAAGTCCTCTAGCAGCACCAATAGCCTCTCGGTTGGACTCTGGAGAAAAGAATCAGAGAAAGAAAGAAATATTTACTGCCATCTTACTGTGAGCCACAAGCAGGACAACCAGCAGGACTATCCCTTGGTGTTCCCTTCTCTGATTTCTCTGCATGCTCAAAGGAAACTCTTAAAATTCTGAGAGCTTAACAGGAAGGAAACCAATTCATGATTTCTGGATTAGCCATAAATCACAGCTGGTTCAATGCTTTTGGTTTGTAACTACGATAATTAAAATATCCTTAAGATCCTTTAAACAGGTTAACAGTGTGTTGTACTTGCTTCAAACCCTTGGTATGTCTGGCCAACTTATTCACACTGTGATAACCAAAAGCTACCTCATTAACTGCAGGTAAGGTTTAATTAATTTAGTAGGGTATATTCAGGGCCAAGTTCATTCTTGGAATTTCCCTGTGTTACTCACTTGACATCTACAAACAATGCAGAGGTTTCTAAGGAAATTAACAATATTTATACACAATTTAAACAATGGCCAGTCTGTGGAAGTTTGCTGAGAGAAACATGAAGCAGACAGAGCAAATAAAAAAAGGTATTTGGATGAGATCAAGTTTTCAGGTGCTAACTAACTTAGAGAGTTAAGAGAACAAAGTGGCTAGTTTTATACCTTAAACCTATATAGTGAGGAACTGACATAGATTAGCCAGGATGTTTATTCAAGTATAGTTCAGAGAGTATCAGTTTAATATTCCAGGGCAAGTAATCTTCTGTCTTCCTATGAGTATATATTTAAGTAAATAACTTTTATTCTGAAAAAAAATTAAGAAAAATAACTGTTCTGGGAAGAGTAATCTATTTAAAATAGCTTTTCCATGTGGGAAGCTATTATTCTGGTGAAATATTCTGGTCCCTTTCATAGACAAGCCCTTCTCTAATCTAATCTGCCTACATACCATTCTCTTGTTTCCCTCAGTAGAAGCAGAAAGTCTTTTGTATGACTCCAATGGGTGTGATGCAAACTACTCAGGTGAATAAAAAAGAGAAGTAAAAAGATTAAGGAAGAATTTAGATATCACTGGTTCCCTTATTCTTGTACACAATATACTCCATAAATGTTTGTGAATGTGGAAAAGAATCTTACCTTCGAGAAAAGGGATTATGAACATTTGGACAAAACTTAGGCAAATTCTTTCTTCTATCAGATAGTGCGTCTGAACACTTGTTTCACCAGTTTATGATGACAGACTGGATGGGGAAATCTATCTCACCAAGATGTGTAACTCTTGCCATCTCTGTATGAGAGGTGGCAGGCTAGATCATGTTTCTCTCCTGGACCACCTGTTTATCTTAAAAAATGCAGTCCCTCCACTGATGCCACTGCAACCACTGACACTCCTTGGAAGGCTTTTAGAAGGAAGCCATGTGTTTGAGACACTACTCTAAAGTGGGGAAATCAACGTCTACTCAAGCTGTGTATGAATAACTCACTAATTTATAAATTCTTTCTTTCCACTCTCTGACATTTGTGTACCCAAAAATTCCCATCAAAACAACTTTGAATGTGCTTTACACTCAGTGCATCCTTCTTGTTTTAGCTTAAAGCAGATGTTCAGACCCCCTTAAACCCTGAACATGTGAACATTTAGTTCTGAAGTACTCTGAGTTCTTATCTCAGAACTGATTCACTCACTTTCACTCAGTGATTAAAAAGCTGCAGATAATTGCAACTATGCATGTGTCCTTTAGCTTCATGAACAAATTCTGGTGTTGGAACAAACTAAACTTCAAATATTTTTAATCTGAATGAGTTAGTTTGTTCTTACTTTCAGCTCCCTGTTGCAGCAGGGAGACAACCCAGTTTACACATGACCTGCAGTAACACTGCTAAACAGTTTCACTCTGTACATAGTCTTGCATGCTTGTTGCAACAGAATTAGACCATTCTTAGATGCAGAATTTTAGTCACCTTAAAGCCATCTAAGGATCTCCTAATTTGGTTGTGCTTCCATATTTATCTCTTTTGCATAAATGGTCTTCTTGAAGGATATGACTGAACAGGATACTTTTCTCAAGCAAACACCTAAAATACCAGAGTCTGCAAGCTAAAATTAAAATAAACCCTGGAGAATTGCCTCTTGCTTTAGTCTCATTGCTGTGGTATCTAAATATAGTCCGAAAAACAAATAAATGGATCCAGCCTATTTGAATTCTAGTTAAACTGGGACAGAGATCCTCAACCCTGATCAAACACCAGGGAGCAACCCAGCCTGTGCAGGACTGCCTACCTCTATGTTCAGCTCTGAAAGCTCTTTGAGTGCTTAATTTGGAGTACTTGTGCTCAGAAGGACATTGGTGCTTAAGGGAGTGTGCAAAGGCAAAAGAAGACCACAGGAAATGAAGGTAGCCTGGATCTACAGTAGCTGAGGGTTCCTTCCCTGTATTTCAGGGCAGACATCTGGAAGGGTATGAGTGCCTTCAGGACTAAGTAACATCCTTAGATGCCCAAACAAATCACTTTCACTGTGGACTTTTTAAAACAGGTGAAGGGACATCTCTCTGTAATTTTTAGGGGCTTAACTTCAGTGATTCTACACAAAGAAAGTCCTTCTAGAGCCAAGTACCTAAAAGTTTAGTGATGCCATGCCTAATTAAGACATTTAAATGAGGCAATTTGCATTCCACACAAAGTAATGTAGCATGTAGAATTTTTAACCTGACAATAATATACAATGCTTAAAAATAAGCTCCTAAGGGAAGAGTGTTTAAAAACCTGAAAATAAAACAAAAAAAGTGGGATAAAATGCAAATCAGCACTTTCATGTGGTTTGATCCTGCTTATCCACTCCTCCTTTGTAACATAAGTACTTAAATGAGAAATTAACACTTTCATCATGCTTCCCTCAACCTTCTGGGACATCACACTGCACCTTCCCAAGCTGGAAAAGGAAGCTGGCTACAAGAAGGGAAACAAATGTGAAAACACAGCTTTTCTACAGACTTGTACACGGTTTGTTCTGGAGAACCACGAGTTTGCACAAGGTAGAGTAAGACAGACTAATATGATAACCTTTCTTTTGGTATCTGTGGCTGAACTTACCTGTCTGGATACCAGGAAAATATTCATATCATTATATGAAATATTCATAGTTAAGCAGAAGATGACAAATGCAAGTAGTACAAGATGGATAAAAAACTGCCTGAAAGCAAGCTGGCAGCAAATTTTGCTGCATGGAAATGACCACCTGGGAAGAGGCTACAGATGGAATTCCATGAGGGCTAGTCCATATTTGCTTTGAACCAGAGAGTTAACACAAAGATACGAATGTAGAACTGTCAATGCAGTGGAGGACCAGAATATCTTACAAATAGCAGACAAGTTAGAATACTGAAGCAATGGAAACAGAATGAAACCTGTACAAAATACAGGGATGTGCACTTGGAAACGTGTGGTACAGAGCCTTGGTTACTTGATGTCTGCTGGAAATAGCAGCAAAGGAGGAGCAAGCCTAAGTGATTAAGTCAGCTGTAGGTTGACAACATCACCATGGCACAATGACCAAACCTGCAAGTGTTACTGTGAGATGTACCACAAAACATATTTCCATATGTGCCACAACAAAAGGCACAGCAGCTGAGAGCCCAGCTGAAGTACTGCACATTTCTGGCGACTTCTCTTTCAGAAGAGATGAATCCAAACCAGAACTCCTGTAGCATTTATGCCTGAGGCCCGTGGTATCATGATATGGCACATGCAAATGCTAAGTTCCATTCCTGGAACATATCATTTACACCCGGAAGGACTCTGAAGATGAATGGAGAGTCTCACTTACAAGAGGAGTCTTAAAAGACCTTGGCTTTCTCAGTCTAGTAAAATGAAGAAACCTCATAAGCACAGACATCAGAGGGACAGAACTCCTGAAGCAAAAGCCAATGCAGACATTAATTAAGATAAGCCAGTCATGAATACATTTAGGATGAAAATCAGAAAAAGGTTTGTAATCATAAGAGCACAAAGGTAAGAAACACTGAGAAAAATAACTGGAATGTCAGGAGGTTGAATTTATGATGTGGGAATGCCAAAACTTGTTGCTGCATCTTATGACTTTTAAACCAATTGCAAATAGGTTGTTTCATCTTAAAATATGATGGAAGAGTTGAATGAATTCACAGCAGAGGATAAAGGCAAAAAGAACACTCACCTGAAACAGCCAAAGTCATGATGCAGGCACAGGAATTACACTGGACAGTGGGATCCTCTGATTCAAGCAGATCCAGAATTGGCTCAAGTAAACCCATTTGGACAACTAATTCTTTGTCAACTATTCAAAAATTCAAGAAAAATTGACAAATAAAAAAGTAAGCAGTCAGTGATTTTGTGGAAAGAATACATCATCCATTGACTGCTTTGGAGATCTACATTAAGATTATACTAAATAGAACTAAGATAGAAACAGCCAGAAAGCCACTCTCAGTCTCCAGCTAGGTTTGCTTAATTCTCCTTTAAATGCATGAAAGAGTGTAACAGATGTTTGGAGATTTTAGGCCAGAAGGTCCCAAATCAGGTTAATTTTGGCAAGAGCAACTGCAACTTTCCAATAGGTTCACAACTTACTCAGCAACCCTGCTCCCCCCTTTCTTTTTCTTCTGAGGTCTACCCTTTAAATATAATTTTTCTTTGTAAACAGGGATATGATATTATTTGCAGCATAATCCTTTTTAAAAAAAGCAAAGAAAAAAGCTAACTTCACTGAAGACTGACCCTGTCTTCTGCTATTATGGGACTGCAGGATAGAACACTTGTTGTGGCCCAGGTGACCAGGAGTGCAGTAGTAGGAGCAACAAGGACTCTGCGATGAGGTGTGGCATGTTCATGCCCTATCAACATAAACTTTATTGGGAAGTTATTCTTCTGCATCTCCCAAATTCTATCTCAAGTCTATTTTCCCCTTTAGTTACAGAAGCAAGTGAATTATACTAAGCATTTAAACTTTTTTTTTCCTCTACAAGCAATTTAAGACTAAGGACCAGTTCATAAATAACCAGAAAATCAGCACTGTCTTGTACACAGAGTTTATTTCTATTAGCTGTATCCATTGGTTGAAAGGAAAAATGTCTGTAGATCCAAGAATGATAATAGAATTCCCACACTGGCCTGGGAATAATTTATCTGCCTTTGCACACAGATCCAAGAACTCTTGTCACATTATATAATGTAGCTGGAGGGATCTGTTCTATCTTGGTGCCACCAGAAGCTCTGTATCTTACACTCAGAATCAGACTCACACTTGTCCTATGAAGAACACAAAAAAAGCAATCTAGATTTGCATGAAGTGCCCACCTTCTGTCTGAGTCTGGCTGAACAGATACTTCTTCACCTGAAGAGAGATGTGTCATTAATTACTCACTATTTCCTTCCAGCAGGAAGTTGACAAGGGACAAGGAAGACATCTGCTGCACTTCCAGGTCAGCAGAACGTAGTAAGGCATAGAAGGGTTCCAGATGTTCCACAGGCAGGGGGATGTTCACTGCAAGAGTGAGAGGAAATATTCATGAGTCCCATTGTTCATCACAGTCACATTTTTCCCTTGATGGACCCAAGCCTGAGGTGCTCCCATGCACAGGCTGAGTTGTATTCACCTTCATTAAAATTCCACTGCTACTAGCAAACAGGGCAAGTTTCCTGAAGAGGTTTTGAATAATCAAGTACTTCAAAAACACCATGGGAAGGGAAGCAGTGTGCCTTGCTACCAAACAAGTCATTCTGCCTCACAGCATGTCCTTGCCTTGTGGCCACCTGCACTTTTTATCCAGCAAATAATACACGGGATAAAGCTATAATCCAAGTGACAGAATATTCTCTTTGAAGTAAAATTAAAATAAACAAATAAATAAATAGCAACCGGCTTATTGCTAGTATTTTTTTTTTTTTTTTAGAATTCAAACTCTTGCTGATATTTTATTTGAGATATCTAGGCTGACTCCTAACCATTAACAAACTACCTCAAGAGCCAAGTGCTCCCACAGAATATTTGGAACAAAGAAGAGTGTGTCCTTCATAACTTTTCACTATAATCTATCTTCTGGAGCATTGTCCTTTTTTGTATATAATTTTTAACATTAACTGGTCACTATGTCCATTTCCTTTCACCATATTTTGACTGTTGCTTTCAAGAGATTCAGTATACACTAACTTTAAATACTTTGGGTTCTGCTGAGCTTCACTTGAGTGTAACAATATCATAAGTAACAGTCTTTTACAATTGTAAGAGATATCTCCTTATAGCAAAACCAGAACTGACTGTGCCTATATGGCAATGACAGTTTTCCATCTTCCTTAGCAAACAACATGGCATGAAAGCAAAAAAATAAACTTGCTTAATGAATCAAAAGGAGTTTCACAGTTTGAAATAATATTTTTATTTACAATTACATGAAAATTTTCAAATGCTTACTGAGAGAACTTACTGTGCTGACTCACGTGCAAGTAATAGAGTGCAGCCGACTGCTGTAAACCTGGGTTTTCTGAAAAGGATAAGGTCCTCAAGGCTTCCAGAGGGTCCTTTCCCAGTGGAGACATTTCAAAATCTGTAGATGTAAAATGACAGCACAGGCTTAATTACATCTGTAAAGGGTTAGTTTACAAAAAGAAATTAAAATTTAAAGCCAACCAAACACATAAGGATTTTTGTACCCCATAAAGCCCATCTATCTTTATTCGTGTTTCCATGAGCAGAAGCAATAGATGAACTGGGAATAACCTATCCTTGACAATACCTCTTGTAAAGCTCATAAAGCTAGTGATTGGAAACAAGATAAATTATAACCTTTAGACATTTTATGCTATCTAATATAAATGCAGGTGTTCTTGTTCTCCACAAAAATCTTTACCTTTTTCTGAATCTTTGTTAAAATACTGAACATGGTGTTAAGTAAGAGTATATGTTTCTAATTTATGTTGTATTTCTATATATATTTATAAGTATAGAAAGAGTATATATTTCTAAGTTACCATATCTGAAGTTCACTGTGTTTCCTGTCTTGGGTATTGAAATACAGGATTTAAAGGAATAGCAACATGGACTGCAAACTGGCTTGCCTCAGGCTTAAATTTCTAGCATGAGTCTACCTGTTCTTGAGTATGATAGCTCCCCTATTAATAAACCAGATGTTCAACAACAATCATCAAGCAATAGCAGTCATGCATGACTTCTGTAAGTCACTGCATAATATAATATAATATGTGGAATGGAGCAGCAGAGGGGAAAAGGAAAGGGACATTGAATGAAAGAACAGACTTAAAAAGGAAATATGATTGGTCAACTGGTGGAGCACACAATGATAAGATATATTTTCAGGCAATAGATTAAAGCTGTGCAATAATGATTGAAACATTTCTGTGAAAAGTATCTAGCTATTACCTCCCACGAGACAAAGAAATGTGAGGGACGTGAGAAGCGTGAGTGTTCATGCCTCACTGCAAAACAAAGCCAATATCTCAAGCCATTAGAAGCTGCTGACATGTCAAGACTAGCAAACTCCTACCCTCAGAATTAGGCAAGTGAGCTTCACAGAACTGCTTCATATAAAGATAATTTTTAAAAATAATTAGTAGTATACACCAAGGGAAGGACTCACCTGTGTGTGCAAGGTTTTAGACAAAAAAAAAAAAAAAATCTTTTCATGTGGGTTAATTCTGTTCCTTTCACTATCTGAACCTGAATCTATCTGATTCTTCTATATGTGATTTTGTCTGGGAGAGTGATAAAACTGAAACCACTCAAAATCTTCACCTGCTCAAAATATCAAAATTTGCTGCCCTGGTGAACAGATGAGTGTGATGATCAACCATGAAGTCTCTCCTTGCACCCAAATTGTCCAAACACTGTCTTTTTGTTTATTAGATTTTGTTTGCTTATTATATTTTGTTCCTATTTATTATATTTTGCTTATTATATTTTGTTTTGAGGATAGGCTTGTTCCCTCTTGGAATAAAATACAAAGGTGAGTGTTAAAGTAAGAGGAATGTGTCTTGGTTCTCTTTATGAGGCTTCCCTGCCTCCATTTGTCTAGGCAGTAAGATCTGGCCATCCAGACAACCAGATTGGTTCTGCTTCCTGGGTGCTGTATGTGTCCTGTCATTCACAGTGGGACCTCCTTGACACCCCTCATTGTCATGGGTACTGTTGTCAGAGAAGCCCTAGGTTTCCTGCTGCTGTGCCCCAGCTCCCATGGATCCAAGACAGAGCAGAGTTTTGAAGACGGATCTCAGAGAGGAAAGGATCTCTCAGGAAAACACACATTTAGTCTTTTCAGGGAACACCAGTGGCTGCTACAAGGAGCTATTCTGGCCTCCCCTTCATTACGTCTCAGCCATCAGCTGTGCAGGGACACTGCCAAGACAGTCTCCAATACACTCAGGAGCACGCTGGACTTTGGAAGAGAAAGTTCAGCCCTGGAAGATCTCCACTGTATAACAAGCTGAAAGATCTGTCCCTATTCTGGACATGAATATCAAGATTTAAACCAGGTCTAAAGGTGCAACAATCAGTGAATCTTAGCAGCAGCACAGGACCCATCACATTTGCTGGATAATGGCACCAGCATGTTGTATACCAACTGAGGCTAATCCACACATGTTCCCAACTACCAGAGTCACAGCAATTATTCCACAGGTTGCTCCATGACAGACTATTTCAAATAGAATTAACCATGTCACACCAAGGAAAAATGTCTCTCCTGGTTCCCCTTACAAGATTGTTTCATGTTCCCAAAAAGACAAGTAAATTAATAGTAGTTCCACACCCTTCACACAAACCAAAGTAGGGGACTGTGTAATTTTGTGTAGTAGCTTTAGCCCAAAGCTGTTAAACATAAAGTATACCCAATTAGTTGTGAGACAAAGCAAAACCAATCAAGCAATGACCCCTTTATCTTGAGATAAGGACTATTTTTAGATTGGACAACCAACAAAATACACTCATTCAAGATGACTGCAGAAGTGAAATAAAGAAAAAAAGATTTCCTATTGATATTGTATCCTAGGACGGGACAAAGAGGATATCACAAATAGAAAAACAGAGGAATTAGGCAGATAACCTGTAAAGCAAAGGAGACAAATGCAGAGTTATGGATCTGCTTTGATTCAAATAGAATCCCACAATTGTGATTAAGCCTGATGTCTAAAACATTTGCACAAAAGCACAGTTTGCTTGGAATCCTGAGAGCTCAATGATGCTTGTCCCAGGGTGACTTTGATCTTCCTCATGTGTAGCCCAGACATTCCTAGCATAAGTCCCAGAGTTCAGCCAACACAGAGGTGCACAACTGTGCACATCGCACTGTGATCTGCCCACTCACAGCTCAGTACTCACGTAGCATCCAGACCTATCAAAGCCTATGTCCAATTTTGTCAGTTCTTTTTGACTGACTTCAAAAAAGTAACTTTAATTTCTAGAAGGACTCACTTTTATGAAACACATTTACATGGGTTATATATTAACAGTGGTGGCAGAGCAAGAAAGTTATTGACCACTTCTACCCAGATCCAACTGTTGCACGACTTGAGCCCTTGGTGCCTTGTACACAAAGAAAATGCTCTGTAGCTCTGGCCTTTCCTCATCATCACTGAGCTGCTCAATGCCATACCAGAGCAGATCAGATAGCAATTTGCTTTCAACCCGCAAAATTAATCCCCTTGCTCTTTCACAATCCTTTAGAAAAAGAAAGTCTTCTCACCTGTTTCAATATGCTGCAGAAACTCCTGTGCAGTCACTCTCTCATGAGGCTGTAGGATGGGCTTGTACAGCTGCCTGTTTTTAGAGCTGTTCTGTTTTAAGCAGGAGCAATTGCTTATCAGAGTTAAGCATTCCTTGATGCCTTGCACCAAGTCAGAGGACATCCTCTGAACAAAGCCTATGAAGTCCCGCAGGAGCTGCATGCATCGTCCACATAGCTGACCCATTCTTGTTCCAGCAGCAGCACAAAGCAAGAAGAAAAGGAAGGAGATGGAAACAAAAGTTTCTTCTCAATTTGTCCGCTTTTTGCACTAGCTTGCCTCCTCACTGTTTGTTCTGTCTTATAGATATTAACACCACACTGTGCACAGATGCTGTAAGGCAGACAGACTTCTGAATCCAAAAGAATACATTTCACAAGGCTGGTTTCTGCAGATCTCCTGAAGTTCATAAATTATTATTATTATTATTATTATTTAAAATGAGTGCACTGGAGATACACCTTCCTTTCACTTGAAGAGAAGTAAGCTAATGACCTGAACACATTTCATAGAGAGCAAATGGAGCTTAGGTTATGGATCATCCACCAAAGCCTGTATGAGACTAGAAAACTCTGGGATAATGCAACCTGTTTTTGTAAGGCAGCTTTCCACATGAAAGGTAGGCACCACCTTGTCTGCATGTGTACAAGCTGCAGCTACCAATTGGAGAGAGGAAGATAAAAAAAAAAAAAAAAGCAAGTGAACAGGTTTTTCCAGTTTTTGCTGAAGCACAGATCAGAACAAAGGAGCTGTTGGACAAACAACTCATAACTCAGTCATCTGACACTTTGCAAAACAGCAAGAATAGAAAATAGAGGGAAAAAAAAAGACAGTGGCCACATGAATTTCGCACCATTTTCTTCCTGTTGAGCCAGTCCTGCTGAATGGGCTGGATAAGTTAGCAATGGCAGGATGCAAAAAATATCTGCTGTTTTCATGCAGAAAAGAGGTAGTGAAGGAAAATGTTCAGTTCTGCTTTTGCTTAATTCACCAGTCTGGTGCATGTGCCCACCCTTGGCTGAAGAGATTTACAAATGACCCTGGTTTAATTCTTGCAGCATGAGGTGATTTTTGTAATATTGAGGATTCCAGTAAAACCTGGTTTGATCCACGGTCACCTTAATTAGGGATCCTGTAGGTACAAGTCTGCTGAAAGTTAATCACTTTTATTAACTTCTTATTCATAGATTTGGTGGATTTATTCTAATGATTGCATTTGATACATTTAGTGGGAAGTTTTCACCTCTGTCCTTTAATGAATCTTTATTTTCTAAATAAATCATGTTTGAAAATCAACCCATTGTTCTGCACCCATCTCCAAACACTCATGAACAGACTCACCCAAATCCCTCTGGTCTGTCCAACAACTGCTTTTTTTCTCTTGACGTAATTTTCTTAATCACAAATACGACCTGTCACAAGTTTACCTACACTGGTAAACCAAAAGATATGACACTTCTAGTACATAATGCAATTCTTTACCAAGAACTGTAATTTTGATTTTTCTGGCTATTTCCTTGACCAGATCTGCAAATTCATTGAGTTCTCATCTCTGTCTGGTTTCTTAATGTTACCAAAAGCTAGGCTCGTATGTCTATTTTCTTGTCATGTTTTCTGGATCCTTTCAGTAGGGCTCTTCTAAAGAATAGGGAGCCCATGTGACTGCCAGGCCCTCCTTTTGCCACCTCTTGCTCTTCACCTTTGCTCATCATTTTCCACCCTTCAGCTTTCATCCTAAAAGCCTGCTACCCATCACATGCTCCTTCTGTCTCTTGCTCTGCTCTGTCTAATAAACTGTAATGGTTAATTGTTAATGGTTAATTGAGGTTCTTTAAAGGTAACTTGAACGGTACTGCACTGAGATGAGAAAACAACAGGACTGTTTCAATGATACATGTGCTAGTAATGACTGCATTTCTGTAACGCTCTTACTAAACATTTCAAAATCTACTGCAAACACTAAAAACAGCTTTCCAATGCATCTGTAAAGAAGATTTGTAGGGGGATACAATATTAGAAAATAAAGGTAGTATAGAAAGTAATTTTACCACCTAAAGAGTTGCAACTGGGTTAATTATTAAGGCTTAGGAGCAGGCCTGATGTTAACAGGCTACACCTGTAGTCAATAAAGAAGAGTGCTATAAAAGAGTGGATTGGTTGGTTGGGCAGAACTGGAGTCAGTTGGTTACTGTGAGGATAAGGAGGAGTCAGTGCCTAGAGGAGATGCATACAAGAAACATCGAGGAGGTATGAAACTTTAGCAATAAGGAACCTTTGCAATATAATGATAATAGAACCTTTGTATTGTAATGACAACAAAGATATTCCCAAAATGGTTTAAAACAAGATTCAGTGGTGCCAGGCTCTTGCAACTCGGTTTTAGATAAGTGGGAGTTAAAGAAGTGCATGACACCTGAAAATTAGGCTATAATTTGCCTGGACGCATAAAACTCAGGTGTCCTAATACATAGTTTGATGGTTCAGTTAGGCAATTGTTCTTTGATTTGAAACAAATACTTGAAAGCAGTGTGGAAGGTTGGTTTACAGATCTTCAAGCATTCTCTGAAATCAGTTGCTATAAAGATAAGGGTTGAAAATATAAATCAAGTGTTTTTGATTGATTTAATGGCCTTGATAAGTTTCCTTATTAATTGAATGAAATGTCAGCTCAATATTGCAGAAGAGGAAAAAAATAGTAGTACCATAATAATGTTAGATTATTTTTGCTTTTATCCTTGTACAGAACATGCTTCAAATAGTAAATGTCCTATGCTCAACATCTTGAGTTTTGTCTCCAAGGGGAACAAAAAAAAATCTGTTCCTTTGTACAGTGTTAAAAAAACCTCTCCAAACCATATCCATTTAGTTTGTGTGCAAAAGAGACTTCCAAGAAGTAACCTTACTTTGTGCAGGCTATTTGGGATTCTGTATAAATGCATTTGGGAGTTTAAATCTATTTGCAAAAAAACCAGATGGATTCTGTAGCTAAACAGTATTTTCCACAAAAAGCTTCTACTGGTCAGCATTTAATCTGGCATACAGCCTCTCTGCTAAATGACAGAAAATACTGCTTTTGGGCACAGTCCCTTAAGCACCTGACACTCACAGTAGGTTTTGTTTAATTTTGACTCAAAAAATAGGAAATATAAAAAAATATACTTATTAACCTACCATTTTGCTTATGCAGCCTGTCACTGTTTGAACTGCTCCTTTAACAGAAATTCTCTTACCCAGCTGGCAATGGTGCATAACTTTTGACTGCTCAAAAGTTGTCTGTCACTGAAGAGATGCACACAAATACTCTTTGTACTCCTCTTTCATACATGACCTAGGGCCTCTTCAGGCTATCAGGCCCCCAAACACCCTCAGGCTCTGACATAAATATTGGGGGCAAAAAAGTTCAACTTTATTTGAACTATGGTAGGAAACTTATAGCTCCTGGGTCTGGATTTTAAAAATGCTGTTACCTCTGTGGTTTTACTCAATGGAGAAAGGATTTTTGCAGAGTGTAGGGGAAAGGCAGTGATTGAGAACTTATGTAGTTGTGTACCAGTCAAATAAGAAAAAAGGTACTTTAAAGCAGTAAATTAAAAATATACTTACATTATTCAAGAATTCAAAACTGTTAAAAAAATTAACTAATTGAATAATTAGTTCAATTAAAATGCAACTAATTAAATTTGCTTTTTATAAATTTTTCCCATGTAATTTTTTTATTGCAACTTTGTCTTGTACACATTTCTCTCATATTCTTCTCTCACCCTCCTGTTCATCAGTTAGGAAAGGACTGTACAATTTAGAAAGATGCATGATGGCTGTACATTGCTGTTTGTTTAGCAACAGATTTGATTAAAAAGCTTGTAGCTCCCCAAGGCCTAGCAGGTCTTCATTGTCCCCATACCTGCAGCTGAGTCCTCCTCACTTGCACTAATTCAGTACTCTTTAAACTGGAACTATGAAATTTTGTGACTAGAAAATAGCAACAGAAAACTATCAACAAATCAAAGGACTTAAGTTCTCAAGATGGACCTGCCATTAACAGAATAGTAGAATAAAATAAAGAATTTGAAAAAAAAAATAAATAGGGAAAGAACAATTGTAAACTCTGAGTCTAATGTATGCAACTTACATTTCCACTGAGCTCTTTTATATATATATATGCATATATGGTACAGGTGCATATATATACAAAAAATAGATATAAAAAATGTGTGTGTGTATTCACTGTTATGAATTCAGGAGAACTGCAGCTGAACAGAAACAGACTACAGTCATTCAAGCAGGGAGGAAGCCAGATGTGAGGACTTGATAGATCCAAATTTGTGGAAATCTGCCAGGGGTTACTTCGTTTCATAGCTAGGCAGAGCTTTATGTGCATTCACGGTGATTCCTGTAGAGTATAAAGGAAGATGTTCTCACTGCATCTAATTCCTTGGCGGAGGTATTTGCCCATCCTCCTTCAGAGGGAGAGTGCCATCTACTGAAGCATTCCTTTACACAGCTCCCTCGAGCCTTGTCCCACTCACGGATTGACAAAATCCATTCAAAGGGGTTGTAAAACTGAACAAGGTTTTAAAAGGAAAAGCAGCTGCTCTAGAGGTGGATCTCTGTTGTAAAGCACCAGCTACATGTAAAGAACCAGGCCAAAGATGGTAAATACAACCACTGACTTGTGCAAGCTTCTGCTCCAGCTTCTGAAGAGATTAAAGACAATTTCACTCTGGGGCTTCTTCATTCCTACTAAATCCTTGGAACTGAGATTATATTACCATTTTGTAACTCTTAGGAAGGGCATTTCCTGGTTTTCCCACCAATTCCTCCTTCCTGTGTAATGCTTACAAGGTGTACAACTAGTCAGCCAATTTACTGAACAATGAGAACACCTGATAGCAGTCGCCAAGAGTCTGGCTTGGGCCAGCGATGACACAGTATTATTGTGATGCTTTTTCTTACTGTATTTTCCCATTTGTCTTGAGCTTCATATTTCATTGTATGTTTTCTGGACTGCTGCTGTATTCAAAGAAAGCAGCAGTTTGTGTCATGCCCAGAGCTACTGTCTCCTATGATAATAATAAGCACATAAAAATTGAAATATTTTTGCTGTTTTTTATTGCTTTGTAGCAAACATAGTATCTTTAAAACATCAAAGGCAGCTCAGAGGTGCCCATGTACCTGAGAGATTTGAACAAATTGTATAAAAAGGAAGTTAAATTTCACAAGGTAAATTACCAAAGTCATGGAGTCAAAGGAGATGGAAACCTGTCAGGTTGTGTTTCATGTGAATACCCTTAGAAAGACACTGGTTTGGTGTGTTTCAAAGCACAGGTGCCTGTCCTGATGCTTTTGCTACCAAGGGGCTCCACTGAAGAATCGCATAGCGCAAATGTCACATCTGGCAAGACAAGTAGTGAACAAAACTTTGAAAGAACTTCCATTATTTGCCATCAGGCAAATATATTTGAAACACTTTACAATATATTTTCAAAAAGTTTCACATTATAGTTTGTTTTTTCCATTTGGGCACATAGCATGTTGTCTTAAGCACAATAGAGAACTGAAAGAGTAGAAGTTTTTCTGTCCCAATAAGATAGATTCCTTGTGTCTTATATCAGCTTACTTCCCGCAAATCTTTGTTGGTGCCAGTGGGATTGAGTGCACCCTCAGCAAGTTTTCCAACACCACCAGGTTGAGAGGTGTGGTCAGCACAGCAGAGGGAAGGGATGCCATCCAGAGGGACCAGGACAGGCTTGATGGGGCCCTGTATGAACCTTATGAATTTCAATAGGGCCGAGTGCAAGGTTCTGCACCTGGACAATCCAAAGCACAAGCACAGGCTGGCAGAGAATGGATTGAGAGCAGCCCTGGGGAGAAGAACTTGGAGTGGGGTGCTGATGGATGAGAGGTTAGACATGAGCCAGCAAAGGGAGCTCACAGCACAAAAAGCTAGTTGTGTTCTGGGCTGCATCCCAAGCAGTGTGGAAGTAGGATGAGAGAGACAATTCTGCCCCTCTGCTCTGCTCTGGGTTCCCAACACAACAAGGACATGGACCTGCCCAAGCAAGTCCAGAGGACCAGGGGGCTGGAGCACCTCTCCTGTGAAGACAGGCTGAGAGAGCTGGGGTAGTTCACTCAGGAGATGAGGGAGCCCTGAGATGGAACAGCAGCCTGCCAGTACCGATGGGTAGGGGGCTGCAAGAGGGCAGGAGAGTGACTTTTTACATGTAGTGATGGGACAAGGAGCAAAACTAGCTTTAAACTGGAAGAGGATAAGTTTAGCTTAGATATTATGAAGAAATTCCCACTGTGGGAGTGGTAAGGCAGTGGCACAGGTTACCCAGGGAAGCTATGGATGCACCAGCTGTGGAACTGCTCAAGGCCAGCCTGGATGGGGGTTTGAGCAACCTAGTCTAGTGGAAGGTGTCCCTGCATGAGCAATTTGCAGAACCATTAAAAAACAGGTGTAAATGCAGCCAAGTCTCAGGACAGTTCTGAAAACCTTATAGGCCCTGGCAAACTGTCTTCCCTCACAGGTTCCTTATCACAGCTCAAAGCCTCTTCATTAAAAGTGCCTTATTGTTGGTTACAGCAAAAGCTGCACTTGTGTGTGCTGCACTTGAGGTATGGATCTGTTACCTCTATCTCTACAGAAAGGAAAACCTTAATAGGAGACAGGGTTTTGCTTCTCTGTAGGCCAGATTGTCCATCAGTTAACCAGTTTTTATTTCAGCATCAACTATTCACTGGTTGCTGCCTCCATAGAAGGCTACATTTCAAAAAATTTAATTGCCACAATAAATAGCCCTAACCAGTGCATCACTTTGCCTACACATGGAACAGCAAAACAGCATTTGGGGATTACGTCTGCTTCTCATCTTCCATGCCTTTTTCTTCCACCAGTTACTTTTTGGCTGCCTCCCAGTCATTGCCCCCAGAATTCACAAAATGCAAAATTCATGTTAAAATAGCATTGCCTTTTTTTTTTTTTTTTTTTGTAGCGGGTTGTTTTATGTTTCTTGCCTCAAAAAATAATGGACAATAGCCTTCTAAAAAATAAATCAGCTGTGTAACATTCAAGAAGTCTGAATTACTCATCAATGCTCTCAAGTGAATGGTGTGATTCTTGGGGCTGTCCTTGCGCACGGCTGAGTTAGACTCGAAATGGGTCGCTTCTAACTTAGAATACTCTGTGATTCCGGGTGCATACACCGCTTCGAGCATCAGGCAAAGGCTGCTCACTCGCAGCCCTCGGCTGCACGTTTGTGGTGCTACAGAAGCCTCTCGGGCGCGCTTTCTCCCAACGTGGCGCTGCTGTATCGCAACCAAGCGCCGGCCGCCCGCCTGCTGCAAAAGGCGCTGCAGTAAAGCGCCGCGGCACCGCCATCTCCCAATGCCGCTGGATCGGAGCCGCTGCCTGCGCCGGGCCGCGCCCCGCAATCAGCCCCGGCCGAGCGACTCCCGAGCGTTGATGCGCTCCCCGCCCCACAGGTAACCAGGCAACGGCGGGCGGGACCCTGCGCTCTCACCGCCCTTTGAGGAACAAGAGCATACAAGGAGACAGCTTTTAGCCGCGGCGGTGCGCGGAGAGCTGAGGCTCCAGCGGGCGGGACCCGGGGCCCCCGGGCGTGGGGCAGGCACACAGCCTGGCGGGGGCGAGCGGCCGCCAGCCGCCATCTTGCTTGCGGACGGGTACCCGAAACCAAGATGGCGCTCGGGCGTTGAGCGCGGGGCTGGCGCTTCCCCGCCCAGAGCGGAAGTGACGATTCGGCGGCAGCAGCCCCCCGCGCCCCTCCCGGTGGTTTTTGCTTTTCCCCGCGGGCTTCACGTCTTTTCCTCCGACAAGACGGAAAATGGCCGCCCGGTTGCCGTAAGGGAGCGGGGCCGCCGGGAGTTCCGCCCGCCAGGTGAGAGAAGGGCGGAGGTAGAGGGGCTGCATGGAGGCTTGGCGGGGCGGTGGCCCCTGGTTGGGGGGAAGATGGCGGGGGGAGCCTGAGGGGGAGCAGCCCGGCCCTGCCCCGCCCCGCCCCCAGCGCGCGGTGCTCGCGCGCCGCGCCGTCCCGCCTTCCCGCGCCGCGTGACCTCGGCGCTCCGCAGCCATTATCCCGATTATCCCGATTATCCCGCGCCAGCCGACGGAACGGGACGGGAACGAGCGGTCGCCGTCACCGCCCTGACGCGGGCCCCCGCTTCCCGCGGGAGCCGGACCGAGCCGGTGCCGTTCCTCCCTGCGCCCCAGGAAGCGAAGGTAGAAGGGGAAGGGGCGGCGGGAGGCGGCAGCGGAGCTGCCTGGGAGCTCCTGGAGGCCTGGCGGGATGGGGGTGTCGGGGTATGTGGGGAATGGGCGGCCGGCCGGCCCCATTGGGCTTGCGCCCCAGGTGCGCGGCCTTTGGCTTTGGGCCTCCCCGGGGACGCAGGAAGGCCCGAGGGGATGTGGTTGTACAGCGCTGGTTACGGGAATGTTAAATTTCCCCGTTATCAGTGTGGGTGTGACACGGACGAGGGAAACGGTGCCGGAGAGAAAGGATGGTTCCCGGTATTGAATCAGCCTTGATGGTCGGTGGAGGAACTTCCCTTCGGGCATGGCTGTGGTTCAGGCGCTTGTGCCTGAGGTGCCCCACGCCTCCCTGCGCCTTTCCTGCCCTGATTGCAGATGCCCGCAAAGCCCCGTGAGGGACCGCAGCGGGTTTTATGCCCCTCGCTGAAAGGGACTATTGTGTTGCCTGTCTTGATTGTACTGTACTATGCAACCATTGCAGGATCATTCCCGTTATTTTCCTTTTGCTTTGTAAACCTCCTACTTTTCGCCTTTAATTCTATGAAAATCAGGTTTTGTGTGTCATGTTGATCCTTTACGAAGTCAGTACAACCCATCACTTGTTTATCTCGGAGATCAAAGTTTTGTCCTCAGAGGAACAGTTAAATCTTACTACAGAAAGACGTGAGGGCATGCAAAACAAAGGTGCTCCTGACTCTGCGAGTAGTCACTGCTTAAGCAATGCAAATGTATAAAAATAGCACTTAGAATAGTTGTTCCTGGTGTGGGAGGGATTAGTTAAACAGTGTGGAGTTGCAGGAAAATGCTGTCTAGCTGCTTTTCTCCTCCCTCCTCCTCGTCCTCCTCTCTGATAATCATGTCGTTTTGGACAAAAGTAGGGAAGAATGAGGACGGGGTAATGTCTTTGGCGCTGAGGTGTGCTCCAGGCATGCATCTGTCTTGTGTCAGGGAAAGTAAGAATTGCATCCTCCCACTTGCCGCTTTTGATGTTGAGTGACAGGCTGTGCTGAATGGCCAGACGAGGTTCGATGTGTTACATATATCAGTGCTTGGAGCTGGAATGCCTCTTTCCTGAGCAAGGCTTCAGCGTGCAAAGCCTCCGTGGAGCAACTTCTCAGGTGGGGGCTGAGGCTGCCAGAATCCTGGGGTAGGAGGTAGGAGCACTTACCGTGAAGAAGAGCCTGTTCGCATTGAGAATGCAGAAAACTTGAAGTGGTCGTAGGAATCTAGGAAAAAATCAGCTCCTAGTTTGGAGTTAGGGTGCAGATATTTGGATGGATTATATTCAGGCTGGGTGTCAAGAAGAAGCAGTGCTGTAGGGGTTTGCGGAATGCCAGAGAACATCTGCAGTTTGTTTACAGGTAGCAGAGGTAAGTGAAGAAAGCTACTGAAGAAAGTGCTCTGTTTGTCAGTGTGAGAGTTTCTCCCAAAGGTATTCTGAAAAGCCGTTGCTTGCTTGTTCATTGTGCTGGCACTGGCCTCGTGCAGCTTTGTGGTAAATGGGATCTGGGAGGTGATGTGCCTGAAAAGGCAGCTTTTGTCCAGAGTATTTTTCTTATGGAGCACTGCTGCAGCCTACCAAGCACCTCTGAGGGTGTCAGTCTTGGAACAAATGAGGGCAGGAAGATTGGCTTTTCTGCAGCAGCAGTTCGTGTAGTTCATAGCAGAGATTGGGAAGAGTGTGGTGTAAGGGCGTGTGAAAACACAGTGTGTAAAACACACACACAGAAATAACAAAGGCTGTCCAAAACAGTGTGTGTCCAACAGCATGCTAATTCCTTTTTGTGTGTGCACCCATTTCTCAGTCACTTCGGTTTCTTTGTTTTTTTAGTTAGAGGAGAAACATGGTTTTGTTTGCCATTAGTATTACATAAAAGACAGCTAACAATCATATGAGGTGATTTTGCTGTTACTAGGATGCTGATTTTTGACTTAATTTAGAAATATTTTGTGTTATTTTCTGTATAGAAATTAATGAGTTGGGGGAGAAGAAGGCCTTAGTATGTTTTACTGTTTCCATTGTATTTCCAGCATATTAAATGGAATAGTGAAGTAGTGCTTCCCACCTCTTGTTTGTATATAGTAGTTTGGGCATATTTGCCATGGAATTTTAGGTTTTGAAGGCATCGAAGTCACCGATGATCTAAGTAGGGTGGGTTTAAGTGACTATAAAATGCGTTCTATTCTTATGTATGATGGGCCCTGCTAGAGTTGTGGACATTAAAAAAAAAAGGGGGGGTGGATAAGAGTGTGAATAAGAAAGCACAGCAGATGTGCAAGCACTGAATAGATGACTTACAGTGTTGTCTCATTAAGACTGACTTTATTTATTTCTATGGGTGTATTATGAGAAACTACTACAAATTCTGTGGAATTTTATGAAGACTGTCCTATCCCCTTTTGTGTTGTCATGGTTGTATAATCACCCGTCTTTTGAAGCCTGAATCTCTGAATGAAAACTCATTTTGGCAATAGCTTGTGAATTACTTCGACAAGATTTTTATTTAAATCTACCTGACAGCTCTCAAATAATGTTTAAGCAAGAGAAATGCAGACTACGAGATAGCTCTAAAGGAAGGGTAGCTAAAACAATGGATCTAAGAGGGAGCAGTGTTTTGCTAGTGTAAGTGGGTAGAACCGTCCTAAAATGTCTTAAACTGACATGTGATGTACAACTTGTTAAACGGCATAAGAGATGTGCTGTATCACAGTCTGTGCACTCTGACAAAACTCCAACACCACTGGTGTAGTGAAGACTCCTAAAAATATTATATAAAAGGAATTGGTTACCATTTTCCTTGCACTTCTTATTTTTTTTATTAAACATAGCAAATGCTGACAGTGTCACTTACTTCCTTCTTATTGTGTTGCTTGTGATGGGATAAGCCCAGTTGTGTTGTATATCTTCTTTTTGCTTGATGGTCGCACTTGCTGGCCAAGACTGATTGAAGACGCCCAAAGACGAAGACATCCTGTTGTTTTTTTATTAAGAAACTTATCTGGATGTGATTCAGTAACTGACAGATGATGGACTAGCCAATTTTCAGAAAACGTGGTTTCTGTGTTAAGTCTTCGTTGTTTGGGTGTGTTTGGTTTTCCTTATTTTGACTTTATATGTGTGTGTTTATTATGGTGAGGTTTTTTGTTTGTTGGTGGGGTTTGCTGATGCTTTGGATTTTATTTTTAAAGCTGTTTGCAAGTATTGTTAAAAATCTTAAATACCACCAAGTTTGTTGATTCTTGAGGCTATGCCAGGCTGGGTTCAGGGAAGCTTTAAGTTTGTGGTGCTGCCAAAAGAAGCAGTTCTGCCCAGCTGCTGTTTCAATTTCCCTGTGTTGGCCCAAGTGTTTGTGGGCTGTGTAATGAACCATATTAAAAAAAAAAAGTTGTATTGAAAGTGATCCAGTATGTGGGTGCAGAAATACTTAGACTGGCATAGGAAAGATCATCAGGAATGTGAGGAAATAAGGATAGCAGAGATGGGACAGTTTCTTTAAACTAGCAGAGCCACATTATTCTGTGGAGCTGCAGCAGCTTCCTTTGTAAAATCCAGATTTTTTTTTTTTTTTTTAACATGGCAGTGAAATGGTTGAGGGCCAGGCATCTCCTTTCAATTATTTAGGGTGGAAAGTGAGGAAAAAGAGGGAAAAGGCTCCAGTGTGGAGCCCTGGTATTTCAGGCACAGGCCCTGTTCCTAGCAGATGTGGTCCTCTCTAAAAAATGCTGGGTGATAGTGACGGCACCTTTTCACATTGTTGATGCACACGTTTGGCAGAGTGTGGGTCTCTTTGAGAGCAACAAATAATGCTTAGGACCTCTTTGCCATTGCCGTTTACTGTGCCCTTCCTTGATGTGGTGGAGCCGCTGCAGCCTGGCCATGGGCAGGAAGAGGCTGTGGGTGATTTCCTTTGCCGCTGCAAGCCAGGATGTTGTAGCTGTGGTGCTCTGAGGGTGGGTGCTTCTTCTGTGGAGGTGTGCAGCATGTAGAGCTAACTATCACAGACAGCTGTTTTCCTACATACTCCTGGTACTACCTCCGTTCTTTTCCAAATGGGCTTTAATAAAGATTAATAAAATTGTAGATTCTTGCATATTTTGAGAATATTTACATGGACCAAAAAAAACCTCAGCTATGTATGTAGTCTTTTCACTTCTGTTCTTAAGTATCAGTATTGTTTGGATAAGTGGATCTTATGTGTCAAAGTTTTACCTATTACAGCTAAATGGAAACAAAAGCTGCAAATAGTTAAATGTTTTTTATTCAGTAGTTAAGGTTTTTTAATAAAAGTTTTTTGTTTTGTTTTTTAATGTTATATCCATACTCTTCTTAAAAAACTTGAATGGGAAAAGGGTGGCAGATATGTTTTAGCTTCCAGGGTTGGATGTGGTATAGCTAATGTGTTGTTTAAAAACAGATGTGTGGCTGCTTTTCACCTTTGCCAGTTGCTGGAAAAGATTTCTAAGACTGAAAAACTTACTACCGGAGTTTAAGTTATGGTAATTTAAGATCCTGTCTTCTACTTAGAGGTTTTAAAAGTGAAGCTGCTATCTTGTTCCATATCCCCAGGATCTAAACACTTGTCTAAATCAGGATTTGGGATTTCAGCTAGCACCAGTTTAAGTCAGAAATCTGGATTATATAAGTATTCATTTAAAATCTCAGCCTGAACTTGAAGTTTTGTTGCTTTTTCTGTACTAGACTTCTGAATGCCTTCGTTACCCTTTACTGGCTAATACCATCTCGCCTTTTGTCTAGACAAAATCTGACATGGTCCGATACACTACTGTGCTCCTTCGGAGACTCATGCTTGCTGATGATGAGAAGTAAAAACTTAATCTTAATAAAGCATATATTTTGTAGAAATTGGAAATATCTTGGTCACTACTAGTGAATGGTAAGTGGACTTTTGAAAGCAGTGTTTATGAGCACAAATGCTACATTTCTTCTTTTAGATGAAGAAAACACCTATGAACAAGTGTGGAAGTGTCCTTTAGGAGCAGTCAATGTATTATTATGCCTTTGGATTTAATGAATTGAATTGTTGAGCTGCAGAATTTCTGAAGATCCAGACTGTCTATAGCAAACTGGGATAAAATCCCTGTTTTGTTGCTTGAGTGGAATTGAAAAGTGTGCTTAATGTTGAGTTGGACTACAAATGTCCATAGTCTTAAGGCTTGGAGGGAATTAAAAACTGAGGCCAGTGAAGAATTCAAACATTAGGGACTGGCTTTGTTCTTATAGTTATGCTCCTGTTCTGCATAACTGTAAAAGAGCTGGTTCTTGAAGACGTTTGCTCTGTAGGTGAAATTATATATGTATGCATTTTAAACAAGAAATTATACTAGAGTAATGCTCCTGTAAATATTGCAAGAGAAACCTAAACACAAAGCTTGCACCGTTGGCCTGAGTTGTCATCCCCATTTTTTTTTCCAGTATGATATCTCTAGTGAAGTGCAGAGCTGTGTGCTAGAGTTCAAACTGGTCTAAAAGTTTGCTACTGTCCTTTTTGCCTCCCTCTTTCTGGCTGCATGCTGTTATTTGCTCCATAATCCAGCTCAGTTTGGCCCTTCATTAAGCCACTTGGATAACCTAGTTAAACGAAAGTGGTTTCTAGGTGTCAAGAGCTGGTCACTGGAGGACCTGAAGGCTGTCAGGGCCGCTCTGAAGGTGAGGGTAATGTGTTGCACAGCCCTGTTACCAAGGCTGAGGACGGAGTGATTATGGATGGAAAGGGATTTGCCACTTTTGGCAGTGGCTGGCTCTTGAGCTGCTCCGGTCTCAGTGTGCAGCATCACTGAGTCCAAGAGTAAATTTGCTATTTGTTATGTATTGTCTTTTCATGAGGTTATTGTTTGAACCCGTTTAAGCAAAAGGGTGCTTCCTTTTAGCAAATGTTTGTGTCTTTGACAGTCTCACTTTTTGTTCTATAGGACTCAGTATTGCTGAAAGCGCAAATACGGAGTTTTGAAATAATTTCTTCATTGATATCAACTAACAGTTTGAGGTAAGTTTAACTTAAGTCCTTTTTAAATGTTCTGATTGAACTCAGCAAGTGAAAATTAAATCTTATTTTGCTTTCCTGTATTTTATGCTTGCAGTAAGAAGCTACAGTATATAAAGCTGTCTTGTAAAGATCAACTGTACTTGTCATACGTAGAATGCAAATAATGTAAAGCTGAGATTGAGTTATATTATAAACATTGTGCATCTGATGTTCGGTTTGATAATTACTTGTAACAGAAAAAACCCCACCAGGTTTTGTTTTCTGTCACTCTTGGAAAATTGGCATTTCTTAAATAGTTTAAAAGGTCCAAATTTATGTTGCCTGTGTGTATTTGTCCTAAGTGATTGCAAGGTATTTTCTGTAAACTTAATTGAACTCAATGAATTAGAAAATATCTTCGGAGTATAGGTTCTGCAAATTTGCTCTTTAGTGGAAGGAGCCAGTAAAAAAAGAGCATTCAACATACTCTTCTTCGCCAAGGTAAATAGTTTTTTCTGAGTTACATGGAAGTCTGGTTTAAATTCAGTTTTTGCTGGGCTGGTTTCAGATGAGGTTACATCTCTTAGGCCATGCGAACTCTCATGGGGAAAGTCATGTGGGGCAGGAGGAACCAGTTGATAGGAGGAAAGGTCATCTGCTTTTCTCTTTTTGGTTCTCTTAGATATGTCTAAAGTCTCTGTAATTTTGGTAAATTTGAATTAAACTCTGTTGTTGTTTTTTTGTTTACATAATTGAAATACCACCCAGGTAATGAGAAAGATGATATAAGAGAAAGTCCTTGTTGTGTTGAGCTAGTATTTTTTAACGGTAATTTAGGCTTTAAAGCCTGTTTGCAATACAGGTGGTAAATGTTTGATTTTTTCCATTTCTGTTTTAATTTTATTATAATACTATTATAATTGAGCATTCAAAGGCCTGAAAATGTCTAGTTACTTGTTCATAGCTTTTATTCAGGTTGTCTAATGTGACACTTGTTTTTTGTTTTTTTTTTTAAAGCTGGGCAATTTCAAAAGAAAATGGTAATGGGTCAAAGGTTTTATTAATTAAATTGGGGATTTTTAGCCACTGATCCGAAAAGAAAAGGAAAAGGTGTGTATTTTTTTATGGTTAGCACTAATTCTAAATATCTATTTTGACTGTACATAAGAAGAAATGATAGTTTATTATTAATTACTTTCTTTTATTTGTCATTGATTCATAAATAAGTTGTAGCTTAATTTGTGCTGAAGTGTGTTGAATCTTGTTGCAAGCCATATTGTTTAACTAGTTGTTAAAATCTTTAAGTTGGCCATGCATTTTACATGTAGGTTAAAAAGCTAAGTTAATCTAAAAAGATGCAGGATGGGCATCTTGAGCAGTGGAAGTTCAGATCAGAGGGATGAGCTTTAGTACATGTGATTAAGAGAAATAATGCCTGTGGGTCAAATTAACAACTGCTAGACCAAATACTTCAGGGCTTTTTCTTTACTCATGTGAATGGTGCATTGTTGAGGACTGTGAACTCCTCCTGGAGAAGGAACAGTGCATTGGAAATGCAAGAGAACTATAAACAACACAATAGCTAGAATTTTGTTAAAATATATTGAGATATCCGGAATTACATTAGTCTTTCCTTAATTTGCAGAAGTGTTTCATTTTCTGCTGCTTCCTTTCTCCTACAGGATCTGTGTGCAGTTAAATCTGGAAAAAACCTTTCACTGTTACACTTCATGTTTTCAGAGAAACTGTGCACTGCAGCAACGTTAAATCCTTTAAAATGTGGTTAAGTTTTTAATTTTCTAATAAATGTACTTACACTGTCTCCAAAGCTCTTCTGTTTAGCAAATGGTATACTACTTTGTAATAGTGTCATTTTAGTAAATGCAAATTTTGTTCATTTATATAATTTACATGGATGCTAAATGGTTGCTTCTATTTTTTTCCCTCCTCTCATTGCTTTTCCTTTTGGGAAGGAGTAGATCTACTAGCAAAAATGGGTCGATCTAATTCTAGATCACATTCGTCAAGATCGAAGTCCAGATCTCAGTCCAGCTCTAGGTCAAGATCCAGATCACATTCAAGAAAAAAGAGATATAGGTAAGTCTTACTGCCTGAATAGGTGATTTGGTATTATTAGTTTTTAGCCATAAAATGTTTTTCACTTGCATGATGCTATTGCATAAGTGAGCCTGGAATCCTATTTCATTTTAGGCAGTAGGTAAACTAATCTTTGAGTGTAATTTTTGTTTAATTTTTTTCTCCCCCTCTTCCTGTGTCTCAAGATAACTTCATAATGGTAGTGGTTCTTCATGATTCCTGGCCCATTTGATTCTTCCCTTCTGCTTTACATGATGTTTTCTTCATCTAGCCTCTTTCCCTGTAATTTGTTACTTCTTACTAAACTTTTTATATCTGAAGTAACTTAAGACTTCAGTAGATAATTTTTGCTGTATGTTGTCTTCTCAATTGCCTCCAGTGTTTTCCTCATCTTACTTACTAGTGGACGTTACCATCTCCCATAAGGAGTGGGTCAGTTGAGTTTTTACAGTCTCAGCTGCTGCCATGCACAGGCTGGGATATTACACTGGGGGGGCCATGTCACTCCCTGTTCCAGGCTGTGAACCGTGGTGGCTGAGCATGCTGTGTTCCAGGGTGGTGATGACCTCTAATAAAATGTCTGGGTAGGCCAGTGAGGCTGGTAGTGTCTTAACCACGTGACGCCAGGTTTCACAGTCTTTAGCGGTATAGACATGTTTATTATAATTAATTTATTTCAGAAAAAATAAATAGAGATTGCAGAAGTTACTTAAAGACCAGGGAGTCTGCGTCCTTTGCCTTCTGAGTGCATTTTGAGAAATCTAGCATTTTGCATCAAGGCACTTTTTTTTTCCCCTCAGATTTTCCAGTTGTAAAATGTTAATGTTTGTTTTTTATTTTAGCTCCAGGTCTCGGTCAAGGACGTATTCCCGATCTCGGAGCAGAGATCGTGTTTATTCTAGAGATTATCGCAGAGATTACAGGAATAATAGAGGAATGAGGCGTCCCTATGGCTACAGAGGAAGAGGCAGAGGGTATTACCAAGGAGGAGGCGGTAGATACCATCGAGGAGGCTACAGGCCTGTGTGGAACCGAAGACACTCCAGAAGCCCTCGGCGCGGCCGCTCCCGTTCCAGAAGTCCAAAACGAAGGTCGGTGTCTTCCCAGAGGTCCCGGAGCAGGTCTCGTCGATCTTACAGATCTTCCCGGTCCCCGAGGTCCTCTTCATCTCGTTCTTCATCCCCATACAGCAAATCACCCGTCTCTTCCAAAAGACGTGCATCTCTGGAAAAGCAGGCCAAGAAAACTGAAGGGGCTCCTTTGCAAGACAGTCCCATGAAAAATAAATCACAAGATGAACAGAAAGATACGTTTGAACACGACCCATCGGAGTCTCTTGACGATTTTAACAAATCATCAGCAGCTTCTGGTGACATTTGGCCTGGCCTTTCAGCGTATGATAACAGTCCAAGGTCACCCCATAGTCCTTCTATTGCCACCCCACCTAGTCAGAGTTCATCTTGCTCTGATGCCCCTCTGCTTAGCACAGCCCACTCAGCAAAGGACACACCTCAGCATTCCCATTCCATTCAGCATAGTCCTGAGAGATCTGGCTCTGGTTCTCTTGGAAATGGTTCTAGCCGCTATAGTCCTTCTCAGAATAGCCCATTGCATCATATCCCTTCGAGGAGAAGCCCTGCAAAGACAATCCCATCACAGTGTGCCCCCCGTGAGGAGGCTCGAGTGCGGTCATTTTATCCTGAGGGTGGTGAACAGGAAACTGCAAAAGGTGGAAAGTTTATGAAAAGGTAAGAACCAAGTTACAAGGCTACTGTTGCCTCTTAAAAATATTGTTAAGAGTTTCGTCAAGATCATCACCGTAACCTTGGAAAATGCATTATGGAAGGCTAGTATTACTAGTCTAGTTGGAATTGAGCTTGAAAGATATATATGCCTTCTCCTGCTAGGATGCTTCAAGGCCTTGAAATTTGGGTAATAGAGATAGGGACACGTATCCTTAAGGAGGAATTGGTTTGTGCTTTTCCTCTATGGTTTATCTTGTACTCAATTTTTTACTGTTAAGAAAAATCTTAATTGGAATAGTGCATCAGACTTGCTGGCTTGATAGTGAACTCTGTTCAGGTATTTCAGAATTTTAAAGCTTCATGTAGTTTGAAATGCAAGTATTCTGGAAGTCTAGAAATGTCTATGTTGTGCAATAATTTTTTTATGTTGACATAAACAGCATCAATTGTCTAATTGTGTCGTGCAATATGAAAACTGTGATGTCTTGAATTGCATTACTTATCAAAGAGGGTAGGTGTTGGTATTCTAGGAATATAATGCTGTTGATGTGAAGGGAATTCAGTGTGTATATTCCAATGAATGTAAAATTCTTCAATTTGTTCTTAAAAGGTTTGACATAATAGTAATTTTTGAAAGTTGTTAGTCTTACTGGCATTAGACTGTTCCTTTTGAATGTGACTGGTGTTTCAGTGGATTTCTTGCAAAAAGAGTTTGAAGTTGTACCTATGCTATATAGGCTTGATTGTAAGCTTTTAAATTAATTTGTCTAGTCAGTGCTTTATTATGTAAAAAAGTTACTGCTTAGGAGATCAAAAATACAACTTCTCTTGCATCAGATGTGTTGGAGTTGGTGAAGGTATTATAACCTGTGTGAACATAGCATACAGATAAGGCAGTGGCTGAAATAATTACTTGGTGTGTTTCTGTGTTTAGGAGAGCTGCCTTCTAATGGTTCCCTGCTTGAACACAATATAGTGAATGTACTTAGCCTGTGCCAGATTGTGGAATTATCTTAGTAATGTGCAGGATCTTGAAAATAATTCACTTTTTTTATGCTACTACTTCAACTCTTTCAGCAAAAGAAGTGCAAAATGAATTGCGGTCTTGAGTTTTCAAACCATGTGAATTTGATGGAAAAAATTACTAGTGTAATGAGAGAGAATGTGAAACTGGGTACTGATTAAGAAAACAAGCAAGTAAATTTCTAGGCATTCTATAGAAAGGCATTATATTCTTCAGATGCCTCCAGTAGTGCATATATGACAGTGGATGCAGTGTTAATGATGTGCCAAGCATTGCATGCTAAAGTTAATTGCTCGGAGGAATGTATTTTCATCTTCTTCTTGGTGTGGAATTGACACAAAAGGGGAATGCAAGTGAACTGGAATGAATGCAATCCAGAGTTACCAGTTTCTTCTTTGCTATCCACAGGTACACAGATGAAGAGTCTAGAGTATACCTGCTTGATAGGGGTAATACCAGGGAGAAGGAGGCCCAGAAGGAGAGAGGATCAGAAAAAGGGAGGACAGAGGGAGAAAGGGAATGGGAGGAACAGGAAACTTTAGATTTTTTCGTTGATAAAGAGACTGGGAAGGAAAAGTTTAATGACTCTGAAGGGGAGGACACAGAGGAGACAGAGGATTACAGACAGTTCAGAAAATCTGTCCTGGCAGATCAGGGTAAAAGTTTTCCTACTGCATCTCACCGGAATGCTGAGGAGGAAGGAACCAAATACAAATCTAAAATATCAATCAAGGGCAATAGAGAGAGCGATGGATTTAGAGATGAGAAAAGTTATAAGCTTAAAGAGACTGGCTATGTAGTGGAAAGGCCTAGTGCAACAAAAGATAAGCACAAGGAAGAAGACAAGAGTTCTGAGAGACTAATGATGAAGAAAGAAACTCAGTCACCTGAGCAGGTAAAGTCTGAAAAGCTCAAAGAACTCTTTGATTACAGTCCTCCTCTACACAAGAATCTGGATGCGAGAGAAAAATCCACCTTCAGAGAGGAGAGCCCACTTAGGATCAAAATGATAGCCAGTGACTCCCATCGTCCTGAAGTTAAACTCAAAATGGCACCAGTACCTCTTGATGATTCCAATAGGTAAATAATTCCACTTTACAGTGTGGTTCTCCACCTGCCTGCAGTGTTGTTCGTATTTATTTAAACTAGTGGTTTCTTTTGTGTGTCTCTTTGTTGTTGATGCATTTTAGACCTGCTTCCTTGACTAAAGACAGGCTGCTTGCTAGCACACTTGTCCATTCCGTCAAGAAGGAGCAAGAGTTCCGATCCATCTTTGACCACATTAAGTTGCCACAGGCCAGCAAAAGCACATCAGAGTCATTTATTCAGCACATTGTGTCCTTGGTTCACCATGTCAAAGGTATGTGTTTAGTTTATTGTGCCAGAAATGTGGCTGACAAGTTCATTTAAGTCCATTTGCTGTTCCTAGTACAGGAAGATTTCAGGTCTCTTCTAATGTTGTGATTTACCCAGACTTTCTTCCTGTTGAGGTATGCATGAGAATAATTAGAAAAATAATAGCCACGGAAACTAGGACAAAAGAACCACAGGCAGTGTAGAGTATAATAGCAGGTATTCTATGTTTCCAGATAAATGTTTGATCCTAGGTAGCATAGAATGTTTGAATTTCTGCACTGCAGTTTACACATACACTGGTCAGTTTTTCTAATTTTATTTGAATGAGTTTACCGTACAATTTTATATTAAATGTTGTGGTGTGGGTTGACAGATGTCTTTGGACTGTAAATAATAATGGCATTCCTTTTGAAGCATTCTAGAGGTCATTTCCAGATTCTTATTAGAAGGGATTCTTTTTCCCCTCAGGAAGATTTAAGAAAAAATCTGTTCTAAATGGTAGTAAAGTTCATGGTTATAATGTGTTTTATTCCTATATGACGATATTTTCAGGAATTTCACTTACACAAACTTGGCAGTGGCTAAATAAACCTCCATTAAATGAGTTATACACAAATTATTTTCTGATATTACAGTAGTGGCTATTTTGTATAAACACCAAGAAGAACCCTCAACAAACCAATACAACAGAAGTCCTCCCCCAAAACCACTGAAATCCAAACCTGGACCATAACATACCACGTCAAAGTAGATATGTTTCATTTAGGTCATATCCTCTGAAGTATTTTTATGGGAAAATAAATAATTCCTAAAATTCCCTGGGGATGTCTAGAGTATTCTTTAAATGTTTTTTTTTTTTCTATAGCATTTGCTTTATTTTACTGGACTTTTGTCTTGCTGTTGTGTTAAATGTAACTGAGATAGTACAAAACTGATGAAAGTAATTTTGCCATATCACCACAGTAAAGGGAAAAGTGGAAATGCTTAATTAGGTACCAGTTTCAATGAACCTGTCTGTAAGCATTGTTTTTAAGATGCATTACCTTCTAAAATTGCTGAGATTTGTGTGCTAGAAATATGTGCTGAATTCAGTTAAAAATCTCCATTTTGTTGACATAATTCAGATTACTAAAGCCAAGTTATTTCCTTCATATCGAATTGCTTCCAAAGTAGTAGTCAATGATAATGGACTAAGATAATGTATTAGTTAAAAAAAATATTGGGATACCTGTTTAGTGTATAATTATTTGTTGTGAACATATCTATTTATTGATGTGTAAAGAAAGACTCAATCCAGTGAGAGCTTCTGTAAATTTTTGCTTATATGATACATATGCAACTGTAGGTAAAAATAATACTTGCAGAACTCTCACATGTTGATCACAGAATAGACTTTTTCTGTAAATTTTTCTATGTTGAATATCTTATAAATTTAACAGCCTGTCTGGTCAAGTTATTAGAATGTGTACTGTTACGGTTGTTGTGGAAGCAGAACATCTCTTTAAGTTTCAGATTTACTGTGGTCTGTGATCAGAATTTTTGTAACTTTTTTGACAAACTGAAGTTATGTTCATTATTGGTGTGATGCGACCAGTCTGAACAGCTCTTTATTAATGTAGAGCTGAAAATGCCCAGTGATGTTTTCTTTTTCATTGTAACTAGGTCCTGGAATGTGTTTTGAAATGGCAAAATCCATGTTACAAAAGTAAAATAGCTGTTGAAAGATACAGATGCCAAACAGGCAAAGTTGAACCTTCTGTCTTCCTGGCAAAAATGGCATAAAAACAGAATTACTAGCTCAAATTCCTGTGTTTGATGGAATTATGATTGAGGCACTACCCTTGTAGTGGCCGTTTCAAGTTTTAATGGTTGGTTATGAGACAAATGCTGGATGCCGGGCGGTAAGTTGATAAAGATGTATGTTGACCTGTTAAGCAGATAGCTTGCTTCATATGTAACATTTCATAGCTCATGACTTTTATGTATTTCTATATTACATTTAAACACATTTGTTGAGCTGGTTTAAAAACTGAGTTTTGCTGTGGCTAATTTAACTGTCTCTGAAGGAAGGAGAAAATTTGTCAGAGAAGTTGTCAAGTTTGCCAAGATGCCAGATGCTTAAATGAATTTATTTATGCATAGGTGTGTTAATTGTATCGTTTATCATCACCCAATCAAGAATTTGTATTCCTTTAAGAAAAGAGTTGTTAGGTCATTCATGTAGTTATTGAAGCGCACATTTCTAATATGTTTGCACTAATTCTTATTTTAAGTTAGAGATGAGATGAATGGTAAAGTGTACTTGCTGCAAATATTTAGGACTCAAAAGTAATTTCACTTTCTCTTGTGGGCAAAATATAACAGTTTAAGAAATTGCTCTTTGTCATTAGAGGAAAATGTCACTGAAAATGAGCAAGTCCAGTCAGTAAATGATGCTTGAGTTAGATGTGATACAATCATGACTACGTAGTAGACTTGCAGTGATGCTGTGCGCTGTTATTTTCTTCAGGTTACAGTGTGTGTAAAAATAGGGAAAATGCCACATTTGCTTGTCCTGATAAATTTATTGAAAGTACTGTGGGTTTTGCCTGCTACTTGCCTTTCTGTCAGGAATGAAATACGTGGCAGTTGAATGAAACTAATGAAACAGTGTTTTTTCTATTGTAACCAACAGAGCAATACTTCAAGTCGGCTGGAATGACCCTAAATGAGAGGTTCACTGCGTATCAAAAAGCAACTGAGGAGCACTGCACCCGACAAAAGAGCCCAGAAATACATAGGTATATGTTAACTGATATGCAGATGCTTTGTGTTTCAAATAATGTCTTCTAATATTTATTTTGAGAACCCAAAATACTTTTTCTAATCTGGATGAGATAATCTGTATAATTACAAAGTACAAAAAAAAAAACCTTCTGTAAAAGAGAACTCATCTGAGTCAGGTCTGGCTTCATCTGTGGTTTTGTGACAGATGTCTTCTCTACCTCTGTATCTCATTTGGGATATATTTACTTTTCTCACATGCAGTGCTCAAATATTGAGGGGCATATGTCTTGAAGATGAAAAGAAGCCCTGTACATGCATCTTTCTTCTTCAGTGTGAAATGTTCCATCTCATACTACTTTAGTTTTTGTGTGTGTTAATTTACAGCAGTTTTTTGAAAAATCTGAGAATCTAAAAGGTAAGAAGGTAGGCATGCAGATGTAATGTCTGATCATGTGCTCTAGTTTTATGATGCAGTGTACTATATTTGTGTTGCATGTGAGGATACAGTATCTAACTTCACAATTTTTCTTGTTTAGAACTTTTGACTTTACAGCAAACTATCATAGTGCTAATGGTTTCTTGGAGTGGGTGGGCTTTCAACTGGCTACATATACTGGTCCTTTTGAAATAAATCATTAAACATTTTTTTTGTATTCCAAGCTATACTTGAAATGTGAAACATCAGTCTGCCTGTTTTCTGTATTTGTGTTTTTTAGCATACTTCACACAGAACAGAATTACAGTTTTTCAGTTTTAGTCTGCTTCTGTATTCTGATGGTGAGGTTTAATAATTCAGAAAGTTTGTTCTACTGCAAAAATGCCTGGTTTGTCAGTTTTCTGTTGAAATGTTTGAGGCTGTTATCAGTCATGTACATGTATGGCAAGACACTGCTTTTATTTTACACTTAGGAGGATTGACATCTCTCCAAGTACCCTGAGGAAGCATACCCGTTTAACAGGTGAAGAGAGAGTCTTTAAGGAAGAAAGTCAAAAAGTAGGTTCTAAGTAAATGTCCTATCTGTGCTTCTAAACTTAGTCTCCTTTTAAATCTCAACTTCATCTCTGGTTTTCTGGATAAAAATACAAAATTGTATTGTACCTAGAGTACTTGCATTTAGATTTTTTTTTCTTTTGAGTAAAACATGTTATCAAGAAGCTGGTTTATGTAGTGTGATTTTGCTATATTAATAAAATGGTACATAAGGTCAAGTCTTTTGCTATGCTTCCTTTCTTCTTGCATGTTTGTTTACCAAGGACAAAGAATAGGTTTGGGGCAGAGGGAAATACCAGGATGGTCAGTGAGTAGTGTGGTTGAACTACAAAGGTGGTTGTGGTCTGTTCAAAAACAATTCACCAGAAGAAATAAATACTTAATTATCTCTTCAAATCATGTGTTATTGTGGTCTGTATCATCAAAAACTAGACACCAATTGGCTTGATGGGAATGCTTGTTTGAAACTGAAATTCTTAGCTGTTCTTTTTTTACATGTAGCCATTTCATGTAAAGGGCAAAGTCAATTTGTGTGCTGAAGTTTGTTGAAAAATAGGTAAATACTCTCTTTTTATATTTTAATTGATGCACAGCTTGCCTTTTCACTGAGATTCTCTTGATGTTGTATTTCAGTATTTGTTGCAAAATATACATTTGTTTACAGGGAGATAAAAAATTGAGATGTGATTCTGCTGATCTTCGGCATGACATTGACCGACGTAGAAAAGAACGAAGTAAGGAGCGAGGAGACTCAAAGGGTTCCAGGGAATCCAGTGGGTCAAGAAAGCAAGAGAAAACTCCAAAAGATTACAAGGATTACAAATCTTACAAAGATGACAGGTAAATATTTGATGTCCCTGTAGAGGATTTTAGCTTCTAATTAGCCTTTTGTAATTGTAAGCTTAATTGCTTTCAATTTTCAATGTATAATGGATCATTTAATTTTAAACAATTAAAATTATTTGTTTTACAGCAAATATGTATTATCTGTCTTTTACACGGCTTATGGTGGATGAGGACAAAAACTTTGGAATAGCAAGCTAACACTGAAAAAAAAAATGACAAATTAATCTGTCCTATTATCCAGGCTACATCAGGAGGTTGGACTTCAATGCAGTACATTTCTATAAACAGTTTGTGTAAGAACTTTGGTTCGTTATGCTTGATTCCGCACTTTTTCAACTCATAACACCCAGAGTATGAGAATTTTACTGATACTTAGGTTTTAACATGGGTGAGAAGGGGAATTTCTAAATTTATCTAAAGCCAGTGGGCTGTTTTAAGAAAAAAATGTTAGAATGTTAGCATATCTCAGTGGATACTGTGTAGAAGTGGTAAGAGTTACTTCAGGTATGACCTTTCTTTGAATAGAATGCTAAAATCTTGTAAATTGGGTCAAGTTAATATCACTATGGGGTTACTAAAAGTTTTGCTGTAGGAACTTTTCCCTGCTTTGTATTGTATATATATAAAGTGAATTTTTACTTACACTTCCTGTTTCCCATTTACTTCGACTTTGGTATCCACATTTTTTTCCACTGGCTAATTTCCCTACAGCCATTTATGTAGGGAAGCCCATACCATACCTCTCAACAGTGTGCAAACTGAACTGTGTCAAGTTACTGTAAAGCTTTACCTTAAGGGGTTTTTCCCTTTAATTTCTGTTTTTCTGCCTCAGAAGAAAGGCAGATCTTAAAAGTAACAGCATCTCTTCATGGCATCAGAATCTAGAAAAGTTGTGTCTTACAGTTTGCAGACTGCTGCTTTCCAACTCACCAGCAATAACATGCATTTAGTGCACTTAAATGTGTCAGAGGAGGCTGGAAAGTGAAAAAATCCTTCGCCTTAATATCTCAGATATGTAACGTGTGACTTTATAACCAGAAGGGGGTTAGTTTTTCATAAAATAGAGACCCGGTTTAGTATAGCATGTTACAGGCTATCTAGTACGTTTAAAATAGCACATAGTATATTTTTTTATTTTTCAGTAAACAAAAAAGAGACCAAGACCGTGCTCGGTCCTCCCCATCTTCCTCCCCATCTTCTTCCTCATCCAGTTCTCGAGAAGAAAAGGATTGCAAGAAGGAAAGAGATGAAGAGTTCAAAACCCACCACGAACAGAAAGAATACTCTGGTTTTGCAGGAGTCAACAGGCCAAGAGGCACCTTTGTAAGTTTTTCTCCTCTTCTTCCCCTAAACACTTCACCAATGGCAATAGCAGAACAAAGTAAATGAGGGAGTGTTGGAGTGATTCATGTTAGGCTAGACTTGAGGTCTTTATACGATATACCAAACCTGAAATATTGAGTCTTTTGTTTTTCCCCAGCACTCACCAGTAGCACTTGAATGATCTGTAAATATGCATTAGCATGACATTACAGATCCTAGCATAAGGGTCTGGGGAAACAGGATTATTCCTTGATCTTCTTTTATAATGCTGCTTCCTAACAGGACCTGGAAATTTACTGTTCTGTAAATTTTAAGTCTTGGGTCCTGATAGCCCTTAGCTCCCTGCAACTTCTGTTTTTCCCTCTCATGTTGGTTTGGTTTTGCACTCCTTTGTGTGTAATACCTGCAGCTTTTTATATAGAGAATGGCACATAATTAAAAATAAGTGTCAACCTTGAAACAGCTGTATTGAGGAGATGGTATACTTGTTATCTTTGTGGTTTTTTGGCTTGGACTAGCCACTGAGCATGAAAGTTCATTGATCTACCTCTGGAATGTATTTAAGCATTGTGATTTGGAAAGTGGCATATTGACCACTCTAGTCTTCAGAAAAATCTTAAACTTTCAGACTCCATGGTAATGTAATTATTGATGTATAATTGGGAAACGTAGATGCATTTGGAAAAACTAGGAATCAATAAAGAAGGCCTTGAAAAAGATAGGGAGCACTTAAAAACACCATACAGCCCAAACAAAAAAAAAAACTCCAAAACAACCCACAAACAGACACCACTCACCCACCCCTGAACAACATGGCAAAATAGACCTCCAGACCACAGCTAAACACACAAAAATGTTCAAGTTCTGTGTAGGTTGGGAAAAACTGTTCTACATAATAAGTAGGAGTAATTTCATACTTCAACAATAATTTCTTAATGTAGCCTGTAATTAAGACTAAATAATGCTAAAGTGCAGTGTTTAGTATAAATGTTTAATCATGCAAAAAATAAGTTTTGAACTACACATAAGGGTGTCTGACATGCATGTGGCATGTACCAATACTTGAGGCTTGAATCCTCCATCTAAAAAACTATAGCTACCTAGAGGAAAATGCAAAGTTCTAAATTTCTAACACTAAAAGTGCATCATTTCCTCCTTTCTTCTTATTTTTATATAGTTATGCTATGGAACTATGTGGTGTAAGTATATAAATCCCTGGATGGTGTAGGCATCAAATATGACTATCAGCACAATTTCTAGCTGTATAAAATAATGGCACAAGCGAAACAGAAGTTAAACAAAAGGGAGCTTAAAACTCCATCTCCTGTCAAGGAGATTTAGTGGGAGAAAACTTGTAATTCATTGAAGCCTTCCTGCTTTATCAAACCAGATTGTAGGTATTGTGAGATAGGTACTACTTCATATGCAGTTTAGGTAGATGGGAATTGGAAAGTTAATAGATTTCTACTCATTTAATTGCTAGTGACTACCAGTTTGGTCTATGCAGTGATAACAGGTTAATTAATGTTCCTTAACAACATACATGGTCACACACAGGCTTTTGGAACAAAGTGTCTGAGCAGGTGAATCTAAATAGGCCAACTGCTGACTCACATCTCCTCTTTAGGGATAAATCTTGGATGGTATCAAAAACCACAGACCAGGTAGCGTAGGAATGTGTTTGTAAATACAGACTAATACTGGCTGCATTCCAGTTACTACTGCTTTGCTTTTGGAGTAAATCAAATGCTTTGGTTTTAAATCTTTCTCCTAACAGGAGGCCTTGGAGAATATAACATCTTCCCTATCCAGCAAGCTAATGTTAAGTCAGCAATGGTTTTTCTCTAACTTTGGCTAGTACACAATCCTCTTGGGTTCTAGGCTTCCCATACATAAGCATCATTAATAGTTTTCAAATATGGACACAGAAATTAGGATAATTAGAATTTTTCAACAGCAATGTCATTAGTATCCATATATGAAAGAATTATGTGTAGCAGCTCTGTTTAAAGTGAGTTCTATATAGGAAATATACACTAGTCTTTTTGGTGGTAGTCTTTCTAATAAATAAGCTGATAAAGTTAACACCATAGTAGATTTTATGTCCTGTAGTTCTTTACCCGAAGGATGATTTGGTACAGGGAAGCATTAATAAAATGGTTAGGAGAACTGTAGATGTTTTTCTTAAGGGGAATCTGATCACAGGACTGAATACCAGGAAATGCTGATGCCTGTTTTTTTCTCTTTTTTTAATCCTGTCATAATTCTGTCTGCCTCCTGCCCCTTCCCCCAGGTTACTGTTTGTTGTGCCCTAATTATGTAAAGCTGTTGGAAATTAAAAAAGCCTACCTTACTTCCTCCCTTGTACAGTTAGTCTATTGCTTGCCAAATGACTCTCCAAACAATTTTTTGATTTTTTTTTTTCTCCCAGAGTCTCAGAGTATTGGATAGGTCTTATGAGCCTTCTACAGATTGTTTTACAGTTGGTTGGATTTCAGAGTAATTTTAAATCTGTCCAGCATAAATTCTGCATTAGAAGTTTCAGAGCTTTGTGGAACTAAGTATGCCTAACACTTACCTTTTGAGTTCATGAATGATATATATTTTTGATCTCTGTTTATGAAACACGCTTATTTTTAACAAATAAATTAGCTTCCAGTCATATTTTTTACTATTACTCTGAAGATGCAGTTCTGTGTTTTTAAGTAGGCTACTTTTGGAAATTGTGCTCTTAGTTTGAGCAGTCTTATCTTCCCCAACTAACCTTTCTTCTCCCCTTCAATGAAGGATATAAACTCATTTAATGTTTTCTACAGGCTAAGTATTTATATGCTGAGATAACAGTATACCTTACTACTTAGGGAATTCTGAGTTAAGGATGGTTTTTGGTGTGAGACTTTCTAGCTGTCCTGGTTCAGGGCAAATTTGGAACTGAACCCCCCCCCAAGGGGTTCCTCTAGAAAGCGGATTCAATTGGCCCCTCCCCCAACCGGTTCAGGGGAAAAAAAGCCTCCTTGGAGAAAAGTGGAAAAAACTGTCTATTTAACAATAAAACCTAACCAATATTAAACAATAAAACCCCTTGCCACTCCAAAAGAGATGACAAACTCAGAAAAGTCCCCTCCCCGGGTTGCAGCTCACCTCACTCAGTCTCTGATCAGTCCCTCCAGCACTGGAAATGCCGCGGCCCAGGCCCGGCCTGGTGGGCCACACGTGTGAGGTGCCGGTGCTCCCCTGGTGTTCAGTCCAGAGCAGGTTTGAACAGGTCCAAAGAAAAGGGAAAAAATCCCACAGTCCAGGGAACTTCTTTGCCTCAGCTAGCTAAAGCTAACTAAAAGCAAAGGAGAGCTCTGTCCTGCTGTCTGTCCATCCGCAGCCAACACAGTCCAGGAGCAGGAATGTGGAGGAGTGAGTGCAGTGTCTGAAAACAAACTGCTGCTTCTTCTCTCCCCCCTTCACTCTCTGGAACACTCTTAAAGGTGCAAAACTTACTATCCAGCATAAACAGAACGAGAGGACTGGGGATACCTGGGATGATGTAGCCAACCCAGGACATCAGCCTAGCATTTTAAAACCTTAGTAATTCATTATAACGAATATTTAAAACACTCCTTTTCACTTTAAGCATTGCTGCTCTGCAGAGTACATGCTTTTGACTTTTTCCTGAGTAAAGAATTTACTCATTTGAAATGTAATTTGGCCTGAGGTACGTTCTTGAATTTCAGTTAAGAATGCTTGAGTAACACACAGTGGATATACTCCTGTGAAAACTGCAGTTAGTATATATTCCAGAATCACCTTTTCATAAATTATTCAATTGACTCCATAAATACCTTTCTTTTTCCCCTGACAGTTTTGTCCCTGTTTCAGTCTAGCTTTCCTCCTGGTTTTTTTGTCTGAACAGCTTCAGAAGCTTCTTGTGACCTTTTGTTCCAACACACTGGTTTACTAGCACTCAAATTTCTTTTTAGTGGTTGTGGGTGAACTTATGACAGGAACTCAAATCTGTTTAAATTAAGTTTAATAGAATCATTATTTCAAAATGAATGCTTGAATATATTACTTAAGGTAATATGTGAATTTGAAAATGGTTTTTCCACTTGCAGATACTGTAATTAAACACAGAAAGTATTTTCAGTAATAGAGAACTTGACTCTACTTTGTGGTGTTATGTAAATGATTTAAATGACATCTTGGTTAATCAGTTTCGAATTAGGGGCAGAGGAAGAGCCAGAGGAGTCTTTGCTGGAACAAATACTGGTCCCAGCAACTCAAATACTACTTTTCAGAAGAGACCGAAGGAAGAGGAATGGGATCCTGAATATACCCCAAAAAGCAAGAAATACTTCTTGGTGGGTGTGGAGAAATTGATGTCTTATGCATGCTTTTTTTTTTTTTTCAAACTTTCTACAAGTGTAGAAGTAGCATGCATGTATGGACAGGGACAAGAGTAACTGTGAGACTATCAGGGTGGCTGTAGTGGTTGGTTCTGCTTATCTTTCATCTTTCTGCAGCAGGCTGGCAGTAACTGAGGCCTGACATGGAATTTATCTCCAAAAATTTCATCAGGGACTGGGGAAGAAGGCAGGTTCAGAGAAAATTTTTAAAACCCAACTTCAAATCAGAAAAGCTTGTGCTGTGTTTTCCTGGATTTACATCTGTATGACATTTGAGAATTGTCTTAGATTGGTCTGGAAGTCTACAGAAGTGAAAGATGAGGAAAAGCTGACAGTATTTGTGGATTTTCATAAGACAGACTCTGTTATGAGCAGTTCTTTGCTCTGAGTACTGTGGTAGTCACAAGAAAATCACCACAATTTTGATGCCTTTCTCCCATCTGGATTATGAAAGGAGGACCCTTGATGTAACCACTCTAAGTAGTGCAGTACACTGGATGTGTGGTGTCTGCTCCAGTTATTTCTGTAACAATGCAAACTTTGAAGGGTATTGTTTCATCATTAAAAGATGATAAGTAATGAAGAGAAGACCTTCTCCTGTAGCATTATAGCTTGTCACAAATATGTTAACAGGTAACTAAGAAATAATGCAGTCACAATTCAGATATTTCATTAAGGAGTTCTGTCTTCCTAGACATATCTAAACTTTTCTGATCTGTAAACAGAGATGTGATAATCTGTTCATGATATTAGAACAATCAATTTTAGCTATTAAACCTGAATTTCTAAAAATATTTTAAATTAAATCAGCTGCCCTTCAACTACTTCTGTTTAATTAAGCTGCATTGTATGGGTATGATACGTGTTTAATAGTTCAGACTTCTTTCCAAATCACAAGTTCAGAAAAACCATGTGTTGACGCAAGTGTACCTCACCATTGTAAATAGAAACTTTTTTTTTAATATTGAATAATGGTTTGTAGGTTTCATGCAGTGTGTAAAATGATTGTGAGAACATACCTAATTATATAATGCTGTATTTGGTAGCAAGTCAGCAAACAAAACCAGACAGCCTCGAATATTGTTTGGTAATGTTAGACTTAAATAGTTTGAACTTAATTTGCCCTACATTGTGTTGGTAAGCCAGATTTTCTGAAAACTGCCTTCAGTTGCCTCTTCTTATGAAGTATAAAGAACTCTCTTTGTGCTAAAGAAACCTAGCACTTTTCTATAGCTTCTTTTAGATTTTTTTTCCCCTCAAAACTAGTAATTTCTTCCCCTCAAAACTTGTAATTTTTTCCCCTCAAAACTAGTAATTCTTAATTCTGAGTGTAAGTTACAGACAAGTGATTTGTTACTAACATTTAAGTAGACCCACAGTGAATAAGGGCTCTTCAAACCGTTGTGTTGTGGTTTTAGTTACAGCATTATGCCTTTTAAGAATAATTGCAATCTGAAGAGAACTTTTTAACATTTACTTTGTTTTATACATTTGCTATAGCATACTAACATTATGGGGTACATTGAAGAGGTGTCTAACCTTACTCTTTTTCTGGTGTTATTGTAGCATGATGACAGAGATGATGGTGTGGATTATTGGGCCAAAAGAGGAAGAGGCCGTGGTACTTTCCAGCGTGGCAGAGGGCGTTTTAACTTCAAAAAGTCAGGTAGCAGTCCCAAGTGGACGCATGACAAATATCAAGGGGACGGCATTGTGGAAGATGAGGAAGAAACAATTGAGAATAATGAAGAAAAGGACAGACGCAAAGAAGAAAAGGTAAATTGTTCAGTGAATTGCAGATTAGGTACTTCATCTTGCACTATGCCAAGTAATTGGCTGCATGTAGGGATCACTTTAAAGGTTTTGGAGTTGATTATTAACAGTTTACAGCAAGAATATCTTCTTTCTTTCCACAGGAATAACCCGGAAGAAAGTTGTAGCTGAAAGAGCAGCTCTTGCACCACCCACACAACATTTTTAATATGTTTTTTTGTTGTCAAATGAATGTAAGCATTTTACTTAAATTTTACTGTTGGAAAGTAGTTTAGAGAGATTGTTTTCGTTTTAAGCCTTTAGAAAAAAATCATGATATAGTAAACTATGTTAATGATCGTACAGGTAGAAAGTAAAATATTTGTAACAACTTTTAAGAAATTTTACTGTTTGTTATATGCAGTGTAATTCTGCTTTGTCCAAATATATGGTCAAGTACAACTCTAAAAGTTTTGATTCTCCCCTATGTCTGTGTTTTATTCTGAAGTAAACTTACAGCTCTGCACACCTAAAATCTTGGAGCAGCATTTTTTATAAACTAATCACTACTTCTCTGTTGCCTTTTTATAAGAATTGTATTTAAGGGTAGTTATCCAGTCACAGTATAAGTACAAACAGCTGTGCAAAATGCTGATGGTATGTTAGTTCATGAGAATCACATTTACATAGTGATAAACCTGGATTCTTATTTTACCCTGCAAGGCTGCAGCAAGAATTTCACTTAAGCAGTGAAATCGTCACTCTTCATTAGTAGCCTAAGAAATACATATGCACATACAAACTACAGTGAGTTTCAAGTGTATTTTTTAATAGCTTAGTCATCAGCAGAACACTTAAGTTAATTTGATGGCAGTATCAATCTAGCTTCTTTTTTAGCAGTTTTTTTTTTACAGTTTGTTTGAATTGCCTCTTTAATTTCTCTGTGTGGGCTTGCCTCTGAGTGTGTAATCCGGCAAGAGTGAGTCATTCTCATGTACAGGATTTAAGTTAAAATGAGAGAGCAGGGCAGGACCAGGTGGGGGGAGAGAAACAAAACACCACAAAATCCCTGAAAAAATAAAACGAGATGTTAAAACCAGAATTGGTAAATATAATTCATATATACCAGAAGTGTGAGAAATTAATCTTAATTTCTTCAAAACTGATTTCTAATAATTGTGCTGCAAGAATTTTTGTAGCTGAAGTGCAGATATTAAGGGGATTTTGGGTTTGGTTTGTTTTTTAGGTTTTTTTTTGTTTTTTGTTTTTTTTGTGATTTGGTTGTTTTTTGGTTGTTTTTTAAATAGAACCCAAACCCTCAAGCTTAGTTTTAGTGGTAGTTACACACTTAACCTCTAGAATGTTAAGGATGAAAGTAATACACTTGAATTACCAGAACAAGGACATTCTAATACAAGAAGATTACTTTGCTTGTCTTTCTCAAAATGCTGTAGATAAACTAAATCTTAATGTTACGTGGAGTTAAGAGTGTAGTTGTTCTTACTCACCCCTTCAAAAGGCATAGTATCTTTAAAGTAGGGGAAAAAAAGAGAAGGAAAAGCTTTGATAGAGGTGTTAGTATTAAATACCTATATAATGTATCCCTTCTTATTTGCTTTATTGTTAGGAAGTAGTTAACTCTCGTATGCAAATTAAACACTAGAAGGAAGGAAAACAAAACAATCCTCACTGTAGCTGAATAAACTATTTTTTATGTTTTGCTAATTTGCTGGCAGCTGTGTAGAAAGGGAAACAGGAGCAATACTTGCCTCCCAGTAGTAGTTAGTTAATAAAGTCATTCCCTCTCTATGTTTTAAAACGTTTAGCCCAGCTAAACAGTGTTGCCAGATTGGCTTTTACATGTACAGTGCATCTTTTAATAGCTGTTTGAAGTGATAAACAGAGTATTCTTCGGACTTCTCAGCAAAACTCAGACTTTGTGTATTTTACATTAAAATAAGCAAAAAAGGGAACAAAGCAAACTTTGCAAACGAAGCAAACATCAGTCAAAGTCTTTCCTAATGAAGTAAAGTTAATCAGTCTGGAACTGAACAGGATCAAGATATGCTTGAGCTGTCATGACCTTATAACAGGTAATTTATATCATTTATGTCAAGTTGAAAATGGTTTATTAGGGTCTGTGTGTCACAAAGCAGTACAATTCCTGCAAGATGAGGCAGATTTAGATTTTGTACTTCAGCTGAATATCCAAGGAGATCTGGTAGAGATTGCTTTGGTAATGGCATTTGATCCTACAACCCTGTCTGGAGGTTAGATGATAAAAATTTGGGTTTTTTGCAATCCCTAATTTTGTTGTAGTTTATCAGAAATGTGATTTGATTACAGAACACACAATTACAGCCATTAACATTTCTTTAAATAAGTTAATTCGAATTAAGAGATAGTGTAGTCAAAGATGCAAGTTGCAGTCTGTCTCTGAGAGATCTGTAAGAATCAAGGTGGGAGTGGAGTTCACTTTTTTAATCTAAGTCTAGTGCTTCAGCACTTGCCTTTTAACATGAAGAATGAATTTTCACTGTTCTAAGAAAAAACATTTGTGAGCTTTCACTTGGTGCTACTAAGGTAATTGCATGACCTGTGAATGGAATTTCAGTGCATTTCACATTTCTCTTGTTGAAAGGTAAAGACCATCGCTGGCAGTACAGGGGGGAAAATTGTGTAGACATTATGCTGGTATAAAATGTTTAGCTATCTTTTGAATTCAGCTACTCATTCTGACTCCCTGCTCTCCAGCAATGAAGCACTTTTTAAGGACACCATGCAGAGATGAAGTGGATTTATAGAGCTTGAAGTTATCCCTGCAGTTCAGATAAAATCAGGCATACATTTTACTAGGCAAAAAAAAGGCCACCAACCAACATGGAATCCAGTAGTTGTACTGTTAGTACAGTGTCCATTTAATTTCTTGGTTAGGAATTAAATCTCTTCCCTATCAGGAACAGTCAGCATTACTGTAACAGTGGGCAGCTATGTAAGAGTAAAGCTTTCCTGCAGTTGCTGGTGCTTTAAAAGCAGAGCTGTCCCTGAGCTTTGGCTCAGCTACAGAGGTACAGCAGCAGCATTAAGCCTTGAGTCCTGTGTCACTTCTTGTTTTCTAAAGCTGGCTTGTCAGAAGATGCTTTTGTTCAGAAGATCCTGCAGGTCCCTTCTGTGCTGTTCAGAGCTATACCTGCTGAGTTGAAGCATTTCTGTACAAGTTCCCGGGTGCACCTCTCATTCAGTGCAGCTGGTTACTGGTACTGCAATGAAACTAAATTGCTCCAGTTTTGCTGCTGCTTGAGAGACCCTGTCTCTTCCTGGCTTTCCAGTAGAGCTGTGTGCTCCCATTCTGTTGACACTTCCCCTTCTTTAGTGAGGTGTTGGAGGAGTAGGTGAGAAGTACTTCTTTCTTTTTCCTTTAAGGCAAGCATTGTACAGTTTTTCTAAATATCCATTAAATCGTTTTACCCTTTCTCTCCTCAAGCTTAAAAACTTCCTAGTCCCCTGCAGCTGTACGGTGTTACTTACTGCTGTGTGTGTTACCAGTAGTGCTACTGTGTTTGGTGCTAGAGAATGGATCCGCGTGACACGGATAACAGTAACCAGCAACGCCGCTGTGGCAACTCCGGTACCAACGACAGCAACACCGACTGCGCAGACGAGGGAAGATCATCTCCAAGCACTGACTGCATAGCTGGAGGAAAAGGATGTATCTTCTCCTAGAAGCACTTTTAGCACTGCTAACTTTCTTGAAGTTTTCAAATTCTCTTGAGGAAAACAGTAGAAATCTTACAAAGATGAAGGAAGAGCAAGCGTGGATTTTCCAAGTCAGGTTCTGAAGTCGGTGTAGTCAGGTGTTACTGGGCAGTTGTTGCATTGAGGATACTTTGTGTATTTGTTTTAGGAGTGTGAATGAAGTAGTTAGGAGTTTGCTGCATCGAAGACCTAAACCATCTCAGTGTAGCTCCTTACTGTTAATTCAGTGAGTTTGCAGGCTCTGGTACATTTGTTCTGTTGGTGCGTGCTGTGTAGGCAGAGGCAGAAGCTCCCTTTCCCGTGAGTGCAGTGCCTTGGTCAGTCAGTGCGAGCTGGCCGCCGTGCGCTGTGGCCCGCCCGCATTCCCGGGAGCGCTCCCTGGGGAGAGGGGCAGGTCCGGCCAGCGCGGCGTTCAAACCGCTCCTCCCGACACCCCCCGCGACGGGCCTGCCCCGCCGCTCATTGGCTCTGCCGCGTCTCTGCCGGCTTCCTATTGGCGGGGCTGCGGCGGTGCCCGCCCCCGGCCGCCGGTGGCGCTGCGGGCGCGGGCGGCTTCGCTCTGGGCGCTGCGGTGGGTGCGGCCCCCGCCCGCCATGGCGCTGCTGCTGCTGCAGCTCCTCCGGCGGCTGCTGCGCTACCTCGGTTGGCCGCAGCACCAGGTGAGACCCCGCGGCGGCTGCCTGCGCCCGGAGAGCCGCTCGGGCGGGGCGTCCCGCCTGCGGCCGCTTGGCTGGGCGGAGGGAGGGAGGGAGGGAGGGAAGGTCGGCTCCGCGGGCGGTGGGGCGGCTTCAGCGCCCTCCTTGCCCGCAGCCGGGTTTGTCGGAGCACGCTGCCTGCACATGGGGGCACTGCCCTGACACAGGCGGTCAGGTGGCGCCTGTGCTGAACGTCAGAAAGTCAGTGGTGTTGGTTGCTTGTGCTCTGCTGTTTCAGATAAAAGGCTCCGTAGCCCTTCCCCAGTAGCAGCCAATGCCGTGCGCTCAGAGAGCGGAGCGGCGCGGCGGGCAGGCTGAGGAGGCGCTGGTGCCGAGCGTGGGGCCATGGGCAGCTCCTCCGGGGCTGTCAGCAGTGGGGCACTGCTGCAGCTTGTGCTGCTGAGACAGTCCTAGCGTTGTTTGTGGGAGAACAGCGACTATCTCCAGGAGTGCTGGTTTGGCTGAGCTGCCCTCGTTACTTTCTGGTTCCGTTGTTGGAAGCTGTTGGTTTTTTTGACAGGCCGCGTTTTTTGAAACTCACGTGTTTGGCAGCAGTATCAGTCGCACTCTCGGAACATGCCTTCCTTCAGCAGTCTCATCAGGAGGGCATTTCCAGCAGTTATATGCTGTCATAAGGAAGTATCAGGCCAAGGTACGTTACATTTATTTCACTGCTTTGCTAATTGTTCTTTCCCAAGACTTACACAGCTGCATGTAGATAATGGAATGATCATTTTTGTCAGTATCTCAAGATATTGGCCTTTGTGCCTCTTAAAAATATTCTGTATTTTGGCAGTGTTTCAGACACTGTCATAGTAGCATAGGCTTCTTTGGACTTTCAGCTTGAGAAGAGCATTGAAAGGTTAACCAAACTGCATTATATTTAATTACCTGTAACATGGAATAATGAAATAACTTTAATTAAAGTGAGATTAAGAACTGAGTGCTTTGATTTTGCTTCTCAGGTTCAAAGGTTTTCTGCTTTTTAGGTCACATCTGTTTACCAAAAAAAGGAATATGGATCTACTCGAAGTGTTGTCCGTAGAATTGGGACAATTCTTTCCTTGGAGCCCTACCCCAGACCTTATTTTCAAGTAAGAAATTTATTGTCATGTGTATACTTCACCTGTTTGTATTTTCTTGTTTCTTAATTTGATCATAGGTTTCCTCTTCTTTTTACCTTGTGTGATTGTGTGGTGCATCCCTTATACTCACTGTTTTCAACTTCATTATAGCACTGTTTAGAAATTCCTTTTTGCTGAGCCAGAACCTTCAATATGTGCTGAATCCAGCTTCCCTTCATACTTTTTTTTGGCATTCTTTGTTTTTAGTTTGTTCAAGACCCAAGTCCAATGGGTTATGGTGAACAAAGTGCAGCTCCAGCTCCTGTGGCTCCATCTCTTGCTGACGTCCTGTGGGTGGCAAATGATGAAGGACAAGCATGTACTAGACTTAGGTAAGTAAAAGTGTAAAAAGGAATAAAAGAAATAACTTTTGCATTTTCTGTGGTGCATGATTATGTCTTTAAGTTTGTTTTCCGTTATTCCTAGCCTTTTCTTGGAAGCATTTTGGGCTTTTGGGTTTGGGGGGGAAGTGAAGGCACTTCCTCCTTACCTGAAGATTATGCCTATGTAAAGTATTCTTTTCTGAAAGTTTTCTGAAATTGAGTCTCCTCTTTTCTCTTTATAGTAGCATGTCAGGTGCATTACTGGTACTTTAAATGATATTCACTTGCAAGTTATTTTGTGTGGGAGGCAGCTGGTTGTTGTAGTATACTGTAAGATTATTCCTATCTTTGTCTTTCTAGTTCACAGCCTGTTTGATAAACTTTATAAATGGGGAAACAAGAAAAAATATTTAAATGTCTCGCTTTGGTTTTTACAGTGCCGCGTGTAAGCCCTGATGGTTGCTTTGATGAAAAAACAAACATAATAATTTTAAAATTATTTTCAATATAGTTTATATAAATGTCTCTAGCTTTTATAGAGGGCTGAAGGAAAATATTTTTACAAATGATGAAATATTTCAGGTGGTTTGAAATGACAAATTGTCCTAGAATTTGCAGACACAAATAATATACAAGTTTTGTCTCTTTTTTTTTTTTTCCCTGCTGGAGAAGAAATAGAAAGTTGTCTTGCTGATCCTCTAAAGATGTGTTCAAAATCAGAGGATGAGTTAGAGCCAGAAGCAAGATTAAAATGTGCACATTTGTCTTGTCTTGTACTATATCTGTATAGGACAATGTAATTCTGCTTCATATTGGCATTTGTTTTGTCTGTGACCTTTGTGGTACTTGCCAGTAATGAAAATACAAGAAATTGATGAATTCAAATGACACTTTTCCTTGGAGAAGTTGGATACAGTGTGTTTCATCTTATGTTTCCTGAGGCATAATTGTTAAATTATAAAGGTTTGTTTGTGACAGCTGTAAAATAGCAGAAGAACAACAACATTGTTGAAACAACAAAAAATCCTGGCCAGTTTTGTCCTGCTCGTGCAGGCCAGATTCATAGAACTGTGACAGTTCATTCTTTTGTTGTTTCCATTCTTTGTTCTTCCTCCTCCTCTGGCTCTGTGGGATGTTTTTCAAGAGCAACTATTCTAACTGATATCTTTTCCTTCTCAAGCAGTGTTTATAGCAAGGGGGTTTTGGCAAATCAGAAAACAGTGCTTCAGGTCTGATTTGAAGTAAAAGGATGTTTAAAATAAGGGAAAAAGTCTGGGCTTTTTTCCCATCAAAGCTTAGTGCATCTTAAATGAATCAGGTAAATTTAATTTCTTTAAACATTTCATAATGAAATTCTGGTAGTTTGATATTATTCTTATAATTTAAGTTTATATTTGCAGGCACAGACTTGAAACAGTTATTTAAATTTAAACCTGAGACAGCACAATTTTCTAATGCTGTCTTTGGTTATAGTAGCTTACAGAAGGTGAGATTCTTGTTCTGTGAGTCTGTATTAAACCTTATTATTTTCAAGTACATTTTCTCATAGATTGTAACTACTTTGCTGCTGGCAGTGTTCATCTTAGAGTTTGATAAATGACTAAAATTTCTGAAGCCTAATTAAGACTTCATTATTCTTTGCCTCTCCTGCCTTTCATGCGGCAGGAAGGGAGAGACACCTTACGGTGTCAGTCTAATAATAATTGAATAATGACAATCTTACTGTATGACTTTATGATGTTTAATTATCCGAGTGAATTATCTGACTAATTCTTTTGATGACTTTGCAAGGATCTTCATTGTGCTTGAGCAAAGGGAGACTTGAAACATTTAAGAAGTTATGAGTAGTTAAAAGTGTAATTTCCTTTCACGTCTTGCTGAGTGACAATAACTTGCTTGAACAGCCCAAGTAGTTTTGAGGTTTCCATTGTTGGCTGAGCCTTTTGAATCTGTCCTGTTTTTGCTTTGTAGGGCTGAATTGAGGAGAAAAGAGAAAAGTATGGCTCCTCCTGATCCATATCCAAGTCTGGATTCAATACAGCGCATTCCAAAAAACAGTGCCCAAAAAGTCAGTGTTGATCAAGCAGCACTCCAGAAAATTTCTGCCCTTGAAGATGAGCTGACCTTTCTTCGTGCTCAGATTGCTGCTGTTGTTTCAGTGCAGACCTTGGGAAGCGTTCCCTCACGTAAGCCCTTCCAATCTGAAGCAAACCAATGTTCCTTTTTTTTTGCTTTAGAGCTTGCTATGTCTTATATTTGTAGAGAATATCTTTAACTTCTCTAACTGAAGATACACCAACTAAATTTACTGAATATAATATTTTGTTTTTCTTTTTGCTCTTTGGTGCACTTTGTCTTGTCTATTTGCCAAGTTCAAAAGCAATTGATCCTAAGTACTCTTCATACTAATTTCCTTGTTGGTGAAGGAGCTTAGTAACATCGCTATCTAGAGGCCACTAATAACTGTTTTAAAAAGTTACAGACTTTGTCCCTTTGGGATTTTGCACTGTTTCTAACAAATTATTAAACTAATGTGTAGAGGAAGAATTCTAAGTCAGTCTGGTTGGGGCTTTAACAAAAACAAATGCTACAGACAGATGTATCCTGGGTAGTTGGTCTCTAATATGCACCTCTGTCTTGTGACCTCTTTTTTTTCCTGGTAAGTTTTGAGTCTCAATTGTCTTACTTGCAGACCAATTCCACTGTGGTTGCTGAAATACTTGGACTGGTGTGAGGTACTTGGTACTTTTGTGTGGCATTGTGAGGCACTTCTGTGATTCAGCTGTTGTGTTGGGTCTTCTCTGTCTCTTCTCCATTGCGCTCAGTATTGTCACCTGTTTTGCATGTTTTGTGATTATCTTTTGCTTCATGTAGGTTATTGTGACTTCTAAACCATTGATCACCATATGTAGCAGCAGATTTTGCTGATTTATCTAGTGCCTAGATTGAAGACACAAGAAGTGAACATCAGAGCAGCACTTCAGATTCATTACTTCATGTATTCCAAATTTGTGGGTTTTAAGTAATGTTCTTTGTTTAAGTTTAGTTCTTCTTTGTTGTAATGTGTGAGGTTTATAAAAGAAAGACTGCTTTCAGAGGGCAGTCTTATCTTGACATAAAACTGATTAATCTTAGATGCTAATATATGTTGTTGTTTTTCTTCTCTAACTGTATGCAGAAGCCTTTAAAACACTCAGCACTCCAGGTGAATTTTACCCACTGCCAGCCATGACTTCTACGCCATTGTCCGTCTCTCACCATCACTTGGTAATTCCCTCGCCGCCTCCTCTTCCTTCTGGTGCACCACGTGCTGTTGATGCTAGTAATTCTGCACTGGAACTTATCAAACAACGCCGAGCTGCAAGAAACAGTGATTCAGCTGCAGCTAACAGCTCTGATCACCAGAGGACAAAGAGCTTTCCCAGTATGATGGATGTTTTGAAAGACCTAAACAAAGTTCAGTTGCGAGCTGTTGAGAGGTAGGTTGGGTTGGATGTGCATCTCAGCAAGCCAAGGCTATCTAAGCATCATCAGCACTTCAGTAGCACCAGAGAGCACCAGTCATTTAAAGGGCAGCTACTGCTGACAAACTCAAGTTGGCAGCTTCTGAGTTCACATTGTGAAATGTAAGATACTCGTGACATGGCTTTTAGATGCATTTAAAACATGCTGACTGATGCAGCATTTTAAACTGCTGTGCTGCTTCAGTATGCAAATCTCAGGTTGGTGTGGGGAGGTGAGAGGTCGCTCACAGGATTGCATGTACAGGCACAGGAAACGGATCTGAAAAAATAACCCTTCTGGATTCACTCTGAAAGGCCAAATGCTCAGGGAAACTTTAGAAAACTACTGCTAGCATACTCAAAATATCCTGGTTCAAGCTTTGAAGTGTTTACAAAAACATGTATCATTTATTGAAAATTTTTCATAAATTTGTATTTCAGTGGTGCAGTTGAATAGTATGGTATTGGATAGGATTATAAATATTTTTAGTGGACAGCTGTTTTGATGGTAAGTGCAGTGGACTTGTAAAAAAAATTGAAGTCTTTAGTTTTACTAAAGACTTCAATACCTCTTCTGGTGTCTGCTATGCTAGGTATAATAGAGATTACACCTTCAGGATTCTTTTCTGAACTTGGACTGAAAAAGTAAGAAAAACTGAGCCTATAATGAATATTTGAAGCTCTCAATGTGGGAAGAATGTCACTTGGCAAAACTTATTGTGTTCTCACGTCAGCATTTTCTTAACTGTGAGCTTTATCCCTGAAAATGACTAGGAAAAAACTTGGGCAAATAATTTGCATGGAAATCCAAAGCATCTCTTTATGCTTTTGATGACATTCTCATAGTAAATAACACAAATATAAAATGCACTTAGGTAAACCTGTGTGTTTCCTGTGTATATGTTTTTTTTTGTCTATAGTTCCATGTATGAAGAAAATGAGATGTTCAGGTTGACAGTTTTAACATCTTGAGCATGGGCATAATTAGCAGGAAGTGGTAGCTCGTACATTCAAAATACTTTCTGGATTTAGGCATCTATACATGTTCTGAAGCAGAGCTTAACTGAGTAATGAATAATTTATATTTTCGGGAGGAGTAATAATCAAAATTGTTGCAATTTTTCTGACAGTAGTTTAATGTGTGCACTGCAAAGGGAAGTCCTCTGTTCTCAGAAATTGAGAGCCTGAAGATCCCATTTTCTACCACCCAAACACTGTCTTACACATTGTGCAAGTGCTGTGAGGGCTTGTTTTTGTACGGCCCATGAACACAGTCCTCTCAGGTTTTGTGTTAAGCAGCGATTACTGTAACTGCCAGACTTAGAACTTGGTGTTGTCAGTGTGCATTTTTAGGTACAAATCATCAGCCTGGAAGTTGCACTTCACAAGCAGAACTCTGAACACTTCTAGGTTTTTCCACCCGCCACCCTCCCAAGATTTCTCAATGGTTAGAAAGACTTATGATTTATTGTCTTGGACTAGTCACTAGCTTCCACATTTATGGTAAGTTTTGGGGTGTAGGTGCCATTTTGATTTCTGAATTTAAATGAACTTAAAATGAATAAAATTTAAATTAAATTATGTTCACAGTGATTATGAAATACCTTAGTGGGACATTCCCATTAAAATACTTAAATGTAACTTATAAATTACTTTGTTTAAAACCTGCAATTTTGCCTTTTTTTGGCTGTTATTTGCAATACTTTAACATTTTGTGTTGATTTTTTGCCAGCTTTCTTCATGGAACAGCAACAAGTTGTGTTTTCAGGCTAAGAATGTGGCTGACAAGTTGTTGGGTGTAATTGTATCAGTTGTATTTGATTAATTGCTTTAACGCTACAGCAGCATTACTTGTGTAATCAGGGATTTATAGAATAGGGTGTTTACAGAAGTTGTGCCTCTAGATTTTGGATTAGTCAGCACAGGATTAGGGTCAGGAGACAATAACTTTTTTGTTGTCCTTCATAGGTCTCCTGGAGGTACTCCTCTTTCTAGACCCAAAAAGATGCAAAGTTCAGATTGGGATCCGGTTGCTGTACTAACTCACGCTCTAAAGCAGAAATTTGCACATAAAAATGATGATGAAGATGATTCCTTGGACAAAGAAAATAATTCTTTTGATAGCTCTCCATTTTCTAGTCCTGAGGTGCCAGTGGTATGTTTTTGTATAAGAATTTGTGCTTGTATTCTTGAACTGACTGCTGTTTTCATGGATACTTGCAGAGTTTTCACAAGCCTAGAACTTTTCCACAATTTTTTTAGCCATCAGCCTAGGTAGTTACTTTCTTTAAAGTATAATCAAAGCAGAAAATCTCAAAATAATTTGGTGGATTTAGACTGGTAAATGCACTTCTAGATGTGCAGAGAAAAAAACAACTTAGAAGACTGATTTTAAAAATTCATGTCATAGTTGAGTGAACTATGGACCGTAGCTTGATGGTGCCTGGCAGGTATCCATGCATAGAAACTGTGTGCTTAAACAGTTATTGACTAGTTTTTCAAATAAGGATATTAGGAAGGTCCAGAAAGGTCTCACTTATACACCCTAACTGCTCAGAAATGGAAATAAATACATAGTCTGTAATATTTTCCTTTGAGTGTAGTTTCCATACAGTTTGCATGTTTATCCAAAATGAAATTTGATTTTGTTGTAAAACCCACAAAGAATACAGATTTTCCTAGGAACAAAGAAGTGGTAGACAGAGCCATTGGACTCAGGTGGTTCTGAGCACTGATTTCTGCATATCAGCCTGTGCCAGCTACCTGGGCTTGTACAGTCCAGCAGTGCTGTTTTGTTGGGTTTTAGGCATTTCCACAAACCTCAGAACTCTCAGATGAGATGGATAGAAATAGGTGGCACTAATTTAAATCATGTCTCTCTGCTTAGCAATTCTGTCTTTTTATTGTGAGAGAAAATATTCGGGCTGTGGCATTTGATACCCTAATGGAGGGAAATAGTAATGGAGAACATACAGTGGAAATCCAAATATTCGTAGATATTCTTTGGAAGCTGCTCTTACATGTGGCTAGCTGTGTGGCTGAAAACTTGAGGAAAACTAATGTGTGTGTTCCTCTTTCTAGCTGTAATGATTTGATTTGATTTTTTTTTTTATTTCAGCTGCCACAAGGATTTTCCAGGCTAAATGTAGCATATATTTTACAGATTGCAGTGTGTCAACAGTACCTGGTGCAGTCTTAATAAATTTCTTGGACTTTTTTCCCCAAAGGAGAAATTAAAATGTCCTAAAAATAACCATGCTGGTATTTTTGATGCTGCAGACTATTGCACTGCATAGCTGACATACCTGATTCTAGATACAAAAATCAAAACTAGCTCCTGGAACAGCTTGTATATGGAATAGCTTTTGTTCCAGGATGTGACAGCTGGATTATGAAGTCCTGGAAGAGAGACTGCTTAAGGCCAGCATGTTTAGGAGTAGATACAAAAAGATGGAATTTTTCTGGTTAAAGCAGAATAATCTTATGACTTTGTAACAAAGTTTCTGTTAGCTGTTGAGTGTTTTGAAGAATAAATGTACTTAAACCAATTGCACAGACTTACTATTTTATTCTTTCTATGTTGAGAGAAGTGCAACCACTCCTCCAAAATGTTTTTCTTGTAAACATCTTCTAATTCAGTTTCTTGGGTATAATTTTAACTTCGTCTCCACTCTTTAGGTTGGGCGCTGCAGTCTGAAGCCAGATGCAAAACCCAGCCTTACAAGAACTGATGGATTTAAGCAGGTACCAGCATGGAAAGCGAGAGCTCAGATATAGTGGAGGCTTCCAAGGAATGTTCAGTGTGTATAAGTGGTGGGTCTACTTTGAAACTGCTGTAAGGTGCTGTAACGTGTTGTTCCAGATCATGTCTTTCCTATGCTGTTGAAGTTTGAGTGTTGCAGGGTTTTGTAAAATTACCTCTTCCTCCTCTTTGGTTTCTCAGTAGCCCAACTTGTGGATGTGGTGCTTTTACAAGAAGCACAAAACTGAGAGAAGGCTTCTATTGCTATGGAGCAGTGTCTTTGGAACCTGGGGAATCCAAGCAAGCAGTATGTGTGTGGGGGAAAACAAAGATTTATTGCTGTGGGAGCTGAGTGCTCTGTTTGCACTCCAGTGTAAATAACAAAGAAGTGTAAACTTTTTGTGTGTTATGACTACTGTATATAATGGTAATGCTTTTTCATGAGAGTGGGATAGTTGCCTTGGTTTTCTTTGGAGTTTACTGATGCAACTCCTTAGTCCATGTGCAAACAGTTTTCTAATTTATTTTGGGTCAGGAGATAAACTTTCATACTTGTGAAACTTTGTGCTGTGAGGAAACAGCAGGTCGTCTATTAAATGCCTGTAATATGAGGGAGTTGCAGTCTGAGGTAAAAAAGACCTTGCAGAGAGATCTGCTTGCATACAGTCTAAATTCCATATGTAATTAAATATTAATTTCTATCTTGGCATGTACATGTGAACTCAGTTTTGTTTATGAGAGCTTATAAAATAAAATTCTCTTTATTGTAGATGTGTGTAATAGTGGACTTTTGTGCTGCAGACTCTTTTGTATCTTAAGAACTGATCATATTAGACGAGTTCTTAAATTGAGTTCTTAAATCTTAAATTAAAGAACAATTTGTATTTTTTCCTGCCAGAGTAGGAATGACTTAGTAAAGCCACTTATTTACAAATTTATTTATGAGCTGCTGTCACCTGATCTTTTGTCTAACAATCCTGATGTATAAAACCCAAGTCCTGTCAGACTGTTGAATGTGTCCCTTATATCCTGTGTGTCTTCTATTTCCATGCTCACTTATATGGAGAAGACTGACATCTGCATCCCCTTTTACTGCTGAGTCTTATTTGCACAGTTGTAAGAAATAAGTGTGCAATACCATACTTGCATTTCGGTTTAAAAAAAATTATCTTTTGAGTAAAACTGGAGCTTAATTGATTTGATATATTATGCTTCTAAAATTAAATCCTCTAGGCATTTAACTCTTCTGGATTTAGTAATTATTGGACTTTATCATATTCTCCCATTCCTTGATTGGTCCATAACAGTTTGGCCTTCACTTTCATCCAATGCTTCACTTTCTTCCAGTGCTTCTTCCAAAATAAGCATTTGCTCCTTTCTCTACCTAAACTTGATAATTGCTATGAAATCTGTACAGAATATCCAGCTCAGCCCTATGCTGATAATTTTACCCTCTTCTGTCAAAGCTCCTCATTGTCTTTTGTCTGCTCTCTGCTGTACAAGAGCAGCAGGCAGTGACAGGTGAAGGAAGTCTGTGCAGTGTCTGCTGAAGAGGACATGCAGGCAGGTGAGTCCCAGTGAGCATAAGAGCTGTGAATTGGCTCCCTCTTGCTCAGTATCTGCAGTGCAGAGAGTGCAAGCAATCTGGTCTGTATCAGCGTTCCTAGATCCAGGCAGTGTCAGAGGTTGTGGCCCTGCTGTTGTGACTGACAAGCAGGATGGAGTTCCTTCTTTGAGAGACTGAATTGTGTGCAGAGCCATACGGTAGTTACATCAGTTGCTTTATGTGACCAACAGTTTCTTCTCTTCCTGAAGAACAATTAGTTTGGACTCCTTTTGCAGTTTTTCTGTTCTCCCCAGAGTTCATCATTTAACTACAAGTTAGGCCAACAGGAGCAGTTTGCGGTGAGAATTTTGACTTTGGAAGTGTCTTTTCATTTTAGAAGGGACTTCTGAGAAATTTCTCAGTACCTCTTAACACAAATCTAGTGTCAGAAGTATCAGCAAATTTTAGTGAGCTTGTGGTTGTTGGATACTGTGTGATTTTTTTGTCATTTTGATGTGAATTGTGCAGTGATATAGTTTATAGCTGATGCACTTCCTTAGGGAAAAGAATAAGTAGTGGACCGTGTGATTTCCCCCCCCCCCACCTACATATGTTACAAGAACAGGTTCTTTATTTTATGTAGTTCCAGATGTAAAGAAGTCTGTGGGTTGTATCTGGTCACATCTGACAGTTTTTAATACCAAGAAGTTGGAAAGCTTAGTAAAAGTTAGTAATGAAAAGTTCTATCACTCGTTGCAGAGATTTTTGTCCCTTTTCAGAGCTGATGGAAATGTGGCTTTGTCATCTTATTTTCTTTGACTAAAACTTCTGTATCAACAACTGGGAACCATTCCTGCTTCCTGTGCCCACCTAGAATCCATTCCATGTTTTTCCTACAAATGCCCTTGTTTACATAAAGTCCCTGACTGAATTGCTCAGTCACAATGCAACTCAAGAGTTCTGCTATTGATCTGGGAAAGGAGGAGGAGGAGGCTCAGGAACACGAGTGCTCTATTGGTCTGCTGGCACAATCTTGTGAAAGGTTGTGCCTACTTATCACTGAAGAAGTCGGAAAAGCTTACTCTCCTACCACTCCCAGTGAATTTTTGGGCAGGATGTCTTCCTTCAGGAGGTGCTGAGGTGGTTGCTGGAATGAAAGTCGGTTTTGTTTTTCTACTTGAAAGACTTAAAAAGTGTGTATATGGTATCCAATTTTCCAGGTAAAAAATTGAAATGAGTAAATGTTTCACATATTTTGAGTAAAAGGGCTAGAAGGAAAAGTAGACCTTTAAATGCAGTCCTTTAAAAACATTAGGAGATCCTAAAAGATTTGCATTCTCTATCAGCGAGCTTCCCGTTACAAGGAGAATAATAATACAATTACCTGACAATTATTGTCAAAATACCACTGCTGACATATTCCTATAATATACCAAACCTATCCAAATACTCACTACTTTGTGAGGGACAATTAATATATAATTTGACATGTATTAATCATTATATTAATATATATTTAATTGATCAATATTATCTCTGTACATGGAGGTACAGAGTTTTTGGATGAACATAGAGCAGAGAGTATCCAACAGTGTTAACTGACCTCAGTCAATTCTTCTTGTTAGCAATTAATGACCTTGTTCTTTAGTTCCACCTGAATAGTAAAATTATATATAGGGTTCTTGCAAAAGCCAAAATGACAAAGGAAACCTACTAGACAAATTAGCCTTGAGTCACTGATCAGATACTTTGGGGAAAGGAAGTTCTGCAGGCAAGACTATTGAGCCAACTAAAAAAGAGATATGATCAAATGAAATGCAATTGAAGAAAAATCAAAATCAGGAGTTTTAGTGGCTACAAGAAAGTGATCTGGGAAAAAACCAGGTGCAATGCAAAGGATCAAAAGATGCCAAAACTAACCTGACAGATGTTGCAAAAGCAGGGGAAAAATCAAGGAGAAGGACACAACTTTGAGGGGAAGATATGAGGGACCTGGCATGGATACTTAAAAAAAAAAATAAAAATCAATCTTTGCCAAACTGAAAGCCATCAAAAGGCAGGGCATGCCATCAAGTGCAGGGACATGGACCAAAGCTTGCCAAAATTGATCCATTAAAATCCCAGAAAGAGAATAAAAGGACTTCCAAGCATGATGTCCCAGTGTTAAGGAAGGGCAGCTGCGAAATGTTATTCCTCCTTTTTCTTAAATTTATTTGCTGGTGGTTCTAGGTACCTGGGAGATATTTATCATCCCGATTCCTCTGCCAGGTTCTCAGACCCCTATGTTGTTTAGCAATACATTTTTCATCATGATGCTGACTTCAGCTACATTTGTATTACCTTCCAGGTTTATCTGAATATTTTATTAATTGTGTACTGTATTTTAGGGCATTGTTGCACATTTGTGTGAAATTGAGTAGTTTACAGTGAGGAAGGTGCCCTGCTGTGCCTGTTGTGTGCAAACAAAGAAGGACTGCTGCGTCATGGGATGGTTGGAGACATCTTGGGCACAGTAATCCCTGCGCACTAGTGGTTTCAGTTCTCAGAGAAGTAAGAAGGTGAGTCAACAGTTCTGCTATCCTGGACTTCTGCAAGACAGACTTTGGCTTGTCTAGGAGACTGAGTGAATCTCCTGGGGGGCAGTCCCAGAAGGCAGAGGAGTCCAGGAAAGATGGACATTCCTCAAGAAGAAAATGCTACTGGCAGAGTAGGAGGTGATTTCTGTGGAGGTGGGCAAGACCTGTCTGGCTGGATGGAGAGCTTTGGCCTATGACCTTTGGAAGAAGGGGCAGGCAACTCAGGAGGACTACAAGAATTTTGTGAGGTAACTCCAGGAGAAAATTACAATAGTCAAAGCCCAACTAAAACTTAGTCTGACTGCTGCAGTAAAAAAATGTTTCTCTAAATACATTAGTAATGACAGGGAGGCCATGAAGAAGCTTCATCCTTTTCTGGGTATGGGGAGAAACATAGTGACACAGGACCTGGAAAGAGGCCGAGGTACTAAATGTCTTCCTTCTCTCATCCTTTAATAGCTAGACCACTTGTTCCCTGGGTACCCAGCTCCCCAAGCTGGAAGACAGTGACAGAGAGTGGAATGAAGCCCCCATAATCCAAGGGGAAACAGCCAGTGAGTTGATGCCACACTTGGCCACTCACAAGTTTGTGGGGCCAGATGGGATCCACTCAAGGGTACTGAGGGAGCTCGTGGAAAAGCTCACAGAGTCACTTTCCATCATTTGTCATCAATCTTGGCTAACTGGGGACTTTTAGTAAAGCCTTTGACCGTTTCCCACAGCATTCTCCTGGAGAAACTGGCCTGTCATGCCTTGTACAGATGCACTGTGAAAACCTGTTTGGACAGCTGGGCCAAGAGAGTGTTGGTGTATGGAGTTACATCCAGCTGCAAGCTGGTCACTAGTGGGATTTCCCAGGTATCAGTTTGTTGTCATCATATTTCAAAGGCTCCCATATCTTCTTGGTGATTTGTCATCGGCATCTCCTCACAGCACTGACTCCCTCTTCTTCTCAGTACAGACAACAAACTTCAGCCCTCTTCACAGCCCAACTGATAAACTCCAACTCTCTCCTCACCCAGCTTACCCACTCTTGTAGCACACATCTCTTTATAGGAAACAGCTGTGGCCTGTTCCTAATATTTGGTGATTAGTACAGCTGCAACTCTTCAGGGGTGAAACTACCTTCTGCACTATTCTCTTACATTCTATCCCTCCACATCACTTCTGTCTTTATCTCAGTGTGGGGATTGCTGTTTGTAGATGTTTCAGTGGTTTAGAGCAATGTACATCATTCTCCATAGTTATGCCTTGAAACACTTTGTTTAGGAACTCAGTCTTGAATTGTGGTGCTAGTTTTCACAATATCTAAAACTGTATTGTGAGTAGAGGCTAAAGATGACAGCTGTCCTCCTACTTCAGAGAATTTTGGCACATGTCAGTATTATTTGGCTGGATTATTTACAAATTTTGATTATAATAATCAAAAGGCCCTTCTTTGGATATTCATTATTTTCCCCAATAATCCTGTCATCAGGACCTCTCCTTCTGCAGTGGAAATTTGGATAATTTTTTTTTGCACACTGGAAGAACAACAGCACGGTGCTTTTGTTCCAGCTGTGTTTCTAGACCTCCTTACATTTTAATTTCTGCTTACATTTTCATCCAGCCTGGAAAGCTAAAGTAGGCCTTAAATCACATTATTTATGTATCTTAGGAAGAGTGTTCAGACTTTCATTGTTTTTGGGATGGATGTATTCTGACCTTTGTTTAAGGCTAATTTTAGGCATTTGATTTCAATGGGACACAGAAGAAAAAGCAGCAGTCTAAATTCTCTCTTTAGGTAACAGAGACATGGCAGTAAAGTCTGCAGGGGTGGAGTTGGCACTGATTGCTTCAAACTTCTGATCAGCTAAAAATGTCTTAGATTAAAATACATTTGAATATCTTTTAAAATAATTGATACAAATAGTTTTTACATTTTGCAGATGAACTGCATGGGTTTAACCACAAGAGAGCAGTATCACACCAGGTCTATGTTGCAAGTCTTTAACTAAAAGAAATTCTGCTTTGTCAGCATAAAGTCTCACAACAAAATTTTAATCCCTTTATCTTTTTATTTTTATAGTGATATACACTAAATTGTCGGGGTAGATTATTCTGTGTTATTAGCATTATGATGAACTGTATTTATGTGCACTTGGATTAGTAAAAAGTCAACACCTGGCTCATTTATTCCCTTCACAAAATAAAACTGCCACTTCATTTTCTGGGAGAACAGGCTGAAAATTTTATTTGGTGAGTTAGAGAAGAGCTTGAGCTGGTAGTAATTTTTTTAATGAAAAAATATTCTCTTTATCCCATGTAAAATGGCCATTGGACATTTCTCTTTGTGGTCCACTACACACATAACTTCTAGCTTATACAAGTGAAAATATGCTGCTTTTTACTGATTAAAAGTCAAAGTGACAATAGGGCATAGAGATTCACTTTTTTTTTCTTTCAGATGAAACACTATACTGCTCTTCTGTAAACATATGCATTCTTTGCTTCTCCTATGTGCACAGTGACCAGTTGAACCAGTTTAGGTGTATCCATAAAGCTGGGTATGGGAATGTTTGCAGAGCTGGGCAAATTTTAACCTTTAGTAGTGTCAATCTTTAAAGTGTCCACTTCATTCTTCCCGTCTGTGCTTTCTCTTTGGTAGCCAACATTTTGTTTAGTTGGAAAAGTTAAACCAGATTGATTGTTCCCACTTCTCTGTTTCACTTTATAGTTCTCATGCCATAACACAGCAGCTGTGTTTGCTGGGAGGCAGGTGCCACTGAGCAACAGCTGCTGGCATAAAGGAGCAGTAGGAAGAAATTTAAAGTAAGCTTAGTTTTAGGTGTTTTTCCCTGTGTTATTCTTGCCTTATGGCTGTTTGATGCATTGTTACCTTACAGTTTACAGCTGTATTTGTCCTGGTTTTTTATAATGGGAACTGTAGGAATAACTGAAATATCAGAGGTTGTGTGTTCTACTGCTGAAGTGAGGGGTTTCTGTCCTTTGGAATATATTAGGTGTTTTTAATGTGTATTCTGTTGTTTCTTACTCAATTTTGTCTGCCTGGTATTTTTGCCGTCATTTTCAAGCAGGTGTTTTTGCTTGACTTGCATACCATGTTTGACTGTCATTTACTGGGGCAGGCTTGATAAGCCAGGCTGTTTTTAAACTCTTTCTTTGCTTGTATGGAAGTGTTTCTGAAGAGAGGACAAACTCAATGTTCTTGGTGTTAATTTATTAAGTGTGGAGTTCCTTACCAGCATGTACAGTGGGAAAATAATATCCAGCTCAGTATTTTGTGATAGTAAAAACAGGTAGTTTGAAGATGTGCTTTGGTTTGACTCAGGTGAGATGTGAGCTTTATCAACACCTCCTGTTCCTGTCTGCTCATTTGACCACTCCAGTATTTTTCATCCATTTGTGTTTGCTTCTTCTGTCTGTTTCTCTCATATGCACTGTCTGCATGTGCAAGAATTATATTAAGGCTTTACTAGTTACATTTCTGGGGAGTCTGCTTTTTCAGGACTTCTAGCAAATCCCCAGCCCATTTATTATTTTTCAGTAGTGGCATAGCCTTTTCTTGCAGGTTTGAAGAGTATACTTTGTATTTTGTATATCAGAACAATGCAGCTGCTAGTGAGACTTATACCAAATAAGTATAACCTAGCTTGTCACTGAACTAATTTTTGATGTTAAATTAGGTTTTTTAGTTCACAGATAAAAGAATATATTGAAGAAACATTGACATAAGGTGAGCAAAATAAACAGAATTTGTGAGCTCCTGCTTCGTGCCTTGTGAGCTCTCGGAGCTGTTGCTAGGAGAAGAGCTTGGTAACAGTGCTCTGAGCTGGTAGTTGCCTGGGGAACCCAGAGACACTTGTGCTCTTTCTACACATCTGTACCAAATCACAGTGCTTTTCTTCCATGTACCCCCTTTTTCCTCTTCTCTAGCATAATAAAAATTGTGGGGGATCTTGACCACAGGACCAAGTCCTTTGTCATCCTTCAGCATACAGGTGTCACAGTCAAGACTTAGAAGCTTTTGTGAAAATGGTACTTGGCCAGATCTTGACTGAGCATGATAGTGGTGAATAGCTGACCCAATACAGGTTGAGGATGGTGAATATCACACCTGGTAATGGGCCCTGGTGCTTTTATTTGGAAGTTGTTGCTGTTCCATTGCTTTAATATGAGTAAAAGTCTCACTTAGAAATTGCATAGATTTTAGGAAAAGTGAAATGTATTTACTTAGGAAAAAGCCCAGGATCACTAATTACCAGTGAAGTAAATATTTGATGGAGGAATAAGTTAAACTCTGCTTACTAGAACAAAAAAACTTAGAACTGCAGATGGCTAAGCAATTTAAATCTGCAAATTCTAAAGAAGCTGGCTGTCAGACATATCTGGCCCTTTATATTTACTTTGAATGAATTTTACAGTAATACAGAAGTTCAGAAAATTGTGTCATCTAAGTTTTCTTTTTAAGAAAAGTGGGGTAAGACACATGACTATAGGTCGATTGGCATGTATCAATTCTAGGCAAAAATACCCTGTACAATGGTATCCTTTTGCACAGTTGGAAATATGGGATTTATCTCTTGTGACTTTATTGTAAAATAGATGTTTTAAATCATCTTTAACAAAAGTAGCTGCAATAGAACACTGTAAATTAAAATACAACATTTTTATTACCCACAAAAGTAGATGTTAAATGGATGTAGAACTGATTAGCTGCCAGATAATAGTAATCACTGAAAGGAAGTACTTCTACTAAAGATTACAGAGAATGGTACTGGACTGATGCTGTTTCATATTTTTAGTAATGAAATAAATTATAAAATTTGTGGATAATTAGAACCAGATATTACATAGAGAGAAATAATGAAGATGTGAATGATGGCAAAAAGCCACAATGATAATGCCATAGCAGGTTAGGTCTTAAGAAGGAAAGTACATTCTAGTACAGTCAGTTAAAAACTATAAAGCTGTTTCATTCACACTGTATTATTTCAGAAACAGAAAATCTGTTTGCAGTGACTTGATTTGTCAGTGAATGCATGAAGATTAAAAAAAGTGCTAAAAGCATCTTTCTGTGTCAGAGAGAAATTGTAATACTAGGCTTTTGTAGGAAGTGAGAACTAAAATAATTTAAATGAGAGTGCATTTCAATAATGGGCATGACATCCACAGTGGGAAGTGGTGACTCTTTATTTATTCTCTGTAGTAGAGCCCAGTGCTGGTTTGACAGTGACCCAACTACAGAGTGAAACAATTATCCCTTTTTGACAATGGTGCCTTCCTTCCTCATATGTTTATTTTCTAGTGTATTTATCATAGGTTGTCTCAGAAAGAGCACAGCTCTTACTATATTCGTTTTACCTCTCAAAAGTCCTCTTAGTTTCACAGAGTAGCTCGTGCTACTCTTGAAGGTGCAAAGTCTTTGCCGATATTCAGATATTTAAGAAGACTTCATTCCATCATGAATCTCAGTAAAATTGAAGCTTGTAGATGTGCCATGCCAGCTGAAAAATGACATCTGCATTATTATGTAAGATGTCTCTGAGAGCAATGTAACACCCACAGGCAAAACTTCAAGCTGTCAAGTAACTCAAGTGATGATGTAAGCTCTCCCTTTAAATTAATGATACTGAAGTATCAGAAAGAAAGAACTGTGGTTGAATTGGTGAAGGAATAAACTCAAAAGGAAAAAAAACAAAACAAAACAGGACCCTAAACTCCTAGCAACACATACAGATTTTTTTAAAGGTACCGGAGGTCATCAATTCACTTTTTCCACAAAACCATAGAAGTTGTGCTCCTTTATCATTGAAGTAAAAGCTGTCCTTTCACATGTTGCTCTCTTCAGGATCTATGATGATTTGTTTCTTGACCTCTAACATGGCTCTTACTAAATTATTTCTATTATAACAATTTGTCATGGGAGCAGCATGGTGTTCCTTGAGTGGTTCCTGATCCATAACTAGAGCACTCAAAAGTGTAACCACAGTAAAAATAAATAAACTACACCTCTATTTAGCATTTCTCATACAGCATGACTGTTGAGTTGCCATAATCAAAATGCCAGATAATTTTGTTGGTGGTTTGTATTTCAAAGCCTGTCAACATAAAGGCCTAAGTAGAGGAACTGTTCAGAAAAAAATGGGGGCTATTTGTCACACAGGATTATATTGTGACATGTTTAGGTCTTGGGCAGGTGGAGGATTTGGTAAAAGGCAGCTGAAGTCCAGACTTTTCCTATGCTTCATCCTAAGAAAACATTAATAGTAATATTATTGTCTATTCTTTCTTAAAACTGGAAAACTGAAATACTCTTTAAAAAAAGAGAAAATATTTCATACTACCGTAAAATATGCTTAATAAAAAGTGGGATGGGAATTGAAGCAGGTCTGAGCCTCAAGAAGCTGTTTGTCTTGAAATCAAAAAGACAGGCTTTATTACAATAAAACCTTCACAGTTTTATCTAGGGAGAATATAGGAATTATCAAGGAAGACAGAAAATAAAAAAGGGATTGTGACCTTGCACACAAGTCTTTGCTTCCACTCAACTCAATACCTTTCTGAGTTGCAGCAAAGTCTCTTAGGCCCCTCTCCTGTCTGGCTGACTGTGAAGGCTCGCAAGAATTTTATTTACTTGATGCATTCTCTGAGTGAGCTGTGAGCTTCTTGCTCTGGCTCTCTTGCATGAGGTATCCTGCAGTTTCTGATCTTTCTATCTTCCAGCTAAATCCAGAGTATCTCAGAGAAGAAAGAATACCCTGCTTCTCTTGAGAGGGAGGGGGAAATCACATTGCTCTTTAAAAGTATGTAACTTACGAATTGCAATTATGTTTGGAATCATAATAGATACCACCATTTCCCAAATCAAATTATTTTTTGTGTTGCTTGTGATTAGTTGGTGTTTTGAAGAAGCTGACCATAATTAGATATGGACGAGAGGGGATGAGGGCAAGAAGGTAAAAATTAAGCTTGATAACCAGTTTTAGTTGTCTCCAGACAGGGCATGGATAGACCAAGCACAGAGGATTTGTGAGGATAAAGTGCAAAAGGAAATCAACTGCACAGCTTCTTATCCAAGTTTTTTTACTTTGATTCACGAATCCCATCAGGTAACAAAATTTCTGTTTTATCTTTGTAACTACAATGGAGTTAAATGAAGGAAGTGTATTTGCTCTGTTAAAACTTTAGTACACACTTTTATGTACCTAAAGCCAATGTGCCAATGTCACTTAGCCATTTTGAGTAGCTGATGTTCCCATCCCAAATCTTATTTATGTTTCTTGTATCTGCCTTTATATAGGCAGTCTTCAGGCAGTGGCATTGTTGAGGAAGATTTCCTTTTCATGTGGGAACTGGGGCACTTACCATGTACATCTGTGTGCATATTAATTTAGCCCTAGCACTGAATAAAAGACTTCAAAGCACCAAAGTGCAAGGGGCCACTCCTTAATGGTCCATGCAGAAATGGTGGAGCTGGTGGCAGTAACTTTCCTGATGCACTGAGGGAAATAAATGTGCTGCATAAATGTTGTACCACAAAGGGCAATGGTGATGCCTCAAACTACTTGTCATCTACATGAACCATCATCCCAGCAAAACAGTACATTTTTTTAAACAAAGTAATTCCACTCATGTTTTGGTCTCTCAGCTAAGGATACTAATGTATCTATTTTTTCTCCTCCTTCTAGAAGTTGACTTGAAATATCACAAAGCATGGCAGATACAAACAAGTGATCTTTGGGACAATAGTTTCTCAATCCGCCCTTGAATCTACCGTATGTTCAGTACTTCCTATTTTCTTTGCATTTTGGTTGTCAAATGTGGACTAGCCCCTGAGAATATCTGCAGGTGTTGGTAGGTCTAGTTACAGAAACGAGGCTGGGCATCAAATACATGTGTAAGTGTAGCACCAGGTTTTTGTTTTTGGTAGCTATATTTCTTTCATAAATATGCTTATATGTGAGCTGAGCTCATAGGAATCCTCTACACATACAAATGGAAAATCTGGATTTGGAATGTAACAGCTGCTGAGTAGCATGAGTAGGTCAGGAAAGCATCATTTTAAACTAATGGTGGATTTAAGTATTAAAGTGTATTTTCTTCAGGATTACAGTTTTAGTAATATTTATTTGTAACCAGGAATTCCCTTTTTGTTTCATATAAATGTTCAATCTTTTAAGCTTTTCTATGTGGTTAAAGGTTAATATATTCTTATGGCAGCAACTTCCATATGTATTGCTGCACTTTGTTTACCTATGTTTTGATTTGGGGAATTCAGAAGCTCTCAGTCTGCCCAAATGTTCTGATTTTTTAATAGGTGATACTAATGAAGCTACAGTATTTTTTCCTCTCTCTCTCCCTCCTGGAGGCTTTTCGTGATTCAAATTGCTTTTTGCCACCCTTTGCACTTCCCACTCTTGTACTTGCACTTTCTAGAGTGGGATGATTGGTATAAAAATTGAATTTATCTTTAGGTGGTAGGAGTGCTGGAAATAATAGGACAACTCCTCTGTTTGTATGAATTCTAATACTCCATTTTAGTTACAACTTCTTAAGACACCCAGATCCCCTTCCTAATCTAGTAGTACAATATATTTAGAGCTCTGTAGGGTAGAGGATTCAAATCTTCTCTCTAAATTATATTACTATAAAATCTGGCATGAAATCGATCTGCTGCTGCAATACTGCCTTGTGTCTTAGGTCTGCATGGCCAAGGTAGCTTTTAGGAAGTGCTGCTGCTGGTAGCAAAATCCAATTGTCACGGATTAATGTGTTGCACGGTGTTCAACTCTGCCTAAGAGCCAAACTAGCCCAGGATGCAGTGAAATGATCCACTGGTTTTACTGGTAGAGCAACTTCAGACTCTTCTCTAACCTGTGATTCATTTGCTGTCAGTTCCTGAACAGCTGTTTGAGACTCTACTGTACACAACATCAGTGAAACACTGAGAGGTGTAGAACTGGGGACACCACAAACCTGCTTTGTTGGTAAAACCAGAGTATTTTGTAATAGCACTCATTTTATCTAGAAGAGGATTGGGACATTGGAGAGACCCTGCCTTCCTCACCTTTAGAGAAAAGGAGTGTCTGTCACATAATTGATTGTCACAAACATATTACACTGTTTCTTCTCTTGTTGAATAGATATATTTCCAAGATTTTCCACCTGAACTTTAAATAATAATTAAGTATTTGGCCAGGACAAAAATATTGCCATATAATTAATTTTTCTTTTGCTGTTCATTGATGCATTTCACCTTGCTGGTCTGCATTTTTTGTTTTGAACCATGGAACATCAGCATCCATCCAGACAGTGCCTGTGCAGAGTGGGAAGATGTATTGATTTGGCTGTACTTGAAAATAAATGTTAAATCTGTTATGGAAAACAGAGTGGTTTTCCAATGGTGACTGTGTAGAACACTCCTGGAGAAACCATCACAACTCCAACCCTATACAGGACAGATCTCTAAGGGGCTTCATTCTAAAATCAATTTTGCAGTTCTGCTTGCATCTGGGGGACAGAGGAAAACACTGTGATTCTGAAGGGTGCATTTTTTTTAGAAAAGTTTAATTTTAACATGTTGGCTAAATAGCACTGAAACAAATATATTTCCAGCTCCTGTATTTTGTTCAATTGTAGTATTTGCATAGCATGAACTATGTGAGTATTGTTGCTGAGCACTTTGAGATACTAATGAATTCTGGCTTGAGAAATGTGTCAGAGTCAGGAAGAGTCCCTGCAGTGATACCCATCAGTGATGACAAGTATTTCTCACTTAGAAATACTTATCAGTGTAGAACATCAATACTTCTCGTATTTTTAATTAAACTTCAGAAGATTCTGTCATGTTGCACATATAAAGAACATGGTCTGAAAGAGAAATGAGAAAATGGAGATTGAAACTGACCAATGATCCTAAGGAGAACACATTACTGGAACTGAAACAATAGTTTAAGGAAAACTCCTTCAAATACTTAACCAGGGAAGCATTTTCCCTGGGGTTTGAAAATCCTTCTACTACATGCTTAGGAAAATTACATGGAAATGCTTTCCTTGCTGGGAACTCCATTTATATTCATACAGCAAGTCTAAGGGGAAATTTAGAGAAAAATTCTTCTCAGAAACAGCACACTAGGAAAGTGATTATTCTGTTGGTAGAAAGGAGAGGCAGTGAGAGAATGGATGCAGGGGGATTTTTGCTGCCTTGTCAAACCAGAATGTCTTCTGCAAACAAAGGAGATCCTTCAATCAACTGGCTTTACCAAAGAACTTGGAACACTTCACTTTTTTTTTTTATTAGCTGTCATTCTTCGACATGATGAATACTTACAGCAGTATGTTAAAAAAGATACAAGTTAAATCTCTTGGCATCACTGCATAGCAGTCACAGCATTTTCACACAATCTAGTGCTTCCTTTCAGAATGATGCATATGGCATATATACGCACATATGGGGGCTGATTCTTGGTCCCAGTGAAGTTGGGGGGACCAGTGTTTGGCCCATAGAGTTGTATAAGATATGTGACTATGTATATATAAAATGCTTTACAATAAACATGACATATACAATCTTGAATTCAAAGATAAGCAGAATATATTTTACATCCATGTCAAGCTTATGGTCTGCACTTAAAAGTTTATGTACCTAAAATATTGGATGGATTATAGAAACAAAGAGCAACAGTTTGCACCAATCAAAGTAATTTGAATACATATTCATGGCATGAAGCTTGCCTTGTGTTTTTGTTTTGTGTTTTGGGATGGCTTTTTTTTTGCATTTGCAGGGTTTTAATTCGAATTTAATTATCGATTTTTGTGGGCTGTGGCGATCATGGGGACATCAGGACGGGAATGGGCATACTTTATGGACAACTTTATAGATTAGTGACTAAAAATATAAGGCAATAAGTTATGGCTGGTACCCTGTCTGGTACCTGAAAATAAAATTGTGACTACTTGAGTTTTTCCTTTCTGAGAATTCATTTGGAAGGGCAAAGTGTGCCTTCTGTATCTAATTTGATGGAAACTTTAAGAGAAATTGAAACCCCAGATTGCAAAAGCTGGTGAGATCACTATGCAGTGTAACAACAGCCTTATCTCATTTACAGCTTTCTCATTAATCGTTGGGGAGGTTTTGGTTTTCTTCATGAAAACCAAGCTTTTACAAAACTAATTGACCTGTGTTGTAGATTAGGTTAGACACAACTGCAGATCATGTGTTTTTTTTTTTTTCTTTTCTTTTTCCTCCATAGACTCTACGTAATCTCAGCTACTCCTTTGTTCCTTGTATTCCAAAGGTACATAGTGTCAACAGTCCTTTCATTCCCCATTTGACTGGTGGCTGAACCATTGACACTTACAAACACAAAGGCAGGTAAAATCTTTACTTAATGACAATGCATATGTATGGATTATTTTAACCAGCCTAAGATTTTCACTTATTATCACTTATTGTTAGTTATACAATTTTTTTTGCCTCTTAGATGGTATAGAATCTTCATTTAGAGGAGCTAAATTCAAATCTTATTTGTGGGGCATAAAAACATTTTAACATCCTGCTTTTAACAGCTTTTTTCTTCTTTCTAGATATGAAAACCTTAACTCAGTTTGAAAACTCTAAAACCTTTCAGCTGCACTGGCCCAGTGGGAAGGAAAATTTTTTTTTTTTCCTGAAAAGGGCCTTCTGTAAAGTGGCTGATAGGGCTGACACCACCAAAATCTGTGTTATCTGCATAGCTTTCCTATTCTGTGCATCAGCAGCCTGTTGGCACACTGGGGAGAAACCCCAGTGCAGAAATGCCCTCCAAACCAGAGAATACCACACGTGTCACAACTGCATGTGCTAAGCACTGGTGCTGTGGGATTGCCTGTACCAGTTAGGGTTTCTAGGGAAATCAGATGGCTGCATTTTGCATTACAGACCCCAGGGAATCTGGCTGCCAGGCATCTGCTTTCTCAGCACCTCTGTCTGGAGCACCTGAGGCAAAGTGGCCCAGGCCCAAACCTGTGCAATGGGTTTGGCTCACAAGCACAGAAGCATTGCTGGGGCCACCCTGAACCTCTTTCAAGCACTATTACACAAGGTGATTGAAATCTAGCAGGTATGCTCAGTGCACCAAAATCCTCCGTAATAATTTTGGCCCCTACTAGTTTGTAAGGGCCTGATAATTTTCAGAAGAACTTTTTGAAGTTGGAAAGTTTTAACATGGTAAGAGCAAACTTGTAATGGAACCTGTAGGTTCCACTTGTAGAAAAGTGCTTGGGTTTAATGTGGCTGTAACAAAATTTCATTTGTACCCAAGCTTTCTGGTTGGACCTATTTTCTGGAAGCTCTTCAGAAACAGCTCGACAATGTTTCTGTCAAGAGCTTTTTATGCTGCTAGATGCTGAGTTTAACTAAATTTCAGAACATTTAAAAAAAATTCTTTGAGCTAGATGGCAAAGGGCTTCCATTTCTTAGTAAAAAGACAAAACACGGGAAATTACATTCTTTTGTATGGACTTAAGTGCTTCTAAGCAGCACATTGCATTGCTCACGTAACGTCCTAATAATTGTCCTACATCTGTCAGAAGGAAAGGTACACCTAAAAAGCTGCAAAGTGGTGGTGCTTCCACCCCCACCACCCTCATGTGCTTAAGAAGACATTTATGTTCTGTAGTTAGAAACAATTTAATTCTACTACAACTCTCTTGAGTGCCCTTTGCTTGCTGTGGTCCTTCTATTATATGAATCTCATTTAGATTAGTGGGAGGAAGAAGGAGGTTTTCTATTGGTTGTACCTTACATAACAGTGGAGGGGCAGAAAAAACACGGCTGGAACACTTTGCGTGCTCACCACGTTTTGCCCCTTTTTACTTCACTGGCTTTCAGCCTCTTTTCTCTGAAGATACATACAAAGAATTAGTGGAGTAAATCATCCTGCACTAAAACTCATGCTTTTTATTTTCCTCTCAACACATTAGTCACCTTATGAGCACGAACCTTATCTCATCAAGTCAATATCCCTTGTAATTCAGAAAAATGTATTAGATTTTCCCTTGCGCTTCTGTGACTATATATCTTTCTCATGTTTCAGAAACACCAACTTGAAAAGCTCTTTCTTTGTTGGCCTCTTCAATGTCTTCACATCTCAACATGACTACCCAAATGCGACTACCTGGCCATACCTGCTGGTTCTTTTGGAAAGCAGCTGTACAGATTTGATGTACAGGGGGTTCACAACAACCCTGCACTTCACCTGAATGCAGTTATTCTTTCTTGGAACAGAGGAGCAGGGGACAATCCCTTTGGTGCAACACAGTAGTGTCTGAGAATACAATCTCACTGAAATGGTAGAAACTTAAGTAAAGTTTAATAAAGACTTTCAGAACTGAGCTTGTTTATGGCAGAGTTAAGGCCAAGTATCTTTCACAAAGATGAGATCATAGAAAATTCTTCAGCCACTATGATAGCTAAGAGAATTTTTAGTAGTCTGACTACAACACTTTTTTTTCCTTCATTGACTGAGAATTATCTAAAAGTCAGTTGAAGTATTCTTTTAATTAAAAGAAAAATATAAATGCATTTTGATGCTGACTATCTAAGGAGGGCATGTGGGGAAAAAATCAGCTACACTGCAACATCTCTCAAGAAAACAACTGAACTCCAGAACTAATGCCGTGCTTTGTAGATGACTAAGCTATTTAGTAAAAATCCACACGTTTGAATAAATGGTAATCATGCTGAACTGTCAAATCATGTGGTGTTGCTGTGGGGCCTGGGGGCTTTTTTGAGCTTAAAACTTCAGGCGCTGTGAAACATTTGCCTAGACCGAATGTGCAAGGTGCCATGGATTAACAACACGGACCCATATGGAATGTGTTTGAAGTTTTCAAGAAGTTATCCTGCCAGACTTCATTCCTTAATGACCTTTGATACACCTTGGATAGTGGAAAGGCAGTTCAGAATCATATCTTGTAATTGTATGATTTTGGCAGCTATCAGAAGATGAAGGATGCTAGAAGTTAAGGCTTTTATCCACAAACAATGGTGTATATTAATAAACTCTATACCATATTTACAAATGCTTTCTCTTGTATTAAAACTAACAGTATTCTGTTCACAGTGCCAATGTTTTTACAGGTAGCAATCATCCCACAGTACTCCAGTATTTTGGCATGGGAATCAGTAGCGCTTTCTATTTACAGAAAATGTACACATATGAATATAAACAGGTAACTTGAAACAGTACTCAAAAGATAGATCTGTTTGTGTTTCAAAGGTTTAGACTGTATTACACCTTCCCTTTTGGCTGCGAGGGAATACTGTTCCTTGCAATGAGAAGATGCCTGTCTTTTATCCAAAGTGGCATAAAAATGATTACCAAAACAAGCCTTGTTACACTGAAGGTGTGTATACGGAGAGTAACTTCAGTCCAAGATTTAGAGATCTGGTGTTTAGTGCACAGAATACAAAAGTTAAAAAGGTTTTTAACCACTAAAACAACCCGACTCTCTGCCCCCTGTGAGCACTGTCCTGCTCGGTCCATGTCCTCTGCTGGTGGTTTCATGTGCAGCCCAGCTGCCAGCCTAGAACGGGTGTGGCACTCTGGGCCTATATACATATGTCACAAAATGACTTGTGGTAAATGAGAAAATCACCAAGAGTGCCTCTCTGTGCCCCCTGTCCTCTCAGCAATCCTCCCTGCTTCATGGCAGCTGGAACTATCCTGGCTTCCCGGCTGCTGGCTGGGACTCCACGTTGGGCAGATCGGGATCAGGAGTGACTAACGGCATCAGGCATGCGCAGATGGAGAGAGGGGAGAGGAACGTGAAGATCAGAAAGAAACGCAGCAGAACCATGGGCATGTTCATGAGGACCCTTAGAGCTTTGCCATTTCTTGCCTTTGCACGGTGTTGACAACAGGCTCCAGCTCCTCGGGACCGTTTTTGCTGCTGTGACCAAGACGGAGATAGCAGTGCTAGAAGGAAAAGTGCAAAGCTGCCACTAAGGAGTCTCTTCTTCATTTAAAGTCTGTTCCTGGCTGCCAGTCACTTGGCCTGAGTGGTCGTTGCTCCTACTACTGCTGTGTTGCTTGTGGAGCAAGCTTCTCCACTTGGCCTTGTTCCTCCTGAGATGGTTTAGCATGTTTTCAGATAGGGGAGTGTTGCCTGTAAACTGGGCCCACCTCTCAAAGAGTGGCTCAACGATGTATGTCATGAATCCTGGAGAAACACACAAGGGACAGCTGGTGAGCAACAAGTTCATTCCACAAGTGCACTGCCCCACCGAGTGCCTCAAAAGCACAGAGCCAGGTAAGTGGCAAAAGCCCTGATGAGAAATAACAACAAACTCTCAGGCATCAATTCGTTTTGAAATGCACAGCTTTTGACCAGCATACATGACAAGATATGGTTTTATCTGTGTGTGTCACAGTAAACTCTGTGACAGCCAGCAACCCTTTGAGGAGATATCAGACAAGAAAGTAACAAGTGTTTAACACTGGCTGCAATTTTTTCCCATGGGTATTCTCCCCCTATGCAAAGACTCCTTTGTCTTTCTGTTGAACATTGGGCTTAGATAGATTTCCTTTTGAACATTTTAATTTAGAACACATTTTTAACTCTTATGGTATCCACAGCTCTTATTGTTAAAACAACTGGATCAGAGTGGGGCATGTGGTGAATAAAAGTTTCTCTTAGAGCTTCTGTCATAGTAAGATAAACATGAAGGGAATGAAACTAATACTTACCAATCTGGATGCTTGGTACTGTATCCTTTTGCTGATTACAAAGGGGGCTTATTTCCAGTTCAAATTTTTGTTCCAGATCACCTGCAAAAAAAAAAGGGAAAAAAATTATCTTTTTCTGACACTTTTACATAGGTTTCTCTTCTCCATACCTATGCCACACTCTTATTACAGTGTCTGTAATTGTGTGAGGAGTTGGAACCTTCTACCAATGATGCCCATGGTAAATGTCTAAATACCTTCATTTTCTGGACTTTTTCTTTTTAGGTATCAGAGAAACCAATTATCCATACAAAGAAAAATCTAAGAAAAGATGACGTTTAGATGAACATTAAATCTGAGCATGTAAGTGTTCTGAGTACCTTAATTTTTAAAATAGACTCTCTTTTGTGAAAGGTTTTTAAGACATTCTAGTTAATTTACTACTTGTTCAGATCACTTCCTACCAGAAAACTGCAGTGTATCAATTTTAGATTTACAGTAGTACTGCATGGAATTTGCTAGTGTGTTCTTGTGGAAGTGGTTTGTAAAGGGAAGAGTGTTGGAGCCTGGAATGCCACAGCTGTGGCTGCACTAACAAACTGGTAAGGGCCAAAGCATGGACTCTAGTAATGTTTCAAGAGTCAAGAGCTATGGAGCTCAAGTTATAAACATGGAAAAAGGATGAAATTAAAAGTCTGTCTTATTATTGTGCAGTAGCTGGGTATCATGCTATGCCTTTGCTGCTGCACTGAGTATATTTATTTCCTGGGTCATCCAGGAAGTCCCCAGAGAGGCATCTGCACAGGACTGACTTGAGACAGAAAAGTAGTTGGCTGAACTCCTAGCCACCTTCATAGCAGAGTATTTTACTAACTGAACCAGGAGGTCTCCAGTTCCAAATGTGGGACTGCCCTGAAGATTCCTGCAGGCAGCTCTTGCTGTGACCAGCCCTGGGGACTGTTTTGAATTGTTGGAAGAAAAACCTGCCTGGGATATCTGCTCACTCCAGATGCCATCAGACTGGTTGTGATGCAGAACTGACCAGGTTTGACATTGAGAAGACACTTATAAACAGTCAGTAGAAATTATTCCTGCAGAAATGGTCACACAGGACAGGCTTCTGTACATAGTAATGACAGGAGATGTTTTTTATGGAGTGGAATGTAATCAATAGCAACAACCATGCTGGATTTAAGAACTCAGCAGAAAAACATCTCAGAGGCTGTAATTTGCTCACTGCCATGCCAAGACAACAGTCACTTTTTCTGCTGAAGGGACTGTATTCCCCATGCCTGCAATTACCTCATGCAAAGACTGCTCTGAGTTAAGTTTTGGGTGTAGGGGTTTCCTTAAAACAAACACTCTGTCTGTGAGTGCAACACACTCATCCTTTGTGATTGTTAGCCTTCCCTGCCAGTGTACAATCCTGGCTACTGCAAGAGGTACAGGACCTTTCCTGTCTACAGTAAGGAAGGGAAGTGAGAGTTAACTGTGTGCAAGCTAAGATGTGCCACTTCCCCTCACACAATAATATTTTGTCCATCTGATTTACTAATAAGGATGTAGTGAGGGCTGGTTAGGAAAATCTTTCCTGTAAGAAAGACAGACCTGCTAGTTTAGACAAAACACTGTATTCAGCCCATAAAGAAATATTTTGCTTTAAATCCGCTGGTTTTGTTTAAAAGCTCTTTTCTCCCCATGAACAGTTTTTGCTATTGTGCTATTCAGGTTCTGTAGCCCCATATAAAACACGGTGTGCATTTCTAAGCCTTGCCTTTCTTCCCTCTGCAGCATGGAATCACTTCTTAAATGTGAACAGAATATTTTCAGTTGTAATTGAGTGCTTAAAAAGCATCAGGAAAACATTTTTAGCTACATGAACAATCAAAAGGAACAATTTAGCAAAACTCAGACACAATAACAGTTTCTTATGTTTCCAAATGTGCAATTTGTCTTCTTCTCATCTACCCCTCCAAAACTGTTTGACTAAAAGAAAGTCTCTAATTCCAGCGATATCCCCTCTGTAGGTGTTCTGGGTAGAAAATGACTGACTCAAAGTATATCCATATCTGTCTGGCTCAAAGTATATCCACATCTTCTTGTCTTTCAGAAATCACTTAATTGACAAAAATTAGATTTGCTTTTGCACGGTAAGAGCACTGGAAGATCAAGATCTGAGTCTCTATTAAAATGGCCTTAGAAATGTTCTATTTAAAAATGTTAAAACTTTGTTCCAGGAGGAAGATTAAACAAAGCACTAATTGTGGTATTATGTGTCTCATCTACAGTTAAAAATCAAAACATGAGACCTTATGGTTTCCAAATATTAAACATAATGCTGAACAATACCTTCAAGCCCCATCATTGTGTGTAAGGGGGTAGAGAGGTCTACAAAAACACTTTAAAGTGATAATGATATCTAATGCTATTTAATACTGGGGGTGTTGTACCACTGAACAGGATTATACAGCCACTAGTGATAATCAGACCACAGTTTCTGTATAACTGTCCCACATAAAATGCTCCTTTTCTCCCTGTGGTGCTTCTAACTCTGGTCTCATGTACTCAGGTATCCCCTTTCAGAGGTGTATTTTTGATGTTAGATGAACAAATCTTGAGGAGAGTGGAAAAAGCTTACATTTGTAAGAGTTGAACTCTCTTTCTCAGCGTGGTCCCCTAATACACTAAAGGTGATACTGCACCTCATGAGCTGCCTGATTATGCCTTCACTACACATCTGACTAACTAAACCTGCACTGGGAAAGTTGCTTATGTTGCTTCAAAGGCATCAAAGTCAAAGACATTTCACCAGCTTAAACTGACATTGGCTGAAAATTGACTTGCTGACCTGTTTGTCCTTGTTACAGACTAACTCTACCAGGTGCCAGCTCAGATGTGGCTTAATTTTGTAGTGCAGAATATTAAATTGACTAAGAACTTTATTGTGTGCTCTTCCACTTGCCTTCAACTCTCAGGATGCTCTGAACAAAGAATTTAGCAGTGATTAAACTCTGCTGCACCCTGTATTGTAGCACAGCATGACCTTGCCTATGCAGATAGAGCCAAATGGTGTAATTACTGTGTTTCAAAAAAAGCCCTGCTTGACTGTGCTCTCTGCAGGGGTCTGAAAACATTTGCAGTAGGTTCTAGCTGAGGTTTGGCTTGCCTGCTTTGGCCTTTTCAACAGCATGCTGGGAAGCATGTTTGAACCCTTTCTCTGCATTTGCAGGCAGAAGAATGTGTCATATTTGGTAAATAGCGAGGGTAAGGCTCCCATCAGCATTGTAGTGGGAGCATGAAAAGCGAGACAAAACCCAGTCTGAGGATTTTGGGGCAGCGTGGCGCCGGCACCATTCCAGCTCAGAAACACTCATGGTGACTGGAGTGTCTCAGAGAAGAACGCAGCCATGGGCTTTGCAGCTGAATTCAAGTGCTGAGGCACAGCAAAACCCTCCCTCCTGCCTGATGCTGGCAGAGCAGCAGAGAAACACTTGTTGCTCTTCTACCCCTTCCCACTTTTCCAATGAGGCAGCGCATCTCTGAAGAGCTCATTCTCAAGGGACATTTCAGTTCTGCCTCTGGCTTGTCACACAGAGACCATGGAAAGCTGAGGTGGAAGGGACTGTTGTGAGCTGAAGGGGCTCACCTTGCCGGTAAAACTCTTCGCAGACCCGTTCACTCCACTGCTTGCTCAGATCCCAAACCCGGCAGGGATTGCAAATGTCAGCACACTTGAGTGCAATCTGAAAGCAAGAAGAAAAGCAGTACTGAGAAAGGAAGTTACTGTTTAGCAGTGCTTCAGCAGTAAATCTGCAGCCATGGAACTCCCAGGCCCCAGCAGCAATGCCAGGAAGGGTTAAGATTACCTTTCAGAGGCTCAGCCTCACCCAAATGTGCCCTTGGAGGAAAAAGCATTTATTTAAGCTGCAAACAAAACGTTCATTCAGCCCTCCACTTTACCGTAGTGAGAACAAGAGCAGGGCCAAATTCCAAGGCTGCAAAGTGTTTTGGATATTCCTTGGAAGGAATAAGCCAACAAAAGCCTCAGGCTGGCTCCTGCTGACTGCTTGGCTCAGCATCCGTAGCTGATGACAAGGAAGGAAAGAGCCAAGCTGGTGTATTAGGGCATGATTCCTCTGTGGTCTCAGTGAGTGACCTTGCATCTCACTTCAATTACACTTCATCTTAATGTCTGCATATTTTTGTTTACAAAGCTAAGCACAGGGCTCTCCACACTGCCCCTGGCCTGGTTTCACTTAGTTAACTAGTACTTTTTAGTGCTTTGCAGGAGAATGAGTACAGGGGAAAAGTTTTTTAAAACCGAGTAACTACTTCAGAAAAGTAAACCATGTAATAGTCTGCCTGTCTTACTGCCTTGGAACAAAATATCATGTGCCTTGTTTCTTCACAGACTGAACACAGTCATTCAGTCTGACAGAAGTCAGAAGTCATTCTGGCACCCAGGAAGAAAACACAAGTATTTCCTCTTAAGAGTGCAGACCTGTGAACCAGCAGAGGGAAATCTCCAAGTCATTCTTCTCTTTGGATTAAGCTGATTAGCCTTAATGTCACTGTCTACTGCAAGGACCTTTCAAACATTCTTTAGCTTACTCCAATCAATCAAGAATTCTTTTCTTGATCTTTTTCTTTTCTTCTTCCATAACTAGAATCCACCAGATAAGTGAATCTTACTATCTGTTCCCTTGTTCCTAAGTTCCTAGTGCATAAGAAACTTTTTTTTTGCCATAGCTGAGCTGTAATTCCTCTGCTTTTGGTATTTGCACAACTTTCTTGCCTTATCTGTCCAGAAATATAGTCAACCTGTCACCCTGCCCTGCACAGTGTGTGCAGGAATCTGACAGAAGACTGTGTTTGAGACAGAACAGGTGAGAAGCTACTGCATTCCCCATGCTGCTGGAGGGGGAAGAATTAACAGATCAGCACTTCTTTCCTTGCAGCTGTCACCTTTTCCGTGACTTTGATGGAAGGAAAATATGTAGGTGCTTGTTTTATAAATGAAAACGATTACTTCAAATTCTTTATGTATTTAGGAATGAAATTATTGTAATTTCTCCAAAGAAGCAAGTGTATGTAGCTACGTTAATCACAATAATGCTTTAATAGATAGAGGTTTACTCTGAAGAGTCTGCTAATGACTACTGCTTAGCTGGAAGAACCAGTATGAACCTATTTGATTTCTGAATAAAGCGTGGGCTTTCTGTTAGCTGGTCAGACGCACTAGAGAAGCATCTGCTGCCATGGCAACAGCTGTCTCTGCAAGAGGCAGTTTCTGAGCATCCATCATGGGAACAGGACTTGGAGACCCAATGTCAGGCTGTCCTAGAAAGAACACCAACGAGGAGGCTCTTCTGCACAGTGCTAGAAAATAACACCAGTGGAGTGACATTTGCCACAAGAGAGAGACACTACAACTGAAGCATTACCTGGGAAGAGAAGCAGTGTTCTGGAAATAAAATAATCTAGCTTATCTCCATTCCTTAGCATTTGACACTCTCCTGTATCTGTTGCATTCACAGCTTTTTAACTCAAGGAAATTACATAAGGAAATACCAGAGGCACCTTATGCTTGCCTGATGTGCCAGAAGGTGGCAGAAGGGAAGTGTTTATGGTAATAGGTAAGGAGAGGCTGATGTACAGTTATGCTATAATATATTACTCTTAACATATACTAGGAAATACTGTGACCTGAAAAATTATTAAAAACAATTTAAAAAAAATGAAGTTACCTGAAGCATAAAATGTCTGTCCTGCGCATCCTCCAGCCTCAAATCCTGATTGTCAAGATGAGATTTCAGACGGATCAAAAACTCATTCTGCCTGTTGATGTCTGTTGCCAAGATCAGGGAGCCCAACTGCTGCTCAATGTCCTGTCTGCAATGAAGGTAAATAAGCCTCTTTAATCATGGAACCATTCAACATTAAGAGCTCAAAACAACCTGCTCTGGATCACTGGAGCTGGCATAAAGCTCCCTCTTTCTTTATGGACCCAGTCTGATCTGCTTGGTCAGTCTCTGCTGGGTTTTACAGGGTACAACTGTTCTACCTGCCCAAATGGGTTCAAGAAGAATAGATAATGTAGAAGAAAAATGCTTGTTGGCACAGGTTGTTCTGAAAGCTTCTGAAAAGTACTAGGAAAGTACAAAAAAACCCACCCTGAAACAACAGCATGTTACATCAAGAAAAATGCTCACGTCTTACTTCAGCTGCTCAGAGCTGAACGGTGAATACTGCAACTTTGAAGTTGCAGTCAGAGTTGTGAAGGTCTAGACTAAAGTTCTTTAAAGTTACTGATCTGATGCAAAGAATTTCTGGAGGGATATAGAGCTTACTGCTTCCAGGTAACTTGTTTATATTCTTGGTAGGGTCACCTGTGATTTAAAATGTATTACTGCAGTCTGTTCATTGTCTCTATCTTCCATCCTTGGTGGGACTAACACAAGCAAAAAGCTAGCAGCAACTTGGCGAAGGTGTTCATGTGGCTGTGCTTTTTCAGCTTTATCCATAAAGACTGAACCACATTCCCTCAGTGACATGTGAAGTCCAAAGCAGTCTTGATGCTCCTTGACCAACTCCTTCAATTTCCTCTTTTAATCACTAAATCTTTCCATTTTTGGTTGATGCTAGGTAAGATGAAAAATGCCAACAATACATCTAAATAATCCCTCAGCTCTTGCTGGCACTTTCTGTGTTCCTGGTGCTGAGAGTGGCCATTCCACTCCTGTGCTGCAGAAGTGGGTAGGTGTTAACAAATACTTCTGCTGTATAACTTTATCTCATGGTTTCTCAATGGCACCAAGAAGGCGCAGGAAGCTCAGCCTGTTCTGAAGCCTGGGCCTCTTTGCCAGAGTGCTTTTAAGAAGGGAGAAGGAGGCCATGGCCTGGTTTCGGTGATTCTGGTGCACACTTACGTGACCTCCTTGGGCAGGTGGGCGAGCAGCCGTGACTCCCGGAGCATGCCGATGGTGGAGCGCCAGTGGTGGTTCTCCAGCACCGACACGTTCTGGCGAGGAACAACACCGACAAACGCAACGATTAGGATGGTATCCACGGCACACATATGGATTTGCCAGATCACGATACCCAGAGCTGGTTGGACAAGCTGTAACATGAGCCTGAAATGTGTGCTTTTCAGCCACAGCTGGATTAGAGTAATTGGTCTAGATTTCTACAGCTAAGGACCTTGTGCTTCTGGGTGTCTTAGCTAAGGTCAGCCCCAGAGGCCTGTTGTTCTGCAGTTTTTGAATCCTGCTGTGAACAGAGGAGCTAATCTCATCTGAGTGGGAGGCAGTTTGCATTCTAGCAGATTTATTAACAAATAAATTAAAGCAGGAGTGCAAAAGCTTATTTTTACCTCCTACTGATTGCAGGCTGACTTTTCAGCCTCTACAGTTCGAATGCAGAGCGGACAAGGAAAAGAAAACTAAACTGCCAAATTTCCCTTTGAGTCAGGGAACTGCAAACTGCCTGCAGCTGTTCAGTGAAAGCAAGAGGAATTGCAGTACTGTTGAGCATTTGCAGGCTTCAGCAACTTAGTCTGCAACAAATTTTGACTCCTCTTTGTTTCCTTGCTCTCAACTAAGTGGAAGTTAGGTGGGGAAAAAACTGTAAGGGAGCTGAAACCCAGCTATCTAGGTTGTCAGTAAATTACAACAAATTTGGTATCTTTTGTCTGATGACTTGAAATTACTATCCTAACACACAATGCATTTTCCCATCATCACTTGTTTAGTTCACAGAGTACTTTCTACCACAAAATGCCTCAGACATGTCGCTTGCTCAGAAACCTCTGTCATCTGTTCCCTGTTTTGGGCAGTTCACAGCTTTTGCAGTAGATGAGGACTGGATAAGAAAAAGAAAACAAAGCACAACCAAACGTTTTGAGCAGGCAGGAGAACAAGGACTCCACCCTGTCACTGCCAGCTGGGAAACTGGAGTGAGAATCCCTCTCTCCAGCCACTGTTGACTTCTAGCTCCCTCACACACAGTCCCACAGCTCTGAGGTACTGCTGCCATAGTACTGCCTTTCCTGTGGGACATGATGTGCAGCTTCCACTTTTCAAGGAGGGACTGAGCAGTATTTTCTGCCTAAGTCTTCCTTATCTTCCTTTGTAGTCCTGTCATATCTGAAGACTGTTCAATAACTAAACATTGCATAAGCAAGATCCAATTTGCATTTTGATCATCTTGCCTAGTGCAAAGGTGACAGTACAAATTGGATTGACTTCCTATCACACGATTTTCCACAATGTTTTTTGTTGCTTCTGAATTCACAGAAACAATGTTGCTTTGGTATTTCTCTAGCTTTGTCTGTTTGTTTCCCTTACAAAAATCACAGATTCGGGGGAAAAAAAAAAACAAAGTAAAACCAAATCCAAAACTTTCAAACCATGTAAAAACTAATTCCTTTTCTTAGGAAGAGCTGATGGACTCAGATCACAACATCAGTTATTCAATAGAGAAATTACTTTTGACAGCAGTTCTGTTCATTTGCCAACTTAAATATCCCTTTTCTCCTTTTGCCTAAATACATCAGGATGGACTTTTGCAACCCTACACTCTGACCAAGAAAAATAACAGAATGTAATAGGACATAATAATGAATTTTTTTTTTTTTTCACCTACCTAGGTGCAGATCTGAATACTGGTCCCAAGACTCACCCCAAGGCCACAGGCTGCCATCTTCCTACTAACTTGGACAAACTCTATCTGATGTCACCTTTGGCTTTTGGGAAGGTTTACACTGGTTTAAGACAGTGCTTGTGTGCACAGTTTCCCGTGACCCTGGTCTGACTGGATCCTTGAAGCATTGTGACCAGGGACATCCCCCTTGGAGCACCCTGTGTCCCCACAGCCCTTCCAGCATGGCAGCCTTACTTGCTGTGAGGAGCTGCTGCAGCAGCACCTTCCTCAAAGAGGGAATTACACTCCATGGATCAGCTGCTCCTTGGCTATCCTGAAGGCCAGCCAGAACAGTGCTGAGAAGTGATGTAGGCATCTGAGACCTTTCCAGCATCCAATTAATAGTTACTCATAGGAAAAAGCACACTCAGGGAGTCATCTCAGGGTATTTCCACTTCTCTAAGTTTCTGCTCTTTGCCTGCTGCTCTAAGGGGAACTTCAGATTGTCTCTGCTGCACTGTTTAGTTTCCCACACTGAAACTACAGGGAGGAGGGAAAAGGAAAGGTCATGCTAACAAGCTACAACAAGCATGAAGTCATATGATTCTCCTCTTAAATGTAAGGAGCCAGAATCCCTGAAGTGGCTGCCAGCAATTAGTAGAGTCAGCTCATCCCCCTAGGAACACACTAGTGCTTTATTAAGACTAATTGCCATGAGCCATCTGATCACCCAGGCTGGTGGGAGACAGCCCATGCGGGCAAAGTCTCTGTGCTGGCCTGCAGACCGGGGCTCCCAGCTCTGCTTCACGTGGTGTTCTGGTTTTTTAAAAAACTGAGTAATGCAGCTTTGCTTTAAAGGCTGCACTATAGGAAGCTTCTGTCACACTTACATCCCCACCCACAGCAGTAGATTGCTATAACAGACTTCAGGATTATGACAGTTTATTTTACTTAAGCTACCACAATATTTCCAATCTGTTACTTGGTCTGAGCCATTCGAACCACTGCATTCATATACACTGGAAAAAGAACAGTACTTGAAGAGAGGGAGACTTGCTACTAACTAGGTGCAGAGCAAATTTCAATTTTAATTTAAAGTCAAAGGGGATTGACTTTTTTCAATCTCTTCAATCTATTCTTACTCATTGAGCAGTTGGTTTAACTGCATAATGTTAAATAGCCAAAAATGACACTTATTCTTGGAAGTGTTGCTTTTAAGGAAGATTGCATAAGAGTAATGTTTTCACTGATGCCCAAAATGTACCTTCCTATCTCCAGCCTACCTACATTAAAGTTGTAAAGTGTCCTTTCATGGTTTTCTGAAATGTTTTGTACTACAGACATTGTACGTGATCTATCCACACTTCTAAACTTTTACCCTTCATTTAAAAGCCAGACAATACAAGTTAGAAGCAAAGTCTGCATCACACTACAAGGAATTTTGTTGTGCTCCTCACAGGAAAACTAAGGGACCTCCAGACCACTAGAGTGACCTTCTATGCTCTCAACTGTCCTTGTAATGCTGGAGACTTCAATGAACTGCTTTTGTCTTTGTAGAAAATTATGGCGTGTGCAATCACGTGCAGCAGACCTTAGAAAGCTACCCTACAGATTACAAAACAAACTTTTTTGCATCATAAAATACAGATTTAGTTTGAAAATAAATACTGAAAGCTCCGAAGTCCTTGGTGATGCCCTCCTGAAATATGAGTCTTCTCACATATGCACTTCAGAAGCTGTCAAACACTTTACATCTTTGTCAAGAACTGACCTACCTCATTTTGCAAAACCTTTTCTTCCAAATGTAAATGTAAAGTTTGAATTTAAATGTCAAGAGACATTTAAAAGCATGGAAATGCCATACATGGATAAGTCCACTGTCTCAATGACAGATGACTGGCAGCTCTGTTAAAACTTACTTTCACTTGATCCTTTTGCTGATTAATCCCAGCAGTTCTGTGGCTCTGCTACTTAAAAACCAAAAACCTAAGAACTTTGTTTCAGTTTCAAACACATGTTAAAGTACATGTTTTGATGACTATTCACTAAATCTAAGTTTTTGACTAAAAATGTTTTCACCAAAACTTTTTTCCAGGAGTTATTTTTATTGGCATCCATATACTGTATACTACTAAAAACTTTGGAAACAATGTGGGATCATTTTCAGTTAAAATAACTCAAACTTGCCAGTGAATGTCCTCAAGTAGGGTACTTCATATCTCATTTGCTGTTGAAAGATTGCATTTTCTGCTTTGTCACTGCCTTTTCTAACCAATATTTGTAAGTATATTCAAACCCAAATACCTGAGCAGAAACCACTTATCCAAGATACCAGTATTTTAGCTGTATGTCTTTCAGATTAGCCTGATTTTTCAACCTAATTATAAAGTACTGTTCGCCACCATTAATTTGAGAAGGAATTGTTTGTACCTTTTCAAAAGACAAGGGGTTTTGTGGAATGGCTCTACTCACTCATCTTCAAAGCAGCCTTACCATTCCCAAAGTACCACGGCTTAGGCCCCTGGCTTTTTTCCCTCTTCACTCAGCTGGCCTGACGCTCAGAAAAGACTGGACCAGAAACATATGGGTATGACATAATAAGCTGCATCAGCTTATGATGAGGCCAATCACAAAGTTTTCAGTGTTTGAGCATAACTGTGCCTTGGCTGGGGCTCCCACAGTCCAGCCCATTCCCATGTCTGAGGGCAGGACAGTTGCACCATTACACAACCAACTTCTTATGGGAAAACCCAAACGTTGCTAGTGTAGGGTAGAAAAAGAGAGACTCTCTTATCAAGCAGTAAGCACATTGCAGCAATTTCTCAATTGGCTATGTATGTAGCTATTAGTGAGTCTTCCTCAGGCAGGTTAATTTTTAACACGGGATATTCTGTCTCTGACAACCTCCGCAAAGGCTGAAATTGACTCTTCTGAAGTGGCTGGAAAGCAGCCCAGCGGGAGCGCTGGCTGACAGCTGACTGAACATGATTCAGTGTGTGCCCAGGTGGCCAAGAAGAACAGCGGCATCCTGGCCTGCATCAGGAATAGTGTGACCAGGGCAGTGACTGTCCCCCTGTACTCGGCACTGGTGAGGCCCCACCTCGAATGCTGAGTCCAGTTCTTGGCCCCTCACTTTAAAAAGGACACTGACGTGCTAGAGCATGTCCAGAGAAGGGCAACAAGACTCATGAAAGGACCAGAGAACGTGTCTTACAAGGAGTGGCTGAGGGTGTTTAGCTTGGAGAAAAGGCAGCTCAGGGGGGACCTGATTGCTCCCTACGCCTACAGAAAAGAGGCTGCAGGGAGGTAGGGTCAGTCTCTCCTGCCATGCCTGCAGTGACAGGACCAGAGGGAATGGCCTTAGGCTCAGACAGGGGAGATTCAGATTAGATAGCAGAAAAAAATGGTCACTGTTAGGGTGGTCAGGCACTGAAATAGGTTGCCCAGGGAGGTGGTGGAGTCACCATTCCTGGAGGTGTCTAAGAGGTGTTTAAGAGGTGTCTGGATCTGGTGCTAGGTGAACAGTTGGGTTGGACAGGATGATCTTAAAGGTCTCTTCCAACCTTCATGATTCTATGATTCTATGAGTCTGTGATTCTAAAGGATAGAAATCACTACTAACTCCATTTATTACCTCTGAATTACGGTTAGTGCAACCAAAATTAAGATTTGTTCTGGCAGCAAATTGCTCTTGCACACTGTATATGTAAGTACAATGCAAAGAATAGAGAGATGTGCACATATAATAACAACGTATACATGTGTGTGGAGATTATACTCATAGGACAGTTTTAGATAAAATACAAAGCTACAATGACTGCCATGGGCCAAAATCTCAAATATATTTAAAAAGGACCACAAAAATCAGGCAGTATGGCTTCATTGCTAGTTATTGAACAAGTGAGTCTGTGTTTTTGTTTCAGGAAGTTTTCTACTGCTGCTTGCCAGAGCAGAAAGGATGGATACTAGGTGAAGGACAACTCTGTACTGATCCCAGACTTGTATTTCTCTCTGAGATCTTTTACTGGCTGCTCTTAGAAACAGGATACTGGTCTAGACAGCCTGTGGTGTGACCTAGTGGCTTTTTTGAAGTTCTTTCTTTGTATCTCGAGGAATGTTACTGTAAATGTCTATGACTTCTCCTTTGGTTTATCTGTCTGTCTTCTATTTTTTTTTTAAATGCGGTGCTCATTAAATGTTTAATTTTACTACAGCCTTATGAATCAAAGGTTTCCTTTAATGCAATACCAATTTAGACCATGCCTGTAGCTTATCTGAAGATGAGATCTTCTTGTCATGATTTTAAATGTCCTACCCACAGTTCCTCATCCCAGGCATCTACAGCAAAAACAACCCAGACAACTGATCTGGCTTAAATGTCTTAAAAAAAAAAAAAATCCGACATTTCCACCTCTTTTCCTGTATCAGCTTTGCTTTAAGAAGTGACACCCAGTGAGGTGCTTGACTGAAATTGTCCAGACTCCAAAGTGCAGGATCACTTGACCCACATCCTCCCGCTGCCAGATTTTGGCATTAAAAGTTCACTGCAAATTGCTTAAACTCTCCTTGACTGCATTTTTTACGTTAGCAACTTGATGAGCAGTTTTACCTGGTACAAGCTGGCAAGGTGGTGTTTAGTTTTAATCAGAAAGGGTTGGTTGACCCCTGGGTGATCCACGTCATGAGCTGCGGCAGCAAGCAGTCCGAGCATGATGTCCGATGGGGTGAGGAAGTTGGCAAGCTGAATCATCACACACATTAATCACAACAAGAACAGGAACAGTAAATATTTTTTGGTAAATAAACAAACCAGCTGACATCATGGCATAATTTGGGTGTGTTGGCATTTGTACACAAATGTCAAGTATAAATTTTGTGAACAATGTTTTTAAGGTAAATGTTGAACATACATCTATAAAGATATTATACTACATAATCATCTTTTATTAGAGTTTGTATTTCTTATCTCTTTATTACCCATGGCAATATAAGGATTGTTGTAATAGAAGGGCATTGGCATAGTCTCATTTGTTTTGAAAAGCAAACAGGTAGGCTGACAGGTAGGCATATGTTAGCATCCATTGTAAGAGTTCAGCCCCTCCAAGTATTTAGTAATGCCAACAAAAGATCAGGCTTCAATTCTCTAACATAGCACTGTGTTACAAAATGCAGAGTTTATCAACTTCTGAAATTTCAGCTTTGGCTGTTAAATATCTATCCCCGTTCAAGTATATGTATTTTATTAGAGAACCTAATTTACCTTTCTAACTTTAAACATTCAAGTTGGAAAACCTCTCCAGATTTTTTTCTGCTACAGGGCTCATTTAGAAACAAAAAAAGGTAGTCTTAGCATTTTCTGTTTGTGAGAGTGAAGCAGTTATTACCAGCCCAATGAGTCTGTAAAGAGTATACAGGTATATGAGATGAAAGAAGCATTCTGAGGTCAGAACTGATGAGCAGTATGGTCCAGGTTCTGGATGTTGTCTGTCCTCTGCACTTCCTGGCAAGAAAGGACTTGCAGATCTTGCAGGAGATGAAAATACAAGAAAGGTGGGGCCTGGTCCTGCCCTCACCACTGGTATATTCTTGTGTAACAAATTGCTAGTTCTAGCAGAACATCCCTTCATTTGAGCCAAGCCAGAAAAGGTTAGTTATGTTCTTATACTGTGGCTCAGCATGGCAATATCACAGTGCCTTCCAGTAACACACAAGGCAACACCACTCTGATGCTGTGAGAACTTGCAGCAGCAGTCAAATACTCATGCAGAGGATACCCTTGCAACAGACCCATCTGAAGGGACTGTTTTCCCCTTTCCTGGTGATATTGTGCCCAATTTGGTATGTTGAAATAGTGATGTGGGGAGCTGATGCTCTGAGGTGGCTCAGGCACAGACATGCATTGCCTCCTTCGGAGTTTGGTGGGAGAAGAGCTGCAGGCACCAGTGAGTGCCTGGGTCACAGCACTCTGCTGGCTGGAGCTCACATGGCAGCACTCAGACAGGATGCCTGCGTGATGAGAAGTGACTCTCACAGCTTGACTGAAACATCTGTAATCTGTAGCCAAGGCTGCTCCTCACTTGCTGCTGACTTCCAGCACGCCATCACTTTCTGCTGTCTAGAAGTATGTCCTGGGGCTTTTATTTCAACCCTGGGAAAAAAAATCTGAGAACTATCTGAAAGCAACATCAGTGTGAAAAGTTGTCATTACCTTGGGCTCCCTCAGATAGCAGTGCATAGCTTGTGTGACATCAGCGGCATGGACAGCATTGTGGTATGGGTTCTGGCTATGGTAATCGTCTTGAACCATAACTGCGAATCAAAACAGAAAACAAAGATCCTTTTGTCTCTGAATGCCATGGCCACAAGTGGGAACTGGACTTAAAATACAAACTGAGGTTTTGCAGTCAGCTGCCTGAGGAGTTTCTTCAAATAGCCGTAGCTTATTTAAATTGCCGCTTTTATCGGGGTACCTTTAGAGAAAAAATGCATGAAAGGATTTGTGAGGCCCAAGGGGATGTACTGGGTCTAGCGCATAAATCACCTCTTTCTTGCCTTAGTGAAGGCTCTCATTCAGGAATAAAATAAACAAGTAAGAGAGGCAAATTTATCCACAACGGAGTGTAATTATTTAGCCTGCTGTTGTAGGGTAGTAGTGTGCCATTAAGGCAGTACCACCTATTTTACAGCAGCAGGGAGTGAGACCCTGATATCCTGCCATGATTTGTTATTTGAGTGATGAACTACAGGCAAAGGCATTCCTATACCCCCAGGAGAAGAATCAAAAAAAAACCAGCTTTGGGGTATTCACAGCAAAATCTCCAGTGACAATTTTAGTCACATCTGTGTGTTCATTTTAAAATGCCAGTCCCTCTTGCTTCAGTTTGCAGCTCTGGAACCGGTCCAGTAGGACCAGGAGCACCAACCTCTTAACTCTCAGCGCTCTCTCTCAGACAGAAAAATCATTGAGATGTGTGCTTCACACCCCTCTGTTCCTTGCAGCAGTGTGTGCACCATTACGTGGGTCAGGGGACAGCACCACATGAGCACTGGGAGCTGCATGTGATCGTGCCTAGGGCGCTCTCCTAGACACGATCCAATTAATCCAATGGAAAGCCAACGGGCAGATTTCCCATGGCGCTCACTGCCAGCATGAGGAGCGCCAGAGAAAGTCCGAGCCTTCTGTCTGTTTCCAGCCACACAAGCATCTGGAGGTACAGTGGGTAATCCCTTAAACTGGGAGTTTAGACCACTAGCTCTAATTGCCCGACTCTCCGCTTCACGTCTGCCCACAGGAGTTAAAACAGCAGGGAGATTTTGTCTGTCTCCGCACCAGAGGAACACTTTCCAGAAGCAACAATTATGCAGTCTTAAAGAAGAGACCCTGCTTTGGAAACTCTGCCTGACAGCCTGAAAAACTGGCATTTAGATGCTTTCAAAAAGTGATGCAAAAAGTAATTGATTTTGGCCAATTTCTTCTTTTGGTTCACTGACAGCATGGGGCTAATATTTCTGTTGGCAGTAACAGCAGCAGGGGCTTTCATCAACACTGTTCAGTGTAGACAGGACAGCTTGATATAATTTGTTAAATTTTGCACATAAGCTTTTAACTGCCCTGGGCCTCAGTGGTCTTTTTGTCACTAAAATAATTACGCTGCACCACAATTGTACTGTGCGCGCGTAGGTTCTGCAGTGTCTGTCTGTCTGTGTGGGCCTGAGCCAGCCACATCTCTGCATGGCATATTTTATTTTAAATCACAAGTGTGACTGTGGTGCTGGGATGCTTTAGCCCAATGCAGAGCCTTTTGAAATCCCTCCACTGACTAGGTACTGAACCAAGTACTTGAGTGCCTGGAAACTGTATGCTGATACATATCATAGTTATCTTTTACTGAAATATTTCCAACTACGTCATCATTTTTACACAGACAGACCAAGCCAGTGCCTTCTCAGATGTTCTACTTAAGCTATAAACTTCATTCAAAGATGGTTGTTGAGGTGTGCACTTACCAAAAAACCTGTGTAATGTAACCATGTCTAACTGGAAATGGTGAATAAGTCCATGCACATTGAAGAGGTGACAAAGCAGTGTTACAAGACTGTTTCCTAAAAGGAGAAAGGAACAACTCTTAGATTCCCTTTACAGGTAGTTATAAACCAAGCAAGGCTAAAAATCTGGGTAATTTCCTATTAGTCAGCTCCTATCACCTCATCTCCAATGAAGTGAGCTTAGATGACTCTCAGGTACTCAGAACTCACTTATACAAATTACTCCTATATGTAATCAAGACTTGATGGAAAGGTTGTACCAATGGAGTGACATCCTTGTGTCTAGATGCCTTAAAGACACGTTTGCTGTTTCAACATGACAGGCAAACTGTGGTTTTAACTGGAAGGAGGCAAACTGATGTAGTTTTAACAAAATCTTCAACAGGCTTGTCTGAGAGCGATATCATTTTCATAATTCAGGTCTATCTAAAGAAACAATAGAAACAAGAGTGGCTTTTCTGCCACTTGGGTTTGCCATACTGTACTAATTAATTACTAAAAATCAGGACTTTGGAATGAATTTTTTTTATTTTGCATATGGCTGTATAAACATGTAATTAACCGTGGTAACCTAGCTCAGCTACAACTGCATCTCATAACAATGCCACAGACAGGAAAAATGAGTTGCAGCATTTGCAGTCTCAAGTCCCACAGTAATGCTGCACTGGCCTTACTGTAAATCCAATACTGGGAACACTGGCAAAATTGAACCTTACTAGTATTACATGATCAGCTATACATAAACACAGTATTTCAAAAGGTTTGCACTGCTTAATTCAGCGTCACTGTTTCCATAAAAGTTAGAAAAAACCCCAAACCAACCAACCCATACTACACATAAACAAAGTTGAAGGGAGTCTTTTCTTATTTAATGTAACTCAGGAAGGAAAATAAATATCTGTATGAAGAACATATGGAAACTAACTTGGTCTTGACTACTGAGCAGGGGCACAGAAAGATAATTTAGAAGAACTATGGTTTTGCTTCCCAGGCAATTTGCAATTCTTTTCACTCTTCACTGCCAGTCACTCAGCTGAATGAGCCTCTAAACCAGCTTTTCTCTACATCTTCTGCCCCAACCAAACTTAATTAGACTGGAGTGAGGAATGAGGGATCTCAATTCTCTGAGCAGTACAGAAAGGGGAAAGGTGTGATCATTACTCTCTCTAGCAGTTACCTGATCAAGGGGTAATGTCTGGACATTTGTGGGGAGGGGGATGGTTTACACGTGTTTAGAGAAAACATTTCACAGATTTTTACCCTCTAAATAAATTTCCTAATTTTTGCTGCTGAACAGAAGTGAGGGTATCTTCACTCAAATGTCTTTAGTATTGATAGAAATTGACAGATTATGGCGATCTGGATTTATTATATCTAACAGGTATATTTAAAGTGGCTTGGGAGTTTCACAGGCAAATGAAACAGAAACATCTCTTGAAAAGGTGACAACAACAAATGTAGAGGATTAGATTAGTACAAAAGCACACCTGAAACATTGTCCTATAGTTCAGGAAAAGCCTGAAAAAGCTCCAGGATGTGATTTTAATAGAGGTTAAATATGGCCAATTTCTCTTCAGTAATCTGAACTGGAAACATTTAACAAACATTATGTATTTTAACATATGTATTAACAATTAATTATGTATTTTTTGACTAGTCATATATGAGATAGAGTAAAATAAAGACTTAAAAAAAATTACTTACCATTTGTCAAGCGATCAAACAAGAAAATGTCAAAATCCCACATTCCCACTTTGGATAACATATGCTGGAAAAAGCAAATGTGAAAAGGCCAATGACTGGTATGTCACAGTGTAAAGCAGATTTTTATTATTATTCCACATTAATCAGTCACAGAATTGGTTATTACAGCTTTAAAGTTTTTTTTCGAGAAACCTATAGAAGTCATATTTGAAATATCAGAAATCAGGCTCATGTGGCTGTACTGCAAAAAATATCAGTTGCACTTTTAACTGAGAAGGTTTTGAACATAACAGTAAAAATGCCTCTAAATGGAACTCAAAACAATGAATAATATAAACCAAAATATTATGAAAATATTCCCTTTTACTGTACAAATGCTTCATTGTTTCTTCATGTCCCCAGACTTTCAAGTGCAAATTCTCTTAGGTTTTAAAACACTTAATAGTGTTTTAAAATCTTAGCTCTCATTGCGAATATGAGTTACAATGTGCTAAACAAAGAAGTACACAGGAATAGCTTTTATAAATTTAGATACAGTGCTACTGTTAAGCCCACTCAGACATGCAGAGGAATCCATCATTACCTACAACTGCAGTGTTTTTACAGCTACATCAGTTGAGTCAGGAGACTGATTGTGGACTACCTCTATGACCCACAGTGATGTGTGTGTGAATGAAATACACATTCACTCCCATCTCTAATCTACATTCAAGCAGCTCTGGACTCTTAATTTCTAACATCTGCCTCATAATCTCCTCCAGCAGAGAATAAAAATCACCTGGGCATATAATCCCAACACAATCAATTGTGAAAGTTTTGCTAGAAAATACCATTCAAAGTAAGTGTAAGAGCTGCAAAATAAGATAATTATATTTTTATCAGTGTGAAGTTCGCAGTCAATGCTCCACACTTCCTAGCCTTTGCCACTGTGGAGAGCTATTGTGGGTTTCCCAATAGTTATTCCATAGCAGATGAGAGACGCCCATCTTTTTTCAAGTGGAAGAACTAAATGCTGTGTCTGGGCTGCACTTAAATCAGTAACTTAACCTGAAATCCTTCATTCTTTAATAAATCCACATTATAATTTCAGTTGTTGGAATCTGAAAATGCTGAGTAGATTTAGCAATGTTTTCTGTTGCTTTGAGACCTAAGCCTTTAAGGCTGTAACCACAACTGAGGAATGGACAATCTGTTTGTTGAGAGGTAGGCACTAACGTGGGTCATTTAAGAAAGATCAGTTAGGAATTTGGTTACCTGAAGACTAAAACAAAACTGACACTCTCTGTAGCATTATTAAAAGAAATGGAGAGCTGGAGACCTGTCTTACCCTTGCTTGCCCAAGGTAGTCCTCATCCAGTAGGTAGAGAGAGGCTTGTGGTACAATTCCACGCAGTAACCGGGATGCATGGAAGTATCTCTGGAAACTTAACAGTCTTTTCACTTTCTTCTTGGTGCCGACTTCCCCTGAGAGTGCACTATCTGTGAAAAGCAATCAGCACAGAAAGCATCAAACCCGAGGTGATGGACGACATTGTCAGCTTAATATGAGAAATATCAAACACTTTGAAATAGTAATACAAAAATCATGGAGCTCACACTTCTTGCCAAGCCACATGAAGGAGCTGTATTCAAATCACTTCAGCATAATATATTTGTTTATTTTAGAGAGGAAATATGTTCCAGGGAAGAGGATACTATTGTAGGTTTTGGAAGAGCTGAGTTCAGTACACTGCCTGCCACAGCCTTTAATGTGATCCAGCCCAGTCACTGGCAGGAAGGGGGTGATACATCTCCTAACTGCAGGTGTTAGGGAAAGCCTAAATGACTAGGCAGAGCTAGGTACAGGAAAGCTGCTCTTACCCTCTCTGCCTCTGTTCCCTAACTATACACCTGAAAATAACATTAATTAATTTGATACCTCACAGGAGGTGTCATTGGAATATATTAAAAATTGCACAGCACTACGAGGTGATCTTGGGTATAAAATCAAAAAAATCATACCAAAAGAGAACTCAAAATACAGTTTGAGAACACAAATGTGTGATCCACCTTTGGAAAAGGAAATAAAAGAGAGAAAGAAATAAGAATAGGTTCATAATCCTACTGCATTGTCTGCTGTCATTTCTACATATTAAAGCAAATTATAAATGAAGAAAATATTTCACCTGTGCAATGAGGAAAGCAGGTATATTGAGATAATACAGGTATTTCTGGTTACACAACAGAATATGTTCTTTTCACTCGGTACCAGGATAATTCTAATTCCCTAATGCTGTATTAGGAGATTTTCATATAGGGCTAAATGAGACACAAAAACCAAGGCAGTTTTTATACAGTGGTTAAATTACTAATTAGAGTAATTAAATTACCTTATTGTTAGTAAGAAAATTATGGAGGCTTTCTAAAACTCATAATGGTATAGGGTAATTTCATCTGAACTTTTAATAGAACCTCACACTCAGCTGTGGTGTTTTCATTTTGCAGTCTGGTATAAGTTTTGGAAAAAAGAGAGGACAGAAACTGAACAGCTGGCCAAAGGTAGCAAGATACAATACAGTTTATTTGTAAGACAAATCTTGCAAGAAACTGAAGATTAAACAGTCCTTTGAGAGAAAAGTAATGATTTCTTTGTAAGACAAAGTTTTATTTGTAAGACAAACCTTGTAAGAAACTGAAGATTAAACAGTCCTTTGAGAGAAAAGTAATGATTTCTTGAGATAAGAAGCTCCATAGCAATGCACTGGTTTAAACAGAGCTCATGAAAAATATCTACACACTGAAGCTGACTCTCTGTTTTCTATTTTTCCATCTCTTTTTATGGAAAAACACTGAATGTTTGTTCTACTGTGACATTAAAATATCACTTTGCACACTGTTTCTATGGGTGGTATTATTCCGAGAGGATTTCCAGAGAAGTCGCTAAGGTTTTTTTGGATCATGGATGGTTCAGGATTTGATTTCTCTAACAGCAGCAAGCACCCTCTGTAGCAAACTTCTTCCTTATTAAGTAATCCAACAGCTACTGAACGGCACCAAGTCAGTAACAACATCTAAAAACCCATCCTTACATACTGAGGAGCAACAGAACTTCCAACACCAAGTAAGCCTCATGGTTCTCATGTGCAGCCCAAAGACCTCACTGAGTTTTAATAATATAAAAGCAAAAAACAACTTCATTGCATCTTGACAAGCCATGTGGTTTCCAGAACGAAAACAGTAACAACACCACTACTGTACCAGCCTGAAGGTCAGGTTTTCATTTATGATGTGCCAGCACCTGCCTTGATTTTCTCACACATTTTAAAAGCTGGAACAATTTCGTGGCCTGTTGAAGGAGTGACTAATGTAGGTGTGAACAGTTACCCAGTGGCAGCAACACGTGGAGGAACCAAGTACACTTGTTTTCTTATTTCTTTTCATTTATATAGGGCTGCTATGAAAGGGCTGGCATTCAATTTAATTCCTGGATAACAAAACACTCTTAAAATTAATTCACTTTTTAAACTTCTGTTAGCTGTTTCTCAACTTTCCAACTTTCCTATTTCCATCTTAGCCACAAGCTGTCACTACTTTCAGGTAACAAGTTTAAAATTTAAAGTACAAAAAATTCACTTTTTAACATTAAAAATTAGAAGTTGCTCCCACAAATTTTAATCTAAGTTAATATATTTCTTTTCAGTTAAAGACAGATGACTGAAATCACCACCTACACTCTCTTAAACTGTCTTTAAAACTCACACATAGAGTTGCTGTGGATGATCTGAAAATGAAGGTTTGGCCTCAGTCCCAACAAGCAGCTGTACATTGGATTATGAAGAAGTGTTTATTTTATCCTTTGGATTACCAGATCATTTCAGTAGCATAAATAATACTTGCCAAAGCACGAACAGGTCAGATGGAAACAAGTAACTTCTTATTACGAAACATATTTTCTGAACTGAACCACCAAACTTGCTGCCCATTGCTCTGTATGGTTGTCATGGGTCTCAATTCAAATTTAGTTATCAGCAGACAGCACCCCTGAAACCTGACTTGATGTTTCAGGTGAGCAATGTACTCTAATATATTCTACAAAAAAGATTACCCACAATAATCTGTATTTTCATTCATAAGGGAAGAAGTTCATAATACTGATACAGAATTGTAGCAAATGTATTTTTAAAACTCGGCTCTTGACAGGACAGCCCAAATCCAGCACTGCAGGCTATCCACATGCAAACTCTGGATGTCAACTTAAAAGAGTATCATGATGCTTTGGGTCATTTTAGTAATAACTGATTTGCTTTTGACTCACAGGACTTATCAGCTGATTGCTATGACCTATCTCAGATTACTCTGACATCCACAATAATGTGTTTTATTTTGACGGTGTCTTGCATAAAATTGGACTGATGCTGCCCTTCTCTGAACACAACACACCCCAAACAAGTATAATCTCACTAGCGTTTTCCCTTTCCCCTTCCCATCAGTGTCAAACAAAAAAAAGGAAAAGCACAACTATATGAAGTTGAGGGAAAAAGGTAAATTAGAACAGAAGAGCAAAAGGCAATGCAGCCAAAAGTGAACACTTAAACTCTGCTCTCGGCTCAGCAGTTGCATCTGAATCTCCCAGAAGCAAAAAGCCATTAGCCATTCCCAACATATGGGATCTACAAGCTGACATAAAATCAAGATGCATTTTTAAGATGAAATTAAGGATTTATGTGAATGACTTACAGTAAAATGCTGAACATACTATTTTATTGACAACCATAAATTTCAATTTAAATAATAAATATAAAATTTTGATGATGACACATGTTACAAGTCATACCGTGCCTTCAGATGAAACTGAATTGCAAAGTAAATGAATCAAAAATACTACTGCAGATATCCCTGAACTTCAGCTTTGGAACTATGGATACCAGAACATATGCTATAGCATCTGGTTAAAGGCCATGATCTGCAAAGGTCATATGGGAAGGATTTAGTAATTATGGGCAATTTTGAAATGAATGTGAAAGACAAACAAGAATGTCTTTTGTTTATACCCATAAAACTTCCCTCCAGAACTGTGTTTAACTTTAGTCATTGTGGCAACTTTTGAATGTTTTGCTCACCTAAAAAACTCCATCTCTTAAAAGATGCCCATTCTCATGCTACGGAGCGACTGCCTAGCGGAGGGTGGCAGAAACCCTCCTTTGTACACTGCACAAAGCTACTGTATGGATTACACAGACATCTTGTATGAATTACACACATGTTTACGGAAGTGTTTGTGCAAGCATTCCTCACAAAGCTCAACCTCTGCCTTCAAAAGCTCAGCTGGCCTGAGCTCGCAGCGTTTCTCCCGTGTTTTAGCAGGCAGCCAAAGTGGCTGCATTTTTCTCCAGGTAATTGGACAGCCACATCACGCAGGCACGCACAGCCAGCAGACCATGGGTGATGTCTGCATTCCTGCTCGTGGCCCTCAAGAGGTTAATAAGCTGCAGAAATCAATGGCTGCCTTCTTTCTCCCAACACATCTCCTCCAGTTACACAGATCTTCTCGCCTTAAATTGATCTATGCCTCGCTACACACCAACCTCTGTTATTTCAGGAAAAGAGTTTTCCTGCACTGGGAACTGCTACCGGTTTTATTTCACATTTCTTTCACACTGCTGCACTAGCACGTGCCCACAGGCAGCATGAATATAAAAATGATGGAGGTTATGCTAACAATGGTTGAGTTAACATCCAGAAATGATCACATAAATCAAACTTGGACAAGGGTGTACTTAACTCTGCACCAGACATTCATTACATTGTTACTGTTCTTTCAAAGTAAACAACCTTTGTTATGCATTCAAATAAAGCCTCTGAGTTTTTCTTCACAGTACTGCCTTTTGTTATTTTATTGCACTTCAGCGTACAATAAAAACAGGTCACCCAGCAGCATGAGTGGATTAAAAAAGGGCTTATTAATTTTCAAAATGAACGGATTCAGAAAAGAGAAATGTTTTTTTCCTCTTCTTTTCTAAAGGATGCAGATTAAATCAGGTCCTCAAGCAGCTGCCTTTGAATCACATAATTTGTAATACCCTTTCCCCTCTTCCAAGGATGCAAAGGCATTTCATATACAGCCACTGTATGCCTGAAGACCCAGGCAGGACTGGTGGGAAAGTGCTGGGGTATCTGGGAGATAAGGTGAGAGGGTGAGTCCTGCAATTTAAGCTCAGGACAGCCTGCAAACAGCAAGGACTCTGGGAAACAATTTGTCTCTGGTCCCACAATTTTCCACACTGGTTCCTGGCTTGACAGCTGGTTAGAAAACTTCTCTTTGTGAGCCTTTGTGAGAGATATGTAATTGACTTGGGAAGAATAACTGGTGTTTTTCCTTTTTTTGCACATAAAACTATGCCATGCATTTACATCACCTTTACTGAAGTCTTGTTTGGCATATTCATTGCATGCTTGGTTGCTGAATTTTTCTTACACAGGCGAGTGCATAGCACTAATGATAGAAAAAAACTGCTGTGCCTTCCTAGTATCTTCTTATGTTACAGACTTATCAGTGTCCAAAATACAACAGCAGCATTAGTATGGGTAGTTGAACTAACACCGGTGATCTAAAAATTAATGACAAACTTAATGTTTTAAATTTGAATTTTGTAGAATGCACTTATCAACTAGAAGAACAGAAAACCTCTTCTCTCTGCACTGTCTAGGCCTTCCAGATACATTCTACCTTGTAGTCCAAATGGCCTTCAGAAAGAAAACACTGAGGTTTTGAGGAAAGGCCTGAGAAAATGCACAAACCACCAGAAGCCTATGTGGAAGGACTGTCACTTAAAAGCTTTCAATCTGGTGTAGAAGGACCAAGGAGCTTAGATGAATACCCCAGTTCTATGTCTCAATCACCTGTGTAAGAAACTAAAGAAGACTGATTCAAAATTAGCAAGATTGTGTCAATTTTATCATCTGAATATACACTGGTCACTGCAACTAAGAGGACTGAGATGAAGACCTTGCACTATATCCTATCTACAGATAAAAAAGTGTTGTTCTGAAATCTTGTAAATGCAGGAATCTTTCTGAGACTTCCTCAGACTACACAGAAGCCAAAAAAGTTATTACAAACACTTTGTTTTTACTTGCTTCTCCAACATCTAAAATATTCTTTGTTCCTTGACTTCTGAAAAATTCGTTCTTAGAGATCAAGTGCTCTCTGCCAGCTGCCATTGTTTATTTAGGTTGCAACTGCATTATTTCTCTTTAGAGGGGCAAACTTTTTTTCAATGAAAACTTTTCTCACAGCAGAAGCTGTGAGAAAGAGAAAATGACCCTGAACACATCAGAGAAAAGCAAAAATTTAGAAGTACAGCAAAAGAAGTTTAAAATTTTCTGCTTTAGAGTAAAAATTTTGTTCTCCAGCCACATCCACAAGCACACAAAACCAATGCAAAGCCCTGCTTAAAGAGGAGTCACTTGTGCTTCTCTGGCTAGAGTGAGAGGTTCTGAGAAATCACCTTTCTAGGTGACCTGGCTCTGGAGTTTCCACTTCTTTGAACATCACTTGAAGTGATGGTGCCTCGTTACAGCTGAATTTCCAACTCATGAAGTTCCTGCACAATTATTGGCATTTTGAAAAAGACTAGTCACGCAGTTTGCTCCCCATCCCAAAATACATTCTTTTCGATACTGTTTGAAAGAAGTTAAGAATTATGCTGATAATTCCACTTATATACTAAATCATCCTATTACAACAAGTTCTGGAGAAATTAGGGTTTCAAAGACCATTTAAATAACAGAATATTAGGAACGTAATAACAGGAAGAGGAATAGAATAAATCAAAATTTAAGATGAATTCAGATGTGTTTCTTATCAGAATTTGAAGCCTTTATTTGGGCTATCACTCATCTTTATGCAAACAAACACTTTGGCATCATTTTATTAAGCCTCCTCCAAGTTCTTAGGAAATGGCATGTTATTTTCTGGTTTGTCACAATCTCATTATCATTTCGTTATGAACCTTTACTTTGACACTTCAATCTTTGTACAGCAGTCAGGACCTTTGCTTCCTAAAACTGTTAATGTTCTATGGCTGATTACAGTTTCCCCAACAGGAAACAGTGCATCCCCTCCTCCTTCACTCCCCTTGAGAAAAAAACAACATAACCTGTAATAACAGCAAACCCAACCTTCATTTATCACTTTAATGATCCCTTCTCCTTGTTCTCTCTCTTCCTCTGGTCATTTGGAAAGTATCCTCAGTGTTATCTTCAGTAGATCCTTTCCCTTTTCTAATCAAGGAAAAGGAGGTGGTGTGGCAGAACGGGTCACGCATCATTTGGCAGCTTTTAAAAGGACATCTTCAGTGAACTGAATCCCAAGTCTGTACTAAAAAGTAAGCTACAAATGAGTGTATCAGGTCAGGTTTGCTAAGACTCAGTGTGTGAAGCACATGCAGGCTTTTTGTTTGTTTTGCTTGCTTTTGTTTGTTTTGAGTTCTTCTGACGCATTCATAACCCAAAATGATGGATTTTGTTGGCATATGAGGCCATGTGCATCTATTGGTTTTACATTCTAGCTTTCATTTTTCTGCAAGTGTGGCATTAAAGCTAAACAAGGAGCATGAATAGCAGGAAGTCCATTATACTTTTCAAGCAAACTCTGTTATTAAACTCTTCCTCCAAAAAAAAAAACCCCTTTCTATTATTTGATGAAAAGGGTGAACCAGATTGACTTCCAATGATACAAAGAATTTTTTAATATAGTGAGGGGTTACTGGAAAAGAGAACATTCTCTGTGCTGAAGTATTAAGAGGATTCTAATTTCTCTTCCTTGAATAGGTAACTGATAGCAAGGCCACAGGCTGACCAGTTCTGAAAATGTTCATCCCATTCAAACAAGCTAATGTGATTAAGAAGCCTATGTGTCTTAGGGATGATGATGAGTATCTTTTGGATAGGTTTATCTACAAGGAACTAGGAGAAGTATTATGCAGAAATAATGCAGACCTCATAAGATCTCTCCCTTTCTAATATAAAAACCATCTGGAACTTTGGACTCATCTCCACAGGCTGGGCTGAGTTCTGAGTAATCCAATCAGCCCTTGAAACTTCCTCACAAGACTTTTAGTGTCCTAATTTAACCCAGGTCAGAAATATCTAAAAAAGCATCTCTCACTCCCACTTCTTTTTCTAGCCAAAGGCAACAAAACAAGGCGCTTAACCAAACTCTTTTTAACCTCACTCAATTGGGTTCAGGTTACTTGATGGTTCAGTTTTGGCTTGGTGGCTGTGGTTAAGTTTTATTTTCCCTGGAGATGGGCCCTACCTGAAAGCCCTGGAGTGTTCAAAATTCAAACCCAAAAATGAATGTAAATTTTGCAATAGACCCTTCTGTAGACAGGCAGAAACCACAGATTCAAATGTCCACAGACTTTGGTTCTTTGAGATGGAGACATTTTCATGACTTCGTATCTTCCCTTACTAATCCTGACAACATGTTTTATTTCTCCAATACCTAATTCATCACATTCCTGCAAAGTATGTGATGAATTCACTTTATTTGCAAACAAACTGAAAACCAGAGTATTTTGCTTGACTCAGAACAGACACAAATCAAGGACAGAGATGGAATGTTACCTAATGTGACCATTTATCACCATCTGGAGTTAGAAGTATATAATCTGTAATAAATTAATTTGCCATGCTAAGCTTAAAGCAGGTGGGGTTCTCTGGGACTCAGCTTCTGCTTGCATGACCACATCAGGATCCTAAGTAATACAGAGACATACCTTTGGAATGTCTACAGACATGTTTTGACATTTTGCATATTCTCAGATCCCACTCTGTGCTCCTGCTGTGCAAGGTGTAAGAAAACAGGTATCTCTCTGGGTAACACCACTTGGGTACAGAGACTCCAACTTGCAGGTCACATATATAAATACTGAAGTGAATACTGAAGAAGGGAATCAAATATAGTCAATTAAAGGCAAATAATTTTGTTGTTTGCAAGCCAAAATTTAATCCAGATAAAAGCTTAGCATAAACAAGATGGGAACGGGAGAATTTAAGTCTTAAGAACCTTGTCTTCTGGCTTGCTTGACAAGCAAACTTCTAAATGGCAAGTTACTTATCACAGCTGTAATCTATGTTATTTTGTTACTCTACTTGATTGACCCTGGCAATAAAACAAAGTATCCAACATAATTGCCATAGGGTGAGGTCTTGCTTACTGCTGCATGTTTACCTACAAGTCCAGATTAAAAACAAGGAATTCCCTCAAACTTTTGAGTTAAGGCAGTGAAGAAGTGTACTGTCATAGCCACCAAAAAAACCCCTCATAATGAGATAATAAAATCCATTTAAATCAATGCATATTAGTCACTAGTGAGATCTGCTTCAATGACTCACTGAGCAACTTTATGAATCAGAGAACTAAATTATTGCTTACCATAGCTATGCTCCTTTATTCCTCAAATCCAAAATATACTCTGCTAAAAGGAAAATTGGATTAATTTTCACTGCAGAAGTGTTTTGAATTCTAAATTATTGCCCTGCAAATATTTAACTCCTTTTCTGTCCTGTGAACAGTAAGGTTCATTTAATTCACTGAAATGTGGAAGTGTCAATGAGTTGCCAACATAAATTTTGACCTGCACCAGGTTCAGTCTCAAGCTTGAGCTACCCAGTTCAGAGTCAAAATTTCCTAAAATTTGTGAGGTCTTGTTTGGAATTAATTGAAGACAAAACTATCATCCTATCTTCCCATAAACCTATAGGGCCGTGCAAAATTTGTATCCCTTATTTTAGGAGTCCTCCCTCTGCTGGGGAGGAGCTGCTACACGGCTTCCCCTCAAGCTTCTGACTGGCTGCCATCAACAGAGAGCAGAATCTGGTGGGTCACACAGGTCTCCACCACATTCACTCCTCAGAGAACAGAACCAAAGAGTTCTCAGTGACACAGGGGTATTTTGCACTCAATTTTGTATTCCAGAGTTATTAAGAGTCCCGAAACCCACCAGTGCAGCTATGCCTTGGAAAGCCTGCAGCTAGGCAGAGGAAAGACAGGAAGACACTAAAGCCCTGCATCTCCCCCAGAGAGGATTCTGAAAAATCCTCATGGTCCTGAGCGCCTGGCAAAGACAAGGTGAAGCAACACTAACTTTCTATATACTGCAGAGTCACCGGGGGAATGTGTAGATGGCATCACAGACTCAAACAGCAAGAAGCCAACATCAGTACAGTTGGCTTTGATTAGGGCTACAGAAGATCCCATTTTCAGAGTCAAGGAAGTTTTCCTATCCAAAAAGACTTCAGGGTGTCTTAAGTTACACAGAGACTTTACTGTAGGACTCCAGAAAAAACAGAAGATATGGTCTAGTCAGTGTTAACCCTTAACAGACAAAGTAGGGAAACATCCACTAATTTGACTGAATCTGCACTTAAAAAAAAGTTACATATAAGTAATCTTTAGTCTGACATTAAATATCAATACCCTGTATTTTTTTTACATATGAATTTACATAATGGATGTCAACTTGTTCAAGAATGAGCTTCAGTGTTTTCTCTTACTTTAAAACAAGGCTGGTACTGTTTTTTGGAACAGTATTTCAGATGCAAGATAGAACAGTTGCTATTTAAACTCAGTTTGTTAGTGAGAAGCTGCAGTAATGTTTATGCTGCATTTGTTGATGAACTCTGAGAACATTTACTATAACATTTCATCTGCCTCTTCCCTCACTCTTAACATTTTTCAGTATACAGTTGCTGCCTGCCAGTTACTGCCCCCAAACAAATGCAACATGGTGACAAAATTTTATTGCAGGTATTAATTGGGTACTTTTCAAGACAGTGTGCAGTGGTGGCATTTATATATATTTCTTTTTGATAGGATGGGCAGCACTGTGTTTTTTGCTGTTTATGTGGTTATGTTTTTTGCTACTTCTGCACAGCAGGAATGGATTTAACAGAAAGATGTAGATGAACAAATATTACAAAAGCCTGTTTATTTCCTGGCAAAACACATCTGCATGCTCTAACACTGAGCATCTTCATTTACTTGTAGGTCAGCAAGTGAGCCAGGCCCAGTGTGCACTTGCCAGCTACAAAATCAGTAGTCAAGTGTCTAGAAATCCCACTTCATTTTGCACCAAAAAATGGAGGCAACACTACTCCTTAGAGAGAAAGTGGTAAATATACAAAAACCTGAAAACCAGGGAGAATCTAAAATCAGGATCACTGCTTTCCCTTACAGAGATCATAATCAGCCAGCCATACATTTCAGGTTATGGAAAAGCAGTGAAAACAGTAAGCTGGAGGTCTCTGAGAGAGAGCATAGGAGCACAGAACTCCCAGGTTCCCTACCCTGTTGGACCAGAGGTGCACACACAAGGAGGCATCACGTTTTAGGTTCAGCAGTTATATTTAGAGTGGTTAGGTGGAGTGCCCTGCTCCTGGCATGATCAAAGGCTGAGTATTCACCAGAGCATCCCTCGCCATGGATGTCTCTACACAGCCCACGGATAGCAGCAGCATTTCCAAGAAACTGGCAGGATCTGGAGGATGCCAGGACTCATATACAGGGGCTAGAAGTGAAAGCCCTATAGCCAGAAAAAAATCCTGAAACTATTCTTGTGTTCTTCCTTCTCCATGGGTAAAGAAACTGAAAACTCTTTCGAAGTTTAAAAGAAACCAAATTTTATATAATGTATATGCATTCGAAATAAAAAAGAAGGAATCAATTTAGTCACGTTTGAATATGAATATATATCCACTTCTACTTCATGAATGAAAAGTGCTTTATTTGCTCTCAGTTTTTACAAGGGCATGCATGACCAATACTATTTCCAGCTAGCCTACACCTGATTTTTCTTCCTGCTTTTCATCGGCAAGTCAGAATAAACTGTCCTCAAAACTCTGCTCAACTAGTAAGTTATTCCCTTTGTCCTGGGAAAACTGATGGACCCATCTTACCCCCTTACGCCTTTCTACCTCAGCCATAGCAAGCTCTCTGATGGACTTACAACCCAGAAAACACCTTTAATCAGCAGGAGTGACAGCAGCATGTTGCTGGGTGGCAGTAACTCAGCCAGCACGGGTGGATGGAGCCCATCAGACCCCAAGCCCTCCGTCCCCAGCTCCTCTCTACTCCTGACTCCCAGCCAGCCCTCCTGCTTCGCCTCCTCTCTGCTCCCTTCCCTCCCCGCTTCCTCCTCCCTTCCCCAGGCACCCAGACAAGGAAGTGCAAAAAGGAGAATTCAAAGTGTGGTTTGACCATTGCTCTTTGATGAAAAGCACAATCCCTAGGAGGATGACAGTGTCAGCACTGAAATTATTGGGAGTTCCAGTTTGTTTTGATGAAGACAGTGAATAACAGTTTTTTCAAAGGTTCCTTGTGCAGTACACAAGGACACATCAAAATCTGCCTGTGTCCATACACTGAAGTTTATACACAGGCTGAGTGTTACAGGACCCAAGATTTAGTGGTTCTTTTAATTTTATTTTTTTACACGCTTGCTAATGGGTTTACATCAGCATAGAGAGTCCATGAGGTGAAAAAAACCCAACGGGGCCTCGATTTGTTTCTTCTTCTTTTTAGATTTGCTGTCCTTTATTTACAACAGTGGCAAAATAACTTCAATCAAAATGAGTTTAAGATTATTTTTAACAGATGTTCACTGCTGGCCTGACCCAAAATCCATTGACGTCAATGAGAAGACTCCATGGGGCTTTGGATTGGGTTCTAATTGTTGGAAAAATTAATGTTATTGTAAACCACTGGTCAGTGCTGTCACATGCTCCCCTTCTGTGCCAATTCTATATGACCGGATGACAGCTTCACATAAATCTGTTCCAACTGTTGTCTAAGAGGCTAAAGGACACAGAGGTTTATCTCTTTAATTCTGAACTGCCCCTGCTCCTTCCCTAGCACACCCCATGGCCCTACTGTATTTACATTTTTACATTTGACAGATTGAGCACTATGGACTATTCACACAATCAAAACATTTCACAGCCAGACACTGAGTGGAAATAATGGAATTAATGCTGACTGTGTGAAGACAGCTGAGATACAGATATGTATGAGAAGAGACAGTTTGGTTCATACACTTCCAGTAGAGATTTTTATTTGTTTTTGTTTAAATACAGACCTGAAAGAAGGGTTGCACTTACTGTTAAGAAGACGGAAGTCTATAAATGGGTAGGAGCCGCGGCGCTCGGAGACAACCCCTGTCTGACCTCTCACCCGTGCATCTCCTGCAAAACACAAAATCCCCAGAGACATTAGAAGGGGCAGCTGCCTTTCCCTGCTGTTTTCATCTAGATCTATTTTTTAATACAAAGTGACGACATTACACTCCTCCAGTGGGAAAACTAAGGTCCAAAAATTCATCTCCCATGACATCCCAGGGTAATTGGGTAAAGCAGTACAGCTGATCCTCTTATCAGAACAAAGACACAAAAAACCCTTCATTGCTGGCTGGGATTAAACAACATTATCCTATTGAACAACTTCTTGCGAAGCAAGCAGGCTCTCATTGCTTCACAAGAAGTGCAGACATCTGCCTTTTTTTTCCTCAAGTAAGAACAGGTAGGACTCTGACTGTCAGGGCTTCACATACAAAGGTCCCAATCCCAGACTAGGCCCACAATCCAATGGACCTCCACAGCTGTGGGACTGCTCTCAAAACCATCAGTTGATGAAAAAATCCCCCCCAAAAAGTACTAAGATGTTTTTGCACTTAGGTGGGTGGTTTGTATGTTTGTTTGTTTTTGTTTTACTTTCTGCTCTTTGAGCACTCTGGAAAACGCAAACCTTCTCCTCAAACACTGCAGCTGTTTTATGTAAGTGAAAACCTGATGTTCTCAGATAAGCATTACTCTGGAGCGTTAGCATGTATATTTAAAGGTGATGAAGTGCCAACACAATACTAAGAATTAGTACTGTGTATTGCTGTGTAACTCACACTGACTAGTTCCTGACTTACCATGTAATATTGATGAAATAGGCAAAACTAATTTAAGCAGAAAAATGCTCCCCAGGATATATAAGAGTTACAAAACCTCTCTCCAAGTAGACAGGAAGCAGTGGGCAAGCATGTCAATTTTATGTGTCCATAATTTTAAGTATCTTGCAGTGAAATGTAACTGTTCCTTTACAGGCAATCGACAAGACCAAAATATTAAAAATTCTTAAATAAGATGAAGTCTGGAGACCTTGAGGTTCTAGTTAAGAGTACTCTAGTTCTCCACCATACTAACTCCTCTTCTACAGAAACAGAGACCACAGTGTTGAAAGCAAACCCACTGCCCATCCTTACACAGCTCACACTAGTAGCAGTAGTAGTGTAGTCCTATCAAAGTTTGCAATGAAGTGTGAATTTTTAGTTACTTTGAATTGCATTTCCTCTGGGATACAAATATAGCATATGACTAATCTAAACAATAATTTAAGAATTTGGCTGCTAGTGCTAGCTTCTACTGCTTGTGTTTAAAAACAAGAAAACATCTAGTAGCATAAAAGAAGGACCTAGTTAAATGCTGGGGTTTTTTTTTTCTATCTAATGTTCACTTAAAATGTGCTTACAATTATGTTCAAGGGAAGAAAGCCAAGTAGAATTACTAAGTTAAATATCTGAGGTGGAGAAAAACTTCCGTGCCCTCTAGGGGTCCTTAGAGATACGAAAGACACAAGAGAGTGCATGCAAATTAAGAATATTTCAAACACAGTCACTTTTGATTATAAATACAAATCTAGGTTCTCTCGCCCTTACTTTCACTTTGCTTTTTTGTTCCCAGAGACAGAACACGTGCTCCCCGTTCTCGGCTCCTTCTTGCCAACCACTCTGAGGAACCAGTCCAAAGCAACTCTGGCTGCTGTTGACCCCAATTACCCCTCCTGACAGCAGGGCCAGGAGGGGCAAACCTCTACCTGCTCTTCAGCTGTTCCACTTCAAAGCTACGCTGATGCCGTGGATCTACCTTCATCAGCAGCTTAAAATTATGTGTAATGCAATTGTGGCAATGCAGGTACAAGAACCCATCCCCATGTGATCCTCACGTTAAAAGAGAAGAAGGGTGGAGCAAATAGCTGGAGAGCTTGTACAGCTCCGACGCAGGATTCACCAGCACCCACAAGCCAGAGCTCACGAAGCAGCGCCCAGACTTAAAAGCATTGCTCTCTGCCACAGGTAACCCCATCAGATTGGCTCACGTGTGCACAAAGAGTAAGGATGGCAAGCACATGGAACGCATGATATAAACCCAAAAAAATCAGGCAGGCTTGAGCCTGCTGCTGATACAGGCATCAGCAAATTAAGAACGGGTGTGAATTCAGAGCATGCCTTGACCAACGCTTTTGTTTTTCTGCAGGCACCAATGAATTAACAGGAATCTGCAAGTAATCCTCTGTATTACACACTGATAAACATGTCACTTGTGACTGTATCAGCGGAGACATTAAAAACAAATCAAAAAAAGATAAATTCAGACTCCAAAAATCTGAAAAAACACCCAAAGCACATGATACTACAAAGCCAGAAAGACTGATATTCTTTCTAGGCATGAAATAATGCATCTATCAAATCAGAGGAGGTACCATAGTACTAGACAAAAAGAAAATCATATACAACAGTCATGTATCAAAAGGATTCCTTAACTCTGATCTCAGAACTGTGACCCCAAATTTTGAGGAAGAGAACACTAAAGGTAGGTAGACAACTGTAACACTGATGAAAAGACAAGGTGGGCTTACCAAAAGTAGACCATACAAGATACTCAATTACCTCAAATAAAATAACTAACTGTTAGACAAAAGGAAAAGAAAGCAATACTGTAGTGCAATTCAACAATATGGACCTCATTAAACATCCAAGAGAAGGGAAGAGATGAGTACAAGAAATGAAGACTAAAAATAAGAAGATAACACAGTGCACGGAAAGGAAACTTTTGCATGGGAACAATTACTCCGTAATCGCCATGATATTTAGAAAATTTATGCTGGGAATGGTCCTAAAGAATTTTTCTTGATGATCTTGACACAGAAGAGCACTCATGATCCTTGAGGATAACACAATGCTGGGAGATACCAGGTATTGAAGCTACAGCTATTTTAAATTAAGTTCACCGCTGCTGTCACCTCTTTGTCCCAGCTGCTCTGTGGCCCAGATGCCTGATGTTCCTGCTAGCCCAGCTTCCTCCCACGGTCCTGCTGTCTCATACAGACCTACAGACTAGCCAAATTAGATGCTTATGTACACCATTCAAAGCAATTTCAGCAAAGGGAGGGAAAGCAATAGAGCTATTGATGGAATTAGTAAGAAATGTGAATGAGTTTTACTGAACTAGCAAGCCCCAGGATCGGAAGTCATGACAAATTAGTGATTATTAGAATTGGCTGTTTGTGTAATTTTAAATTTTTTACAGATAATATAATTTTGGACTGTCTCTAGCACTATAGGAACCTGTATACAGAATAAATCTGCATCCTTGCTGACTTAGGAAAAGCTACTAAAATCTTTATATTCTTATATGATTATTAACTTTATCCTGAGGGAAGGCAAGTTTCTGATGAGTCAAAGATGTTATCAAGTAGCTCTACCTCATGAATCTGTTATTTCAAAATACTTCACCAGGTGCCTCCTAGTCTCTCTCTACATCATTAGAGAAAGATTAGTTAGGAAGTGGTGGTGGGCTAAATCAACCACACCTCCCTTCCTCCATTTTTTCTTGGCACACGCATTTGGAAAATATTCATATTCTTCCCTTTTACTTTTAATGACATCTTAGTAAGGGATTGCACCAGATATACAACTTGCCACATTAATTTGGGCCGTTAATGGCAACACACTCAATGCTTTTTTTTTTGCTTTGGCAGATGACTTTGAGGCTGACTTTCATCAGTCCACCAGACCTTTATATCTCTTTGTCTCCACCTTAAAAATCAAGCTAAGCAGTCATTCTGACAATTTATGCAATTAGCAGTTTTAGATAAATAATACTTTTTAGAGCGAAAGGAAGGAATTCTGTGGTAACAAAGCAGGAAATTTTGACAGCTCATTGTGTTCCCAAATGAAACGGGCAGGGTGAAGGGAAATGGTCAGGGTACAGATTCTCCTTGACTGTTTTGGGCTGAAGATGCAGGGCTGGAACATCTGCAGCTGCAAACACCAGGGGCTGCGCCCTCACTGGTGCCAAGCTGCCACAAGAGCTTCCAGCAGGGAGATCTCCCAGGGGCTGCTGTGCTCTTGAATTTTACTTTGTCATTGTTAAAACAAACAAGAACACAAGCCAAATAAACCAAAGCAACCCGTTTAAGGAGCCAGTGCTGTGACAGACACGCATGGCAGATCACAGGCACAAGAAAATCATCTACAGGGCAAGAACCACTGCGCTACTATAGCATCAAGGGCACTTCAAGATGGTTCAGAAGGGTTAAGAAAAAAATGAAGCAGCTCTTAACTGCCTTTCACATCTGGAGGAAAGAGCCATCTGCACCGAGGAAAACAACTTCTCCAAGACTTGCCTGAAACAGCGTGCGATTCAATTTCACTGAGCAAGCACAACAAATTAGGAGAGAAAACAGGCCCCTAGCTGTGACAAAACAACAGAGTAGCTTCATCCAGCAGAAGTCAGGACCAACCACCAAATTATTGATTCTATTTAGCACACAGCTCCATGTGGTAAATCTGGAATACCACAGCAAATTCACAAGACGTTACAAGTATTTATTCCAGTCAAGCTTTCTTACAATCTTCATTCCAGTATTGCTTAAGTTGACTGTTCAGGGTACATACTGCAGTGGCTGACAATTTTCCATGGAAAACCAAGTGGAGTAGTAAGGCCTCCTGTGGACTCCATGGAGCCCATGGCTCCTCCACTATTTCAGTTATGAAAAGGCTTGGGATTTCTGACCTGAAGGAAGAGGGCTTGATGATGTTTTAAGCATCAATCTGGTTTTAGTGGAAAGGTATCTAAAAGAGAGAAGCATTGCTCTGTAAAAGTACCAAACTCAAATGAAAAGCTATGTTAAAAGTGAGCACCAGAATTACTAGAATTATATTTTTATTTGAAGACATCTAATACTTGTTCATGGTGATTCATGCTGGTTTGGATTATTTTCATTCTGTTGTATTAGTGCTATAAGTGTTACTGTAAATTCTTTTTTGTCGAAGGCATTTCATAAAGATTTCTCACGTGCATCAGATCTTCTGAACAAAACCATTTCCTCTGAACAGACACAAAGAGACTGATTTAAGGGTTACAGACTCAGGATGACTCCCCTTTGCAGAACGAGAAACTGCAGCAGCCACCTCACTTCATTCACTGTAAGCACTGAATTTTTAAGCATGTAAACATTCCAAAATGTAAGTTTTTCCATGCTGCGTGCTGGAGAATTCTACTATTTCTGGTAGTAACCCTAATGAGCTCATAAATATTGATTTCATCCAATGTATTCTGTAGTTTTGTTTCAAAATGCTCTGCAAAGGAAAGTAATTGATGGTACTCCTTTTTAGGAAAAGAGCATAAAATGATCATGTAGAAACTGTAGTTCAGTTGTTCAGTTTTGTAAATGTGTTTTACACAGAAAATGACTTAATTTCCCTTGTAGTTGTCCTATCCTGTGCATGAATTATTTTTATTTATTTATTACCAGTCAATTACTTGACATTCAGCTATTAAAAATTCCTTTTCCAGCTGCAGATGAGACATTTCACACATGTTCTGTTTTCTTAGTATTCTGAAGTGCATGGTTGTTCTTATGTTCTACAAGAACTACGGAGACTGCTTTACTGTATCTGCCAGCACTAATTTCTGCCCTCCTTTTCTGACCAAAATCCATCCCACAGCTGTATCTTACCTACCATACAGTATCCTCACCACTCCCTATCAGTAAATCCCTATCACTCCCAGTTAGTAAAATGCATGAAAGAGATGCTGACAATCTGTTCATAAAACCCTTCTCAGTGCTGGAATTCTCCTGGTATGTCTTACCTGGATAGAGAGGAAGAACCAAGGATCCACAGGCATACCTTTAACAGCTGTCCATTCTGACAAATGAACAAGTTAAATATTTTACAGCCACTGCAGAAATCCTCTCTTTAACCATATCATATGACACCAGTGACTGGTGAAAAGACTGAACTGATGAATCTTGAGGCATAGCTCTTAAAACTTGCAGACTTTGGAAAGAGTTCTTGCAGACAAATGAAAACCAAGAGGATGCAAAAACTGCCATCGAGAACCAGAAAACAGCAGTCATCAGCAACTGAGATATTGAAGCAGCACCCACATTTCCCCCTTCACAGACCTACCTGCTCTTGCATGAGCAAATGTAGAGCAACACTTACATCTGACTGTAAAAGTGGCCAGAGTCGACTGACAGACATCAACCCTCCATTTCATGAGCTAACAAAGGTAGGTTTCCAAAACATCAATGTGTTATATTGCATTGGCAATTCTTTCACTTGTTTTTGAGTTTGATAATGGGCTACGAATTATTGCCTCAAGGTCAAACGTATTTCACACCCTCGTAGGTCTAAATGAGTGAAGTAGGTGCCTCCGCCCAGTGACTAATGCTTAAAGAGATTTTCAAAGACCCAAAATGTTTCTGACTGATGCAGATGGAGTCTAAGACCCTTTTCCTGAATTAGGTGCCACGATTATAAGCAGAGCATGAGGAGGGAAGAATCCAAGACCTCACCCTTGAGGACTGTATTCAGAAAACTGAGACCACACCACACCCCTTAGGTATGGGTATGCCTTTCACTGTGTAATCCCTGGGACTACTGGTGAGAAACAGAACAGATACATGCACCTTTAGTTCACACCAATGTAGGCACACCCTCAAAACACGTATGTACTGTGTACACTCATACAGTGTAGTACTATCCCACAGCTGCTCAGTTAAACAAAAAACAGCACTTGCTATGCAACAGCCATCGGAGTACTGTTCTGGATAAAACACAGTAACTTATCTCTTTGATTCTACTGCATGGTATCTACTTAACTTTCAGTATTTTCTAGATAAAATATGAAAGTTTATATAAAAGTTTGCATTAAGTGCTAAACCACTGGACACGAATACAGAGAGGAGCATAAGGATGGGCAATTTGCACAGCCTGCTTAAACAGGAACTTTTCCTTTTGAAGACATGAGAGATTCAGATATAGGAAGGTACCTGCCAGTAAAAATTTTGCAAAATTCAGCCAACGGCTTTCACATGCACATAAAAAGATAGACAAGTGTTATTATCTAGCAGGAAAGGATAGGGAGTTATAGAAATAAGGCCAGGAGACAGGTCTTGAAAATAAGAATCCAACAAGAGAGAATGCTGTATAAATACAGCATTTCAAGTGCAGAAGTCATCTATCACCACCTCCATACTTGAAAGGCATGGTTTAGACAACCACCTTGACTTTGGTAAATATTTTCTTTGCACTGCATTTTAAAGACCGAGCCATCTACTATCTAGAGGAGCCGATGGTATCTTGAGAGTCTCACAGCTGGGATCCCAAATGGAAGCACTCTGGCTGACTTCAGGCTTACCATACTGCTGCTGCTCAGCAGGGCTGGCACAGTAACTGAGGTCCTGGGATATTCTGAAGCAGACAGGATCCTCCAAGGATCCTAGGAACCATCTGTTTGTATGTTTTGTATGGTGTTATTGGTGGGGCATTTCTGTCTCCAAATATTGATCATTGACTATCCACAGGGAAAAGTGGATGATAATATAGATAGAGCACTGAACTGTCTTGATAATCTTGTCTTCCTACATGGTTTGATGGCTTGTAAATGTCTCTGCATTACAGGACAGGAGCCATGTCAGCAGAATCAGGTTCTTGCATTGCTATCATTGCTTTTACTATAGAGCCCTCCTGGCAAATGGCAAAGCTTACTGGTTTTCCTAAAAATGAAATTGAATTGTAACAAACACCTTAAAAACTAAGGGATAAAAAGCTGTAATAAAAGTAATAACAGCTACAGCATAGTCTTAGCAACAGGTAGTAGGTTGCATTACCATGGCAACTTTGAACATAAAATCCTACTGTCATGCTACTCCCATCCCTCTCCCAAGTAAACTGCAGCACAAATAAAAGAACATTATTACTTATTCAATTTGAAATTTTGTGATTCTAGTCTTCAGCCAGGCTCTCAACTACTGAAATAAACATTTATTTAATAACAAACTTCTAAGACATCTACACTCCCAATTCCAAGTCATTAGGCTTTCATTTTGTATAAAAGAAAGAGATCTGTTTTTTCTAAGACCAATGCCAAAAAGAGGTATAGAATTTGTATCTCTATGCAGAGTGCAATAGGTGAAGCCATTTCTGTTGCCATTCCCCAAGATAAAGATTTTCTTCTCTCATGAATACATCAAAACCCTAAGTTATCCTGAATATAAATTACATTTTCTTAACTGTAATAGCATTCTAGATACAGACACTCTTTCAGAGACCCTTTTGTATTTGCCTATGAATTGTAACTTCAAACTGAATTTTTTCAAACATCTACATCTTATTTTATTATATGGATTTCTGACTTGAACATTGTTAATGCTTTAAATGCTTCTAGTGTGAGAACACAATTGGACCCATTGAATCCACTAGTGAGGGTTTTGCAGTTGAAAAACAGATTTTTTTTCTGCAGAAAGCTGAGCTAATTGTCCAGCATTTATTCAACCAAATTTGTTTTACATTTCTGCATTCTCATTTCTCACCCACCAATAATATTTGTTAAGGGATCTCTTAAAATAACTTTTTATTTTTGTTCTGCAAGTTCTTCAAGAACTTATATGTAAGTATACACACATAATGGATTGCACTGACTGAGCCGCAAGATATGATTCTCATTTTCTGCTAAGGCACTATTATGTTGGCAAGCAGGAAACATTTGATATTACAATCCATGTAAATCTAGCATAGCCATTGCTTAAAATTTTATATATTATATATAACTAATTTATGTAAAATAGCAGTTGATATAATGACATAAATATTAATGAAAAAATGCTGTTCATTCTAAAGTGGAATAGAACATTTTTTTAAATGTTCAGTAATTTGGTATTAGTATTTTTTGTTTCTGAGAAAGATAAGGCATGCTTGGAAATAACACACAGGATGATTATCATAAGCCCTGAGCTCATTTCCTGGTTTCTTATGGAACAAACTTTTCTTTCCATGCCTCAGTTTTCCACTTCTGTGTTTTGTTTGTTCTGAGTAGACAGCGAGTTCTCTAATGCAGGGCCTTGGCGGTTCCACAGCATTTTCTACCTGCAGTTCTGGTCCTGGTTTCTACATTACCACAGTTCAAACACTAATTATCTCTGCTTTTTTTACAACCAACAGCTAAGTTAGACAACACAATAGAAAATGAATGCACAAGGGTTTACTGGTGCCATTAAATCAAAATATGCTTTCAACTCTTAAACGTGACACTTAAGAAAATTTCCCTCTATTTCCACAGCTTTGCCCACAAGATTTCTCCACCCTCTCTTTCCCATTAAACTACAAAAGACACATGTTTAAAACCATAAGTAGTAATACAGCAATTGCCATTGACTACTTTTGAAACACCTAACATTAGCCAAAACCTCAAGTCTATCAACACTTTTCACAGAACAGCAGCCTGTGGAGCCAAGCAGGAAAAGCACAAGCCCCTCTGAATTTGCTCCCCTCTGATTTTTGTGCTGAAATTGCACAGCTGCCATTTCCCTCACACAAGGAGACTCAGTCTCTGCTGATTCAGTCTGTCTCACCAGATCTAACCTGTGGTGCCTGCTCAACCCTTTAAGGTGCAGCAGTACAATGCTGGAGAGGAGCGAGGCACAATGAACTCAAGTTGTCTCAATCTTCTGCACTGACCGCAGGACGATCCTTCTTTGTCAGACTCTGCATGTTCTTCATCTCCTCTTTTCCAACTCTGCTCTGCATTATACATAACACACACACACACACACACACACACACACACACACACAATTATATATATAAATATATCCCTAACTCTAAAGTGACCCTTCTTGCCTGCCTCTGACCAGCAGTAATTCAGCCTCCCCTCTGCTCCCTGCCCTCTCCTGAGGCTGGAGTGCTGTGCAGTGCTCCAGTAAATCCAGCCCAGCAGCTCTGGCCACTTTTTCTTCACCAGGGGGCTACCCCAAGGGTGTTCATGGCTGGAGAGAGCAATGTCAGGGAGAAGGAGGAAAAGGAACTGAGCACTGGCTTGGCAGCACACGGAGGTGCCTGCTACATCTTGCAGGAGAAAACTTCACTCACGACCTGAAGCTCTGCTCTGATTAAAAGCTTTATCTATAGGAGAGACTGCAGGAACAGATGTCTTGAGGTTAATAATTTGAATTCTTTTTGTACATTATATACTACAATAAATTCTTCTCTATCTTTTGAATTTAAAAGAAGTATCTACAGTAAATAACTGTAAATCTTCTTATTTATTTTTGAATTTGGTCTAGTACCAAATGGAACATATAAATACCTCCATAACTCAGTGAATTATTGATCAATAAGGCAAAAGAACTTTGTCCAAAATAATCACTGGTTTTTAGTGATAAGGTAACCTCAGTATTATTTGTTTATTCAAGGTGATTATTTCCTGAGCTAGTCCTGGGCTAGTCTATGTCTTATCATGCAATACTTTTTAATCATAAAGTATTTTTTAAATAGAAAGACAGTATATGTATGTAACATAACTATTCAGGATGGAACCTGTTACATTTTGATGACAGACACAAGAACAAAGCTGCATCAAGTGGAAGCTGAGCTTAACTGATCTACTATTTGGAAAATACTTTTCTCTTCCTGTTTTGTACACTGTATTTTTCAAATAATTCATTGGATCTAAAAAAAAAAAAATAAAAAAAAAAAAGACCAAAAAAAAAACCACCAAAAACCACCACACCCAAATCATCAAATGCAGAATCCTAATCTGGCTATAATTTAGCAAATATGCTACCTCTTACAATTAAACAGATCACTCATCTGGATCATTCTTGCTTGTTACTATGCATTTAAATTTTAAAACTTCAGAAAAGGGTGGCAAAATAGAAAGATCTGGATCAATCTCATGTTACTCAAACATTAGCATAGTCTCTGTGCACTGTTCACTGTCATGGTTTACAGTCTAAAGTACAATTAAATAGCAGTTTACCTTTTTTCTCCATGGCACATTCTTAAGAGAGGTAAGCACAAGCTGTCTCAAAGGAAAACAATTATCTACGTATTTCTGTAATTACAAAACACCTGATAAACCCATCTAATTAGGTGCTTCCCATGGGCTAAGTCTGGTTATTTCCCCAGAGCCTGGTTTTGTGTTTCCTGGGATGGCTGAGCCCTGGGCCTGGCACAAAGCAGCAGCAGCAGCAGGAGCAAGTGGCATCTGGGCCTCTTGGCCAAGCCATGTGCTGGCAACCAGAGCTCCACTGAGCCCAGAAAATGGCCAAGCTGCTGCCAGGGAGTCCTGACCCAACTTCTTTAGACAAACATTAGCTGGGTTCCACTTTAGCCGAGTTCCACTCCAGCTCTTTATTCCAGAAACTGCAAAACTTTATCATCTGAAAGGAAGAGCAACCAGCAAGGTATGCAGAAAGGATGGCTTACCATAACCATAACCATAACCATAACCATAACCATAACCATAACCATAACCATAGCCCCTCTCAAGGACCTTTGTTGATTTCACTTTGACGAACAACAACGTCCCATAAGGAACCTGCACTGAACATTGCCCTTTGTGAGGAAAGGCCAAGCATACCCAAAGAAAATCCTATCTTGCCCTAAAAATAAATAGATTCTGCTGGGCCCCTCACTGAGGAGAACAGACAGAGCAGGGGAGAGAAAGCATTTTCCTCCTTTCTCCTATTCTGTACCTACTTCCACAAGAAGTCAGGAGAAAACCTGGTTTTCAGATACACTGCTCCACATCTGCATCAATACATATTTGATTAATAAGCTTCTGAAACCACCACAAATGGACAAAACCATGAATAAACACTGTAAAAACTGTACAAATTATTCATTTGCCAACTGGCCCAACCCACAGTCTCAATTTATGAACAACTACACTGGAACTACATCTAGAGACTATCTGCAATTCAGGCCCATTGTGGCATAAACCGTGCCAAACCTTTATTTACTTGATGTCAGCATCAAGAACCAGGAGACATATACAGGCAACCCACGGTGAAGGGAGCCAGTGAGGAAGCTTTTTGGGATGTTGGCAGTCCAGAGCAGGCTGGCATCATACCCCTTCTGGAAACCAAGACACACAGTACTATCTTCCTACTTAGTGTCTTCCAATTACTTCATTACTTCATCCTTTAAGAAGGGTCATTAGTAAATATATTTCATTTTTTAACTATAAGGTTAACTTCATATTTGAAGTTTCCACTAAGCCCCCCCCCCCCGCATTTAATCCCTGATTTTAGTTAATACAGAAAAACAATAAAACCAAAACAGCATCAAAAACACTCACAACATTTCAGATGTTTTTACATGAGAAATGCCTGGTCCTCCAATGGACAGCATACACTGCAATACCGCCTTTCTCCACAACCAGGACTGGAAACAGAAGCTGAGGCTTTTGTCTCCTGTGTTTTAACATACTCTTAGGGAATTCAAATAATTGCTCAAGTCTTTCAGAAAGAAGAGAAAACTGCAATCTAAAACTTGTAATTCAACAGAGATATTTTTTTGGGAGGCAAAGAATACTGGGGATGTTTTTATAAATCCCAAAGGAACAATAAACTATGCAAATAGTAATTTAATTTTGTTTTCTCTCAAAATTTACCTTTCAATTACAGCTTAGCAAACCAGGAGTTCTATCTTAGATGTTAAACAGATCCTTTTCTGAGCAATCCAGCTCCTCAGGCTCCTCCTCAAATAGTATTTTAAAGGAGAAAGAGCAAGACAGTGCTTCAGTATTTGCTCTTCACAACCCCCTGTGAATTCCAACAGAGAATAGCTCTGGCAGAGACCTTTTGGCATGTGCATGTGAAGACACATAAAAAATATTTCTCGACTCATACTCTTGTGCAATTCATACCAAGCAAAGTGTTTTGGTTTTTTTTCTTTTTATTTTGCATTTGGTGGGGAGTTTTTTGTTGTTGTTCTGGGAATTGAAAGACATAACAGAAAAAACGGTAAGGTTACTCTCTTCTTCTTCAAAACACATCTGTTTGAATAAACACTGAGCGTAACTTCAAGCAATATTCGAAAAAAGGTTTTGTTTTTCCTAAAATCTACCTTAACAGTATATTCAGATACTAAGGATTAGCAAGAAAAAATCAAGACCTGTATGAAAATAATCTTAACTAGTTAGACTCTACTTCCAAATGATATCTAATATAAAGGTTCTGTAAATTAGATTTTAAATTATTACAGAAGAGCAGTTCTGAAACTGTGATAGAAAACTTCCACCTTCTTTACTCAAATATTTGGCTGATTGACTGAGCCAGTGAAACATGTAACGCTTGGAAATTGTGAAAAAGTTAAATTTTAATTTGGTTCTACACTTATGAGAAAGTCCACGAAGATTTGTAAGAATCAGCTCATCATTATCACATTACTGAAGAATGCAATAAAATTCTGTCTATAGTTGTAGAACTGACTAATGTTTTGGAGCAGGCTCCAATACAGATGTATATTACTGGGAGAAACGCTGTACTCCATGAGTTCCCACACAAGTGTAGCAAGGTAATTAATGCACACTGTACTCACAGCTATTCAAGCACAGATCCTGTATCAACCATATGATGAAAAACATTGATTAAAATTTTACCAGCTGACAGAAGTGTGCCTGGTTCCAAAGGACAGACATTCCGGTTTACCTTAAATTGAGCCTCCTGGTTTATTCCTCCCCAACACCAAGCAGCTGAGTAAGTCTTTCTCCAGAATGCAACATGATCCATTGAAGTAGGAAGGGATTGGTATAGAGAAAAATAAACCAATTCTTCCATCACCATCTTATTTGTTTAGTGCACTGCAGCTGTGAGTTCATACTTCAGATCAGTTGTTTCACTATGAGATGTTCCTATTCTCTGTCTTTATGAGATGAAGCTCTGCAAATGTTTGTTGGGTTTTTTCCCCTAGATATAGGAAGAACAGTTATTCCTAGATCTCAGATATCAAGTACTGGGTGCCTTCAGTACCTGTGCTGGCTCCTGCAGTTGCTCTGAGATTTGCTGGCCCATCTCCAGGTGTCCCACCAGCCCTGGACACAAAGGCCAGTGGAGGCAGTGGCTACATGTGGTCAGTCCCCACAAAGGAGATGAAAAGCCTGCCCTGCTGAAAAAAGGAATCTGATTTTTGTGAACTGACTTTCCATTTGTATAATAAAAGGGGAAAGTAATTTCCACTCTATGCAAATGGGAACGAGGTTCTGGGGGTGAGCTGGTCACCTTCCCATTTGTTGATCACCTCTGTGACCTCACTTCCCAATCTCAGTAACTGGCATCATCACTGGGGACCAGAAAAGTAAATGTGTTGGTTTGGGGAGGTGTTGGGAGTAACAAGAAGAAAAGAACAGGTTGTCCTGAGTCTTCCACAGAAGGAACAGCAGATGGAGTACACCCTCAGGCTCCTGGGGCAGAGGCAGCAGTCTCTGTTCCCACATCTTTCACTTTCAGAAACTGAATGACTGCATCTGAATTCAGATAATGCAAAGTCCACAGATACTGCACGAACCACTGTGGTCAGTGAAAAATCAAAGTTGTTGGCAATGGTTAAAGGTGAAAACAAACTCAGGCGAGCAGGATGCTACCATTACTAAAAGGATATGCTATTCTGTTTGCATATTACTGAGGAGTCTTGACAACTCAGATCAGAAACAGGGTTGGAAGTTCCAACTTGTAAAAATCACATGTATTCAAGACCTTGATCTAACAGCCTCAGAACTCTGTCTCCTAAAAACAAGCAATAACACCCAGCACTCCTAGGACACTCATGTCAGGCTGTGAGGAATTTCAGCAGAGACCAACACACTTCTAAAAACTAGATGCAAAAATTCACTTATAATTTTTTTCCTGTAGTCAGGTAAATACCTGAAGTGGAACAGACAGAAAGTGCAAGAAGTTGAAGTTAATATACACTTTCTACAATGAAATATATTGACTATAAGTAAGAAGTAAGCCCTGCAATCCATCCTCAACATGATAATACATAAAAAGGAAAAATACTACGCTATACACAAATATCCAGAGACATTAGTGAAGAATGGAGAAACAGAACTGGGTTTTAGCAAATCACTAAATTGCCTTCAGCAATTTCTTGTCTAGCAGATTTAAAAGGATATCAGATTTTCTTTCTCTATAATATGAGCTTCTCAAAGAAGAGCATACATAGCTAAACCAGAGTAGTACATAGGTTGTTATTTGACTTTCTTTCACAGATTCTAGGCACTGGAAAAAGAACCACCTTTGCCAATAACCTTTGTAGCACTACTTACAATCCTCAGAAAATGTGCATAATCATAAAAAGACCAGTAGTCACAGAGTACAAATGTTTTCACTGCATTTATGAGAGGGTGGAGGGAGCCAGAGGAGATCAAAGCCAACTATTCTACATTTTTCCTCAGTGTTTAGTCCAAGTGTCTCTTTCCTTCATTTATTTTCTCAGAGATTTTATGTGCTAAGTCTTATGATATTTTAAGCTAAAAAAAGTAAATTTTAGCTCATGTGAAATCGTGTATCATCTAATCAATACTGGAGCAATACTATGAGAATTCTTCTGTGGATATTAACATTACATGCAGTAAAAAAAAACTACTGGAAAAAACCCTCCTATACCACAGGGCATCTTCAAATACCTTCAGATGATTTCACATCCCAGTCCTTTAAAGACAACATATTCCCTGAACAAAACAGTCTGAAATGTTTGATAGATTCCGAGAAGAAATTCTTTAGCAATCTTAATTCTCTAATGTTATCAGCAGCAATAAATAGGACAGGTGTGAAATATATTTATTTTATTGAAAGTTATTCTGCACATCCAAGAAAGCTTCATCTCTACCCATTCTTCAAAGGCTTTTATTATACAATAAACTATCAATAAAGCCTTGTCTTTTTCCTCTCACATCAGTATGAATGAATTTGAGGTGGGTTTCCCTTCCCAATATAATTTTTTTCAAAACACCAGACACTTACCATTTCAGATTTATCATAATTAGTTTCACACCCAAAGACTGCCAACAATATGTGCTTGCTATTGTTTTTAGGAGCAGAAGTGGGTTTGTATAAACAGTTCTACATCATCTGCCTGGCAAGCCATCGGCTCCATCTGCGAGCAGCCCTTCAGTGTGGAAGTTCCTGCCTAATTACTGCAGACAGATGTTGTCCTGCTGTAGCTGTAGACACTGTGGAGGCTCCTGCCATGTTAATTAACCAGCTTAAAGACATTCCTTTTACAGAGTGAAAAACCTAGAAACATGGTGGAAATGTAAGGGCACACCTCACCTCCATTTTTTTCCGCTGAACGTAATTTTCTCCATACTCCCTGTTAGATGCTCAGTGGAAATTCAGCCTAGCTTGGTATTTTTTAGTATCTCTAACCTCTCCTCACCCAAGCAGTCCTTTTCAGATGGCTTTGGGCAACTACTCTGAGAGACCAGCACAATTTTATACTTGCCAGAGACTAATTTCACTAAAGAAGCCTATTAATACATGGATCCACGGTATTTCTAAAGGTTATACTGACAAAACAAGTGGCAGAGGTGGTCATGAATTAAATCAGACTGGCGCAGGATTTGAGTAGCCAAGCTCCTGAAAAATTCTCCAATGGAAAAAAAAAACAAAAAACAAAGCACAAAGAAAGAGGAAAGAGAAATATGTATTTACACACATGTAAAATATATGTTTATGTACATAAAAATAAATTGAAACACATGTGATGTCTCTCACAGCAGTGAATTAGTAAGGTAGTCAAAATGGTTTTTGTGTAAATTATTTTATCAAGGGAAACAAAGGTTTAAACACTACAAGTATTTCAGAAACATGACCCTTTCCTAAAACCTTATTTACCAGTAAGATCCTCAGATGAAAGAGTTTGACAAAAAGATTCAAGTTGGGAAAATAAATTGTCTTTTCATTCTCTCGTTTACACTTTTATTCTGGCTGGGAAAACAGATGTTTGGGGATTAACTGAAGGAAAACATATATGCCCTGCCCTTGTTATGTCTTCAAGAAACACCAAAGAATTTGTATGTGACTAGTGGTAAAATCAGGAAATATGCAGGGTTTTTAACTACTATTGTTAGGGATTGTTCTCTTTCACAAAGCCTTCTGCAACAGGTCACATCAAACCTGACCAGTTCAAAATACAGGTAGAACACCAGACTTTTCCAGTTAATGCAAGCAAGGGATGAAGGTAAAGTAGGCTCAGTTAATTCTTATCTAGATGTTCAAGTCCATTTTACACATGGGAAATTAATGCTGGAAACTGAAACTGACTTCTGAGAATCCATTAAGCCCAAACTCCTTCACATCAAGCACTGCTCATCCTTCACCCTATTATTAAGTAGAACATTTAGTTTACACGAAGGTGTTTTGGTCTCCAGGGGACTTCTGTACTTCAGAATAAAGGTGGAGAACAGGATGGCACTTCAGGTTTTCAGGACCTGAAATCTCGGCAACAAGCGGGTAAGTGCTGTGCCCAGACAATTGCAACAGACAAACAAATGAGAAGAGTCATGATCCCCAAAAGTTACTTGTTTTAAAGGAAAATGATGTTGAAATTGAAAATTTTTCCGTATTTATACTCAGATCACTAAATGATCCTACAACATAGCTCAGTTTCTGTGACACAACACGGAGATTAAGGTGTAGAGCTGGAGCTGACTCTTGGGATTCTCCTAACGCAGTCTAATGGAGAGGCAGCTCCTGAGTCTGGGCTCCAGTTCACAAACAGGCCATGTCCTAGTGCCACTTTATTTTTCCACTTGGTCCCAGCACAAAGTGAATCAAGCTTTAAGTGCAACTGCAGCCTTCCATCTATCAGGTCAATGCACACTGCCCTACAGTAATGCATCACCAGCAGTAAGGCAGAGGCAGGAGACAAGAGGCATTAACTACTACATAAAACCTACTCATAACTGAGGGAAATGCTGATACAGAGAACTGAAAAATCATATGAAAATTAACAGAAGAGCCAGGAGCACACAGCATTATGTCCTTGAAGTAAGAGAGCATTCATATACAATCTATTCCATCTTCACCGCCTATAAATAATTATCTCTTACAAGACTTTTGAACCTCAAATTACTAGATTTCATTAAATCCTCTCAGACATCAGTATAAATACCACTGTAAAAAAAGGATGTCTTTCCTATATGGGAGGTATTAGTCCTGAGGAGGTCCCACTGAGAAGTAAAAAAGAAATAACTTTTAAAAAGAACTTGGACATTGGTTGAGGCAAGACAGGAGTCAGTAATATAGAGCAAGGATGCTAAATGGCTGCAGTGTACTCAGCAGGTTACCAAACAGCTGCACAAAATGAAAAGGTAATGCACACGCACACCCAAAATATGTGACAGGCACACAGATGCTGGCGTACAGATGGCTGCTCTGAAAGATGTAAATGCAAATAAAACACCCCGCTGCCTAGAACATGATGTTCTTGAGCGTGTGATGGCTAGTGTGAACTCTTCAAAAATATCTCATTTGGTAGGTATGAAAGATGATATGTAATTACTTCTTCACAGCTCTGCAGTAGGTCCAACATCCTTCCTCCTTTGTGTGAAAAATCTATTACAGTCGACTCTGAGACTCCATAATTGGTCTCCATTAGTAATGATTTGCATGATATTACAGCTTTCACTGAATGTCAAGGTAATTTTCTTGTTTTCTTTCTTTGAATCCTTTTATGAATTTTAGTTTAAAAGAGTACCTACTGTAAACATGTTCTAACAGAGGAGACTGCTAAAGAAAAACAAATTCTAAAGGACATGAGACTGTGATTTTGAAGTATCTTGTCATTACAAAATTGACATTATTCATTTCAAGCTATGAAGACTTTGTATTTATTTTTGCACCCATCGTGAGGAGTGAAGAATTCAATTTTCTGATCTGACAATGGCATAGGAACAGGGTGGAACAATCTGTCACTCCACTTGGAAACTTGATAACGTGATGTTTTCAATTCATACGGCTTCAGCGGTTGCTAAGAAATCCAAAGTTAATCTTCACAAAAGCCCTTTCTTAGGATCGCATGCCAAAACTGGGCTTAGGACCTGCAGGCCTGAAAACTTCTAGAAAGAGGACAGGCCTGGGGTCGCCTCCATTTCCAGCTGTGAGCCTGGAGGAGAGGCTGATGCTGGAAACAAGGCTGCCTCCCACCCCAGTGGTGTGTTGGATGGAGGAGCATGGCACATAAGATGGAAAGCAGGCAGAGCAGCATGGAGTTGAAACATCCTGGCTTTACACTGTGAGACCCAAAAGAGATGCAGTACAAGCATCCTCCCTTCAAAGGAGCTGCTCTAGACTGAGACTGACCCGAACTTGGCGGGTACAGGAACACAGACTGCCAGTACAGCTTCCCCGTGGGTGTGACTCACGCGGCTCCTCACGGTGGTGTTGACAAGAGACTTGTGAAGACAGTCTTCTCAAAACCTACACACCCGAGCTATGTCCTGCATTTCCACATTTCACAAATGTAGTCAAAGTCACTCTGTAGTCACTGACCTCTAACCAGGAAGGTTAAGATTCAGAAAGAAATACATATGATGGTGCTTCATTATGACATTTAGACATGGAAAATAAAAGGTAGAAGGAATGTATTGGCTGACACAATTGGACTGTTGCCTTTAAAACTGTTCCTAACATTAATTTAGACCTTGGTTGATTTTTTTTTTCCTTTTTTTTCCCTTGATTTTTTTTTTTCTTTTTAGTACAGGTCTTTAATTCACACTTACTAAAGATTATTCAGGAACCACTTAGGAAAGCAAAGGTGAACTTGAAAAGGAGTAAGATCCACTGAAAATCTGCCCTGAGCAGATTTGTTTTCATCCTGAATAATGTCTTTCTTCCAAATACAAGTCCCATTGATTACCATTATAGAGAAAATCTGCTTTCCTTTAAAAAGTAATTAAAAGTAAGTTGATTTCTGTTCGTTTCTCTGTAGCCAAGTCTTCATGTCATAAAACAACCATTACCATTTACACTACTGGGTGTACTTCTCAAGGAGATTAATAGGGAGTTTTGAGGGCTCTGCTGTCCCAGTGGATGATGCTCGGTTATTCCTGAGGATCCCATGGAAAATCAGGACAGAACAACTCAAAGAGAGCTAAATGGGAACAGCTGCAGCCACAAATTACCACGCGCTGACTGAACAAAGCAATTCATTCCTAACAACTCCATGCTGTCCATAACAACCTATCACATCCTGCTTGGAAGAAATATTTATCTGTCAAATAGTAATTTTTCAAATAAAATTTCAGAAGCTGTTCTTGGAAGCTCCAGACTACATCAAACATTGTTTGTCCCTAAAAACCAAAGTGTGGAAAACACTGCAGTATCCTTCTGCACTGAGGAGGGAGACCAAAAGAAAAGCAGAAGGCTGTTTTAAGATTCATTACTGGTTAAAAAACAAATTCCCCCCAGCCCACATAATACAAAAACTATAAGCCTCCAACATGGTAGAGAAGTTTCCTTAATGCTTTAGCACATGGAAAGAGAATACTGTTTATGCAGAATCAGAAAACTGCCAGAAATTGTGGTCAACAGGTATACATACCAAGCATCAGGAGAGATTTCAAAATCATGCTTGAATTGCTAACAACTACTACGTGAGACATAAAATGGCAGACAGACATAACTCAAGTGAGTTTTGCTCTTCCTTTTTTCCCCTATTCTTATTTTTTACCATCACAGCAAACAGCTGAACAGCAAATGTTCAGATCCCCTGAGCTTTACTAAAACCTTTTTGACCAAAATATTTCTGTAAAGTGTTGGGCAGAAGTGGGGCCAAGAAGCTGTGTACTGCGTTGGGTGTCAGTGTTGGGCCCTGCTGTATTTACTTCTCCCCTGGGACTCAGGCAGAAGATGGATGAAGGAAGGACTGTTCCCTCAACCTGCCGCCACAATGGGAAGGGATTGGGTTAAGCAGCAAGAGCTACGTTTGCCTGCCCTCTCCTTGGTTTGTTCCTGCTGTCAGAGCTGCTGGGTGCTGGCAGCACAGCCAGGCTGGCCATGCATATTAGGCCTGCACCTACGAGCACACCTCCTGGCTGCTCTTGTTAGGGGAACATAAGAAATAAAGGCGGCTGCCAAAGGGAGTGCACTTACAGGCTAAGATGTGGATTTCCCTTGTACTGCCAATGAGGTGAGGGCCCCATCCCAGCCTTACAAAACATAGATGGGAAGGTCAGCCTGGGGAACACCAGAAACCCCTACACTCCTCTGAGCTCTTCCAGCTTTCACATGCCCACCCTCTTCTCCCAGAGCTTCCACCCCTCTGCAGGGCCTGGCAAGTCCTATAAGCCTTCCTCAGCCTTCCTTGTCTTCAATTTCTTTTACTGGTACTAAAATACTGAGTTCTGCTGCAACCAAAGCTAAGGACAGAATATGTATTCCTTTGCTCTTGGAGAGGCCAGATTTTGCCTTGTCCATGGAGAAACCTTGAACTGGATCTAGATCAGGCCCATCACAAACTAACATCACTAAACTCTAGCAGAACCTAAAGGTTGAGAGAAAATTCCCCATATCTAATAGTTAAATGTGAGCTACATGTCTCAGCTCTCTCTCCAGTCAAAGCTGTAACCCAGTGGAGCTTAAAGAAGCATTCAGTTGATTCAATTTCCATTAGTTACAGCAAGAACTCATGTACCAAATTTGAAGCATTTAACCCAGAGCTGAATCACTGACCCCTAGTGACCAAGAACAAAACTCTCTAGAAGGATTACAATTTTAGGACAAGCTGTATAGAAAGGAGACACCTATTTAAATGCTGGGGGTAATTTAGAATAACATACAAAATCCCATTAGAATCTCCCTAATGTTGGGGGTTTTGTTGTTGGTTTTTTGCTTGTTTGGATTTTTTGTTGTTTTGGTGGTTTTGTTTGTTTGTTTTGGGGGGTTGTTTGGTTTTTTTGTGGAGGGGTTTTTTCAATTCAGTATTTTCAACAGTTATCTGACACAGAATAAATTGGATTTAAAGCCTATTAGTTCAACAGTATGAAGGTGAAAAAAACCCATCTAGACAGGTTTTCAGCAGAAACCTGTTTTGTGGATATTACTCAAGAACACTCTAGCTTTCAGTATGTTTTCTGATTGTAAATTCATACTTTCCCAGTCTTAACTCAGAAAGACAATAACACACTAAAACACTTGCTTTTCATAGCAAGCTATGTTTAAGCTCAACTAATTAAACTAAACCCTTAGCAAGAAACTACTAGCAGTACATAAGTATGCTTTGTGAAGTCAAAACTCAGAAACCACTCATTACCACAATAATTATATAATAATTGTGGTCAAATTCATTGAGCTACACACTATGGTGCCCATATCTGAATATTTACTTCTAGCTTACCACAGTTCATTACCTAGCATCTTATACATTCTTGAGCAGCACGACGTGAGATGCTTTCAGGCTGTACAAATACATTGAAAGATGTGGAAACATCCTCTGTCAGCTTGCCCAAATCTGCATAATCTTTGCTATCTGAAACTAATGAATACTAATTTAAAGGCTCCTTTCCAAATTCTGTCCCGCAATGTAAATGTAACACCCACCACTCTTGTGAAGTACCTAATGCTTCCACTTCACTGTACCTGCACAGCAGCTATACACAATAGGAGAAAATAAGGATTTTCACCAGGGCAGTAAAAAAATGACATTTGAAATGTGTGTGTGTGCAGTTTGAGTCAATAGGCCAGTTTCCTCAGCTACCTTAGGAATGCTCTGCTTGCCTAGCTGAGGTTCAGTGCATTTTCATACAGAGATGAAGCTCTGCTTGTTCAATGAAATTACTACTAAAGTGAAGAGTTTTCATTGCTGGAGTTCTGCTGTAATTTCTTGCCCTTAAGAGGAGTAGACTAATGGAAAAGTAACATTTCTGGCCCTAGCAAAGAGTCCCAAAGAAAGTTACATTTTGGCTGGATTGGAAATACTAAGAGAAATACTGTAATCCATCTCACAGTATTTTTGTTCAGTTTCCATGAGATTTTGGGCAAAGAACTTTGATGGGCTTTGAACTTCAACAAGCCTACCATCTTCAGGTCAGGTGACATTACTTTAAGACATTTCTCTACCAGCACACAAATTAACATCCGTGGCTTTGACAAGTCTACATACATAAGGTAGACTACTCAGGCAGAACACTTATTTTCTTACAAATCCAGTAGACAGACAAACAAATCCACATAGACAGGCCTTGTACAACTCAGTCGTCATGTCTGTCCTCAAAAGAATATTGAGATAAGACTTCTTTGCAGGCTTTTGTGTAAGCATATGTTTCAACTAGTGTGGGCCAAACCCCGAAACTGTAGGGGAAAAAATTCAAATGCTAGAAAAACCAAAAAGAAAAGAGAACTCTTTTCATGGTCTCAGACAACACAGTTCTTAGTGTGTGGTTTATCAGGGTTTTGGGGTACCCCTCGGCAATTTCTAAGAAGCGACTCTAAAATAAGAACCAGAACAGAATATATTTGAAGCATGGGCGTGCCTACAACAGGAAGCTGCATTTTAATACAGACTTTGCAAAGGCATCTTTTGTGGCAGCAAACAATTGCAAACTTTTTAAAATTTTTCTGCAACTTTGTGACAGGAATTTCAGCTTCTGTGAAGTGCTGACACACTGACATGTTGTCTCCAATTAATTACAATCACTAACATCTCTGCTATTTGTTATTCTGAATAGATCCATTCCCATGGAACTAGTAAGAGAATGAATCAAAGTACCTTAAGTCATGAGCATTTTTATTACAAATTTTGCTCTTTAAAGCACTCTAACAGAATGAGAGAAAATAAGGACTGTTAAGGAAGGGAATCTTGAATTGTTATGTGACTATTTTCTCTGATTCTCACCTTACACTTATAAGAACTCTGTAACTCTATGGAGAGGATGATGATATTCTCATTCCTGCTGCAAAGAGAGATGGGTGCATGCTGTGCTCTTCTAGAGAGGGTTCTTTTCCCTCACTCTAACTGCTCTTGTTATCAATCTAAAGTGAATTCTGCTCTTAGTAGATACCTATGACCACTCATCATTATTTTCTGAAGTTTGTGGCTCAGTGACAAAGCCTCTCATTAGAAGAAGGAATTTGTTCTCTCAAGGATGTTTTTCCACCTCTGGCCTCCTGCATTTCCTTTGTTCATCTGCCTGTCTTTTCAAGACAGATATACAAAGTTCAAAATGCACAGCACCCGACACCCCATCTTTCTGCAATTTGCCGCAATTTCTGCATGAACTCTGTGCCCTGCCATTAGCAGCACAGTGCAGCCCATGGGAGGGCAGGGGGTTCTCCCACCCAACAGGTTGTGCAAACGTGTCTTTACTGCAAAGACGACTAAGTTTTTGACAGCTCAAGGATGATTAAAATTTTCAAGAGCCTGGCAGATACCTCTGCTAAAGCAGAAGGGAAATGGTGGGTAAATAAAGCAAATACATGCTCACCATTTAGCAACAGCTTTTCTCTCTTCATGATGCCAGTTTTTGTAATCTTCCTGTCAGAAGTTGTTTGTTTCATACACAAGCCCTGCTGCACAAAGCCCTGCTAATCTGCCCTTGCCACCTCCTCCTGTGCTTCAAAATATAACAAAAGGTGATTTTCTTTCCCTTTTTGTGTAATTGATTTAAGTGAAGGAGGTGTTGTTTTCATTAGAAACCTTTATACAAGACTGAAATACCATGTCTTAGACCCAAGCATCAGGAATTTTATTAGATATAAACAAAAGTACCGTCAAACCTGGCACTTGAAACAAAAAAAACTTTTCCTTTCCCCAACATCTCTCTGTTCTCCAAACTACTGTTTTATTTGCTGTACTCTGATCCTGACCATAAGAGTCTGCTCTTGTTGATAAATACAGTGTAAATTTCCAACTCTATCAACATCCATCTGCTTGCCTAAAAGCTTCTGTTTTGCTGTTATTTCATTAAACACAACAATCATGCAGCGAGGTGATACAAATTTGGAAATAGAATGTTCATGCTTTCATGCTGGGTATTGTTGTATTGCACTAAATTTATTACAGGGTATGTCATGCAGAGCATGATGAGATGTTATATCTACCATTTCAGTATTTCAGGCAGAAATAAGAGTTAATTGGACAGGATTTGTCTCATGCACTCAGTCACACTTTTCACAATGCTCTGAAACTGGCTTTTTCCAGCCTTCCCTTCATGAAGAATTGCTACCAGTGTCCAGTCACAGTGAGTTGTTAGACACTTATGAAGCAAAATCAGCTTGCTTGGACTGTTATTCTGAAAATTCAAAGCTGTGAAAAGGACTGACAGCTCAGAGTGATCTGACAATTAGAGAAAAACAGAATGCAGCCTAATAATTTTCAGTGTCAACCCTGGTTTGGTCCTATTCTACCCTAAAACCATCTTCAGACCCAAACCCAGGACAGCTACAAATCTGCAGGATGGATGGGCCTGAAATGCACATGTACTTATCAGCCAAAGTACAGAATAAGTCTGAATTTTGGCCAAACAAATGTATTTCTCTAAAGAATTTTTTTTTTCCTTTCTGATCCTGACTGGTTCCTATATCCCTGAGATATTAAATTTCATATGCACATTTGTGCATAAGTAATAAATATCACTCACTTCTGCTCCTAACAACTTACTGTTGTGTTCAATGACAAAATACATAACCTTGGCATTACCAGCCTTGCATTTCAAAGGCATTTCATAATTGTTTACCTCTTGGCTTGAACAGTAGTACTGTATGTACAAGGCTCTCCTTGAACTTGTGAAATTCAAAACTATTCGGAAACTTTTCCTCAAACTACTTTCTTCAGGGGAAAAAAAAGCAAACAATAATAATAATAACAACATATTCCTATGAAGGATTTCTGTTAAACCTATTCGTTAAAAATAAAAAATTCCTTTCTCTTTTATGCCAGAAAAGCAGTTTTCATTCCTGCTTATTTCAAAGGAATGTCTGCAATTTTGTGGTATTATGCAAACTCCAATTAGCAGTCCACAAGGTGTTTTGAGAAACGGGGCCTAATGTGTTACAGACACATTTAGTGGCCAACCTCCAACAGCCTGAAAAAATGCCTTTTTTGAAAGAAAGTTTGGGAATTAAGTCACCTCAACTTTACTGGGAAATGCTAATAGAAAAAATTCTTCCAACAGTTAATAAAACTTTTTTTTTTATTAGTTGTTGTTGTTTTATGCTCTCTTACAGGAACAGAGCAGGATATTTCTGGTACCTCAACAATTTAGTTTCCTTCAGCCTTTCCTTAAAATCCAGTTCTACAACTACTCACTGCTGAGCAAAGTGGTTAGTCCTACAAATTGTATTCATTATTTGAGAGCAGTTCCAAAGACACCCGTTGATTACATTTGTTTATTTAGATTTGTTACAGGACTTAATAACTGTGAGGGTTTTTTACCTACACTGTGCAGCATAACAGGACACAGATACTTAGACCGCTTGATAGGGTAGCCTTCAGGATTGGGGTTTACAACAGTAAGAACAGTAAAAGATGGGGTACACTGTTTATTCAGGGAGCACTCCTGGGCTACATCGAGACTACCAGCGAGCAGAATGTGCTGTGTGACACAGCTTACCTGCACTGCAGAAACAAGACCCCACAGATTTAAAACACACAAGGCAGCACTGACAGATACAAGTGACACTAAAGTTGCTGCTCATTAACAGGGTTGAGGTTTTATTCCTCCCTTCCTCACCAGAACCGTGGAAAGATTTTATGAACTCCAAAGTCAGAAGGAAGGTAAGGACAAGCATATGTGCATTTCAAATACTCAGGACTACATTATGCTGAGTATTTAATACCCCTTAATTTCTCTTCCCTGCAGAGGAAAAAACCCTCATCCTATTGTTAGCAATCTTTTACAAGTGATCCTACCCTAGCCAACTGCAATAAGCACGTTTTATTGCTCAATTAGTTCTTTATTTCTATCATGCCTGGGAACAGAAGCAAGATCTTGAAGGTTTAAATCTTTTTTCTTCTTGGCTCACATTCTACACAAACTGTTTCTAAAACTCTCATCCTTTCTCTCTGACACATAAAAGTTCCTGGTCTCCTTTTTCCAGTTTCTAATCGTGCCTCAACTCCGCATGAAACTCCAAGAGGCCCTGGCAGGCTCAGCAGCTCCTCTCTCTCATTCTTTGCTATAACAAAGTGGGGCAGAGTGGGCCTTACTGGACAAAAGGACAGAAGGGGCAAGGCTTTGTAAAAGTTACTCTTGAAAGATTTTAATTATCATCAGAAGATGAGTATCTTAAACTGTGAAATTTTTTTCCTGAAGGCATAAAATATTGTGCCTATCTAGAAACATAATAAATTACAGATCAGCTGTCAATACATTGCGTAAATAAATATTCAGTGGTTGAATTAGACATATTTCTGAGCCTCTATGGCTGAGTACCATTTAAGTCATTCAACAGCACAACAAATCAATTTTTTTGTTTTTGTTTTCTGGAGAAGTCAGTTTTGCTGACCAACTGCCATTTTACTCTTCCTTGTTTTAAAATCCACAAAAGGAAAATACATATTTTAAAATATGAAAGCCATAAACCAGTAAATTAAAAGCTTCAGAGGAAAGATCTGAGCTTCAGCTGAGTGATTCTTACAACCTTGGCTTTAATCTATGTTGTACTGAGCCTCAAGCTGACAAAATGGGGTCAGCCAGCCAAAATCTTTCCCTTTTGGTTCACTCTGGCAAATTGGGAAGGGCTGAGTCAGTCACAAAACAAGGGGCCCAATCTGTTCTGTTAGAACAGCCACTTTGGTAGCTGGTCTTGCTAACAGGCCATTACTTTCAACAACAACCTGAAGTCTTCCAGGCAGTCACCAGCCTTCAAGCATAAGGCAGGCTATGTGATGGTACTCAAAGTGTGCATTGGTTTATCAAAGGAACTGCCCTGCTGCTGGACCATCCCTCTAGCTCTGTTAGGTTAGAGGAGCATGCAAACACCCCTAGCCTCCCTCAGCACAGGATATATTAAGTATGTTAAATAACCTGACTAATGAACTTGTGGGTGGTTTCCAGAGATATCATCCCTCTATACCCACATGCTGTGGGCTGCTTTTAAAGGTCAACTCTATAGGAACCTATGATACAAACAGTTTTCACCTCACTAACAAGCATAAGTCTCTCTGCCAGCGATCAGCACAGACGGCAAAGCAGATCCAGAAGGGTTTGGTTCTCACCTTACCTGTCAAGTAACATGAAAACTCTCTAAGTCTATGCAGTTTCGAAGCTAGAAACTTAATGCAAAATTTATATGCTTTTACCTGTTTAATTACAGCATTAAGAAAAACTGCCACTCTGAGCCTAAATAAAGTGCATTTAGGGCTTGGGCTCTATTTCAAGTTCTTATTAACTCCTGGAAAGGTGCCACAGCAGCTCAAAACCTCTCCTTCCTGAAGCTGCTTAACTCTGCTGCATCTGCATGGAAGAGGATCAGTTCCTTTGGATTCCCCACCAGTGGCCCTGCTTAGCTCTGTGCACCCATACTCTCGATGTGCTGAGCTGCCTGAGCCAGAGATCAGCTCTGCTCCACATCCCCACACTCCCCTGCAGCCCAGGAAACATAACCCAGTGCACACAGCAAGAATGCACCACCAGACCACCAGTGATCCTATGCACAGATCACCTGTGACACTCAGCACAGCCCTGAGCAGCTTCTGAGTGCCTCATGCATAATTCGCGCTTCCTAACGTGGTTTCCATATGTATTTTATCGGCTGACACCCCAAGCTCATTTCTGATCTGTTGCACCATGGCATGGAAGAGCTCTAAATGCTAGCTGACTGCCCTCAGAAAGCATTAAGTTACAGACAAAGTCTTTGTTCGCCACACCTGCCCCTCACCAAAAAAAAAAAAAAAAAAAAAAAAAAAAGCTGGAAGCTTTCCTGTAAATTGGTTCATGCCTTCAGTAGCTAAAAAGGAAATAGAAGAAAGTCAGTTCCTTCCTCCACTCTGCATCTTATAGCAGACTCATACAGAAAAGCTATCACCGTGGTCACCCATCCTCCTCCCACCCCTCCTTTTCAAGCAGCGGAGACTTTGAGCTCTTTGAAGGCCATCTCCTTGGGTAACAGTCTGCAGGCTGCACTTTAAGAGCCTGCCACTGGTGACTGGGGAAAATCACAGTGTGGCTCCACCAGCTTGACTTACTGCCTCTCTCAGCTGGTCCAGCATTCAGGTGGTTTTCCACCCAAAGCAAGTAGGAAGATACACTACTCAAGGCAATGGGAGCTGACAGGCAGCTCCTTTTTTGTTTGGGCTTTTTTCATTTTTTCCCCCATGTTTCTTTATTTGTAGAAACATCTTGTAAACAGAGACGGAAAAAATAAGTATTTGCCCAGATCTTCCACGGTTCCACTGTAAAATCTGTTTGCTGATTTTACATTTGATAACAAAGGGAGAGAAGTAACAGAGAAAACACTTTTAATTGTTTCATCTTCCTTTCCCCTTCAAAGAGTGAGCAGTCCTGTCCCCAGACAGAACTGAATGGCACCTACTTTGTGAATTGGTGCCTCCTGCTCACAGGCCACCTTCCATTAGCACGCGTATCAAGCTTTAAAGAAAGTATTTTCTTATTTCATCCTCAAGGATGACAGCCTGAAGCGGAGGTGATACACATCCTGACTTTCAAACTAGTTTTTGATTTATATAGCACTCTCAGGCTACTTAGGTATTTTGGGAACTGACAACTGAAGCAGTTAAGCCACACTCCATCATATTTGAGTAGCTGTGGCATTCAGTAAAGTCCCCACCAACTGGAAAAGGGGAAGCAAAATCCCCATTTTTATAAAAGGGATACAAGGAAGATATTGGAAACTATATGTCAGTAGGTTGGTCAGGTTCAGGCTGGTCAGTCTCACTTCTGTGACCAGCAAAATCATGGAGCAGATCCTTCTACAATGGAATTAACATGTTGGTGGATAAGGGAAGAGCTACTGACATCATCTACCTGGACTTGTGCAAAGCAGTCGATGCTGTCACACACAATACCCCTGTCTCCAAACTGGAGAGACATGGATTTGACAGATGGACTATGCAGTGGATAAAGAACTGAAAGGATGGTCGCACTCAAGAGCTGCAGTCAATAGCTCAAGGTCCAAGTGACAAGTGGCATTCCTCAGGGGCTGGCTTAGCAACCAGCACTCTCCCACACTTTTGTCAGCAACATGGACAGTGGGACTGAATGTACCATCAGTAAGTTTGCCAACAACACCAGCCCTATGGTGTGTTCTGTATGCTGGAAGGAAGGGATGCCATCCAGAGGGACCTTAACAGGCATGAGAGGTGGGCCTGTGCAAACCTCCTGAAGTTCAACAAGACCAAGGGCAAGGTCCTGCACCTGGGTAAGGGCAGTCCCAAGCACAAGTACAGGCTGAGTGGAGAAAGGATTGAGAGCAGCCCTTGTGAGAAGGACTTGGACGTGCTGGTGGTTGAGAAAGTTGACATGAATGAGCTGGGTAAGCTCACAGCCAGAGTGGTCAACCATGTCCTGGGCTGCATCAAAAGCAGCCTGGCCAGCAGGGCAAGGGAGGTGCTTCCTCATCTGAAGTGCTGCATCCAGCTCTGGGGCACACAACATAAGAAGCACATGGATCTGTTGAAGCAAGTCCAGAGGAAGGACATGGAGATGTTCACAGGGCTAAAGCACCTCTCCTATGAACACAGAATGAGAGAGCTGGGGGGCTCTTGGAGACACAAAGGCTGCAGGGAGACCTTACAGCACCTTCTGGTACCTAAAGGGAGCCTACAGGAGACCTGGAAAGGGACTTTTTACAAGGGCATGAAGCAACAGAACAAGGGGAAATGGTTTCAAACTGAAAGAGGGTAGGTTTAGATTAGATGTAAAAATGAAATTCTTAACTGTGAGGGTGGTGAGACACTGGAACTGGTTGCTCAGAGGAGCCATGGATGCCCCATTCCTGGAAATGTTCAAGGCCAGGTTAGATGGGGCTTTGAGAAACTTGGTCTAGTGGAAGGTGTCCCTGCCCTGGTGGCGTGGTTGTAACTACATGATCTCTGAGGTCCCTTCCAACCCAAACCATTTTATGATTTGTAATGCAATGTAGCGCTACATAAGGGATGTCTAAGAAGTTGGTCTTTCGTCATTTTAGTGCAGTTTATTTTTGTTCTGTCCTTGTCCAATACAGTTCAATTACTGGTTTCCCTCTTTAAAGGGATTTTAAAACAGTCATCCAACTGCTCTGATATCCCATGGATTAATTGTGCTCCCCACCCAAGCCATCTGTCTTGCATTCATATTTTTACATGCTTTTCTGTCTTTACTATCATGCTGCTTTATTTCATTTAATCACTTCTCCTTCCACTTCTGCCCCTGTGTGAGGCTCTGATGGTTCTGGGTTACTTTATCAGACTCTTAACTATAAGAAAAATTTGGGACAGATACAAAGTTTTGCTGCTGTATGCCCTGTTTGTGCTCACTCAGAAGAGGCTAAGGCTCTTCTCTTGATAAAGAGATGGGTTTGGGAACAGGAGCAGAATTTTGAGCAACAATTCTAAAGCCAAACAAGTTTCTACTGGCAGCATCTTACCAGCTCACTTGGGAAAGCTGCTGACTCCTACAAGCCATAGGGTTTTGGTTATTGCAATGCTCGTGACACAGTGCACAATGAGGTTTCCATAGAAAACTAAGTTTCAGTATCTACTCTCTCCTTCTGGACAAAGGTAAAAGAGAAGCTCCTGCAGGACACGTCCTGGCTGAGACACATAATTTAAACAGTTGCTGGCTAGTAGCATGGCTGCCTTTGCACCATGACAGTCATCCCAGTTGCTTCAGCTACCCTAATTAAAATAAGGTGTAGGGTGTTGTCTGGGGAAAAAGAGGAGTTCTATTGACTTGAGCCAGGGAACAGATATTTATGAGGCAATTCACAAGCCATTCTTACAGTGCCATAGCAAGATGTATTTGTAGGGGACATCAACTGTCTGCAGACTCCAAGAGGACACAGCCTCATCTACCATGTGCTATCCTTTGTTACAGAAAATGAGCAGTAAATGAAATTCTGCCCATGTAACAAGGAGGAAGAGGGAGTGCGAGGGACAGGGGATGCCAATTTTCTGTTGAAAGAACCATGAGTGAAAATCTACTGTGCACAGAGGTGGAGGTTACAGGAGGGTTTCTAAAATAGAGAAGAGGCAATTACTACTGCAGGTGTGGGAACCAGTTAAGTTGAAGACAGAGATGCGATTGCAACAGAAGAGAATTAATTTCAGCGAGGTAGTCAGTCTGGTCATAATAATTTGGTAAGATGCTCAAAGGCATGGCAGCTGAGGAGCACACTAGGACAGACTTTGCAGGATGAAGGCAGAACAAATGACTATTAGGAGAAATCAAGGACTTGACAGTGATGGTGAAAAAAAAAATCCTGTATTGAACTGTTCCTCTGCTTTTCTAAAATGGAGGAGAACTGGCTTGGCGATTTTTCTCCCTCGTCTCTCCACGTGACCTAGAGTCAGCATAAAAACTGAAGTCTAAATAGGAGAACAGGGGAAAAAAACATTAAGCAGATGACCAGAAAAACACAGATCCTCAATGATGATCTAAGCTTCAGTAGTTCTGCCTCTAATTCATAGTGTTGCTCTTAACTCATGCTTGTTAACAAGGTCACATGCAAAACGTTTTTCTGTCTGTATGACAAGGCAGCTAAGTATAGAGTGCTTTCCCCTTCTAGTCATTTGATCCTATTCAAAACATATAATCTCCCAGGTCTCCAGTCTGTGCAAAGCCAGAAATCAGCACATTTTTGGCTACAGGGCACCTACAGAAAGATTAGTGACAGTCTTGTGAGGCTTGTGGTGCAGATTTTGTCAAGAGGCCAATATTTAAATAAGGTACCTTGCATTTTCATTATGAGAATTCCAGCTCACTATTAGCAAAGTTAGTTTAACTTTTACTCTGTTTTGCCAGCTACTTAGTAGGTACTTAATGATGTGCATGGCTGGAAACGGGGGATGGGAAGATCTATTCTATTACTATTCCACAGGGAAATTAAATAGGTTTGCTGAGTCTGCCTGGTTAAGGGTTATAACATTATTCTGAATTCCATCTCTTTAATGTAATTATGATTTAACAGCTATGTGATTTTGGTAGATGATTCCATTTTACACATTGCATCTTTAAACTCCAAAAAACCAGAATAGTATTCTGTACGTAGCTTAAGCATTTATTTAGCACATATCAGGTAGCTTCCTTGACACTTAAGTTAGGCTTCTGTCTTGAAGCAGAACTTCAGACCTAGTTATTAGTGAAGATCTGAGCATTCTATCTATCTGATCACTGAAATCTTGTCAAGGATCATACATTTATAACAAGTAAGCCACACAGACCACTCAGTGAACACATTCCAGGCCAGTTCTGCCAGGAAAATCCCATACTTCTGAGTCTTACTAGTTCTCCCCCAGCAAAATAGGGTCTTCAAGCACACTTCTGTGTTAAGCTACTTATTACACCTTAAGTTACTAAAACTGCATCTTAAGTTACGTATTACTTATTGCACTTCACCTTGCCTGCAGTATGTTATCTGCACTTGCCTCACAAGTCCTACTATCCCTTTCACTTTTACAATGGGTAAGTTAGCTAGTACTCAGGAAAAAAGAGAAGATATCAGACTGAAACCTTCTGATTACTCATTAAGCTGAACTACTGTAGTCCTGTAGCAGCTCCTTTATGCTCTTGCCTGCAGCACGTCTTCAGCATGGGCCCCCATGCTGCTGTAACTAGAGTTGCTAGTCCTTGGTATTTTCATCACTTTGGCTGAGATGCATGAAGCTAGAGAAACAGATAAACCATACTTCACAACACGGACCTTAAAAAAAAAAGTGTCTAAGAGTCAGTGCAGGACCGCACCAAGCCCATCTCATCTGTGTCACCATGCCCCTATCCACATCAGCAATTATGGTTTCCAATGAGAGGACAGGACAACTTGACAGAAAGAAGATGGGGAAAAAGCTGTGCCAGCACTTATACAAAGCAGTGACTGCTGCTTTATTCATGACTGACAGGGAGGGAGTTTGGGATTAAACGTGGGACATGTCAGTGAACTAAACAGCACTGAGGTAATTACCATTTCTCCCTCCAACTCCTGCCCATTGCTTGACTCCTCCAAGTGTGCTCTGCTCCTTGCTGCTCAGCTTCCTTGAGAGCTCTCAGTTTGCTGACTCTAAGCAGGATGTTCAAACTGACCTTGCTTTGAAGTGTATGCTGACAGTGTCTCACCTAAAAGCCTTGCACCTCTGCCATTTTTGGGTGGTAGCTCTCAGCTGTGCAGTAAATTCTTCTTTCCTTAGTCTCCTTTCCAGTGGTCATGGAAAGCAACACACAGATGTACACACACAGAACTGAGTTCAGTTCTGAGATATTCCCAGTACTAATTTATTCAGCTAGCTTTAGTTCCCAAATGAGAGCATGAAATGCATGTTCACTAGTGCTTCCAGGAAGAACAGAAAGCAAGTGCAATAGCTGTGCAGCACCTATAAAGTTCAGAATCTCTTGCATGTGGTTTTCTGCTTCTCGCTGTTAGTGTGCCCGAACATAATCTGTATCACTAAAACAATCTGCAAGCAGGGAGTGCAGAATTCTTTTCTTCTCCCCACTCCTTTTAATGAGACAAACCTGCATGCAGACCCCAAGCTCGATCACGTCATTTTTTCTGGCATTTCACAGAAGCCCAGTCTCTCTCACTCCTTTATTCTCTCAGTTCCACTTGGAATTAGAAATGCAATTGCCCAATTACTGTGAAGGCAGATGTTCCTGCAGTATATCCACCCAGGCTGGAAGTGGGAAATAAGAAATCTTCCATGAAAGCCTGTAATTACAAGATTTCCAGTTTAAGTTTTGCACACATGAAGTGTTTGGAAGATGATTGGATAAGTGAAGTTTGGAACACAGCTATCTGGATAAGCACCTGGGTGTTGCAGTGAACACAGTCTCCTGACAACCCAGATAACGTGCAGAGATAAATCCCCGAGGACTCGCTGCTGATAATCTCAACTAACGGAAAGCTCGCTCACAGAAGCACTTCTTATTGGACAAGGAAGAACTTAGCCAACAGATATTAAAAACAGGATAATGGACTGAATATTGAAGGTGTTTTCAGCACCTGTCAAAATTTTGATGGCTTAAGAAATGTTCTGCACCTGCATTTTCCAATTATTCTGTATGATTTTTAATTGAATATTTGCCTAGCACATCTGTGTAGACACCAGTTTTTGACTCTTGTGGTACATTGCTTCAGCAAGCTTAAAACTAATTCCTTCTACTTGATGAACCTACTTTATGATTTAAGTTTCAAAAGCAGTGTTCAAACACTATTGTGTAGTACTTAGTTTAGAAGTAATTTTCTGTCTGATCTGTAATGCCAGCAGCTGAAAACAAAGCATTCAATCTCAAGGCAGTGCTTAAGCAGCAGGAAAGAAGCAATGCCTGCCACAGCACAGTGCGCTCCAAAAGCCCTCCAGGATAACGCTTCATTTCCAACTGCACCTGCACAGAGCATCTTTTAAGTAGGCCTTTGAGTTAATACTTTGTCCTTACCTTAGGTCAGGGATATCAGGAGAACACCGAGATAGCAATATTTGAAGGGCATTACCTCCACACAACCCAGAGTTGGCTACAGATGAAAGAATTTCATATGCTCCCACAGGAAGCAGAGTTTTGCATACTTCCCCTTCAGAAAGGATCAGAGCTGGGGAAGTTTACAGCAATTTCTCCAAATGGTCTTGTGTGTATAAAGAGACACTCAAGAGTACACCTTCCACAGGGTTTTACCTAAAAGTAACACTGAACATCCTGGTTTAGAACAAAGCCCATCCACGTCCATGGAAAGATTGTCCTTGGCTTCTCTGTAATTTCAAACAGGTTCTCGGTTCCTGGGACTGGAGAGCAATCCCAAAGTATTGCATTCCCAGAGATTATAAATAAACTAGCAAAAGTCAATGGCAAGGTTTTATTTTCTGAGGGAAATTTGAAGGATACCTGAACTTCAGAATATTCTGTTCAAAGAGTAATGGAAGGGATTTGCATCTCTATTGCTACTGTAATAAGGGTGACAGTATTACTGACAGCAATACTCTTGAGCCTACTAAATCCTCGTTGTGTTGGACTTCTCTCTTTGTACACACCTTAGACCATACTACATTCCACTTTTTCAGGGAAAACCACAGCTGGGAGTCCACAGAGGAGCCAAAAGAATGCTTTATCCAGGAGGTGAGCATGAAGGATTTACTGCTTCTCTCACGTAGAGTTTGTTTGTTTGTTAGCCGTAACAGTGACAGAAGAAATTACATGTTGCAAGCTGAGGAAAAAAATGAAAAGCAAAGACATTTTTGTCTTGCAAGTCTACACCATGGGTCAGTTAAGTACTTAACCTAATGTAATTTATCCCATAGGCTGAACGCTCTTTTTGAAAAAAGGATGACTTACAAGAAGTTATTAACAAATGTCAAAGTATATTTTAAGCTGGATATCTCTAGAGTATTTCACTTTTTAGTCCAGACAAAAGGAAGACAAGAGAACTAGGAAGTTTTATAGAATTATGGTGAGACCCAGATGCATACTTGCTGAGAAGAATCAGCCTGAGGTCAATTGACTTTTTTCAAAGAAAGTGACACCAGGGAGTTCCTGCAGGACAACTCCAATTCAGACAAGTTTGCCCATTTGTAACGATGCCCCCTGAAACGTGGCAGTGGTTGGGAAGCATGTGAGCTATTATCTTAAGTAACATGGTTTCGCATATTCTGAAAACAGAACTCTGAGGAGGGGCTGTAAATAGGTCACAGTGGAGAAAATGGTGACCTGGACACCCGTTTTGTTGCCTGGATGGAAAGCCAAACTCACACTTCCTAAATCAGGACTACAGAAAGCTGTCTGGGATGCACGTCTCCAAGCCACCTCTTTCAAGTATGACAGATCACAAACAAAGTTTGTTATGAAGAAGCGCTGAAACAGCAAACACGCTGCATACAATGCGCTTCCTCCTTTGGAAGTTGGAATGCCTCCCACAGGAAGCTGGAAGTATTGAGCCTCCCACAATGCATTTTAAACACTTCTCTCACAACCTTTAAGCAATACAGAAAAACACCACCACTAGGCAGGCATGGCTAATACCACCACTGCTTTCTATTGTGCTTATCAGTTTAATTCTTCACAGAGTACAGAGAACTTTAGAGACAATTTACCAAAGAAAACTATCAGCTTTAACTATAATGAAGCAAACAAGCATTCAACACCCCCCAAGCTCTGTTTGAATACAGTGTAGTAGCTTTTTTAGCTCTTCCTTTAGAAACAATATTTTTATATATAAAGCCACATCTTTGGCTCCTAATATTTAGAACAGCTTCACTGAAAGCAACAGATCTGGCCACCAATACACAGCTCACTGGAATTTGCTCTATTTGTATTTACAGTTTTCAGCAGACTGCTCATTTTTCTCTGAGCTGACAGACCAATAAACCTCAGTCAATTTTCCAGCACACCAGCCCATTCCCTTCTTCATGCTGGCCAACATCCAACCTGAGCAATTCTGCTTTACCTCCTAACTTTATCCTGAAGTCTTAGCTCTATAATATTGTAATCTTTTTCTCTCTTTTGTGGCTGCACATAGCTGAACAGCTGCTCAGAGAGCTTCTCCAAATATTTCTGCAAATAAATTTTGATTTCCAACATTCACAATAATGCAAACAAAAAATGTGCCAGCCCAGCTGAACTGAAAGACCATTTAAAATTTAGTGAGATTTTCACATTATTCCTTCTCTATGGTTCACCCCTGATCTAGCTCCTATTTTGGTGGACATGGCAGTGGTTGAACTTCATCATCTTAGAAGTCACTTCCAACTTAACTCTGAATATCCCAAAATCCCAACAAATCCACACCAGAAAATTTACATAAGAATGAAGCAGAAGAGAGTGGTTAAGCACAGTAGCTAAGTAGAAAATTTTCACTCCCAAAATAAACACAACTTCAATTGACACTCACATAAGTTCATTTTGACTAGTTCAAAATGAAAGACTTCTACTATCAGTTCAGCTTCTCATTCTACATTACATTTTAAAAGTACTTCAAAGTAAAGAGGTAGATATCAAACAAGGACCAGAATTTGAATGGTGACCATGATTTAGTATCTCCAAATTATTTTTTTTAATCTTTGAAGTAATTTCTCTAATTAGTATAGTATTTTTTTTCAATAGCCCCAAATCTTATGTATTAATAAGTTTTGTTCAGCCAGTGAACTGAAGAGTTGTGTTTGAACAGCATTACCCATAGATGTGGTCTGAATTCTTTCTCTTGGTCTACATACACACACTACAGAAGTGGTACTGTACACTGTTTAATTTCACCATTCTTAACGAGACCATCACACACAGTTCCACTGATTTAACCAGCTCTTCACGAAATACAGAATAGCGTATTTCTTGTTCCCAGGCCCAGGACTTTCAACACAACAGTCAGAGAGCAATCAAACTTGCCACAGGTAGTTTTGATCATATCAAATTCACATTCTTTGTCCTTCTAAGTGCAATGGATTGAACAAGTCTCAACATGAAACTTGGGGGAAGAAAAGAAGAAAAGAAAACCTAACCTCAGAAATATATAGTAATCTGCCCTCCTACCTGCTGTGCATCTGTCAGCAGGACATAAACAAAGCTGATTTCAATCTAAACAATAACACAGAAGACTGGTCATATGCTAAGACAATGCCATTTGATACCTCCCACATTTTATTTATTACTAGGATCTACATTTGTGGCACCTACATGCTCAGCACCAAATGCTCAAAACTATGAGTTTTTAAGCTGTTAGCCAAACCCCCATTTGGTTCTCAGTAATTCACAGATTTAAATGTTAAGATTTTATGATCATTAGTTACTGCAGTGAAACTACAAATGCAAGCATGAGTTTCAAGGTGTCACAACCAAACATGCACCCAAACAGGTTGTTCAGAGGAGTTGTGGATGCCAATTCCTGGAAGTCTTCAAGGCTTGGGGGGGATGGAACTTTGAGCAACCTGGTCTAGAGGAAGGTGTCCTTGCCCATGGCCGGGCGGTTGAAACTAGATGGAAACTAGTCTTTAAAGGACTCTTCCAACCCAAATCAGATTGTGATTCTATAAGCAATGACAGGAAGGGGAAGTTTATTTGAACATGAACAGCAAAGCTGTTAGACAGCATGATAAAAATTGTTAAATACAAAAGAAAAATTAAGTAGAAGGCATGATTCCTGGGATACTACGGATGAACTAAGTCTTTGGGAGTCTTGTGAATAACTTTAAGGAAGACCTTCAAGCAACCACTGAGGAAACACACATGATTTGACTCTGAGCTCTTCAACAGGTATATCACAAGATTGCTCAGCTCTAAGGTTTGAAAGAACAAGCAGGAAGCTTAATAGACTACTGAACTGTAAAGGAGACTAAAGTGGATTAAAGAGGAGAAGTAAAGAGACACACCAGTAACTGGTGGAGATTTTCCCAACTGTAATAGGAGTGGTACTTGCTTGTTTTTCCTACTCATGGCAAAGGGACTCACCAGTTAACAACAAGCATGATACACACATGAATCAGAACCTACATTTCTGAGAAAACATCCACCAACAGAAAGAGGTGAATGGAAAAAAACATTCAGAGTTATTTCAAAAAACCCACGGTGTCTCAACAGACCTTAATAATTCTTAGTAGCACCTTCTCTCAAAGTCATGCATGTTTGCACATGTGCAAGACTTGGTAAAGAAAGTCTCTCTGGAGTTACCTGGGATGATCACTGTAAGCTTAAGAGGTTGCTAATGCTCCTAAGGAAGACTTGGAGGCAAACCTGTACCTGTTCCCTGATCAGGTTGGTTTGATATGCAAAGCTACTGCTGAACTCTAGGAGAGGATAATAAGAAAGTTGGGGTCATAAACAGAACACAGTTCCCTCCTAGAGACCAACACAGTTGCAGATAAGAATTATTTGAATAATTCAGTTGTTATAATATCAACACATGCTGTTATTTCATTCAAGTAAAAGGCATTGGCTTGCAAATAATCTATTTGAAACACAGTATGGAATGACATTGAATTATAGCCATTTCCCACAGAAATGGCTCCTGTCACAGTCGGAGAGAGTCTTCAAGAAATCTCAGTTTTGTGCTGATTTGGTCAGGAATTGAAATGGCGGGGGGAAGAGTTACTAAGGAACAGCAGGCCAGGAGCAGGAGAAAGGTCTGTAGTCTTAATTGATACTAACATTAAAAAGCAGTGCAACAAGAGAAGACTCAAGATGTGAGTTTTACTGCTTTGGAAGTGAAAATAAATTAGAAACCCTAGGCAGGAAGTCACTGAAATCCGAGTTCTTCATTCATCCCAACTACATGCTGCATTGATGTATTGCAAACCCTTTTTTTTGCAGGGAGATTAAGTAGCTTATTCTCAGTACTGGACAAGGTGAAAGACCCAGATATAGCTCTTACATATGAGAGCCCAAGACACATAGATCGTTTTGCTTTCTACTCCTACCTCAGGAATGGGGAATGTGGTATAAATTACAGCTAAATGGGTCCCCAAGATGTTGCCATCCACAAAACTGACATCATGTGCAGATATAGCTCTCCCTCCTTCACACTATCTGTGGTTAAGAGGGTTGTGACTTTTCTAGCCATCCAGCCCAAAGCCCAGTCCAATCACTTGGACAAGGTAAAGAAATTTGCTTAGCTAAATCTGTATTAACATGATCAAGCAAGCCAGAAATCCTGACTGTTTCCTTCCAGAATTCATATCTATTTCCTCTTCTACTGTAAGCAAAGTAGTTTCATGAGGATGTGATAACAGAACATGAGTTATCACATGAATACTTACAAATTCAAATGAAAAAGCCCTTGATGTGGAAAGTGCTGTGAATTCTACTACTGAACAATCAACCTTTATTTGCCTAGCTAGCAGTACCTCAAGCAGAAGTTATTTGCTTTAACTCCACCTGAAGAAAATCTGATTCCTGACTAAGTACTGCCTTTTTTATAAGATACGAGTTATGAAGTTTTGTTCTGTTTTTTTCTAGGAATCAAACATGTAAAAAACATCACACAAACATGAAGCTGAGTACCTCAAACTACTGAGCCTTCCAAATGATTATCTCTTCTCCCCATTTCTGCATTCTTTGACTCTGCACTTATTTAAGTATACTAGATTTCAGCATTTACTGGTTTTCCCACATACTCCAATGTACTTCAAGTGACTAAAATGAAACCACAAGAGGGAAAACTACTAGGATGACTGTTGCTGAGGAGGAAAAACCAGCAACCCAGGTCTGGCTCCCTCAAACCGTCTGATGATTCGCATTTAAAGTGTTGAGAGTTAAGAGTCATCTTCTGCCCGGATTTGTACTGCTGCAAGTCAGCTGAGCTTATGAAATAGCTCTGGCACCATGAAGAGGACTGTCCCCTCCACAGGATACAAGTAATGGCCATTTGAGTAAATGCAAGTTACTCACATCCTGCTAGTGGACTAATCTGTCTCTCTACATTCACGCTCATTTTTAGTTGCCTCCAGGAATCTGAAGGTGAATCTCATTTGTTACCTAATGAAAGTAATTTCACCAGATACAACACAAGCACACTGAAAAACCACCATTACTCATACATACAGTGTAAGCAATGCAGCATTTCTTGAGTTGCTTAATTAGGGTCCATCTCTGAACACTCAGCATTCCCCACACAAGCCTCGATCTCCCTGGCTGGCTACTGTCCATTCCCAGCTGATTTGCTCCAGCTCTTAAAGAGCAATATGACCTCCTCTTTCATTATCCACTCACTCTTACTTATTATTCTTTTAAACTGGAGTGATCCCCCAAAAGTGGGGTGACAGATTGTACATCTTCCTCAGAGCCCGAGACCTATCTCCCCTTTTTCAAAATGGAAGTGGACCAAGCATTCTTTCATTAAACTACACATATTTTAAATAACAGACACACAATGACCATCCAGTCAACCTTAGCAGGCATTCAAAAGTGATAGACTGATACCTATTTATTATTCAAGTTTATATATACAATTACGGAGAATATATACCTACATACACAAAACAAGCACTTCGAAATAACTACAAACAGGCAATTCTACCTAAAAAATGAAATTATTCCAATTAAATAAAGTACTGTCAATTATATGTCTCAGTAACAGGTACACCAAAGGAAGGTGAAGGCACAATGGTCAAAGAACTGAATGCATCAGAAGAATTTAGTGACCCAGCCACAGAGATGAGATAATATAGAGTTCTGAAGAAACAAGCCACACAGTTTCATAAAGTCTGTTAAATCACAGCAGTGCAATTAGAGGAGGATAAAAAATTACCAACTGGTACTGAGATAACCATAGGGCTGTGACCCTGACTTTAACAGAAGGAAAGAGGTTTTGTACCGTAAGCAGTGCGAAGCACAGGTTAAGATGCAGAATCAACTGATCAGAAGTACCCTGCTAACCTGTCAACTCCTCTACCTAATGAAAATGCTGCAGGTCTAACCTGGACTTCAGTAAAGCACGTAATGACATGCCATATGTTAGTGAGATCAGAAAAAAACTGACAGACAAGATTTACACAGTTAAGGAAAAGGCACGTGCTCTTTACCCAGTAACATACCACGTTTAAAGAGAAAGCAGTGGGATAGGGCAGCGTTTCTCAAGTTTTTAATAATGGTGGCTACCAAGATCCAAGCCGCAAGGGAGTCCTTTAGCTTTGCACAAGGGAAGCGCGGGCAGGTCCCGTGAAGGGAGCCCGGCGCACGCAAAGATCGGGGAGAGGCTCGGCGGTGGGAGAGGAGAGGCCATGCGCTCGGGAGGGCACGGCCAACACAGCCGGGGAAGCTGCGGCAGCGGCCGGGCTGCCGGCGGCCCCGGGGCGCCGCTTCTCCGTCACCTTGACCGCGGGGCCGCGGCTGCGGAGCTCCGACCGCGGGCCGGGAGAGCTCTCCGCGCCCGCACGGAGCCCGGCCGCCGCGGCGGAGCTCAGCCTCGGAGCAGCGGAGCTACTCGCTCTCGTTTTCAGCCGAGCTTTTATCACCCCGCGTACGAAAGCCACGCAACAGACCGGACCGGGGGAGCGCCATCGGCAAACTGACGTGGCTCCAGCGCGGCACAAACTCCGGTGCGCGAGTCCCGGCGGCGGCACGGAGCTGCCCCGAGCACGGGCTGCTCCTCAGCCCGGCCGCGCTCGGTGCGGCAGCTCCGCGGCCCCGCGGCTCTGCCCCACGACGGGACGGTCCGGCTCCGGCCGAGGCTCCCCGCCGCCCCCGGCCCCCAGCCGCGTTTGCCCCGCGGCTTCCCCGAGCAGCAGCGCGGGGGAAACCTACCTGCCGAACCGCCCAGGGCATCCTCGCTCTCCAAAACGCCTCTGTGCTTCGCCCCGCGGAGCTCCCCCTTGGATTTCCAAACGAGCTTTACCATCTTGATCATCTCGGGCAAGTCCCAGGCCAGGGTCCCCTGCTGATAACCGGGCAGGCTGCCCATGGGAAAGGGCATCGCCTCGTCCCCCGCCCTCCTCCGCCTGCCCGGCTCTGCCGCGGGGAAGAAGCGCTCCAGCACCGGCATCCTGGCCCGGGCCCCCCGCCGGGGAGCGGCAGCCACCCCCCGGCCCGAGCAGCCGCGATGGGCATCCAGAGCGGGGCGAGGGCGCCCGGCTGCCCACCGCCGCCGCCCCTCGCCAGGGGCGCGCCCGGCCCCGCGGAAGGAAGGAGCGCCGGGCTCCGGCGGCCGCGCTCGGCTCCCGCCGCTGCGCGCCCTCAGCCCGCCGCCAGGCGCCTGCAGCCGGGGCGAAGCGGCTGCCGGGCAGGCGCGGGGCCGCCGCTCATGCCGGCGCGGCGCCGGGACCCGGGGGCGGGGGCTCGAGCCGCTGCTGCGGGCGGCACTCGGGGCAGCGGGGCCGCGCCGGCACAGCCGCAGCTCGCACCCCGCTAAGCGCCGCGGCGGAAACACTTTGACTTTATCCCTGCCGTGATGGCATGGGGGAGCCCCCACCGCCCCGCCTTCCTCCTCGCCCCGCTGGCTGCGGAGCCGGTGGGGGTTTTGGCCTTTTAGTCAAACCCCGCCGTCACCTCGGCTGCCCTTCGGCGGGAGGATGGGCGGTGATTCACGGGACGCTGCGAGGGCCGGGAGCGGAGAACGAGTGCGCTGCCCCCGCCCGCCCCGCTCCCGGACGCCAGCCCCAGCGGGCACCCAGAGCGGCAGCGGAGGGGCCGGCACTTGAGGGGTCGCAGAGGAACGAGTTGCTGAAAGGACGGGTCTAGGGGAGCGTGTTGGGGTCTGCCCCGCGCCCGCAGTCAATGCGGCTCTAAAGCTCCACCTGAACGGGTTCACTTTAGGACAGTGCCTGGTGGCAGCGGTCGCTCCCAGACTACGACGAGGAGGCAATTATTCATCGCTAATCTTTAAAAACAAGGCAAAGCCGCCCGGGGGTGTGCTCTGGCTCATCCAGCAGCAGAGGTGGCGTGCTGGGGCTGCGCAGCTGTCAGCGAGGGCTTCCCCGGACTTGAGGGCTGCCTTCGGCCAGACCCTGTAGCAGCACCCGGCCCTTCCCGGGGATCCCAGACCCGGAGGGGCCTTGGATTTTCACAACATTTATGTTGCCTTTATACAAGATACACCTTTTAGCCTGATCGTGGTACTGGTCTGTCTCTTAGTTTGCGGAGCGCACAGCATAGGGGTGGAGGTTGAGCTCTTGCACCAGCCCTTAGTTTTCAGTAAAATTGCAGACTTTTTTAATTGGATTTTACTGGGCATTATAGCTTTCCCTCGCATGCATAGTTAATACATTTGTCTTCTCTGGGTTACATTCAATGTTCTGCCTTCTCTCCAGATGGAAAAATAAACCGTCAAACAAGCAGGATCTTCCTTCCCACAGGAAGAGAAGCCAAGAGAATGGACTGAAACTTAACACCCTTACATGTAGAAAACAGTGCACGCCTCTCCTCCTCATATTAACATCATGCCGTTTCCCCTGTTACAGGATCTCTGTCTTGAATATATTGATGTTCCAACCTCAAACTGACAGCTGTAATGGTTTGCTAAAGTTTTCATTGCAGACTGTTGTGCCATAGTATTGGCGCTCTACACTTGGTAGCTTTGCCTTGAAAATTATGAAGCAATTCCAAAGTAGTGTAGTAATGTTGTTGTTGTGCTGTTATTTTTCAGTCTTTTGTATCAGGATATCCTGACTCTTGAACAAAGGAGTTAAGAACAAAGAAATAGATGATGGGCAGTACAGTAGCACAAGCACTGACAACATTAATATAATCTGTGATTATAATTTTCTAGAAAGGCAAATTTTATTGGTTTTATTTTCATATGGCTTATTGTGATATTTTAGGTGTTTTATATTGGTGAGTCTCATGCAATTACTCTTTGAAGCACTGTTCCTATCAAAGAGGGATAAACTCTGCAACTGAAGTCCGGAAGACTTTGAAGACTCTTTGCCAACTGAGTAGTTTAAACCTTACACCCCAACTACTTAATTTTAGTTTTGTGCAACAAGGAGTTGTAGTAACTTTTTTCAGCTATTGTTTTCCCTCTTTGTTTACCTCTGTGGTCCCCACTGAGGCAAAGAGCAGAAGTGCCAGGGTGCTCTGAAAGAAAAGCCATCCTTGTGCCATTTCCAGCTTCACTGAACACAAAAAGAGACCAAGAAATAACTGAAGGCGGCACTTAGTGCTGTGGTTTAGCCACAGGGTGATGTACTGCCAAAGGTTGGACTCAATGGTCATGGATATCCTTCCCACCCATAATGATTCTATGATAAAGGATACCAGACATTGTGAAAGGCAATGTATTCACAGATGTCCAGACTAATTTTTAGATGAATATCTGAATATTTAAGTGGTCAACAGAACTTAGCCACCAGCCCTCTTGAGAGCAACAATAAAAATCTACTGATATTTCAAAATCTACCCTACCTTCTTGCGTCCTTAAAACTGTGAAAGGTTCTGTATCATTTGTAGTTGGATCACTTGGGTAGGTACCTGTCTTATGCATAGGATCAGGATTAATTGTTGTATTTGTTTTCACTTACAGTTCTACAGGTGCAAAGGAGGAGGCCAGTCAAAAAAGAAATTGAAATACATCTATTGTTGTAGTATCAGTATTTCAAGAAGCTGTGTAATAAACCAAACAAAATGTATATACTTTTTCTCTTGTAAAATTGCTATCAAATGAAAACAACTGTTTTAGATAGCGTGGAGTTTTTGGATTTGTTTTTCTTTCTGATTTCTGGCCAGTTTAAGGATCAGCAGTTGTGAATGAAAAAAAAATATATTCAAATTGTTGCTTGGCTTTTATGGGTATGTCTGTAAATTAATTAATGTTATTCTTAATAAACTTATGCTTCACAGTTGTTCTCCAATTCAATGATTACTTATCTTGAATTCATCCAAGATTTTTCTGTAACTGACTTTTTTTTTGGTCTTTTTCATTATAAGAATGCAGCCACATATGAGCTGCTCACAGGAAAGCCTGGGAGATCGATATGTGAATATGAGGAGTTCTAGCACCAAAAATCAGCTGTAGCATCACTCTCAGAGATTTCCAATTGACAAAATGCTCAGATTTTGCAAGTTCTCTGTTTCTTTGACTTCAGCTGTGCTGTGGTGATTTACCCAACTTGAAGATGTGACCTCAACATCATGCATACTCCTACACAGCAACGTACCCAGCCATTTGTAACTGCATTTTAAACAGTCCTTCAGCAAGCCTGGCTCACCTAGAAGTTCTCTTTTGCATTCACACTTGAAGGAAATAGTTCAGCAGAGATGGATTGCTTTATTTCTATCAACTGCATTTCTCTCTGACTCCGAGTTAAAGAAGCTTAAGTGATTACAAGAGAAATATAAATGCATTAGCTCTGTCCCTCATTCATTCTGAGAAGCAATGCCAAAAAAAGGCAAATGGAGTCATCTGAAAACATGACAAGGCAGTGCATATTTCCACAGGTAGACATGAGAACTGGAAAAGACTTGAGGAAAGGAATACTGTAGTGGGAGAAAAGTGAAGAGAGTAAGCTGACAGATTAATAGCTGGTGTTTCATAGTTGGTGTCTCTTAAAAAAAGTTTTGCTTGTTTGCTTATTCACTCCAAAGTTATGTACTAAGAGCAGCAGCAGCAGCAGAATTGCATGCCAGATGGTAGAGGAAGTGCCTCGTGTATCTTTCCAGTCTACTGAAGCCTGCAGGGTTCTTGTTAACACACTGCTCTGGTTTTCATTGCAAATCCCTTTCTTCCCCTTTTTTCTTTTCCTTCCTTCAAAGAAAAAGGAGGGAGGGGGGAAGAAAAAAAAAAAGTAAAAAAGAAAAGCCATAGTTTAAACTGGCAATAGCACCATCCTTTTGGCTTTGAGCTACCCTGTCTTGTGCCAAATATACTGTCTCCAGCAGCTCTCCCACAACAAATCAGTCCAGACACACAAAAGCTGTAAAAAAAGAATGGTGAAGAAAGATCCTCGATTCTCCTCTTCTAGCCCCCCACAGCCTTTTCCTTTTGCTTCCCTCCTCCAGCTCCATTCCCGAGCAGGGGTCTCCTTGCCAGCACTGTGAGCGATACTGGGACCTCCAGGCTGCAGTTCTGCTGACAGCTTCCTTAGAGCACAGGCGCCTCTGCCTTTCTGCATTAACAGGCCATTGTAAAGCACAAGTTATACTCTATTATTCCTCCCACTTCCATCTGATAGCTGATGTTTTAAAAAATGGCTCACAAATTATTGGCGTGGCGGAGTCATTACTTTTGGAAACTTTGCCTATTCTTTCAGCTAACCCACACCACTGCATTGTATCAGAGCTTGCATTTCCAAACAGATACCTAAAAAGATTTAATATAGTCTGTTTTTACAGTACATTATTTAAAAATTTTTGGAAAATGCTCCCAATTTTTAAGTGATTCAGAAACATGAAGAAGTCCAAATGTAGAGACCAGTTTCAAAGACTATAAAATACTGATTTTTAGAAAGTGTAAAGCATGTCTTTATATGGCACTTCTTAGTGCAATCATCTTAAATCAGTAGTTGCTTATGAAAAGTATGCCTATGTCTCTGTCCCAGGGATCGTGGAGTCATGCAGGGACCATAGGTGAGGCCATTGCCTAGGGTCAGAGCCAGGAGATGACACCATCACCAGAATCAAGTTTTAGGAGGTTTCAGGGTGAGTTCAGTGTAGAAGAGAAGATTGCAAGCACTGGGGCACAGTCCCTACACAGAAAGTTAAAAAAATAGTGCTCATTTTCAGGGCAGCATAATCAGAGCAACAGAGAAAACAAGAATGCAAGTGAGTAACTTTTAAAAGGGACAAGGGAACAGAGTGCCTAAAAAAGTTGGAGAATATGACAGAAGAAACATAAGCAGGGGCAGTTATGCAGAATTTTTTCTAATAACCTCCTGGAAGGCTTCTTTCATCACTTTAAAAATCATAGTATAATTTTCTTATTTTTTGCCCCACATTTGTCTCATTCCAGATGTCTATTATTTTTAATGTCATTCTTACTAGTAAGAACAATTACTCTTATTTATGGCTATCATTGCAATTACTTCATTAAATATGAAAAATTTTATATTTATTTGAGGACAGTTGCTGTGTCTTTGCTCTGAAGTGGACATATCAAATTCTCTAAATTTTATCTCAGACCATTTTTCACAACCCTGAAATTATTGTAGTATTTTTACTATGAATTCTCATCAATTCACTAACTTTTCTTTGATGCATACTTAAGGTATGCAATAGATTATTTTTCCTGCTACCAACTCGCTGTCAAGAGCAGTGAGCTGAATTGCTAAGAGAATGGTACAATTAATTAATTAATTAGTTCATATTGCCTGAACTTTGCACAGCATCATGCCTTGAGAGCCTCACCTACTGGGAAATGTAGAAGACAGGCAGTAATGTTCTGTGTGTTCATAAACTGTTGGTTGTTTTCATCAGTTAATCAGATTGCTTGGAAAAACGTTCTGGAAATGGAGGAATAAGGATTGCTTGAGTTCTGTAGGGCAAGGAGAAAATGCCTTTTTCATTTTTAGTGTAAGTGAGAGAATAAAATTTTAAGATTAATGATTTGTACTACTAACTAAGCAAAAATGCTTGCAGCAAAGGAATAAACAGAAGTCCATAACTAATTGGAAACAGCGAGGTGGTGTAATATTTCCTTTGCTTGCTCAGGAGAATTAAAAGTTCAGCATACTGAATGTGATGATTCAAATTTCCCATAGTAAACAGCAAAATTCTATGTGGCTTTAAAGGAAAGAGAAAATAGCAGAGAATAGGTTCATCTCATCTTAATAAACCATAATAAGAAAGTAATAATGATAAACTGAAAGGGAATTGCCAGCAGGATATTTGATTGTGTTGCAAAATGTATCTGATGGACTCTATTAGTTTATTTCTTCCCATAGTTCTTACACACAAACAAAATTTACCTGATCCAAGGCAAAGTTAAGGGACTTTAAAAAAACCCATTGCCTGAGTTTACAGAATGATCATTGTACCAGATGCTTAATGATGGACTAGGCTAATGGAGTACGAGGTTAAGAACACTGCATCAGCTTGAAAATGTTGGTAGAAATCAGGTAGGTGGAAAATAATAACCTGTTATTTGAGACAGTAGACATGCTAGTAATCATCTTTATGAAACAACCCTATGAAAAGAATAACCTCTGCATCCCACAGGATTCCCTCTAGGGAATACATGAAAAAAAAGCTGAGTAGAAAAAGGAACTGAGCATGTGAGAGACACCTATCCCTTAAATACATAACTAATAGTAAGTAACTGTATGGTCTCAATGAATTCAAAGGGATTACTGCCATCTTTAAAGCTAAGAATGTGCATAGGTATTTTTTTTGTTGGAACCTATATATCTAAAAATTATTGCAGCAGTTTGGCAGATGAGAGATGTGCCACATTTGAAATGTTTCTTCTGTCTTTCTTCTCTTAGCTTAATGAGATGGCGTAGGTGGCCGCATGGCCTCTGGTGTCCTTGCCCCTTATGGTATTCAGAAAGGACTTGTGGCTATGATTTTGTCTTTTTCTGTCTTTTGAAATTATAAAAGTGAGTAGCTCAGAAATATGCATTAAGTGATATCTAGTTCAATTTTTTTGTCAAAGAAAGCTTAATACTGTAAGGATAAATGAAATGGAAATATAAGGATAAATACAGATGAATAATAGTACTTGCTCCCTCTTTTGTAAATCAGATATCACAAGATCTGATAACTTTGTTTTTCCTTTTCACTTTTAAAATGCAGATTAATATTTGACTAGGAAAAGAAGCACTATTTTAAATAAAATTAATGCATGTTTCTTAACTTCGTTAACTTGTTAGGTATTCAATGGCTGCACATATTAATATTGCAGAGTATCTACACGTCATTATTCTTCAGTCTTTATCTTTCTGACTTTAATAATTAATGGTGATTTAAATAATCCCATTTAGACCTTATAATGAGCATTAGGATTGCATAGGTGCATACCTCTTCCAAATTTATTCCTCTTTGCAATGCAAGAGTTAAATAATAAACTGAATTGCATTTTTTCTGATGCCACTCTGGTTACAGACTTATTATTATCTGACTAAAAAGCTTGGTACTTTGGTCATGTTGAATAGGTAGGCCACTAAGTATTTCAGATTAAATATCTATGATGCTTGAGTACCTACACTTCTGCTCAGGTTGTATCCACACTTTGTGTTTCTTTATGCTGCCTGCACATCAGCATTCCAATGACGTGCAGATCCCAAAGCTGGCATTATTTGCCCTCTCACAGATGCCCTATGGCTTTCTTTCCCTCTTTGCATCTTGCATGACAGCAGTGGGTGCAGTTTGCCGTGGGGATGGACAGGAGATGCAGCTGGGAAGTCATGGGAAAACCCTAACAATGATGCACAAATATCCTAGTGATAAACTAAGCTCCCTCTGACCTAGTTTCTCATGACTGCAAAATCAGGCCATATTTACTGTAATCAAGCTCTTTGCATTTCTTACAAATGCATTTGTGTAAATGTAGCTCCACTGGGATGAGCAGCTTTGGAAATATGCTGCCACCCCTGTCCTGGCATTTTTTTACCATGCATTTAAAAGCCACTGATAATCATGCAAACACATGTTGATTCTTTTCTTCACTACAGATTCTTCTTGAAATATATTCATACCGATGAAGCTGCGGAAGGAAAAACTCTGAGTAGATAGCCTAGGAGGAAAAGCTCTTTCCACTAGATCTGCAGATGGAGGGAAGGCTTTCTGGAAAACCTGTTTCTCTCACATGTGTTTGGTCAGGCTGCTCTCAGTAATGTAGTTCCAGATGTACTGTGCTTTCCAAGATATCCTGACAATGTGTAAAGCCATAAATGTTTTCTAAGATATCTGTTACATTTTTTTTCCAGTCCAGACAATCACACATCATTTTTCCAGGCTCTGCACAGCTTTTTGATACCAATAATAATTTAGATATGCAGCAATTGTAAGATTTAAAAACCACTAATGGTTAGTAAAAGAAGAAAGTATTCAGGTTTTTTTGAAAAGATGGTCATGCAAATACTGTACTATATACAAATTTTTCCCCAGACCTTAGCCACATATCAAAATGTGAGCTTCGGTCATGGTATTGATATCCATAAATATCTCTTTCCATGAGTAACAGTGCAGTTACATAAGTTTTCAGGTGGGACTGCCAGTCAAAAGTTCTGTCTCCCTTCCACCATCTGCGGTACTAGGAACTACATTTGCTTGTGCTTTTTTCCTGAGGTTTGCAATATTTTCAATCTATTTGTCTTAGGTTTGCAGTATCGTGTGCCAAATCAAGTAAAAGGCATCACTGGCTACTTAATTATACAATTTTAAGACTTTTGGGTTACACTCTTTAGCTTGCTGTCTGCTCCTCTAGAAACAGCAAAACCATTTTCAGCCACCTTGGGTTGAGATGAAAGCTAAACCTAAATTTTCAGCCACCTTGGGTTGAGATGAAAGCTAAAACTAAGAGTCATTGCTCCCACAATCCATGTCTGCCAGTTGCAACCTGAAGGTGCTTAATTCAGAACCAAGCTCAGATCCTTAGAATGACAGGTGCCATTTTCTCTGTATAAGCATGGGCTTGTCAAACAGTCACCCTTTTATTGGAATCTGTGGAGTTCTGACCACACTCAGAGAAGCTGACTGAGGGAGGTTGCTGTGGGTTTCCATCAGCCAAGGAAAGACAATTTTGATGCTCAAGGGAGCACGGAATTTCCAGGGACAATTTTGCTTCCCTGTTCTATATCCGCTGTCCATACAGCTCTTGAGCGCTTTGAATAGTGGAGATGTTACAGAGTGTTTGTTACTGTGTCCCACAATCAGAGTTTTAAAAAAAGTCCAAGCAATTGCCTAGTCTATCTTTTTACTTGTTTTTAATGGAATATTGTAAATACACTAAATAAATAAAATGTTTTATGTTATTTTTATCAGGAACTTCTTATGCGCTTCAATGAAACCCATTACGTAGTTATTGCTGGCCTTTTTTAAAGCATAATATCAATGTTCAAGTAGTACCAGATGAAACTGATTTCAGCCACCACTAACTCTGGCTTTTCAGAAAGGGAAAGGAATCCTTCAGTATTTCCAACTTCAGTTGGAACATTGGTGCAGGAAACAATTTAACAGGGCTAGTGCGCAAGGAAGTGATGTAACTTTTACCAAATTTTCTGACTGTGTGGAAAAAAGAGTAAAGTATCAATTGGCCTACTACCCTGTTAAGCCACTAGCTTCCTGTCCTGTCCCAGTGCATTGAAAAATGAAGTGCATCTCCTTTACTGACATTTGCAGTCTACATCAACTGGTTTCTTATTGGTTAAATATCAGATTTCCAACTATGCCGTAACATGTGCTTGAGCAAGTCCAATAGGAAATAGTTAAATAAGTCTCATTTTGGCCTGAACATAAACTTCCCTTTCCAGTCATATCAGAAACAGAAGTGTGTGCTGATCTAGCACTGCCTTTTTGTTCATTAATGTATTATTTAAAAAATCCTGGTTCAGAATACAATTCCTAAGACAATGGTAGTAATGTTAGCAGTAGCAAGTTGGAAAGCAGAATTTGTTTCACAAAAATGTCAGATTTTTTTTATTAGACGTTAGAAGTTAAAACCAAATGTCCATCAAGCAGAATTTAAATTTTTGCAGGAAATGACTTCTGAGAAAATATTTTTTTTCTTTTGATATAGTGCATATTCTGTTGGGATAACCTCAAAAATTTGCAATATAATAAGAGATCCTATAACCTGGTATTTGAATAACATTTAACCTGGTATTTCAATAAAATTTGAATAAACATGTTAGAATATTAAAGCCTAAATAAATTAACAAAACAATAGTGAAGGAAGATTGCCAGAAAAGGTCAGAATGTAATGCTAGTTGTTTTCTTAACAAAATGAGAAACAAGTAGCATCTTTTCCCCTACAGAAAAAATTGCTGGAAAAAAAGAAAAAAGGAAATACTGCCTTTTCTAAGGCAGTATGAATCCACTGGGGAAAAAAAAAACCCAAAACAACCTGATAGCATCTCTGTAGCACTCAAATATCTTTGAACCAGTAGGGGTAAAATCCCCACCTTTGTGGCTGTGTGGGTGATGTCCTTTCCTGTAGCTGGGACCAATGTACTGTGATAGAGGAATTGGCAGAAATGTTCCTGTTGAAGCAAGGTTAAACAATGAAGAGACATACAGGAGAAAATTCATGGCAAAAGAGAACCATAGAATAGTTTGGAATGGAAGGGAGCTCTAAATATCATCTAGTCCAAAGCTCCTGCAATGAGGAGACATCTTCAACTAGATCAGGTTGCTCAGAGGCCTCTCCAGGCCAGCCTTGAATGGTTCCAGAGGTGGGGCATCCACCATCTCTCTGGTCATATGCACCTGTAACTGTAGACACCTTCAGTGACTGGTAACTATTTAGTATTTAATTACTTGTATTTTATTAAAAAAAAAAAAACAACAGAAGAACCTCAGCATTTATTAAACAGGTGATAGTTTTCTAGATAAGATGAAAAATGTTAAGCTCATAGTTTATATATTTAAACATTAAAGGTAAATAGTAGTTTCATTTAACATGTACATGAATTTTAGGTTATTTTTGTCGTCTCACTGCAGCATAGAGTCAAATATAACTTTTCTAATAGCTTTTTTTTCCTTTAATACTAAGTACCAATATATTTTAGTGTGTATGTGGGAGTACAAATCATTCAAATTAGATAATGTGGTAACAGATGTCTATGTTATTTGAGCCTTATTTTGCTAGATGTCATACAGACAGGTTGTAATTATCATTTAAAGGTCAGTTTAAGAAACAGGGAGGCTTTCACAATGCCAACTAGTTTACTTAGCCTTCTACTCTGAATCACTGCATCAGAGAGTCTGTGTCTTCCCTTTGACTCAAAGAGGAACCATGGAAAACAGCTAGACAATTTAACCAACCAAGTTTTGTGTTGATATTTGGGTAAGCTAATTGTACTTAAATTATAGTAATGGACAGTGGAGTAGCATTTGAGACAGACCAACTGTCCTAAATTGTAACCTTTGCTGTTTAAACATTGTGTAGTAGAACTTGGCATACATCCAAGCAAACAAACTTTCCTTCTTTTTGTTTTGATGTTCAAAATGTTCCATTGCTTTAGAAATAAATAAATATTGGAGTCATCTGTGCATCCCAGTTTTTGCTGAGATCAGAAGTAGGATAAGAATGGCACAGAAGGCACTTCCAGGGAAGAGAATCTCATGAGAAAATTCTGATCTCAGGTTTTCTGCCTAAATTCCAAGATACTAAGATAAATAGAAACATTCAGTATTTGATATTTAAAAAAAAAATGCACTCACCAAAGCTTTTGAGGCTTGCCTGTTATCTACTAAATGTATCAGGAGTATTGTTTGAGAAGTGTTGATTTTGTAAATTCAGTCTCTGAAGCTTGAGGAAACAGTAATAGCAATGGCTGTGTGAATATCTGTAAACTAACACAATAACCAAAACAGTTTTGTTTTCACCAGTTCTCATAATATATATTCTTATTTAAGGAGTTCCACTGTATTGGTGGCATTTCAATACTTCCCCTCTCCCACATACTGTCCTTATGGGAAAATAAAGGAAAATGAGCTGTGCTTTCCTAACAGTCTTCCATCTCTACAGATGTCACCTGAAGAGTATTTGTGAAAAGATCTGTCACAAATTACACATATTCTTGAAACTGCTTTTGCTTGAAGATGCTTTTCAGAGCAGATACAAACTCAGCTCTCTGGTCTGTCACAATTCCTGTGACAAGAACTACTAAGAAATCAGTTGTAATCACTTTGGCTATATCTAAGCTGCCTTGACTCTGGAGTTCCTCCTCCTTCTATGGCTGGCATGGAGGCAACTGAGATCTGGGATGAGATCTTCAGCCTATTTCTTGTTTTTCTTTTGCCTCCTGGTTTCTCTGTGAAAAAGTCCAGGGATGTAAGTCAAAAAAGCACCATGCTGCACGGGATAATAGTGCTTGATAAGGAAACCAGAACTAAGCTCTTTGTAACATCTGCCACACTGTATACATGTAATTATTGTCTTTGGGTAATATGGGAATAGTGCTAACTTTTTTCAAAGGAAGAAAGTAAGGTTAGGAATAATAAACCTCTAGTCTACTACAATAACAGAGGCCTTACACCTCTTTCTAAACACATTTATTTTGAAGAATCTGTCTCAAACATAGTTGTATACATATAGTTTAATAGTTGGACTTGATGATCTAAAATGTCTTCTCTAATGTAAATGATTCTGTGGTTCTGTGAACCTGGACTATCAAGATTTATAGCTATCTAGTCACCCTCAGGGCACAAGTGCAATTGGCAAGACAGTACAAATAACAAATGCGAGTTGAAATGTAACCCTGTTAGCCAGGTTCAGATATGGTGGTGTTTTTCCCAGGGAGCCGAGCAGGAGTTCCTCACTTTGCAATGTCTGTGAGTCATGCCAGGTAGCACTGGCAGCCCTGCCTGACCTTGCCAAGCGCTGTGTCCCCAGCTGACCTGAGCCTCTCGGTGCCAGGGACACGTGAGAAGCCTTTCCCTGGGCCAGCTGTGTGCAGGCAGAGAGTGCTTGCAACCACCCCTAAAGCCCTCAGCAGGCACAGTGTTCAAGTGGTGTTATTGTTGTCTTTTTGTCCAGCCCAGTTCTGGTTGGGCAATTCTTGTTGGCAAGAAGTGTCTTGCATCTTTAGCTGCTTTTACTACGAATATTTAAAAGAGTTTTTTGTTTTGTTTTGTTTTGTTTTTTCTCAAAATAATTTGATTATTTGTGTTTGATTATTTGTGTTGTCTTGCCAATAACTCCTGGGCTATAGGTGAGGGTACAGTTGCCAACTATGGGAATAGCTGTAAGCTCTGCTGTTCACCTATGACTGAAGTGTGACTAATACTGAAGAGGACTGGATATTAGTGGTGCAATTTCTATCTATGGAACTTGAATAGATTGTGAGCAAAAATTTAAAATAATGTTGTGTCCAAACCAATATTTTGGTCAGAAAAGTGGGATAAAGACCAATTCTTGGCAGGAAAGTGGGATTAAACACCAATACTAAGAATCATCTGTCATTGTCACAAGTAACAAAGGCCACAGTTACTTTATCTCCTTTATGGTTTGTGAGGAGTCATTTCCCTTCATTTCACACAGGGAAGGCTGCTTACCTAATTTACCTTTCATTCCAGTCCTGTTGTGACCGGTGGATCAGCTGAAGGGTTGCAGCTGGCAGGCACGGCCTGCACGTGCAGCCTGGCCCAGGCTGGGCAGAGCTGTGGGCCTGGCTGGAGCCTGAGAGCTTGGGAGGTGAAATGCGCTCAGAAATTTCCCTATCTGGCCTATCACCAGCACTGCATGCTGCAGCACTGAAATCAGCTGCAACAAATGCTTGCCTTCTCACCTAAATACCAAAAAAGTGCTATTGCTGTGAGATGAGCCAATTTGCTCTACACAGTAAGTGAAGGGATGTGCGTCTCTGAGAGGAGCTGGCACTTAAATGTGTTTCAACATGAGCTACCCTGGATGAAATGCTGTGAAGCAGTAAGAGAGGGAGGCAGAAATTCCTGTGTGTGATTTCTCTGTTCCGGATGTGTGTGGCCTTGGGTGGGAGGAAAATCTTTCCATCCCATCTGAAAGTAACAGTGTCTTGTTTATGAGAACAGCATAGACTTTGGAAAGTTGTTATTCTAAATATCTGTAATCAGTTTTTGTGCATTTCTTTCACATGTGCCATTTTCCATATTACTGAAGACACCTATTTTTGTTCAATTTTGCTGAGAATATACATTAAACTCCTCCAATTGCACTACACTAAAAAGCATTTAAATGTATGAAATCCCTTTTCATTATGAATCTATAGATTATAAAACTTAGAAGCTGGTTTCCAAAGAGACTGCTGATTTGGATGTCCAGATTCCAGACAATCCAGTTAGAAGCAGGTAAAATTAATTGATTTTTCAAGAGCTAATTAATAAGTACCATTTCACTAAAAGGGTATTTCTTTAACATATTGCATGCTGGTATCATAAAATCATAGCCTGAAGTTTTAAGTTATGATGGAAAAGATATAATAGCTGAGGTATCATGATTCCTTAAAGAGCCAAATTGCCTTTTTAAATATGTGGTATCATGTTTCTTGGCTGGACTAATTCCTCCCATGTCATGGAATATTATCTGCATTCTCAGAGCATGTCCAATTTAGTGATTTTTCTCTTTTATACCATGTAAAATGCCTTTTACATACGCATTGTATTGCATTTGCATAGTACTGCACAAATGAGCATTGTACATTCTCTAGAAAACGTGTATTCCTGCTAATGCCCATGTATGTGAACTAGGCATGCATGCAGACATAGCAAGGCAAGCTAACACTCCCACACATGCACTTCTGGGACATTTAGAATTCAAAACATAAGTATCAGGCAATGTGACACTCTCTCTCTACACCTGTAGCTGCATTACCTACCATCATTGTTGAAAAATTAAGGTTGGACATCAGTTGCAACCGAGTGTTTTAGGATTTCCTGAATTATTCTATAACCAGAACTGGCTTTTAAACATGACATGAACTGGATGTCTGATTTGCCATACAGGTGAGCCCTCTCAAAGTCTTACTGGCCTCTCCCATTGCTGTTCCTCCACACAGAGGAGGAAATTCTTGAACAAGTCATCCTTGGGTCCCTTCTAGTTAACCAACAGGAACAACTTATTTGATTCATAGGAGGTATTTACATTGCCCCACTTTATTTTGAGAGATGAAAAGAGCTGTCAAAATGCCTGTGTCTTTCTGTTGACTGACAAGAAGCCTCAGATATAAACATTCTTACTGTGGACATATAAAGGTAAAAAAAATAAGAGGTAAGGAGAAAGCACACTGCTCCCCTGGCCATTCAATGTGCTCTCTGTAAAGAGAATTTACTGCCCTCAGTATTGTGCAATAACAGTTTCTCCTTTAGAGCTCAGATTGCCCATTTTTACTCTTCAATCAGGACCTTTCTGTGCCTTATTGTCTCCTGCTTTCTTTACTTTTCTGAGATGAAACTCCTTGAGCAGTAATTTAATAGAGTGAGAATATAGTTAAAGACTTCAGAATGAGGAGTTTGTTTATAATGTTATAAAGTTCCATAATTTCTTTTGTACATTTATTTTGTATGTCTGATCTATGCATAAAACATGACTACACAAGCCTAGGAAATATATGAATCTTTATATTTTGGCTCAATACCAGTCTCATACAAACTTTACCTCACTTCATTCATCCAAAACAATCTAGAACTTCTGCCAGGGTTATCTATTTCTATATTCAGTCTACGATGGAAAAAGAGGTTACAAATATTAACAGCTATTCCATAATGACGAGACAATGAAATGAAATACCTCCAAGTAACTCCATTAGATTTTAATTATTTTTTCCCCTATAGAAGCCTGAGGAAATTAAAAAAAATCCCATTTAGATAGGCCAAGTTTTAGGGGACAGTTAATGACAGAAACAGTAATTACAGGAAAGGCTACCTCAAAGAGCCTGAGTTCCACATCAGTAACAAACTGTTACTGATGAATCAAGAAGATAAGACTACCTTTACGGACAAACGGGAAAGGGTCTAAAAACAGATATTCCTGTTAACAATGGGAAAATATCTGGAGAAAAGCCAAAGTCTCATTTATTTGCGCAGCCTTTAGGGAAAAAAGTATAATGTATGGTTGCCATGTAAGGAATATGAGAAAGCAAATTGGTAACTGAGAGGCTGTTCAAACAGAAATCCATCTTAAAAGGTAGCGTATATGATTTCTAGGGTTTGTACGTGATGAAGCTTTTGTAATACTTATGTGGATGGATTGAGGATGTTTATAAAGACACACAAAAGTGGATTTTAGCATAGGAAAGAGAGAGAGCACTGTAGGGAGTCTGACTTCCTGTCACATAATTGAGCAAAGTATTGAAGGAGAAGAGGCATATCAATTTTGTGGTGGTGGGAGGTGAGAAGGAGAAGGCTGCTGGGAGCTGCAGCTGCCCTGAGCCTGAGGAATTACTTTGTTTGTTACAACCTTGCGAGCTTCCATGTGTTTGTTTCCCTGGGGGCAAGAGCTAAAACTTGTTATGATGCGATAGTCCTTGACTTCCTGGGAGCAGCAGATAGCCCACCACATGGCTAATAGCCTCAAAGCACTGCGGTGGCCAAACCACCCACCTCCTACAATCTCCTGTCAGTCAATGGGTGGTGTGAAAAAAACTTCCACTACAATTCTAGGTGACCCATTGGGACTGCTGGGACTCAGCACTGACATGTTTTTTCGAGAGGGATGGATGGTTGAGCAGCTGTAGAGCAGAAGCAGGGATGAGAGTTTGGTGAGGACAGAAGTAGCAGACTGCCTAGGTCTCGTGACAGCCCAGGGTGAGTTGAAAGTGGCAAATTCAGGCACAATTAACAATGAACCCCACAAGTACATCAGTTGGAATTTTTGCTGCCTTGTAGGATGAAATAGGCCAGCCTGTAGAGAGAACTGGATGGAGATGGAAGGTATTCACCGCAGCTGCTCTCTGCTGGCTGGAGCTAGAACTAGACGCCCACAGGCGTGGGGAGATGTATGTGTTCCTTGCTTTTGTCATCTGATAACTTCCTGGACTTCGAACTGGGAGAGTCTTAAGTTTTTACCTCACCATAAAATGAAATGCCAAGAGCATCAGGTCTGTAATTTAACAATAATCATGAAGCCAGTAAGTGTAGCTTTGTTTAAGTAAGACCTGGTTAGGTCACATCTCTTAAAAGTAAATGAGAAGGAAAGATTAAAGTGGGTTCAGCAGCAAACAATTATCTTTGACCACATGTTATCAACTAGATGGCCTTATGCCTTTAAGTCTAGGTTAATTATGGTTTTTTCCAACAATATCCAATTACATGACGAATAACCTTGGCATCTAAGGCAGGAACCTCTGATATGCGTCACTTCTTACCTCAAGAAGACTGTTTATCAGAGTTATCAGTGCTGGCTGCTGAAAAATCAGCCTGCTATTGTTACATTCCTATTCAGAGCATGCTGTCTTCCAAAACATCCAAGCAGACCTGACAGACTGATGGCTGAGAGTGCTTTGACACACTCTGCCAGAGGGAACTCCTGGGGGGAATAAGCCAACTGCATTCATTGCACTTCCTCCTTTGTAGTGTGTGTTAGGGTAGCTTGGGAATCCAGGGGAAGTCTCTTCTGTAAGAGACAAAGCAGCAAGTGCATATTGGAAATATTCAAGTCATATTTCTGCATTGCACTTATTTTACTCCAGGTTCTTGTTAGGCCAGTGGTTACAAATTACAAGGACAGAAATATCTTACACTGTGGAAAAAAAGGCTTTTATGTACAGGGATCACTCTGCGATCGCTCCACAAAGAGAGAAGCATTCCATGACTAACCTGCCATCCCACCAGCAACAAAGACCGAAAAGCATTATTAGAATGAGTGTTACCAATAAAATGCTTCCTAAGAATAGATTAGAAGGTGATGTAGTTTGTACAGTAACATCTTGTACTGTTTTAAAATAAGAAGACACTATAAATTGGAAAACGAAAGCATGAACCTCAGTACAGAATTGTTTGGGATATTCATTAATATCAATGGCTATTTGATATATATTATTTATTTATCAATTTAGCTATATAATGCTCTAATTAACCTGGGATTTGCACTTATTATATATGTCTTGTTTGAATTTTGGGTTAATGCTTTAGAAACTGTCTACTGTCCCAAATAAAAATTATCTTCCCAGCCCTTTGCCAGAAAAAAATAAGCTTTTTTTTAGACTCATAGCTAATAAAACTTTTGTTAATAATTAAAGACTGTTGATGATTAGAAGCACCCTAAAGCTGCTATACATGTATGGCATGTATACATATATATATCATGCTACACAGATAAGATCTATCAGTCTGTGTTTCTTAGTGATTGTGAAAACATAGTCATCGAGATGTTACAAACTAGATCCAAAAAATGTTCCTGAACTGGGATTTTAGAACTTCAAATAGGATTCCTTGGATTTTACATCCAAGGATAAGACCCTGAAAACTCCCATTTCACTTTTGTTTGACATTGAAAATGCTTCAACACTCTGCCTGGCGCAAATTTCTTGCTTTGCTTTCTTGCTTTCTAACTTTAAAACCCAGTTGGTTTCTGAAACATTTGAGTGAGAGCATACTCAAAATAACCTCAGATTGAGACAGAGCTCAGAAGCCACTGCTGCTTTCATGTTCCATCTGATTTGCATCCATTTTTTTTTTTTCCCTCCAGAAAAGAACACTTTTTCTGTAGTTCCCTTGGGTTCACTCTAGTTAGTGTTCTCAGTACCTGCCAGGTACAGCTTGTCACAAGCTCTAGCAGTGACCACGACAAAATAGGACCAAGAAGAAAAGAGACACCTTTTCTCTATATAACAATAAAACTGAGCATGGAATTTATATATCAGTTTAGCATTTATAAGGGTTATCCGTAAATTGGGGAAGCAGGTTAAATTTCACTCTCTGCTGGGGGAAAGGCTTTTTCCACAACTTGTAGCTCCTAGCAGAACTCTTGCCTGCAGCGTTAGGTGTACTGAGCAGGACCAGCCTGTCTGTGCAATAAAGAATTCAAGGTTAGTTGTGTACGTGTGTGCAAATGTGAAATGAGTTTGTAGTGTAATGGTTTTGACATGGACCTAGGATGAGGGAGAATGGAAGTCATGTTTGAACTTCATAGTCTTCTTGGATTTTATTACATGACTTCCATGGAGTACATCTAGTCTGGAGACCAGAGTTTAGGAGTGCTTCTTCAGAAGTGTGTGATTTTAACTGGAGCAGATTAAGCTCTAATTTTAAAATTAAATTTATTTTTGGCTTTCAAATTCAACCTTTTTTATTTAAGATTTGTTTTCATTTTAAAGTAGCTTTACAATAGTTCTTTATGGTTAAAAAATTGGTCAGGTGCTTGTAAGCCAAATGAAATGACTGAGAGTCCTCAAGTGAACAGGGACTGTTTGCAATGAGTTTGTTCAAATTCTTTTTCTAATTGGCTGATAAGCTATATACAGATGCTTTCAAAGTCCCTCTGGGACACGAGTGACTATTTCAATACTTAATAACTTTTAAAGACTGAGCCTGCAGTTTTCCTGTTCCAGTGTTGCTGCTTTATTTTGTGGATATATATTTGAGTTCCCCATTTGAATCAACATTTGCACTTCTGAGGCAGACTCAGACTCAAATTGCTGTGATGTTTTGCCTTGGAAAAATTACAAATAACTTGCCACCAAGTCTTGCATTACACACCAGCCAGCACTTTCGGGTAGCTTTACAATGACAAGGAAAATACAGACAAAGAGCTGTTCTACCAAGAAAGATGCATTCATTCTGGTGGTCTGGCTTCAGAAACCTGATTGAAAACAGCTTCTTTGTTTGTTTGTTTTTGTGATAGTCAAAGGGTAACTGGCAAGTGTTTGTGCCCCAGCACTCATGGGAGAAAACAGCCCGGAACGTGGGAGCAGGTGTTGCACTGGCCAACTTGAAACAGAGGGAAGATGACTAAAACCCTCCTTCATTCTCATCCCTTGCCAAATTAAATCCAATTTAGAGCAATGTGTTGCTACACATTGCCCCAACAATTAAAGACTTATTTATTTTAAAACTGAAGAAGTCTTGTTTTACAGTACCATAACAACTGCTCTTACAAAAGAGATGCCACAGGATCAGTGAGCAAAGGGTGTTAGGAACAGAATTTTATATCTTTTCAAGCAGACAGCTCCTCCATGAGCAGGACAGTCACAAACTGCACAACAGCACCAATCTAGAGCTGACATAGGCACTACAGCAGCTCCATCCCTCCCCTTACATCACCCATGTCACTGTGTTAATCCAACTCATCTTCCTTTTTGTCAGATAAGTTAACTGCCACAAAGCTGGCTCACTAGAGATCTTACTTGTTAGCTCTAAGTGAACAAGCTTAATTAGGAAACATGGTAGAAACTGAAATGTTGGCCACAAATTATTTTTATCAAAAAATTCCTGTATTCCACAGGGAATTTTTCCTATTTGTCAGAGCGGTTTAGTGCTCATTTTCTTCCACAAATGAAATTTCAGTTTTCATCTGTAAATGCTGGATTCACAGATGCTATGGGAATTCCTCAGGTGAACCTTAGCATGTCTGTCTCTTTATCCCATTTTCTTCTGTGACTGCAGTTACTCAGGCAAGCTGAACCTGCTGTGAGCTGTCACCAGGGACTCCAGTCATATGCTGGAGTAACTCAGTGAGACACACAGTGATGCACCTCCCACACAAAAGACTGAAGCACACAGACCTTTAACAACCCTGCCTTTTAAATGCCACATCAGCTTTTCTGAATCTAAAGCTTGTTACCAGCCAAAGAATTTCGCTAAAAGCTATTGGATTTGGGTCACAAGTTTTCATCTGAAATGTAATTGTAAGATCTAATTTCAGGAATATGATTTTTTTCAAACATTTCTGAAGTAATTCTTCTTCCAGCCAACTTAGGTATACACTTGCTATCAAAAGCAGGCAAGTTTTTTAGTGGAAAAGAAGTGAGCATAGTGACAGGAAAAACAAGGACAGGAACTAAATGATGGGCCCTGCCTATGTGAACCTAAACTTCTGGTGTAGCTCCCACCAAGGGAGGTAAATATGTCCATAATGTGAGATCCTGCATCACATCTTGTTCCTCTCAAGGCAGCTTCAGCAAGAATACAAAAACCAGATGGATGAAGGTGCTAGTAGCTCAGTAATTCCTGCAGATGATCTTTCCATTTCAAGGAAGATGATTTCTGGCTGGACAGTGTTAGAGGGATTTATGCTGTTTTGCAGAGGGAGGGCTTGAGGCTGCACAGCTGCCAGCCTAAAACCTTTCTAGATCTACTACTGGACATTCACTTAAAATTAAGCATCAGCACCACCCTCCCCCAGCAAAGATTAGGAACAAAAAATGCCAAGTAGGAAATGTTCAGGGTGAAGAGAGAATTGTGGTGATTCTGATTAAAATCAAAATCAAACTCTCCCCCATCCCATTCTAGGATTTCAGAAAATTTTTCAGCAAACATCTGCCTCCAGTTTCCTCTTTGTTTATTCAGTCATCAATTATCAAGAGACTTTGTTTTGTCTCAAAGAGCTGCACAATTTGAAGCAACTGTGGTATCTGAGATGGTTCTGCCTAAACAAAACACAGATTCCCTTTGGCACAGAGAAACTGGTTTGGATTAAAATAAAAATATCCAAAACCAACAGCATTTTCCCTGTAAACTGTTCTTAGGGCTATTATAATGTCATTTTCCCCCATGAAACAAATACACAGATTTCAAAAGCCTTGAGTCTTGTTCTCAAACAGCAGAAAATAAATGAGATTTGACATCATGATTTATTCCATTCCTTTTTTTTAAGAAAAGTGAAATATGTTAATAATTAAAGTAATGCAAATTTGCATTCTTCTGGTTTCTTAAGTATTATGACATGCACTTGCCTCAAGAGCCCTCCAGGACAAATGTACAATGGCAGCAATTGCACTTGTGCCTTTAATGTGGTAGCTCCCTGGACATATTATTACCTGTGATAGTGGATTAATGTCTGCTGTTACACTCCCTGCTGATAACAAGAAATCACAATGAGGCATCTGCCATTCATCTTCCCTCTCCAGCAGAACTCTGTCAGTGACTGCCATTGTTGTTACACCATGCAGCTGCTAGCTGGGGACCCGAATAATTTATGCTACTCCTTAACTTACATCAACATCATCACAACTCTTTCCACAGGAGAAGTTCCATGGTGATTTTAATTGAATATTTACAGAGTGTCTGGGTGTTTTGGCAACCCTATTTGAGGTTTACAAAGCAAAGCCAAATAATACCAGTTTAACAATGATTTTTTTTTCTGCAGATACTGCCCCAAGTCTGTAAATATAAAAACTTCAGATACCAATAGTTAAAGAAATTAAGTTCCATTAGAAAATCTTCACAGGGCAGTTAGAGCTGAGAAAAGTAAAATTTCTCTCTTTCTTAAACAATGACCCTTCTCTTGACAAATTTCTGTCTCAACCATCAAGGTTCCAGAGCATTCTAGGACTTAACAGTCATGTATCTCAACTATAAATTTGTCTTTCTACTTTTGTAGAAATCTGAAATATAGCTCATGGGGTGGAAATGCACAGGCTTCTTTTTAAGGGTATGTTCATACATTATTTATTAACAAAAGATATAATAGTGTATATAAATAAATATATGTATGGGTTATCTTTACATATTGTTATCTAATGAAAAGACACTGAAAGTAACTGCCCCTTCTTCTGTCAGCAGGATAATATTCTTCTTGATATGAACATGTTATACATTTCTGCTGTCAGTTTATTGCACTATTTTCAGATGGAGAAATCAATTCTAGTCCACTAATCCTTGCTTTCTTCTAATTCTACTAATAAAACGTATGATCCCAGTATTTCTGAGTCCTTTCATTAGCAATCTCCTTTATGAAATGAGAAGATATCTCAATTATAATTTGTCCTATATATGCATGAATAAAATGTGAAGATCTCATTATTGTATGTTAATAAACAAAGCTTTGCAATATGAATAATTCCTTTGAATTAAGTGCTAAATTAAATTTGCTCTTTATAATCTATAAGCTCAGTGTAAAATCCTGACCTAGACTTAAAAATCATTTTACCTTATGTTTCAAAAAGGACAAATTTCTCATTGGACTAAATCACTTTTGCCATTCCCCATAAACCTTTCATATGAGTGTATAAAACAAATATCTGATAAAGTTGTAGGTTGCATGCACCAATTGATGGCTTGTGTACTTGAAGTAGGCAAACGACAAACACACGCTTACAACTTGTCATAAATTATGAATTTTATACATCCTAAACATCCTCAGTTAAATCTTAACTGAGCTGAATGGTCCTGAAGGTAGGATGTGGCTACAGAAGTCTGCATGTTAGAGCAACTGCTGGGTTGAAGTCCCAATGGGTGTTGATCTCTGGCAAGGTTTAGAGAAGCAGGAGCACAAGAAGAGCAAATTGGCTGAGTTAAACAGCCACAGCAGAGGCCCCCAGGTCTGCACTGTGTGTGCTTTGGAGGATTTTGCTTGCACTACTTCTAATCTATGTCCCTGGATTAGATGTCTAGGAGCAGCCAGAATGCACTAGAAGTGCTTCCAGAGCACAGTCCTTGCTCTATTACATGTGAAAGTTGCCCAGTTTGTCTATTCCCAGACTGCTTCATCAGGCAAAGCAGAATTTGCAGCATGTTGGGAGAGGATTTCAAGAACACACTCCTGAGATCATCTAAAGCACTAATGTGTACACTTTCTTTACAAAAATAAGCTATGGAGTACTCTCCATTAAAAAAATTACTGTGAGTTGATATTCACATTATTATGAAAATCAAAACCATATTTGACACATTAATGGCAGAATTTAGTCTTCATGTCTAAAAATTTCACCATACAGTCAAATTTTCTTCCCATAGGACAGCATGCTGGATCCCTGAAGCATTTGAAAAACCCTTTGTCATGTTTTCAATTTACTTTATTCAACTCAAATTCAGGAGCTATTCAGATGTCAGAAAAGGTCCTGCAGCTATGTCAAAGGGAGAGAGAGAGAAATTAAGACTTCCCAAAAGCAATGAGGAAAAGAATTCAGTTAATAAAAACAATTTCCCACAAATACTTCTCTACAAATATCCTGAAAACTTGAGACTTGATTTTATGTTTAAAAAAAAAAATTAAATCTTGCAGATGAGGTTGATAAGCCTATTTTTCTATTATTCCCTCCATTTTAAACCTGAGACCTTTGAACACCATGTTCAATGGTGAAAAACAAGGAGTAAGATTATTCTCCTCCAATTGCTCTCATCCAGACTTCACTTTCTTGAGGAGTCAGTGGGGAGAGTAGGATTCCTCAGACCAGTTTTAGACATCTAAGTCTGAAGAAAGCACCTCTTTCCTGTTCTTTCCTGCTACAAAAGGGATGGTCAGATGATGGCTGTAGACTTTAATTTTTTTTTAATAGATGTTTATAGACATTCTGTTAGATGAATTGCATTCCAGCTGTCTTCAGCACTACTTCCTCTGCAGAGTGAGAAGAATGCCCTGTGAGGGAATTCCAGTAGGAGAACTCTCTGAACTTTTCTGTAAGAAATACATTAATTTCTTGGCATAGCCAGCTACGATTCAGAAATTCCATTTCTTGTTGCTAAATAGAATTTCCATCATTTACTACCAATATTCACAGTCACACTCCATGATTTCATAAGCCCAGAGCCTCAAGTGTTTGGATCAGTTCAGTGCTTGAGCATGCACAGTGCTAGACACTGTGACTGACCCTGGCATGCAAACTCATTTCAATCTACTAATTTTTTGGCTGCAGTGAGAGTATGTAAATACATGCCTAAGTAGTTTGATGATCAACAGGTGAGCTAAGAAAACAACTTAATGCCTTAAGAAGTATGAGATATACAAGAAGACAGCAGATTATAATTAGAAATTATATTTTAATATTAAAAAAATTTAAAAAGGAAAAGGAAGCTAAAGCCATCAAGGAAAACTACTTGCCCAGATAACCAGGCAAAAGAACATCAGGGTTTTTATTTGGTAGCTTTATTTTTTATACTAGAAGTGAAAAAAATTCCTACAAATATTACACTGCCAATTCTCAGTAACAATGAGAAAATTAACAACATTCAAAACAGAAAAAAATGTTTAGCTCCAGAATATGAGACATTCTTATAATACAGAGCAGAGAAGAATACAGGAAAATGCCTTCTTAATCTAGGAAATTTATGAGCATGTACAGTCAGGAACTGAGTGCTTGAAAGCACAGGAATTCCATGGCGTTCTCACATATTAATCACTCTTACTAAGGGTAGCTACACAATAATCTGTAGGACATTGCAGAGACAGTGAAATTCCAAGGTATCACCAAGTAATAATTAAAGAAGCAAAGATTAATTGCTGGAGATGAGCTCAAACCACAAATTATAAATCTGAACATTTTAAATCTAATTTTGAAAAGTTTAGCTCTGGAGATTTTATGCTATCATGAAGGGATGGCTGATGTAAAACTATGAATAAGTGTTTTCTTCTTCAATTTGGAGATTCTTTTCCCCCTCCCCATCTTTTGAGAGAACATTATTATAGCAGTGTGGTTAGTCACAGCAATTTTCTGTACAGCAAGTACTTTGGGTGAACACAACCCACTCACAGCACTTTGGACAAAGAAGATGGGAAACTACGTGAATGCAGTCCGTGCTTGGGCACGAGGTTAGGCATGAGGAAAAATCAAACTGTGAGGAAGCACAGTGAATAGGCACTTGAAATCTATTTTCCAACAGGGGATCAGCAATAACTCATGTGACAAATACCATGAAACAACATATGAGATAATCTTAAGTAAATCAATCAAGCCACTGTTCCTCTGCTTTTCTAAGAAGTACTTAGTTAAAAAAAAAGAAAAAGGAAATGTCTGTGAAACAAAATTCAGGATTCTCCTTGTCTTACATGTGTGTGCTCCCCCAGATGTGGGGGGCTATTTCCTTCCTCCTGGAGCCATAGCCAGCATTTGTCCTTGTGCGGGGTCAATAGAGGGAACAGAGTGCACTTAATCCCAACCTGTGTTGCTTTTATTTTGATAGGTAAGAAAAAAAGTGAGTGTTGTGAGGTTTAACTATCTTAGGATGATGAAAGTTCAGAATTAAAAGGTTAACCTCTCACTAGATTATTACATAAACGGGCAGCAGAATGGAACCCATCTGTTTGCAACATGCTTTGGACAAAAAGGAAGACACTTGACAGACTTTGCAGGTATTTGTAGACATGCTTTGAGTGCAACTTCTGGATAGGACTTGGAAACCTGTAGCTATTGCCTAAATTCTCAGGCAAGTCAAAAAGCCTTTTTGATAGAAAGACAAGCTGAAGAGTCAGGGGTTTGGGGTATCTCTAGTTGTGAGACTGGAGGGTTTTTTTAATCATCTCTTGAGGTTTTGAATCTCAGCTGGATCTCCTGGTCCAAATGAATGGCTTTTGCAGGTGTGGGCAACACAGTAACACTCTCTTCTCCAGAAAGCCATGGCGCTGTGCTTACATTATATAGATGCTGCCAAATCCTCATTACTGCATTCTCTACAAGTGCCCTGACTTCCATCTCTTTCCTGTAACAGGTTCAGACATAGGATACAACTAGATATGATTCAAGTCAATGTTTATGCAATAGAAAACCAAGAACCCTAAATTAAATTTTGCAAAGTGTTTTATGCACGTGCTCAAAAGGACAAGGCCAGTTTTTGTCTCCTTCAGCACCTTTCTAAAAGGTAGAATGCTGCAAGAGAAGTAGTTTCAGTCTGACCTGATCTACAGTACAGAACAGGATAAACAGGTGGTCACTGTCACTCAACTACCAGCCTATATAATTACCTAAAATAGATCAAAATTACTTGAATAATAAGATATTATTAGAGAGCTGCTCTTAAAAATATTCTTAGGGCATCAGAATTTTTTTTTTTTTTTACTGGATTCTTATCCAAAGTAATCAAATAGTCATGAAAGTAAAGCTGGATTTGATACTTACATTTTTGAGGTTTTAGGCAAAAAACTTATCATAGTAAAGACAAAGAGTTCCTACTTGTTTAGCCTGAGACTGTAACACAGTGATGAAGTGGCACAATGATGGTGTGTGTGCCCCACAAAGCTCTTGACAAAGGAGTTGCTGTTGTGGCCTCATGCCCAATGGTTTGCCACTTGCTGTCTCCAAGCAACACTCCCATTGGAGCGGCAGCCTGGCATCTCAGCCTTCCACATCACCACTTGGTGACAGCCCAAGTCTAGTCTGCTCTGTGCCACTGTGGTCAACAAGTCACGGGAATTCTCGGAGAAAACAGGTGAGATTTAGAAAATGCATTTCAGGAAGATACAGTCAGCTCGGGAGGAGTTGACATGAAGGAGCAATAAGCCTCTGTTTCAGTGGTGGTAATGACACAGAGAACCCAATTTTTAAAATTCATTTACAAGCTAAATAGTTGCAGTATCAGGAGTAGATACTGTCTTGTTTTTAAATTGTATTAGTATTTTGGAATGCTATTTTAGAGGAAAAAGGCACAAGTGTTAGAAGTTATTTGAAAATAACTGCTCAATTGGGTGGAAGAACTACAGTCCCATAGGTCCTGTCTACACAATCCTGTTCTCATCATAATAAATATTCTCATCAGAATAAATTGTTGGTAGAGAGTGGCAGTTGGAAATATAAAATGTAAGTGAAAAACCTGAAGCATTGACTTATATGTTAAATTTTGAATTTATCTACATGAACAGGATATCAAAAGGAGACATGGTGTTTATCTTTCTGTATGCATTCACACCATTGCTTTATAAATGGAAAAAACCTGCTTCTCTTCATCCTGTGTTGCAAGCTGCTCATGGAATAGAAGGCTATCTTTTTGTAGCAGACATCCTAAGCCTCTCCCTTCCGACAGCTATGAATTTCTGAGTAATCCTGATGGGCACCGTAGCAACAAGCATGGGTTTCTTCCTAGCCACTGTAGATTGTAGGCCTTTTCCCAACATATATACATTGCTTAATTTCACAAAAATTAATTCATGTGTTTATTTGTATCTCATTTGCACAGATTGAATACTAAGTCTGCATAAGGTCAAGTGCAGGTGTAAGTCTTCGAGTGACTGGGATATAAATAGTTCATATATTTGGCTATTTAGAACACCATTGCTCATGCATGACTATCAGTTGCAGCAGAAATTTTGAATGTGCAAGAGATATAGGGTCACATTTCAAATGATGTCAGTGAGGGCTCCAGGAATGGCTCACAGGTTCTTTGTCAGTGCAGAACCATTTGACTACATGCCTCATTTCTTTTTCTCTCTTTGCTGCAGGGCAAGTTGACACATTTAATTACTCTTCAGTATTTTTTACCCATTAAGTTATTTGGTTATTTACCTGGTCAAGTTTTGCATAGCTAAAATCGATTTTTTTCCTGCCACGAGTGAAGGTGCCTTCAATGGTTATATAAGGCAGGGACCAGCCAGCCAGAGCCTTGCCAGTACCCCTCTCCCCTGGCTTTCAACACAGTTGTTATTCCAGTAATGTCTCTCTCTCTCAAGCTGTGGTTGCCAACTCTGTTCAAATGTGTGGTGGTTTCCTGCTGTGGGCAAAGAGCCACCAAGACTGAAGCTGGATCCACGAAACTAATTTCATGGCTAAATGCCGATTCGTTTACCCGTAACTCTTCATAGGCAATAAATGGTGGAAGTATGCAATAAAACCCACTTTTTTGGGGAGATGAGGGACATAGACACCTCTCTGTGCTGGAATATGAAAAAGTTTGCTGCCTCAAAGCAACAAAGTTAAGGGCTAGTAGTCTGGAGAATAATAAAAAAGGTGGCACTACCTCAAGTTTTAGAAAATAATTGGATTTTTTGTTGTTGTTTTTGATTAATTTTAAACAACTATTTGTGAGGAAACTGCTTTTATTCCAAGCAAGATTCATCTGTCTGCTTTTGCAAGGATTAAGTCTGCACCAAATGGGAAACAAAACTCAGCCACATCATTCCTGTCTGCGTGGAATTTACAGTAATGAAAAGAAAGCACCTCAGCCTTTTGCCATGGGGCATCTGGAAGGCTTGTGATTTAATCTTACTAACCAGCTCCTTAAGGAGGGCAATTCACATTTCCCCTGGAAGGATCTCTGCAGACAGCAGAGTTGGCCAACAAGAGATGTGACCTCTTCCAAATCTTCCCAGCATTTCATTAAGGAGTAAAGGCAAAATCTGGTGGTGAAAGACTTCTTGCTGGAGTAACAAACGAAATAATTTGCACTTATCATCCATCCCCCTTACTACAGTATCATCCATCATGTTGAACAGATTAAAACCAAAGGGATAACTTAATTTTGTATGTGTTGTGATGAGTGCAACTACCTATTTTCTAAACAGCATATAAGGATAACCATATCTATTCTGTATAAACAGGTAATTATTTATATAAACAAAATTGCATATATACATAAATATATATATAAAAAATTGAAGTTTCTCTTCTAGTTGGCAGACCTTTTTTGCTTCTTAATCCTAGAGCCAGCTATGGGAACTCATTTTTTCCAGGACAGATTCTTAAAACTCAGTGCTCTGCCATGTAGAGGTTACTGAATTAACTTTGTTAACTGAGCTAGTTAAGGAAGTGAGATCTGGTTAAGTTGCCTTAACTTTGGACTCTTACAGGCTTGTATACAATCTTTCCCAGCAGAGTTAATTAGCTTAGGCATCCAACCAGCAATTTTCACAGCAAACTAAACCAATTATCTCTGCATGATATGATACTGTGTCATGTCTGAGCCCAGAATATGTCTGTCTGCATATGGGAAAAATTAACTTCAGGTTGTGCCATTGAAAATAGCAGTGGGTGCTCTAGGGAGAGGGATAGTTCCCTTCTGCCTTTCATAATATGAATCTCTAGACTGATAACTGGTAAATGTACTCACTATTGGTCAAAATCTCTGACTGATAGTGAGTACATTTTATAATCTCAATTTTTGTGCTAGCTATGATTTTTTAAAGTCAAAATCATTAAAGGTAAAGAGCATGAGGAGCCCAGGGTTCTAACTTCCAGAATTCAGCACAAAGCAAACATTTTCTGACACCCTGTTCAGCATTATCAGGGAATTTTTTCATAGCCAAGTGCCCTCACTAACTTGATAACAGTTCCAATTTAAGGAGAAGAGTTCAGATTTTCTTCCTTGCCCTGGAAGATCTTGCTGATGATCTGCCATTGTCTCCCGACAGACTTGGAGATTCAAGGGAAACCTCTGATAACACACTTCTATTGACAGTGTAATAGTTTCATTACTTATATTACTGTAGAACTTCAGCTTCTCATTGTACTTATAAATTTATTCTTCTTTTTCCTAAGTAAGGAACCACTTATCTTCCCATTTCTTGAAGCACAATGGATATGCAGGGTTCAAAGTATTATCCAATGCCACACTCAAGAAAGCTGTGATATATTTAGGATCTGAGCAATTTGGATCTTCAATGGGCTAAGGTAGACCACTGACCAACATTCTTATCAAAGTTCTCAAAGTTGTGTTGCTTTAACTGGTATAATACATTGTCCTGGCTTTGACTGGGATGGAGTTAATTTTATTCTTTGTAACTGATACGGTGCTGTGCTTTTAATTTACTATGATAAAGTTGTTGATAACACACTGATGCTATAGTTTTTGTTCAGTAGAGCTTGCTCTAAGTAAAGTACTTTGTGTTTTCCTGTACTTTGACTGTGAGCAGGTGTACTGAACTTGCCAAAAGGATATTCCATATCATACAGCATCATGATGATCCGGAAATAAACTTGTGTTTCTGTGTGTGTGTGGGGGGTGTTGGCTGGGAGCTGCCAATCACTTTGGTCAGCAGGTGGTGAGCAGTTGTATTGTGCATCACTTGTTTCTCTTGGGTTTTATTCCTCTCTCTCTTTTTCATTACCACCATTATTATTGTTATCGTTGTATTTTGTTTCCATTATTCAACTGTTCCTGTCTCAACCCAGAAGTTATACTTTTTTCTGATTCAGCTCCCACTGCGAGGCAAAGTGAGTGAGTGGCTGCATGTTGCTTAGTTGCCAGCTGGAATTAAATCATGACAGATAAAAGTGTAAAGAGACAAGCACAATATGAAAAATAAGAGGGAGAACATAATTTTCTCTAATGACTTTAGTGCAGATAATTACACTAACACTGAACATATCCTGGTCAGAGCATGTAGCTGTTATCTTTTATATCCTCAGGAAACACTGCTAAGTGACCATTTAATTTTGTTATTTTTTACACTTCAATTATAAATATCCATCACTCTGATACTGAAAGATGAAGCATTAAGCTTATTCTATGCTCTTAATCTCAGGCTGAGTGGTATCTAGTCAGTGCCTTGAAAAGTTATCTAACTTCACTCTAGGCATTGTAAGCATTTTGGCATTTTAAATCTATTATTTACTATTTTCTAGCAGAAAGCAGGATTTTTACTGCAAACCCCTCTTCCGCAACCATTACAGTAAAAGAACTTCATACACATAATCCATGTTATCTAAAGGAAGGTGGACTCAGTGGCAAGCCTGGCATTACTTCTAAAAAACTAAATTTGAAGCTAGCCCAGAACCAGTAGTATAAAGCAGATGCAGACATTTTCTGACAAAACCAGCTACTGCCATTTTAGAGTACAGCTCAATAATGTGCAGTTTCAAATATGGACTGATCTTGCATCAAAGATCCCTTAAGAAATACAGTCAGTACTCCAGTCTCCTGTGTTTCTTCTCTTGCTAGGGTAATTATCCTCTTGCAGTTGCTGGGACTTGCCCTCTAGATTTCTGTCAGCACTGTGTCACAGCTACATTACATGGCAGCACGACAGTTTCAGCATATTTCAAAGACAGAGCAGCCAAGAAAGAAGGACGCCTCTGAAGGCACGCTGTGCTTTGTTCACTGGTTATACCCACAGACAATAATAATGTCATCTTTGCATTGATCAGTGGCAATCTGTGTTACATTCTCTTGAAAATTCAACTCCTTGTAAAATATGAGACTGGGCACTGAATGGCATGTCCAACACAAAGTCTTAGGTCTTCTTGGCTGCACAGTTTCTGGTTTCTGCTCTTCCCTACAAGTTCAGTATGAAAGGAAAGGTGTCCAGAGTGGACACCCTCTGGCTTTACAGCACTGCCAGAACCACAGAGATTTTTGTGACAAATTGAGACAATAGAGCTTGTCTCCAGCAGTCACTCTCAGAGAAACCACAGTTTCTGCTCTGTTTGTACTTGTTAGTTTCTTCTTTCCACACCTCTTACAGACCCAGTTCTGGAATATACAAATTGCGCTTAGAATAGTTTCAGTTCTGTACGTGATTTGGAATTCCTTGGGGTGAAATGAAAATTCTATGTTATATATGACACTACAGTCCTTAATTTGTTAGCAACATTGAAAAATAACAATAGCAGGCGAAATATATACAGGCAAAGTAACACAAGAGCTGTAACCTCTGAGAATCAGTTATGGCTTTGGCATGTGCTCTTGGAGTCATTTTTACATTCCTAGCAGTTTCCTTACACAGCACAGCATATGTTCTCATTCTTGTACATGTATATACTACAAGACATAGATAAGAGCACATGTAATGGAAACAAGATCTTGTTCTTCTCACTTCTCCTAAAGAACTGCTTGCACTAAGAGGTATGTCAAACTCCCACTTTTGGACTCACTCGTTCTAAAACTGCCAAATGAAATGATGAACCAACCCATTCAGAAGGACTTTTTTTGTTCTCCTCTCTCCCATCCCCCATTCTTCCCCTAATGCATAATAACATTTCCATGGATATAACTTCCTTAGAACTAGAGTATTAGGAACTCAATTGTATTTACACTGTAGATTATAATTGCCATGATAAAGGATCACAAGTGTATCTTTTTTTGTCAGCTTGTTCCATTAAGGACTCCTAACCATGGATCATTGATGTAACAGATCATTATGGCCCATTGTGTCAGTTCATCTATTGGGACCTGTGCACTACAAGCATGACAGATTTTCTCTGCAGCAATTATAGTCTGTTGTGACAATAGGATTTAATGAATCTAAACAACAAACCACATAATCTGTTATTACAGAGCACAGCTATGCACCCAGATGGGAATTAAGTTCCTCGACATTGCCAGTTGCAGTTTTAAAAATTGTGGCTATTTCAGTCTTCACTTTATTAGATGCAATACTCTAATTTACAGCATATATTTATCTCTTCCTTAGCAGGTCAAAGATCTTCAGAATTTAAGGCATAATCCTGGAAGTGTTCTGTGATGTCATTTTTTTTCCAAGTAAACATTATCTCTTAGGTTTTTAGACACTTACTCCCTGCCTTTCACTGTGATACTAGCCATGCTATTAATGATTCAGTACTAGCATTGTAGGTGAAACACACAACCACAATGAAATTGGTCACAGAAATTAGTGAAACATAGCAGAATATTTCTGCATTGTTTCTAAAGAATAGGCACTTCTAATATGAATTTCTACAAAGTTACCCCAGTGCAAATATGTAAAATCACATTGACTGAAATTTCCATGACTGATGCAGCTGAAGGTCTGCTTTAGAGACTTTTGATACATGCTTGTGGAATTAATACTGTCTTTAGAAGTACAGATTTTCAGCTTTTGAATATGAGTTCTGGACTTCAGCTCATCAGAGCTTCCAATTACAGTGTTGGTACTGCTATATTTTCATCTATGCATATAGACACTACTGGAATATACGTGCTTTGTTTAAATAATTGAAAGTTCATTGCAAAGAATATATTCATAAGGACTAGATGTGGATGCGCTGTGTAAATGCCATTGTGGATCATCATGGTCATTATCATGTACTTTTAAGAAGAAATTCCCAATTAAACTTATTTCCATATCCATACACTTGAATAAAAAAAAGAAGAGATTCTTACCCTTACCTAGCATGCGCACACATTTGGCATTCTGGTCAGGACTATCAAATGAGATTTCTCCGCACCTCTGGGGAAAAAACAGATATATTTCATTAGTCTCAGTGATAAAACCCCTGTCCTCATCCTCTGATACCTCTCTTTATGCTTTGGAACTAAAGATGTTCAAGACTCATTGCAAAAACATAAAAAAGGAAAGCCTTTGCAAGTAGCCAAAGTGTGAGAAAAAAATGGTTGTTGCAAATGTGTCAGTATGGGTCAACACTGTTCTCCAGGGTGTTTGCTGAGGAAAACTCTAGGTAATGTCTTACTGCCTTTGGATCTGTCTTAAGCTAAGACTGATGTCTGCCTCTATCATTGAGGATGATTGTGTCCCTGTATATTCCCAATCAAGGAACATCATTGGAGTTATGATCAGAATACAGAACTGTTACATTTTTAAACACAAGATATGATTTTTGAGTTTATGTAGACAGACCTGTCAGTTTAGCTGCCAGGACAAACATAACTGGTGTGGCTTATGGGTCTGATCCAGTTTCAATTAAAGACAATCAGTGGGCAGATCCCACTAACTTCAGTGGTGGTTTCTTTAGCTGCTACATAAAAGATTCAGTTTTGTATCACTACACTCAAAGCTCATGAGAGGGGCTTAAGGACGGCCTCAAATTTTCTAGGTAAAAGGGGTTTATACTTCCTTATCTACATACTTAAGGTTTTGGTATCCATGACCAAATGGGAATAAAAGCAGAGTGAGTAAAGTTTGGAAAAATAACTGAGAGCTGTCCATTTCCTCTCCACTTTCTTTCTCTCTCTTATGTACTGTCTCCTTTTCAGCACCTATGGTGAAATTGTTAGAACTGGGGGTTTTTTTGCTTTTTTCATTAAAAAGATGACATTGCAGCAAATATTAAAACCTACAAATCAGGTAAGTAAAAAACCTCAGAACATCAAAGAAAATGAAACACAGCAGCAGTTTCATAAATGAACAACACATTTGGAACTCACTATTGTTAAAAACTTTTCACCTCCCTCACACTGAAATAAACACAAATAAACAAACAAAAATCCCACACAGTCTTTTAATATATCATTACATCTAAAAAGAGCAAACAGATGCCTGTATTCACCTTCCTAGGTGGGAGCACATACTACAGAAACAATGAAAAAGAAAAACAACACCTTGCATTTCAAAGTTAATTTTACAAATGCTCTTATGCCAGCTCACTGTCAGGAGAAACAGAAACTTGATATTTATTCTTCTGAGAAAAATGCTAAAATATAGGCATGTTTTCACCGAAGTCTCCCAGCTGCTTCTTGTCAAGAAAGCATACTTAGACAAACACAGATGGTAGAAAGCACGTCAAAATTCACTGCCCACTTCACCCCTGGAATTATGGTGCTCTGTGAAAACCTTTGGTTATTTTTGATTCAGTCCCTCAGAGGTACTGTATATCCCAGACATATTTATATAAACATCACATTTCAAGCTGGCAAATGGTGTCTTAAAATATCTAACAATACTCACCAGTCCTAGCATTATGAAACTGGGAAAACAGCTAATGTTCCCCAGAGCCAAATAACATCACATGGGATCCATTGTAATGATGGATGAACTTCGAAAACTTCGCAAGTAAGATTCAGATAACTGTATACAAGTTCATAGCCTTATCTGAATTCCCTTTATGCCACAGAAGTGGTTGAAAATCATGTTACAACAGTCAGCCTAGGAGATTTTTCACTGCTACCACTTACAGCTGGAAATACCAGGAGAAAGAGCTTCTGCAGCAATTTCACTTCTGTTGCTAGTAAAAGTTCATAGGTACATGTCAGGGGGGTGAAAAATAAACTGTTACCAAACTGCTCAGAGTGTCAAAAAGGACCCGTTTAAAACCTGGATTTGTAAAATGGCACAGAAATACAGCAGGAACTCACTTTTGCTCATCCACAGAATAGGGTTGTTTGTGCATTTTTACTGTTAGCAAATGTTTTCCATGAACAAGAAGTGAGGAATGATTTCAAGATTTAATCTTTAGGATTAAACTGGGACTTTACCACAAGTACTATGCATTCCTTCCAGGGCTGGATAAGCTTCCTTGCCCTTTTCCTGGACTGGCTTACTTCCTTTTCCCATTTATGTTTGTTCCGCCTGCTTGTATATCATGGTTGGTACTGTGAGATGTGGCCAAAAGTCTCTCCAGACCCAATCCATTTCCAAACTAATCTTACAGCAGCTGCTCATTCCCTCCTGAAAATGTCTAAGTTGGCTATAAAGAATCTATCAGGGAAAAGAAATAGGAATTTGACATTAGATGCTGGTTATTCTACTTTTTCGTTTCAACCAGTCAGAAAGGAGAGAGAGAAGGAGGAATGACCTTGGGCATACCTGAGTTGGGATACTTTAAATCTCAGTTTGGGCTTCATGGCTGGGCCCAGTACAGTATTGGTTGGACTGGTTCTGCTATATGCAATCCTGGATGTTGCCTCTGTGAGTTTACAGAGGCAGCACTGCTGAAAATAATACCACCAGTGTTCAATTTCCCTGAACTGTGAGAGCCTTTGTTGTTGAAAATCTTAAAAGAACTGTTGTGTTTTGAATTGGTCAGATTTAACAAGAAATGGGTAAATACAAGTAAAATTCAACCCTCCAAGTCGTCACTGTACATTCATATACTTTGAATAACTGAACTCTGGACTAGATCTTTTTTTTTTTCTTTTTGGAGCAAAGGAAAGCATAGGTGCTTTCAGTTAATAATATTTCAGTAATAGAGGTGCATTTTCACATAGAAGTACAGCCTGCAGCTCATTACATATGTGAATTTTTAAAATATTTATATTTATATAAGAAAATTAATTAATCAATTACCTACTCTCTACTCCCTTTTTTGAGATCAGATGCATGACATGATATTGAGCCTGTTACACAAGCTGCAATGTAGTAAACTAGAATGGAACTTACATGTCCCCATGGAAAAGACACTGAATCATGGAGCAGCTGAAAGTGGAGCTTAAAATAAAACAAAGTGAAAAATGAGAATAGGGACAAAAGGACATGGAATTCAGAAGAAATGTGGCATGAACTCAGGAAGATAAGTAAATTGGAGAGCTTGAAACCAGCCTGGATGACTCTGATGGCCCGGTACCACTTGTCAGCAAAGGGGAACCCCAAAAGGCACAGGCACCATCTTCTGCAGAGAGAGGCTCTGCTGGAGCAGGGCGCTCTCAGGCAAGGTGAGAGGGATGCTCACTCAGCAAGACACGATGAGGGGTGCACAGGAAGATGGGCAGCCATCTGCAAGAAGCCCTGTACCCAAACAGTGTAAGTAAAACTGCAACACAGCAGGGCATAACTAGCAGGAAAAAGCTCATGCAGAGAATGGATGGAAAATCTACTCTGGGTACTAATGCAGTAATGCATCTCAGGTTACTCCTCTGGTGTTACGTGATCATTCATAGGCTGGGTTTCCATTTCCAGCATGCCTGGGCTCACACCAGCTGCATTTGAGGATTTGAGATATGTGGCAATAAACAGGGTGTACATACCCCAGACAGAATATGCTCTTAGTTTTACCTATGGAAAAACTGGTTTTGAAGTCATGCTATTCAGCTTCTATCTGTATGATAAACTAATGCATTACTCATTTTAAGGAGGAAGATGCAAATCAAGTAATTGAAATAAATGGGTCTAAATCTTTTCTATGACAAAATTCAGCAATTAAATGTCTGAAAGTGTTTTTCATGAAAATTGCAGTAAGTGGCATGTTAATTTTCTACTTATTAAAGGCATATAATTAACACTGATCTAGCATTTAACTATTCTAATCTTGTTAGATTGTATAGTGTTTTTAAAATATAGTAGGAATTTTTCTGGCATGAAATTTGAACATGTGTAATTTTTGACCTTTTTAAGCTGCAGATAACCAAGTTCTTTAAAGCCAGTTTAAAAGGTTATTGGAGTAGGAACCATAATTACAGGCTTCTTCACTCTAATCTGTTTTGTTTTGCATGTCCTGAGTATGGTGCTCAACACATGTCTCTTCCAACATGGCAATAATCAGGAAGGTACTTGATGTACATGATCAACCAAACATGATAATAAATATTGGATCATTTTCTTTTTGCAGGAGGTGACAGGGATTATTGTACTGCCAAACAGAGGAGATGTGTTAACTGCACACTGATGGCACATTTTTAAAGGATCTATTGATTTCTTTTTTTAAAGTAACCTTCAGTTAGTATGCTTTGCTCTTATCAATAGTAGATGGAAGTAGATTCCATATAACAATATAGTGTGGTGAAAGAGCTTGCTCTTTCTTTCTTTCTTTCTTTCTTGAGTACCACATATAATTTCTTATTCCTTAGGAAAGTAGAGTTAAAAGATATAAACACAACTGATTAAAGGAATTTAAGGCAGAGCAAAAAGCTTCTATGCTTTTATGAATAAATGGATATTCTCAGAGGCAAGAAAATGCTAGTCTTATTCCTATTTCTGTTTTCCTATTACATTCCTTTCTCCATTACCTGTAAAAAGTACATAAATCATGTTCTCTCATATGTAAAAACATCATTCTATTTGCCTAAGGATTACTGATGTAAAATCTGCTAGCGTGAAAAACAATGCTGCTTTGTAAGTCAGCAAACTTCCATAAAAACAACAGGCCACTCATAAATAGCTGAAATCTAGAGGCAGTATTTCAGAGAGTCAGGCCACATGCCTTTCATCTTCAGGCTGCATGGGAGGCCTTTTAAGGCTGACTCACTTGATAAACTATCAGAGCGCAGGAACTGTAGGATGTCCAAGGCATTGTGCTTCCCTTTCTGCCTCTCTGGCGGGGACAAAAGGAAGTACGGAAGCTACAAAGACAGACTGGTGTGTAATGTCTCTTACCTGAAGCCTTTCTGCTATTACCTCCCCCAAAATAAAAGCCTTGTAATAACATCTGCTACTGATTAAATCAATTTTTATGCTAAACAAGGAAGTTCCCTACTGATACTCTGTAATCTTGAGATTCACTTAAATGTCAGATACTTCTGTGTTTTGCTGAATCTTTATCCATTGTTTTTTGTTGGCCTCAGCAAAGGAAATAAAACCATTGTTTTTATTTGTTTCGAGACAAAAGCTCATTTTCTCTATATCACACTATATTTTAATACATCCATATTTGATCAATTTTTTCTGAAGACAGTAATTGCAAAAGCTTACCCTATTCATGTGATCTGGAATTGATGACTCTGCATTATGTAATAATTAAACTTATCCTTTCTTACATGAAGCATGTATATAATGAATACAGCTTGAGAATTACATGTATAAACTTTCTCATTGGTAGCAAACACTATTAGAATCTTTCAGCTAATGAAATTCCCAAGATCTATAAAAAACTGTGATTGGTGTTACGTACTATTTCCCAAGGACTTAGTAACAGTTCCCATAATAATTATAGATAAAATCTTATACTCGCCTGAAAATTTAGACCTACATTAGGCAAGTTAAGGGTTTCACTAAACTGGGCTGAAAAAACTACACTTCCTTTGAACTGGCACATATTATGTCTATCTCCATCCACTCGCAACTATTGTGTAATCACAGCATACTGATGACAGCCTTTAAAATACTATTAGAAGCCAGAATGCTACATTTTTTGCTATTCAAATTGCTATTGTTACATTGCAACTATTGCAACTGTGCTGTATTTCACGGGGAAAGTTTCCAGCTTCCCTATTTAGTATCAGCATTGAGGCATTCTTAAACTGAAAATTCAGGTTCTATAAACACCTGGATGATTTTCTGCAGAGTTGAATAGCTATATCTGGGCAGACTTGTTCAGAGAGTTCATCCCTTTCCAAGTTTTCCCACTGAAAGGGAACATTTCTCTTCCCTCCAAGAAATTAAAGCATGTTGCTCAAGTAACATTTCAACACTGTCACTGCCAATCTCCAGCAGAACCCAGGCACTGCATTTCACTCTAGAATCTACCACGCTGTAGACCCTCAGCTAGTCTGAACAGAAGACACAGCAAACTAAGTAATTGCAACTAAATTGAGCAATAATTGCCAACCACCCATTGCTGCCAGTAGTCAGCATCTTGTTTGTGGGCTGAATAGCCCGAGGTGAACCTTTAGGCAGTTCATTTTATCACAAACCTGTGATTTAATATGGTTAAGAGTGGTTTGAAATGGATTAATGTTGCTGGAAAATGGATATAGCAGTTTAACTGCTTTGTTTTCTCCTTGAGTCAAGGGGAAAAAAAAATTTAACGGCGTGTGACTTCATTAGGGAGGCGCCAGCAGCCCTGACCCCCATGGGAATCTGTCAGTGTTTTAATATGGCATCCCCTCTTTTCAGTGTTTATAACAGGGACACCAGGAGCCAAATCCAGAATTGCTAAGCAATAAAAATGTTGGGTTTTATTAAGCAGTAAGTTACAGTCGAGTGTGCATTAACGGGTGAGGCACAACTTTCAGGCATGTTCTGAAGGGGTGCCATCATCCAAGAAACATTAAAGAGCTGACTAGTTTTTTTACCCTCATGGGATGAATCTGTATTACAATTCATATTCTAGTTTACATTTAAGAATGTAAAACATCTGTAGATTACCTAATGGATCCTCCCACAACAGAAAGAGTTTTAAGTAGGAGGGAAGATGGGAGGAAAATATCAATATTAAGGAAAAGGCAAATATGTTCTCTCTATTTATTGTTGCTCTGAAGTGAAACATCAAAGTTCTTTATATTTAAAACATTTCCTGGACCACATAATTATCTTTCCTTCTCTGAACTGTAGAGCTGGACTGTTCTCCTAGTTGCTTTCCATGGTCACAGCCATTTTAACTTTTACTTTCTATTCAAATATGTAATGGGAGGAAAAGATGGGATTAATTTGTGAAAATTTAGGTCTCAATTTCAACCACGTTTTTGTCACACAATTCCCATCTATCTACTGGATTAAAGCCTTGGAAGCACCAGCTGACACACCACACTCTGCAATAAGCAAAGGTCTGTGGGAGAATGAACCTCCTGAAAAGTCTCCTCAGGCTGTTCAGAGCAATGTGGGATGGATTTTGGCACCTGCTCGTTTGTGTGTGCCCACTGCATAGCGCATGGATTGCAAACAAAAGCACAGTCTCAGGAAGGACAGGAGGACTGAGTGCCAGTGAGTTGACGCAGGCATCTGCCTATCGTGACTGTCTGTGTCTCTGACGGCTTCCTGAGCAGCACCAGGCACCAGTGGCCACCTGCTTCTCAAGAGCTGGGCACTCCTGGCTCCCTAAAACATTGGAATGTACTGGGGCAGCCCTGTTTCACCCTTTTGAGGCTAAATTTTTAAGGAATAGGGGTTGGTGAGAACAACCCATGCCAAAAGCATACCAACAATTAAATAATGGGTTCACGAGTCCACCACTTTCATTCACTTTCTGGCACACTTAGGTAGCAGAACTGGCACTGGGCCAAAGAAACCACATAGGAGAGAGCTAGAAGCCATCAAACAAACCTGAAAACACATGTGGAAGGTCTTGTCAAGTTGACAGCTTCAGCAGAAGTGAAAACAGCACTTAGAGGCAGAAGGCAGGAAAATACTTTTCCCTCGTTCCTTGCTTGTGCACCACACAGTGCCTGGGTCTGAAAGTAGTTGGGTCTCAAGGACAGTTGCCAAAGGACTGCAGAATCTGCCATCTTGTTAAAAGGGACCTTTCCCCCATTCTCATTTCTCACTCTCCCTCTCGCTCTTTCCCTAAGATAACTTTGCTGGCATCCATAGGGAACTGGGCAAATAAAATTTTGTATTTTATATTAAAAATAAAATATAAATTATAATATATAAAATATATATAATTTTGTACGAACAAAGTCCTTTCTGCAACACTTGGAGGCCCCATGATGCCCTGAAGAGACCCGGGCTCAATTTCTGTGTGAAGAGGACACCACCAAAGGATGGCCACTGGCCTGCTTTTGATTAGCTGTTCACATGATTTCAATGTGTCACAACATGAATAGCTCATGTCACACAGTATCTCCTGGGTTTATTGCCAACTTTCATTGAATTGACCCAATTTTCAGTTTTACTCCCAAATTTGCTCCTGGTTATGCTTTCCAAACATTTTGAGCTCTACTGCATTGTATTTATTTTTAAGCTCTTTTGCCACTATAAGCAATATTAATATATAAGTGCTACCTTCAATAGTTCTGCAAAATTGGCCCAATAACAAAATTTTGTGGGCACGTGTCCAGCATGTTACCAAACACTTACTGTAAAAATGGGCATCTATATAGCTTGTTAACACATGCTTCTACAGTCATAGCTATTCATTAGAAGTGCCTATTGCACTTATGTGTAATATTCATTGAGTATCTCCCTCACTGGGACATTCAAGAGCTCTCTGGATTCAATCCTGTGCCATGTGCTCTAAGATATCCTTGAGCAGGGAGGCTGGACCAGCTGTGACCCACTGTGGTGCCGACCCCTTCTGTGGTTCTGTGATACTCTTACATCACTGCAGTTTCGAAGAGGAAATCAAACCAAAAAATTGAGTGACCTTAACACTGAAAACATGGCTTTTGTAAACTCAAGTACAGCCAGCATACATCATGTTTCTATTTGCAGAACATATGGAGCTAAAAAACAGCAAGTGTTGTTTTGACAGGAAAAATTTGCATTTCAAAAATTGTCATATTAGACATCATGGAAGAACATCTTCTGTGTTAAAAGAAAGAGTCATTGGTACTAATGTCTCTTTGTCAACTTTCAAAGTGGGATTAATAACATCTGGAGCCATACAAATACCATTATATTATAAGGAAATACTTAGATGCTACTGCAGTAATCCCTGTGAACATATTTCAGATACAAAAAATCCACATTATTTTGACACACTAGCTACTGTTTCCAAGGTTGCAGTCTTTTGGAGTAATTCTAAAAAGACTAATTTTCTCCCTGAAAATAATTCCCAGAAGCAGAGTGTTTTGTTTTGTTTTGTTTTGTTTTGTTTTGTTTTGTTTTGTTTTGTTTTATGTGTGGAACCATAAGTTCTAAATAGGTGCATTGCTGGCAAGTATTGCACAAAGCTGCTCTTTTCTTTCACTTCTGAACAGATTCTGATTATAATCTCTTAGCCAAGACTACATCCATGCTTACCTTTGAGAAGGTAAAAGAAAAGGACAAAGTACCTGCAAATGTTTCTCTTACTGTGGTAAAACTCATCGTAGGAGTTCACACAGGGAATGAAATGCCCAGGAGTTTATGCAAGGAATTAATTGCCCAGGTATCTTCCTCCTTCTCTGGCAGTCCCAAGGCCTTCCCAAGTGATTTGCCTGTTGAGTCTCTTTACAAAAATTGTCCAAGCTTTTCATCCTAAAGAGGCTTATTTTAGACTGCAGAAACAACCGGAATAAAAACCAGCAAAAACACTCAATGGGAACAAAATGTTCCCTGGTCTGCACTCAAGGTCTTTTAGAGCCATCAATCTCTAGTCTAGAGAAAATAAAGCCATCATAGCTTCAAAACTATCTGCAATTGCTGTCATAATCCTGTTTTGAGAGCAGGTATTCAAGCAAGTCTGAAATTTTATTATAGAGTTCACTTCCATGTATAATCCAAACAATATCCTGATCATATTGGAGGATAAGACACCTCTAAAGTCACTCTACTGCAAGCATTTTATCTGCCAGTCTTTGTTTTCTTACTAAGTTTTCATCAATAAAAAACATTAAAATATTTTGGACTTGATTATTAACAACTGCATTTGCAGTAGAAAAAAGAAGTAGAAAAGTAGAAAACTTTACCTCACATTTTAACTATACCACATAGTAAAGCCCATTATATAGGAAAGGTCATAATTATTAAAAAAGGCAGGACATGAATTAATTTCATAAAATGCTTCTGTGCTAAACTGGCTTTCTTTGTAACAGAAACAGGAAAAATATAGAAGTTACTATTCTTTTAGGCTTTGCTAAGACATGACAACACCTACTATTTATGGGATCTAAATGAAGATTAGAGAAGGACTCAGTTGAGCATGGTTCCCTCCCTTCATCTGGATTTATTCTCTTGAAGAGCTGTCTTCCTGCTGTAACTAGTAAACCTCAAGAATTTTGTAAAAAAGGCAAAGGCATGTTTGCTGTTACTCCCTATCCAAGTGGATACTGCTTTTCAGGGGGAAAACTGAGAACTGTACTTCACCTGTAAAATTAAGAAATTTAACCTGTTAACCTCTGTTGTCATGGGAATAATCTTAGATTGCCTTTTGGCCTGGCTTTGCTCACACCTTCCACTCTTACCTGCCAAAGTCAACATGGTGAACATTTCACTGCGGAGTTTCTGCCATATATCCCCTACCTGTCCGTACAAAACCACACAAACCGTTTCATTTTTAGTATAAATCAATTTGATTCTGACTAATACACATGGCATCATCTCTTTTCAGTGTCTGTTACCAATCTTAACACCACACAGCTGAGTTTATTGCAGTGGGTGTATCAAGCATTGTGACTAATACCTGCCATACATAGTTTATTCTTTAACTGGTCCCCCAAAGGGAAAACTGGGTTCATTAGCTATAATTCTGCTCTCAGAAGATTTTATTCTCAGATCTGTTTGGTTTTGCCTCATGCTGTTTAAGTGTGACTGCTATCTGGTATTTATGTTAAAGATGGGATTCAAAACCAATTGGTTTTGAATTTTTTCCTTTAATTCCCAATTTTTATATGATAGGCTTCAGGAAAAATCATCCTCTCTGTATATTTTCAAACAATTCCTAAGATACTGAATGTCTTACTAAGTTATTTCTTTAAATGAAGTCCCTCTATTGGTAGAAGTCTGTTTTATAAAACTCCCAGGATTTAACATGTACATAATATTTAAAACTATGGTGGGCTTTTCTGAATCTCACTTGAGGGAACTGAGCTCTTGATTTTTTTCTAGATGTTCATAAAGGAAGGGAGAGACAAATTTCTGGAGAAAATTATTTATTTAGCCCATCTGATTACAGAGAACAGCCTAAGTCATCATCAAATGCAGTTAGAATGATTTAGCTGATTCTTAGTGTAAACACTGGCTGCACATTTGGACCCCAAAATCATTAATCCTGAGTGTTAGAGGTTGGATCTGCACAGCTGGAAAAACGTTTTCCCAGTTGCCACATGACAGTAAGGTGGCTGTCAGGGAAGCAGAGCTAAGGGCGCTGCTAATGGTCTCACTGGGATGTGGGATATCCAGAATGTCTGCTCATAGAGGAAGGACAGCATGGACTTTTTAACAACTCCAAATTAATTGTGTTTTTGTGAAGGAATTAAAAAGATGTTTTTAATACAGCTATGGCCACCATTATTAGGACTAATTAACCACTTGGGAAGAGTATGAGGTGAATAGCAGAATACAGCTGTGAGGCCCACTAACAGCTGAAAGAAAATATGCCATTTCCTTCACAGTAAAGAGAAAACCTTTTCTGAAGCTAGGGGTAAATCCTGTTATTTCCTCTCAGCTTTAAAAAACGATTAAGCAGTGAGCAAAAGAATGTTTCCCATTTTCCTATTTTATGTTGTTACAGACCTTTGTATATAAAATACAATTCTTATAATGAAGCATAAAAATACAGTTACAATTTCATGGAGGTAAGGATTGCTGAGTAAATTGTACTTTGTGGGAAGCAGGGGCACATTTAGAAGTAGTGCAGTGCAGTCATTGAGAGCAAGGAGCAGAAGCACTTTGCTTGCCAGAATCTGAAAGCACTTCTTTTTAAGAATTCTCTTTTGGAAACATTTATACATTACTATGGTATCTTTTGTATTTACATATGGCAGGCCTTTGTCGTTCTTTACAAATGAGTCATCATTTCCCATATATTGCAATATACCCGAGCCACATGACTCTGATAAAATTGCACATATTGCAAATGGTAAATCCACACAATTTTTACAAGAAAGAGCAATGGCTTTTCTTTACAGATCTTAGAAGCTTTTTTTAAACTTACTTTCCTAGCATTTTCAAAAATTCTTTCAAAATGGAGTTTACATAATACATAAATAATAAAGTTGTATCTAGTTATCTTTGCTGACTTTATTTTAAAATCTAAAGGTGCTGTTCATTTTATGCTACATAATTAATAACCCAGGTGAAAATGCTGTCCAGTGCAAACAAGTTTTTGAGTGGAAATGTGCTGGGTTCCAATTAAAGGAGGTTCTGAAGTACCCCCTATTGATATGGAAACATATGAAATTTGCATTAGGATGTAAACTCTTGTTGCTCAGGCAAATCTGTATTATGGATGCTGCGACATTTCTCCTATTTGAATGCTGGCAATGAAATGCTGACCTACTGCCTAAAGTGACTACAGCAGTTGTCATGCCGAGCCTGACACAAACAATGTAATGAGTTTTTAACAGGTCTCTGCAAGTGAAAAACATTTGCTGTTGTCTCTTGTGATTTTTATAATTTTTTTTTCTCGTTCTTTCAATTTTTTGTTCTGTTTTTATTTACAATATTATTAAACGTTACCCTTGAGGCAGGCAAGACTTTCCAATTAGGTAGTGTACGGATGGGAAAAGGAGGAAAGGACTGCTTACACAAACTTGCTAAAGGTCACCAGCCCACTCAAAGAGCAGGGAGTAACATTCCAGTTGCCTGTCATTCTGTGTGCTCTTTCTTACATGAACAGCATGACTACATTTATCTTGTTGAGTAATGGATGACTAAATACAGGAGCTAATGGTGCCCACTGATGAGAACTCTCACCTGACAAAAGCAACTGAGCAACCTGGGCCAGAAAAATCAGATTTGAGGGGAGATATTTTGAAAACAAATGTCACATTAGATCAGAAACTCTGAAGATTTTATTCTTCAAAGGCAGCTGGGGGACATAAGAGCATAGTTATCAAAACAGTCCTGTGCTTGTTGAGCATTTTCTTCCTTATGAACCTGTAGCAAGTAAATCCAGCACATACAGGTAACATTTTGGTCAGCATGAGAGGCTCTGCTTGACTCTGATCTGCAGAGGGAGTAAAAACCCTGGCTGGTACAGCAGTGGTTGTTTATCTAAAGATGACCACACACACCAACCCCACACTCCTCCCTCCCCACCTGAAAACCACCCGATGAGTCCCTGGAGCAGCAGCCAGCATCACACATCGACAGCAAAGGGAACTGTGGGGAGAGGGTCAGCACTGCCAGCACTGCAGATCAGATGGTCTATGCTGTATTTTGTATTGACACATTCATTTTGCACTAAACTGATTTGATTTGTACAAAAATGTGTATGAGGAATCCCATCAAGGGGAAACACAGAAGGGTTTATCCTGATGAAATTTCTGTTTCCAGAAAAATCAGATTTTGTAACAGGACATAAAACTGAAACCAAAGAGATTCCAATTTTGAAAACAATCACCAAGCAAAAACTTGAAAAAACCTGTAAGTAAAACTAATCTTCCCATCTGGATGTACAGTAATCCAAGAGGAGAATAAGAAAGTTATTGTGTGGGTTTTTCAATGTTTTTCTTGTGTTTAGTGTGATATTTCACAACTGTCTGGGGCCTACTTCCTCAGTGCATTGGGAAACATCCACTGCAATTAGACTCTGTAAATGAAAAAAAAAAAAATAGTTTGCCAGAAATGTTAGATTTCTCTAACACAGGAAGTTGGCTACTTGAGTAGCCATTGACAAATTGATCTACAGATGACAGACTGGCCATTGGAAATCATGTTTCAGCAAATTAGAAAGTCTACTGACATCTGGGCTAGTGCTGCTTAGAAATTCCAGTTTTCACAGACACGGGACTGATGTGGAAAACACTCAGCATCCCCCATTGTGCAGACAGAAGAGACAGCTGCCAAAAGAGACAGCAGCCATCAACTCAGATCCCAAACAAGACTCAACCCTGCTTTTCTGATGAGCAGAAAGGCAGCTTTCCTCTCTACACCTAACTCCTAAACCACCATCATTAAACAAAACTACTGTCTTCCATTGTTTTAACCACATATGAGTTAAATAACAGGTCCTGTTCAGCACTGAATGTCCAGCAAAAATCAAAGCCATGACACATCTGTGGCTTTCTGGACATTACTGTGATAACCTAGCCCCTCATTCAAGGCTGACTGTTCACCTCTGTTTAGATTGTCTCTGCTTAGCTGGTACTGAAATCTTTTGCTGGTGCTCACTAACAACAACATCTCCAAACATGACATGGGCAGTGTGGTAGTATTTTGAAGTATGGTCGTTTTCCCACTGTTATATTGCTTTATGAGAGACAGCTCTATCCTGAGTTCACCCCCCTTTTCAACATGGAGATTCAATATTGTTTGATCACACATTTATTTTTATCTGCTGACTGTATAGAAGGGATTAAAAAAGCCTATTGTAATAACACAGAAGCCTGGAATAAGATTAAAAGTGTGTCATTCCCATGGAAAGGATGTTAATCCAAAAGTATCAAAAAGTGTTTAGGCTGTGATATCTTTGGAAGCTTACGGATGTCACCTTACAATGGTGTGATAGCTATGAGTGGTCTGACTGAAACTAAACAAAGATGAAATTCAATGTCATCCTGATCCTGCTTATCCTTTACACATTATATCACACTAAAGTAGGGAATTTCAAAACAGTAAATTGCTATAATCCCAATGGAAAATCAAGGATGGAGAATTTCCTGTCCTTTGATATTTAAAATCAGAAATGCTGATGTTTTCTTTCAACTTACTTTTATTGGTTTTACATAATACTTGAAACAATACATAAAATAAATATTTTATAATTTTGTTCCTGAACATTTTCACAAAATAAACACAAGATAGTGCAACCTTGTCTCCTCTGTTGGCCTTCACCACAAGTGTCCAGGACATGAGTATCTCCACCCACCAGCCAGCTACATAAAGGATTAATATGATATTTTAAAAGGGAAAATTGGGAGCGTGTAAGGACTGCTTGAGAAGAGATAATGGGGAAAGTATGCTGTTAGAGGGTTCTCCAACAATCTTTGCCAAAACCGCAAGGCACAGTGAAAACTCAGGCTTCTTTTAAAAAGTGCTCAGCCCTCCATAGCTAGACCAAGCACAACACAGTAGTCACAAAAGTGTATCTCCACAGCTTTTTCTAACCACGTTTGAAAATTTTGTCTAACTATTGTTTCAAATCCTGGCAACTCATATCTTACCTCTGGGAGACCTGACATCTGTCACTCAGCAAAAAGGAATGAACTATGTTACCTCACCTCCTGCAGAGATTACTAACAAAGAACACCAATAGCCTTTATACCAAAACACTAATACTTTCAAAGCCTGCCAGAAACACTCTTTATCCCATGCATCGTCACAATAAAGCAGCTTTACTCCCAAAGAGAGAGCATCATCAAGCCTTCGAAGAAACACATTGTTGCTGGCCTGTCACATCAGTGGTCTCTGTTTCCAGAACACTAAAATTACCAGATATCTTGCCCTCCTTCTAAACTAGAAGAGGTTAACATGTTTTTAAACCTCTTTGCACCTTATTGAAACAGAAAGGAAAATGTTTAGCCCTGCATACAGTACGTACAGGAACAAATGTGAATTTATGTGTGAAAACATGAGCAAGCTACAGTCCCAGCTCTTCAGTTCACAATGTTCACCCCGCCTTCTGAAGAGTAAACAAAGTAACTGACAGCAACAGCTCCAGATTACAGAAGAGGTGGACACCAGCAGATCAGACCACTCTTTGAACAGAATTTAGATTAAGGACCTGAATAAAGAATTTAAATTCATGTTTTTGTGGAAAGTAGTTTCAAACATAATCACAAATTAATACTTTGCTATATAGTCCTTTTACATCAGTTTTTTGGATCTGATCAGTACGTCCATTAAAGACAAAGTACTGTCTGGAAAATAGTTAGCTGCACAGATTTACTAAAACATAATTGTTTTCTGAACTTCCCAGTTTGGACATTAAGGTGTTGGCTATCTTAGAAATTGTGATACCAGGGACAGTTCTTTCTGGCCTACTGGCACAAAGCAGTTGACATCATATTAAATTCTGTGTAGTCTCCAAAGCAGGCCACAGTGAAAAATGGAGAGAGACCCAGTCCACCCTGGGATGATGAAATTGCTGTGAATCAAATCAAACCCCACAGATCAGCACAGTCCTCACAATTGCTAAAATACAGCAATGCACTGAAACTGTCTATATTACTGTGAAACTTCTTATCCCTGTAAGCCTGGCAAGAAAGCCAAGCTCAGAGCCTCCCTTTCCCTGCTTGCAGTGTGAGGTTTCTCTGTTTAATTACCTCACAGAGATGTTGTGAGGCCCACCTACATAATGTTTGCAAAGTAATGTTTGCAGAGCAGTGCATGGCACATGAAAAGCAGGGAAGCGAGCCAGGCACCGAGGTGGAGATGGAACAGGCGATAGAGCTCTGGGCTCCTGTGCCTCTGTTTGCTCCTCTGGGAGCTTTTCAGATGTTTAGGTAGCACAGCCTCATGATTAATTAATTATTTCCTTGGTGTAAAGCGTGTTAAGGGCCCCTGTGTAAGACTGCTGTTTACAGATGGCTCACAAGTGGCTGCTGTTTTCTGCTTCATGTTACACCCTGGCATGGCTGCTGCCCTTGCACACGGACTGGCATGGATTTTCCATGTAGGTACCTGACTGACCTTGGATGGTTTTAGCTCCGAAGGAAACTGCTTAGGAAATATATGTGAAAACAGCATTGTTAAGGCAAATATTGTTACTGAATTGTAACAGTGACTACTACAGTGATATTTATGCACATGTGCGGGGGAATTCACTGCAGGCTCCCAGCAATTGGGGAAAGCCAGACCCATCTAGCGTGAATGGTGGCTGTTCAAGCAGGACACAATATTGCTACTGTTGCAGACAGCTGGGAGGAAGTCTTAGAGAGGCATCATAGTCCACTGACTGCACACTTCTGTCTGACAGCTCTCAAAGAGACCAACAAGAAAAATCTCTGCCTATTAAACAGTGGCAAACCCTGCTCCTCCCTGGGTAACCATGAGAGCTGGGAGACAAAAATTCAGTTGCCTTAACCATTCCCTCCAGAAAACAAAAATATCCTACAATTTAAAGTTCCATTTTACCTTGCCTATATTGGCTCAAATGCATTAAAAGGGCTGAAATTGCAGAAAGCTGGCCTATGGTTTTTGAATCCTGGGAGTCTAACTAGGCAGACACGTAGCTGCAATCTCCATGTATCTCCTGTTCAGGCCATTTGGCTCAATTACTGTCAGAATAAGCTCCCCTGTTGCTGGCATCCGTGCACTTGTAAAATGCTCTCAGCACAGGAGCAAAGACTGGTCCAAATCCAATTTGAAACTATACAGTGCCGAAGGTGTGAGCTGTCCCCCCCCAGTTTCATTACTACTCACACTAGGCAGCCTTCTCTGTTATTTCTTGTTACAGATGCTGTGATGTACACTCCTGTGCTTTAAAACCAGTAAGCATGGCCAGGTTACTCTCCAGGAAATTACCAACTCCTGGCATTTAAATCCACTGTACCATTCCCATTTAGCAGGGACTCATGAAAGCCCAAGTGATTTTAGCTGGTGGGAGAGTGGTGCCTCATAGACAAGTTTCAAGGTGGAAATCACTATAAAATTACACTCAGGGTTACAGCAAGGAACAAGAGGGAGAAGCCTCCCCTTGTGGCCAAGTGCTTGGAAGAAGGATTTATTACTCCTCTGAGAGTTTAGGACAATGCCAGCTGTTGATGGCAGCTAATATGGCACAAAAGAGAAGCTAAATTTACACTGGATTTAACACCGCAGAATTAACAGAATTGCAGAAGTATGAATTTAGTTTGATTTGCTCTGAATAGTGTGTGTAAAATTTGATCCATACTCTAGAAAACATTTCATTTACCCAGCTTGCTTTCTCCATATCTGTTCTTATATTGTTAATCATTACACTTGGCATTTACAGAATCCTTCTACCCTAAAAGAATATCAGTGCTGCTAGAATTAACATTATTTTTACTAGTTATGGGCATCACAGTTTCTGAAGTTAAGATGGTGAAATATTCAGAAAAGCTTTTGTTTTAATTCATTTATTAAAATCAGTAAAGACGTCTGTTGCTATTTCATATTTACAGTTGGAATGATCTGTCCATTAATGAAGGTGGGGATATTGACACAATAAAATGAACATGATGCAAAAGGAAGGCAAAAAGAATATAAATAAAGACAAAATACTTGTAGAAACTTTGAAATTATTAAAGAATATCTTGTTCCTAGGAAATATGAACTCTTAAAAATTAAAATACACATAAGATATAATTTTTTCTTTCCAAAGCTGAGTTTTCTTTTAAGAATAAGAAAAGAATTTTGAAGAATACATCTGGCATATAGAAAGAATTGCTGTAGAGAGTCTTTAGAAAAGTAGTAAAATTTTTACTCTTGAGTAACAAAACCTAATTTCAGAAATATAGTCATGCTTAAATAGATGTTTGCTTGCTGATTTGTTCATAATTTGGGAAAATTTAAATTCTTTAAAATAGAAATCTTGGTATGCGATCAAAGGAAGTTGTATGCGCAGGGATCAGAAATAATCTGGCAATCTGGCATCTAGGCAATGTCCACTGTTACTGAAAATACAATAGCTAAGAAAGTTTGCTTGCCCACAGCTGCTGTCCTTTAAGGAATATTCTCTATAAGCATATTCTTGTAATAGTTGCTCACAAACACAAATAAAAACAACTATATCCATAGAGAAAGATATTCTTACTTTGCAGATAATGACATGCACCAGTCTTTGTCCCTCCTTCTTTGGACTATAATACTTCCAGAAAATAGTATAGTTTGGTGAGACAGTGGATAAATTAATGGATTGTGAATATGCATATTGACAACACATTGCTAAAAAATATTTTCAGTGTTTCTTAACTTTACCAAAACAGGCTATAGAAAAAATCTTGGGCAAATGGATATTTTATTTTGAAAGTGTCCAAACTTTTCTCCCTAAACATTTTAATTTTTAGTATTTCTCCTCTGTTATTATTTTTTTTCCTTAGACCAAATATGCTATTTGCCTTTGATTTTAGAGGTCTGTTAAATTGAATATGCAGAAGAGGCAAATCAGGTCCTTCATTTTTAAAATACTTTATCTAGGAATTTAATGGTTTGGTTGTATTTTTTTTTTCAAAATACTGCTGCTATTTGGGATAATGTTACACATTCATTCTTGTATAGGCCACATTTCTTCTCCCACTGTTCCACAGCTTTGCAGTCATTTCCCAGTTCTGTCTGTTGAATTATTTCCCTTTAGTTTCCCTTTTCTATAGGCTGCTATACCTTCTCCCAATACTGTCATCCTCCATCCGTTCCTAGATGTTTTTATTCTATCTCCTCTACCTGATTCTCATATTTTTCCTTTATGAACATCAACATAAACTAACATAAATTGCTCCAGAAACTTATGTCCTCTAATTTAGTTTAATGAAATTGCAGCAGACCACAGATGTTAAGAAGTTGCTAAGGTAGGACACCTGAAAATCAGATATTTGATTATGCCATCATCAAAATCTCTGCTCCATAAGTTTTAGACAGCAACTTTTCTCCTCTCCTTAAAGATAGACTTCTGGGTACATTTATCATCACTAAACTGTTTGCTGCCTGTCTTCAAGGGTGTGCTGACAAGTGCATATCAACCTGATATGAACTTGGATCATCCTCAAAGAACAAAAATTTTCTAGGTCTGAACATGGAAAGGAAGGCAAAGGGGAGTTATCTTCCGGGCCAGCTTTGAACAGAGGTATTCTCTGTGGTGAAAAAATAAAAAACTTGATGAAAACGACCTTTTAGAGCTTTGTTCATTACTGTGATTTTAAGAGCTGGTCTTACTGGACTATATGGAGCTATCTCCAGAAAATCCCTGCCTGTCTCATGTGGGACTATCTCATTTGGGAACTGGAATGCACCTTAGGGCCCACATGCCCTAAAGGTCTGTGCTTAAGGCACTGACATAATAAAGGTATTTTAATAATATAATAATTTAATATAGTAATATATTAAATATTTTAATATCAATTTCTAATTTAATATTAATATTTAATACAATAATATAATAGAGATTATTTGATAAGAAGCATCCAAAAGCAATGTGGCTGCCTAATGTGCCACAAAAGGCATGAAAATAGTGAGTGCCCCCTCTTTTACTTTAGCTAGTGTCCAGCTTAGGGCATTAAACACTGTTAAGCTACTGGAGTGCACTGATTTTGAAGTAACAACAAGTCAGACTGGTTTGCAGTGGGGAAAGAAAAAGTTTGCAGCATTTTTCACTGAGGGCATTGTCACTAAGGGTACTGTCCAAAGGAAAGGCTGCAATTCAGATTTCTGACTCTGCTCTGTATTTTGCATTAAATAGATATTGACCAATAAATATAAGCAATCCAGAAAGCAAAGACTACAGATCCCTTTGCCTCCTAACACCATTGCCCAAATCATAAAGAATGAGATCTGTGCTTACTCTCACTCCTGGCCCTGGCCCATTGAATCTTTAAAGGCACCAGGCAAAGAAGAACACATTCATGGTCATATGGAGCATATCCATACCCCATAGTGCATGTTGTCTGGAGGCTGGGAAGGTAGGAGATGTCAGTCTGTCACAGACCAAATCACTGTTCTTAGCATAGTATCATACAGAACTGGCTTCAATAGAGCAGTGATGCTGGTCTAATGTCAGTGGCCTGCTTATATAAAAACAGTTTTTCTGTATCTCAACAGAGACAGGATCAATTAAAAAGTAAAAGGAGTTGCACTAGGTGCCTTGGACAGAGGTATGTACACAAGCCTGTGAAAACAATGATGTTCAAGAGACGCTTTTATTGTTGTTTATCCTTTTTTGCTATCTGAAAGTGCTGTTGCCTCAGCTGGCTCAGTTCATAACTGGCTTGATTTTGTAAACCTCAAAAAAAATTTTAAGAGAATCAGACCTTTTCACTAGTAAAAAGGTCTGATTTTGTAATGCTTTCAGATATTCTTCTGCTAGAAATCCATGCTTTGGGAAGATTCAGATGCAAAACAATAGTGCAGCATAAAAGGAAGGCAAAAGTAGTCATTACAGCTGTGAGCAACGCAGCCATTTGAACAGTTCCTTAGCAACTTTTAAGGAGCTGCATTTATGGAAATGGTTTAAGATTTTAAGAGTCAGGCAGAGAGATACATAATTTAGGAAGAAATAAATTAGGGGTCACTAAAATATAAAATTCCTGAATGTTTGTTTACTAATAATGGGAAAGAGAGGTCACACAGTACCCAGACATTTAGTTAATATAAGCAACACAATCCCTATGAAAAGAAATTTTGTAAAACCCACTGAGGAATAAAGGTGACTACTGCCATTCTGAAGTATTCAGCAGCTGACCCTGTTCAAATCAAAGCTGTTATTCTCTGGAAAAGATGCTGTAAAAAGCTCTTGTCACCAAAACTAAAATGTTACTGCTAAAACATTGTTTTACTTGCATTTCCAATACTGCATATGTGTTACTGTGTAAAGCCTGTGACAGCATGTTTGCATGGCAGATGCTCCACAAAATAAAGCTGTACTGTACTTTTGTTTGCCACTAACAACATCTTGGAAGTTGGGAGATATGCCAATAATCATGAGGCACTTATGTTGTTGAGATACACCAAAAAGACTTTGCAAGCTTCTGCTGTGCAATTTTTCCGCAATTCTAGTTAACAATTTAGTTTCCACAGTAGTGGTATTTGCTCATTCTTACCAAAACAGTTGACCTGATCTATTAATAAAAGAGATGAGCACAAGTAAGTAAAGTCAAGTTAAAGCTGTGGAGTTCCAAGAAGGATGTGCTGGAAAAATGAGCTGCATTTGGTCACCCTTGAGGTTTCACAAAAAAAAAGACCTAGCTAGGACCTGTGCTTCATAGAATCATCTGCATATGGGATTATGTCTGCTAGCACATATCTGTCCTTTATTTATCGATGAAAAAAAAAAAGAAAAAACCAAAAACAGACAGAAGAAGAAGAAGACATCAGGTTTTCTATCTTTTTTTTTTCCTGTCTAAATGGAAGCAAAAATGGAATTTCAAAAATCCAAAATCAAAATGGAACTCTTGGGGGAAAAAAAGTGTGGCAACTCATTGAAATCACACCTAGATTTCTGAAAACATTTTTTGCTTGTGTTTTAGTTTGCTCTTGATCTCCTGAAACTTGACTTAATCAGAAAGAATTTTTCCTTTAGGGTAAACAGTGTAGATACCAAGAAGGCATGATTATGGTAAGTCACAAACTATTCACCCCTGTCCTCCAAAATGCACCTCAGTGAGGTACTTGTCATCATCTTCTAAAATTAACTGATCTCCTCAGCTGTGATAGTGTCATCACCATTCTCCAAATTGGGTTTTACACTGCAGCATGAGACCCATGACACCACTTCAAAGTATGTCTAGGCTGTATATTTCTCTGCCTTGTTTATAACTTGTCAGAACAAATTGTACTGTGGTGTAACAGCTTCAAATCATGACCACACTGATTATTAGTCAAAGCTATGAGATAAACAACTAATTTACTTTATCACAGTGAAGGTAAAAAGACAGGTGTTATCTTTAAACAAGCTACACCAGATAAAGTAATATGCCCTGTACATCTGATACTTGTGTTCTATCTCTAGCAGAGCCTCCAGATTCCTTCTTGCTAGAGATCAGTCATCTAGGAGAACCAGAGATTTCCTTATCTGGCTGGCCAAGATGCCAGAGTGATGCTTTGTAAAAGAATCATCAGGATATTGCAGAGCATGTGGCTGTGGACTTAATTACCACAGCAAGCCTTATCTGGCACACCTTCTCTTTAAAATAGCAGTTCTAATCTTGACTTGTGCTCCTATAATTATACCTTCCCCTTGGTCCCTAATAAAACTCTTTTTGCTTTGTGTAGAAGGAGGCATTGAAAACTGTCAATCAAATATAAAGAAAATCCTATTCATTAAATTAAAAATAATGATACCTGAGAATCTGAATATTCAGCACATAAAAATGTCAAGATTTTGTCCACATGGCGTTTGCAAACTAATCCATTCTGCAACATTATGCCTCAACAGAAACAACTTGCATTTCTTGCATACATTTTTAATACGAACAGATATATACAGTACACTTTTTTTTCCTAAATTTAGATAATCTCAAAAGTTTATAGAGCCTAACAGTAAAACAAATAGGGCAAACTTGTAAGTGGGATATTATGTTTATCAGTACCAGGTTACCCCATTATTTGTCACAGTTTCATTTTGGTAAAAGAACAAACAATTCTTCTGCCCCTTAAAATGAAGATATGGGATAGCTAAAATATGACATGGGCTGAAAAGTGATCTAAAGCCCTTCATCCCAATCTTTTTCGAAGACTTTTCCTACAAAGTTTCTAAGAACTTTACAAAAAAGACTCTTCCCAGTCTAGCCTTACAAGGACTTCTCCCACTACTGCCCATCCTTAATGCTTTCTAATTCTAGTTTAGCCCTGCTGTCAGAGGAATACTTCTGTTTTTTTATAAATTGGCCGGTGCTGCTTTTTCAGCTCTAAAAATTTTCTATAGTAAATATTTGGAGAACAAAGTATGAAGCCTGCCAGAAAAATTATTCAACATTTCAACATATCCACTTCCCACCTGAGCACAGCACAGCTTGGACAAACTCCATCTAGTTTTGGGAAGAAGCAATCATAGCATACGATTTCAAACCTGATCTGTCATTTTTTTATTGACTGTGAACCTTGACATAGAATTAAAGGTATTTTCCAACCTAAATTATTTCATTTTATGATTTTATCCTTCTAGTAGCAGAAACAGCATGTTAGAGAGCCAGTGTTCCCATATTAGAAAGAAAACATGGGGAGCACTTGATAAGAGCGTAATATGTACATTTTACACGTGGAAACTGATTGTAACCATGAAGCATAATTTTCATAGAAAAATAGAATGTTGATGAAAAATCTTTCTAACTTGTACAAAGACAGATTAAATGAAAACTTGTAAAACTTCAAGCAAAAAGAGCCCTGTCCATGCAGAAGATAACCACCAAGTATTAAACATTGGTAAAGAGTTATTAAGCATTTCTTTAAGGAGCCTTAATAAACAAATGTCACTATATAGCAGAAGTCCTCTAGCAGTATAACTGGTATGGTGGAAAAAAATAAGTGAACTTTGTGGTTAATTTTAAAACATATTAATTGAGAAATAGTAAAAACCTGTTTATTTTCCACTTTACATTGTTTTCTACAAGACATGTTCATTTCCCATTTAAAATATCTGAAGCAATAGAGTTTCCTTCTTAGTGAAGAGTGTTCTGACAAAGAATTGGTGGCAACAAAATAATGTATATTTTAGATATTTCTGATGTTAACATTTTTCAGCCAAGTATGACTGCCTGTTTTTCTCACTATTCCAACACAGACATGTTGGATGGAAGTAGATCTGTCTGACATATTTCTTAGAGGTGAGGTATCCAAAACTGCGTGCCTCCCCAACATGAAAATTTCAGCAAAATATTTTCTTGGGTGTACCAAAATAATGCTGCAGAGTATAGGTATTTATCAGAGGCATAAAGTAGTCCCTATCCTATTTTTCTGACACTAACTTGGTGTGATGGATAAAGGAGTAAAGAAATGATAATGTACAAGAGGAGAAACACTTCACAGCACCAGATTTTTGCTGAATCCCTGAAGGCAGGGGAAACTGGATCCCAGCAGAAACCCACTGCCCACAGCAGCTGAGAAAAGCAGGGTAAAGGCAGGAGAAGTGCTTTGAGTCAAAGCCCTGTCTGTCAAACAGAATTTCCAGGAAGGGAGTTGTGAGTGCTGTTACCAGACATTCAAGGACAGGTTAAGTAGGAATGCAAGAAAATCATCCAGATTGTAACAGGCCAGTGAGCTTTCATGTGACTACTTGTTTATAAATCTGTGTGAAAACAATTCTGCCACATTTATCTATACATGGAGAACTTTCTCTAATTAAAAGCACTGGAGTTTATAGGCTCCAGGCCAGTAGCAGAAAAACCAATGCAAAATAAAATCTATAAAATACAATAGGGGGGGAAAAAACAAAAAAGGGAAACAATTGGAGCCCTTGTACAACACAGCAGTATTCTTTGGTGTCTCTGTTCCTTTGTTAATCAGGAAAATAGCGAAGTGACCCCACTTAGCTTCTCTCCAGAAGAGGGTGGGAACCCCATTGAGCTGACAGCTATCTAGTCAGGCTCTAAACAAAGGAATCTCGTTTTTATGGTCACATTTGCATATGTTACACAGCCATCTGTTTGCCCATGTCCATATTACTTTTTTGTAGAGATAGACAACATCCCATTGTGAGTTTGAGTGTAACAACATATGGCAAATCCTTACAAAAAAGTACATATTTAAGACATACAACTGAATAAAAACACAATCAACATTGCTTTTCAGTTTAACATGTAAATAACTGGGATTACTTCAACCTCCAGGTTTTTTTTTTTATATTAGAGAAAGTGTCACAATGAGTTTTTATAATTAAACAAATGTAATAAAATGATACTGGATTCTATTTTGCATCTTTGAATTTCTGGTTCTGCTCCAGTAGCACAAAGTATTATGCCTGGTGCCATTACTGTACAAACCTGCAGAATTGTTAAAACCCAAAATGATTAAATAAAATGTAGTATTTCCAAGTTAAGTTATGAACAGAAAAACAAGCTGTCTTAGCAACCTAACATGCAATTCTTGTCAAACAAAATATCTCAGGCAAAAGTTTTGAAATTATTTTCTTGAGGAAAATAACTTTTTTAATCTATCACCTGACTTGTACAATGTTTTTTATTAATAATTTTTTTCAAGAAGCGATATTGGTATTTCTTTTACAAATTTAATCAAGCAGAAAAACTAATTTTTTGCATCTTCTTTGAAACAGAACAATGCACGCGAGACCATTATTACAGTAATTCCTTGGTTTGTCCCACTTTGCTTTTTTCCTCTCCTGATAACAAACTGATTAAGGGGAAAGATTAGAATAAAAGCCCACAGAACTGAAAATTCTAAAACATCTTTACAAGAAATGTGGGAGTTTTTTTCCAAAATAAAGATTTTTTTTTTTCCCAAGAGCAAGGATTGGGTAAAAAATCATTGGCCAAAATTGTGATTTTTGAAAGGAATATTTTGCAAAATGTCATCCACTCTTACTAAAAATCTCTCTGTTTCTTGTTTGGAAATAATGACAATACATAATCTATTGCAGATATATTATTCAGCTGATCTTTGCTTTGTAAATCTGGTGACAAAGGAGTTAACAGATTTTGGGAAGGCATGGTGGTGAGTGGGGGATGAAGGGCACTGACTGGCTCAAAACTGCCCCAAACAGCTGGGGCTTCATGGAATTCCAAGGAATTGCAACCACTTACACCAGATCTAAATATATCTGCATCTGAAGAGTTTCTATTAACTAAAATAATCCTATTTCAAACAAAGGTAGGGGTTTGTCATGATTTTTTTATCTGCAGAGTTTAATTACAGAACTCCTCTGAGCTCTCCTTGAGAAGAGCCAAAACTACACTGGTCCCCACCTGTGACAGAAAATGAGGGTTTTTTCAGTTTTCTGATGAAGAAAAAAATATGTTCAAAGAAAACAGACCCTTTCCAGTAAAAGCTTTTACCAAAATATAGCACTGAGTAGTTGTGCTGTGAAAATGGTATATTTCTATGATTGATTGCTATGCTATGCAGGATCACAAAAAGGATCCTTTGCCTTTTTCTACTTCTGTCCACCTTCTTCTGATAAACCACACAAAAAATAACAAGAAGAAGGTGATTTTTTAAAAAGAGTTTGGCTTTTGTTAAAATAAAGTAATGGAAAATTCTTGAAATAATGCCATGTAGGTAAAACGTCAACCCAAGCAGATATGTAAATAGTCATAGGATCATATTCTTCTGGGCTGGCTCTAAAAAAACTAAAGCCAGAATAAGCTTTAAGAAAGGAAATCAAGTTTTTCCTCAGCCAGGGAGTGCTTAGCTGAGGGCAGAACATGACACTACCAAGGGCTGCCCTGGACAGCTGTTCAGGGCTGCTGTGGTTGGGGTCCCTGAAGTTTACAATTGTTCTGATTCTGTTCACAATCAGCAAAAAACCCCCAAACAAATGGGGTCACATTGAGATCCTTCTGCTTTGTAAATAATTTTATTAAAGACAAGGGAGAGATATTGAGGTAAAGACCCTAAGAAACAGAACTGAGAGATCCAACCTCCTCTGGTAAGAAGTTGTGATGGTTTGGGAATGGTGTTCTCCAAATTAGCACTCCCACTAAAACCATGCGCCACCCACTCCCTGCTTCCCCACCCTCTGCAGCACTCTGGAGAGGGAACTGGAGGCAAAAAAAGGCAAGTATCACAGGTTGAGATAAGAACAACTTACTGGAAACAGCAATGAGATAGGAAAATGAACAGCAGTAGCTACAATACTAATGACAGAGGGCACAAGAAAGAAACAATTCGCACAAAATCCCCCAGCAGGCAGTACGAGCTGGCTCCCTCTGGCACCTCTGCTCAGCCAAACCTCTTCTCCTCAGAAGAGAGTCTCTTCTCCTCCTGCCTCTGGCAATGACACAAGTGTTAGAGAATAACCTCAAGGTCCTGGCCATGCTGCCTCTTGGATGCTGAAAAGAATTAACCCTGTCCTGGCAGGAACCAGGACAGTAGCTGTCCTCTTTCTAGAATTTGGCAAGACTGTGATTTCCTAAGCAGGTTGCAACTGGGCCATTTTGTTTAGCTGCATTTAATGGATCTGTTCAGCATGAATTTGCATCTTTCATATTTGAATTTATTTGTATTTTTGGCCTCTTCAACGTCCTGTGGAAAGGAGTTCCATGATTTAATTATGCATTGTGTGCAAAAGTACTTCCTTTTTGCCTAACTCTGTTCTCCTACATTCTCATTGAGTGTTTCCTCATTCCTGCCTTACAAAAACTAGTGAAATTCCATGCCCTTCAAAACTTCTAGACCTCTGTTAAACCCTTCCCTTTTTTGGTGATCCCATCTCTTCCACTCCATCACCTGGCTCCACCTGGAAGCCAAATGCATTTTTGCAGTAATGCTCAACAAACCCTGCTGCAGCTAGAGCAAGGTGGTGGCATTCTGGCTGAACTGGCAGCCTGAGCTTGTCATGGCAATATGGAGCGTGGCTAGGATGGATGTTTTACTTAGTAAGCTTTTCTCTGAGAATCTGAAATGCCACGGTCTATCACCATTTCTCTCCATGAAGGAGGGTCCACTTAGGTGGCATTTCACATTTCAGTAATGGAGTGCACTTTGGTCGCTGGAAATTACCTTTCACCTTTGACTTTATGCTACAATTTGGGGGGAAACTGAGCATAACCTTTACCTCATTTCTTTAACATGTTACCAAATTCTAAAATAAGGAAGACAACCTCTAAAAAAAACAGGGTAAAATTCCATCCTCAGTTGTACTTCAATAATATGTTTTTGATGTGTACAAAATTACAAACTCCTAGTCAGTGCCTAATTTGGTGTCTGGGGGAGAAGGAGATTCTTCCCTTTTTATTCTGGGAAAATGTTCCTGTTAAGTCACTATTTTAGCTTTGACGGTTTGGAATTACCATCGCAGTTCATTTATTTAGGCTTGAAACAATTTTCTATAAGAAATATTTTTCTCTGAATTTTCATGACATTTCTGGCATCAGCTTCACAATTGCACCATAAAACTCGTTTATTTCCAGAACTTTCAACCCCCCTGTCAACACACAGCTGGAATGGAACAGAAAGCAGACAAATACACTGTTTGTGGGCTTTTGAGAGAAATGCATTAATCACTAAGCCTGATATGAAAAGGTACAACTGACTTCTTAACCACTTTCTCTGCTACAGACCATCTTTCACTTACACTACTGACACCTCTGAAATGTTCTTGGGAAATGTGTTCTCAGGAAAAAGGGTGAAATTGTCAACAAGTACAAATCTTGAAGCGATTTCTTTTTGGTTGCAAAAAAGGCCTGGGCTGAGTGATTATCAACTGTGTCTATCATCAACTTTAAAGTATGGATGCAGAAACTAACTGTGCTCCTGGAACTAATTGTAGCACTACTCAGAGTTGAGAGACAAGCTGGCATAAACCAAGTTTTAGGAACTTTCTGCTGGGATACTAAAACTGGGATACTAATACTGCAACAGCAGCAGCATCAGCTTATTTCACTGCAAAATACATGGATATGACATCTCACTGATGCAGAATGCAGAAAAAGAGGAGAAAGGAAGAGACACAGAGATCACGAAAAAAAATCTGGTACAAGAAGCAGAGATACGGAATGTGAACAAGTGTGAATGGGAAATGCTGTTGTGCCAGAAGCTCAGGCACACTATCTGTGGAAACTGGCTGACTGAGTTTGAGAATACCAGTCTAACCAAGAGGAAAACCCAATGCTGTAGCAAGAACATGTACTGACTATAACAAAGGATGAGGTTCATATTTGACACAGAAAACGGGAAACAGGGATGGGGGTAAATTTCAGGGTGCAGCAGAATCATCATAAATTCTACAAGAAAGGAAGTAAAAGGGGAGGTAGTTCTTAGAAAGGAATTGGAAAAGAGAAATCAGAAAAGAGGAACACCCTGGATTTCTCTGAAAATCTGATTGGCAGTCACCTGTAGCTGAAAGTAGAAGATGATGATGACTCAGGGAAGAAGCACAGCAGACCTCAGGCAATCTTCAGTGCAGCCATAGGAATACCTACATACTTGTGCAGAATCAAAATATTTCCTTAGTGCAAATTAGAGTTGTTTTCACCCTTAAATGCTGTCGACAGTGGAGACAATCTTTATACGAAAAGATATAAAAAACAAAGACTAGGAATTCAATCTGCCAAAATAATTTGAAGTTTCATCAACTTCTAAACAAACATATATGGCAAAGCATAAATTTGCACCCTTCTATGCTACTTTCCCTATTTAAATTTGCCTTGGATTGTAGCCAAAATATCATTTATAGGAATCAGATCAACACATCAAGAGTGAAGTCAGAAATATATGGTCATACACAGATGGCAAAAAGATTTTTTTCAACCCACATCAGTAAATAAGGACTTGAGATCCCTGTTTTTTGAACATGTAAGAGCTAAATGCACTGCCTGAGTCAGAAAATGCTTCATCCTATCACCTGCATTTGTCCCCTGTGTAACATAACGCACCAACATCCCTTCCAGCACTTCACTCAGCTGTTGTTCCATCAGCTGGTACTCAAGGAGACCTTGAGCACTGGGCTGGGCAGTCGAGCTGTAAATGGGAGGACAGTGCTGGGTATCACTCATCACTTCTTTAAAACCACCTTTCAAACAGGCCCCTTTTGGATCCCAGCATGTGCTGAACAGAAAGGGTAACAAGATGGACCTCATTCCCCTGCAGAAGGTATGTCAGCAGGAGAAAACATTCCATCTCTAACAGAGAAATGGGTCATGATGAAAGACAAAACCTCAGCAAATTCAGTTTAGGAAATGTGACTCAGTTTTCATTATTTCTAGAAGCTTACCTGCCAATGTACCAATGCTGTTTCAATTCCACATATGAGTGCAAAACCTCTGTATGCTGCAAGAAGTTGATGTTTCAGCTACTTGTTTACTTGCTATCATCTTTTCTGCCTCATTCAATGACAGACAATTTCTAAATGATGGAGATGCAAAATTACATTGAACAAATAGGGTCTTCAAAACCTTCATGCTACTCTATTTCCCACCATGTTACTTAAGTGTTAAAGTAAATAACTTAAAGTAAGTAAGGATTATGCCATGTTATAATCTTATTTTGAACTGACTGAGTGGCTTGTAGAACATTGTTTCCTCTTAGTTACAGACTGACTGTTCTGAAATAGTGCATTAGGATCTCAGTGGATAAATGGAGAAGAGCGGGGCAATGAAATAATTTGTTGATGTTGTTACCAATCTTTTCTGATGTGATGCCTAGGGACATGGTTCAGTGGTGGACTTGGCAGTGCTGGGTAAATGGCTGGACTCAATCCTAAAGCTCTTTACCAACTTAAATTATTCTATGGTTCTTTGAAGTTGTGAACAGCTCCAAGCTTTTGGCCAAAATCTGTTGAGTACCTATGAATGGCACAGGCTGCTGAGGCCACCATGAAGGGCAGTACAGAGGCTCTGTGGTTGAGCAGACACTCTCCTGCACAGTTAATGGCAACCAGCAGGGCTGAGGATGGGCTGGCAGGAGAGTCACCCTCGGCTGCAGCATGTCTTGTATCCTGAGATAAACTGAAACATAACAAATTCTGCAACACCTCTTCCAATTAAATTTGCCTTCCAATTAAGAATATGGTGATATATAACAAAGATCTTTTTCAGAGAAATTTCTTTCCAGCTCTCTGCTTGATTTTCAGTAGAAAAGATGTCTTTGTCAAACAAACACATGGTCCTACATTATTCCACCTTGTGCCATTTCTTTACCTTGTGTAAAAGTGCAGGAACTTTTCTTGTTTCCACAGAGCTATGCCCAACTCATTACTAAGTCTCTGTGTCACTTAGAGATGTGCAGTACCTGACTTTCTGTTCCTGTGTCCGAGGTCCATGTCTCTTTACTCTGCCACAAACAATGAAGTTGACATTTCCTTCAACTGAGAAGAGCAAAGTACCTTTAATGTATATTTAAGGTTGCCAGTCACATTGATTGACACAGTGGCTGTCAGAACCATTAACTCACACGTCAAAAGGTGCACATTTATTCTGTTTGTTTAATCTTTAGTGGGGCAAGAACCACAGAACATGAATCCTTTATGCTTGTCAGGACCTTGCAAATCAATAGTAACCTTCTGTGATCTGCTGCTTTGAGCTGGGTGAGTTCATAAAGGTGTACTCAGTGCAAATCCACAATGGGTATTTTTTGGAGGTTACCTTAACCAGCCATACATTAATAAAATCAAGAAGGAGATGTTTTCCTTGGCATCTGTAGAAATATTGTCTGCCACTCTTTCTAAAGGGTTTCTTTACTTCTTCAGAAATATCAGACTGGAAGAACTTGAGGGAACATCCTGCTAGCACTGAAAATATTTTAAGAATGTATTATTATCAACAACTACTGCAGACCACATGTACTTTGTCCCCTTGCTACAATGATTTTTTTTAAAGAAATAAACCTGTCAGATTTGAGGAAAAGAACAATTTCTTTACTTGAAATAAAAGCACAGTAGCCTGTGAGATGTGATTCTGCACTTGACTTGTAAGTACAGTACAGCACTGAGTACAATAGCTACAAAGGGTGAAAAGTCCAACCATCCCCTAGAGTCATTAGGTGCTTAGGCTGCAGCAATGGATGAACTAATTAAATAAAAGTGAATTAGACTGGAGCCCTTCTTGGAAAAATACTTGGCTAATGACTTTGAAAAGAAAATGTCAACATACATTTTCAAAGTGTTTCTAGATTATACAATTAGGTACTAATAGAAAATCCTATTCCCTTGAGAAATTTCTAGACGAGTTCTTCACAGGGCAAAGACAGCAAACATGACCCCCATTGTTGTGACTTCCAAGTTCAGAACAAAGCTTGGGTGCAAGAATTTTCAGATATTTTTTGTACAATTTTTAAAAGATAATATGCAAACCTTAGTACTCATTCAAAGCACACAATTCCGATTATGCAGTCTTTTTCCTAATTAATGCATACAACTAGGCAACATAGGAAGAAGATAGTCATGAAGATGGAAGATTTCAGTAAAACTCTACCTGGATTTGCTGGAATAGTTCTTTTTGCAGAATCCCCTCTTCCATTTGCAGCATGCATGATCAAAGTATGAGAGCTGTATTATCTTTAGCCCTCTAAACTAAACAGCACACACTTTCTCTCAGTAAGACCTTAGATTCTAATTTATTCCCACACATTAAAGGAAAAAAATAAGTATTGTGTGCAAACACAGTGTGTGTATGTATGTGTGGGAGGTATTTTGCAATGTAGATGCAGCTGTTGCTTTGTGAGCTGCAGCTAGTAAAACTAGAATTATGAGCTGAAGGTGTCTACTTTCAGGTTCCCCTTGTGGCATTATGAGGCCCCCCTACATTTTTGATCCTTCTATCATTAAATATCTTTGCAGCCTTCTGAAAACTACTTTTGGCTTTGTCCGAAGGTCATTTCCATGCAAGATGAGGAGTTATTCTGTTGGCTACAGTGGAAACCTTGATACTGCAACCTTATTGTATCGCTTCCATAATAGATAGAAACACTTTTCTCAAGTTTGAGTTATTTCCTTTAAAAATGCAGGAACCTCTCCTCCTTTATCCACTTAAAAAAACTAAGACTCTACAAAGCATTTAAAAGGAAAGAATCCCAGTTGTCAATTTACTTCAGTTAAAACAAAAAATCCCCACACTCTCTTCTGAGTCTGTAGTTGAGAAAAAAAATGCAACTTCACAACCCGTTGACTTTCTCCCACTGAACCTCAGCCTGATTTATCAGGTCAGTGACAGTGCTGAGGATTAACTATCATCTGGTTCCTGCTGCTCCCATGTAGTTCCTGGGTTATGCCTCCTAATTAAGGGACAGATTGCTACTTTGCTTCATAAAGATGCAAATATGTGCCAATAGGGATTTCAAGATGAGAAACATCAGCTTTACAAATGGCTCAAACATATTTTTTAAAGTGGGTTATGAATTTCTATTTGTTACTTTCTCAGGGCCCACGTATGAACTCAATGGGAATTGTGCTTTAACATACAAATGCCAAAATAATACAAGTAATTAGGAAATCTAAATTCCAGGCATTAAAAATAGCCTGGGAAAATCAGACAAGAGTAGGCTCAGATTTGGGGAAAAGGATTATTTTTCATCTGTGAAGATTATGCCTCTAGAACTTTAGATGGATTCAGCTTTGATTCATATTTTACAAATGTATACTACTGATGGGACCCTTGAACCTAACCTTTCTCAGGAAGCAACAAGCCAGATTATGCAGGTAAAAATTGAATGCTTACATATTTACATAGTTACTAAATGGAAGAGGAAATAGGAGAACAACCATTTCACCATAAAAACCAGGAAGACAAAGGAATTTTGCCTGCCTGGTGAACAAAATATGAAGGTAAAAGGACTGAACAATAAATTTGAATTTTAAATACAGGAGAATGGTTTCATACAGTGCAAAAAGAGGATAAATTATTAAATTAATAACTACTATAAACACCAAGGAGATGGAGGCACGGGCAGCTAACATGTACTGATTACCTTGTATGAGTATTTGTCATACAGAAAGAGAATCCACAGTACTTGCTCACATTTAAAGTGTCTAGGGTAACAGAAATAATATAAGGGTATCAGACCTGTAGCCCTTAAGTAGTTAGTAAACTATAAACTGTGTATAAAACATCCACATGCTCAAAGAACTGTGAAGCACACAGAAACAAAGGTACAAGAGGCTGAAATAATTATAAATATTTTGACACAATGTGAGACCATGACCACCTATCAGACAAAGTTCTTGATCCTGTTTAAGGCTGATCACAGCTTAGTTGGTCACAGGATATCCTGAGTTGGAAGGGACCCATGAGGATCATCAAAGGCCAGCTCCAAGATGTGTAACTGTACAAACTACAAGGCACATAAATGCAAAAACTTCAGATGCTGTCAAGTACTCAAGACATTACAACAGAGATCTTTTCTACTGCCCTTCTGCAAGGCTTATTTTAAACAAACAGTGATATTGAAACATAAGGAATGGAAGAATGCACAACAAAGCTGGCAAGACCTTATGGGCCCAAACAGTAGGTAAAGGGCTCATTTGTTTACGCATGGGCACTTCTTTTTACATGGAAATACAAAAATGCTCCATGGCCACCATCACTGTTAATGCAGTCCCATGTGGCAAATGAAGCGGGTGTGCCTTGCATAAAATGCTATTACTGAGTTGTGCAAATATGATAAAGAACAATATTTACATGCCATTTACAAATTACAGCTATTAGGAAGAAGCAATATAAACACTTAGGAGGCACATTTTTCCTACCAGGAACCTGTAAGAAATGCTCAGACAAGAGAATTGATTCAAAGTTTACTGCAGTCAGAGACTTCCCATGCATTTTACTGGGCTTTGGATCTGCACTTAAATCACAAATAGCTTTGTAGACGAGAATAAGAACATTATACTAAAGAAACAAGATAATAAATAATGAACTAAAAATTATTAACCTGGAAACTACAAAATGCATTTACTTGTTATGGAATGATTTTGTCTATTTTGCAGCATTACTCTCTCCTTCTTCTGTCTTTGGCAAACAAAGGAGACACTGTTGCACTATATATTTATCACACACGAATTTCTCCATGTCAATAACTGACCAGGAGTCAAATAAGAGTGTACAAATGCATTATAATTAAAAATTCTTCAATATGACAAACACAGTTATGAAAGGACCACAAATATGATATGTAGGACTTAAAAGCTTTTTACAGCTCTAGGATTAAAAGTCTGGCTCATTAACAACTGGTAAGCCTCTTACTGTTATTGTCAAGCATGACATCAAATATTCACTGAATTCACTTTTCCCAACCTAACTTAACTCCAGGCCTGCTGCTACTGAGTTATTACAACTAATATATGCAGAAGAAAAACAAAGAAAAGCAAATTCTGTCATATATATGTGTGAACAGCCTTGATCAAAAAACACATTTAGAACATTATGAGTTTGTCAAACAAAATCTTCACAAAAGTAGCATCCAACTAATATGTTGACTGTTTCAGAAAACCCTATTTACACAGAACCTTGTATAAACAACGCAGCCTTTTGATTTATTAATTATTCTGTAACTACAAAATGCAGTTGCACTTGGAAGGTTCAAGCAGTCTACTGCTAAAAACACACTGTAAAAACTAGGATAGGAAATGTAAGCAAGCTATGTAACATTTTAACAAAATCTCAATTGATGCTGATAATTACATCATCCAATTTCAATGTATGAGGTTGCAATGTATGCCCATGTGAAATTAAAATTTCAGCAAATTCTGCATACAGACACAGTACAAATTGAAACACATTCAATTCCACTGTATTGAATGCAACTTTGGTTGCTAGGCAGGAAGAACCATGTTTACACATTCCAATTGGCTGCGTCCTCCAACAGCGTTAGAAACAAAAGAAACCCCTGAAATTCAACACCAAAACCAAGATAATTATTGCCAGCAGGCGGCAAAGAATTGGCAAATGCAATTTATCCACACCTTGCAATGAAGTTTAAGAAGTAAGCTAAGAAGTCAGTCCATCCCCTAGGTGCATGATTTCTTTCAGAGGTTTCAGGTAGGTATATTTCTAGTGTATTGCTGCCAAAATGACTAATGACCACAGTGCTGAAATGCCACCACCTGAAAAATTCCACAGGCCTATTTGTTCTGCATTCAGATCCTCAATTTCTTAGTTGGTAAGAAGTTTCTTGGCTGACTAGTTACACTGAAGTTAAAGAGGTTGCTAACAATGGGAATAAGCACAGTGTAGCAATCAACTTTAGAAAGAAACTGTTTTAAAAGACAAATAATTCTTACTTGAGAAAAGAACAAATCCAACTCAGTTACACTGAGATAATAGATAAAGAGCCCCACATTAATAGAGTAAAAAATAATTTTGTTGGAAGATTCTATGCCATTTCTTGATCAAGATGAACCACATGGATGATTGTATTAATCAAACAGGCAGACTGGGACATGTCAGGATATTTAATAAGTTCTGCAGAGTTTTGGTTCCTACTGTTGTGCTAGTTCCTCATGGTTATTGTGATATTCTGGCTCTGCTGTAGCTCACAAGAGATTTATTACAGAGCTCATTACATTCATTTGATACACTTTAATTAAAATATTAATTAAAGATAACTCTAGCAAGGGACCTGGGATATATTGTGTGAGATCAGATTCACAGAATTACATGTTGCTTCTCATCTTCAAATGCAGACTCTGAAGAAGGGCTGCCACACAGAAGCAGGCTTCCTACTTTATCTGCTGATGATAGGGACAACGTACTGGGTTTTTCAAGGTCGTTCTTAAACTGAGAACTGTTTGGGATTTATGCTTTACTTGTAGTAAATTTCCATTTGTTTTGATTGAGAGTCCCAGAAATTTTCAGGGTTGTAAATATCTGAATTATAAATTATGATTCATTAATAGATATAAAAACCTTCGCTTTTAGAGGTTTTTTGTAGTAGGCTTTTAGAGCAGAGAACATGCAGCTGATGCTTTTATATAACCCTGTCCCTCTAATACAAGCTATTAATCAGTGGGATCAGAAATATTTTCCCTTCTGAATAAATCTAGCAAACACAGGCAGCAGATATGCACAGAAAAATTAGAAGTTGTAAAGGTAAATTATGAGCAAATTACAATGTGGCTTCCCTGTGGATTTCAGAGTCTTTGGAAGAGATACAAGTACCAATGCCTGGGCATGTACACACACATAGATACACATAAACAAAATCAGGCCTTCAAATTACCTGTAGTAGCAATTATTTGCAACATCATAAGAAATGGGACTCTTATTCATCTTCTGAAAGCATAAATACAGACTGAAAGCATATGTTATATTTGAAACATTTACTATCGTGTTCCTTTTGAACTCTTAAGAGTACACTAATGGATGTGCCAGAAAAATATCAAAGCATAGATGACCTAGAATGCCCAGTGGCAAAAGGGTACGTTATTGAATGTGAATTAATGGATAAAATATTCTGAAAGATAATTTGATCTGATTAATAAAAGCAGGAACAGACGAAATCCAGAGTATCCTCAAAATATTCTGAAAGATAATGGAAACATAAATTATCTGCATTGTTTTGATAAAGAAGCAAAGGTACTAATTTCAACACTTACTTGAAGTCATTTGTTGGCTTGGACCTCCCTGCTACAGAAAACTTGTTAATAGAGGGGTGTTCCTTCTGTCTTCTCCCCAAATGATGTTACTGGCATTTACTCTTCCAGCTGGTGCCTGCTGGCAGTGCTACCACAGCTGTGGGGCTTGGCACTCTGCCAGCCTTATGTGTGTCATTCTTGGAGTCCCCAAATGGCTGGGGTTGGAAGGAACCTCCATAGCCTGGTCCATGGCCTGTCTCTCTCTAACACGCTCCATTGTACACAGTGACACAGGTATCCGTCTATCCTCAGTGACACAGCGATCTATACACAGTGACACATCTATATGTCTATACACAGTATGACAAGATCTTTTCCAAGCCTTCCCTTCTCCAGGCTGAACAGTGTCCTCGCTCTCCCGTCCTCTGCATGCATGACAGACCCTCCCAGCCCTTATCCATCTTTGGTGCTCCACTGAACTCACTCAGGTAACTTCGTGTCTTTCTTACACTGAGGAGCCCAGAACTGGATCTGCAGTGCTCCAGATGTGGGTTCACAGCATGGATTGTTAATAAACTGTGAACCTCTAAGGATCTCAGTAGAAGTTGTCATTAAGGACCATGAATTAAGAAGGCCGGCAAAGTTTTTTTTGGATTGAATCAAGACTGATTTGAAGGTAGGCCAACCATTTAACTTAGCCAGAATGCATCAAAAACCAGTAACTTCTAATGAAAGTATTGTTTGAATTCCCCAAAAATAATAAAACTGCTTCTGCTCGGAAGTAAATATAAAGGATAACATTTACATCACTGATTTTTTTTTTATATCTGAAAAGGTTCCATGCTTCATTAGACCATTTTAACATACAAAAATTTAGATACCAATTTATGCAACAATTTAGCCATGCAAGTATCAAATCTTACTTTTATATGCTTATATTGCTTCTTGTCTTTCATTTGCTACACTTGGCTTTTGTTGCCAATTAAATGATGGAATCGGTGCCTTTCTCTCTGTGTCATCTTGATTACACAGCAGCTGGAGCAACGGAGATGGCAGAGGGACACAGGATAGCTGCAATGCAACTAAATACATAGGGACCAAAAACATGGGAAAAATAAAAACCAGTATTCCCTTATTTTCATTCAGGTCTGTCTTTGGCTTCGCATTTGAAAGGAAAGCTAGACTTTGCTATGATACTGTAAAATAATTCAGAAATCTTTGACAAAATTTGGTGTCAAAAAGGAAAAATCTGCTTTGTCACAATAGAAAAATTCACTGGTCTAAAAAAGCATTGATTTGTTATTGTATTTCACATATTGAAATAGGAATAGAGTCGCTTTAGCTGTCACATGGCTCTGTATGTCAGAATTAAGCAGTCCAGTGTTTAATCATTCCTAGAAATAACAAATTTCTAGGAATGGGCAATATTGTTTTATTCACATCAACATAGAAAATATCTATTTACACCTTGATACCATGCATCTTTGTGCTGGTGGTTGAAAACTTCTTCCTGATCCTGTGGAATACAAATTCATACCTTCAAATATGGATATTCTACCCTTATCTTTTCCAAACACCACACATTGTTACAGTTCCCTTCTCACTCCTTTCTGGTAGCAAACACACCTTCAGATATTAATTACTTGGCATTTATATTCTCTTCTGCTAGCTTTCAAGTCCACCCTTCACTTAAAACAAGACTATATTTAAAAAATCCCAAAAGTTTGTTCACAATAAGAAAAGCTTCCACACCTTGAAAATAATAAATCAAATGAAGCAAGAAAACACTCTCTGCAGAATCTGAATAGCTTAGGAGAGCTTTGCAATAGATGGCTCCTGTGGATTGATCTTTTAACACACTGTCACATGGTCATTTGACACTTGTATTCCAATTAAGAGAGCGCTCCTAAATAGCTACAGAAATGCTAATTTGACATGGCTATGATGCATACAGAAAATCAGGGGTAGCAAGATGTTATGCTATTATTACATCTGATTCTTTATAAGTTCTTTATACTCTTTTCTTGAAAATCAGCACTTTGGACCTCCTACATGTTGTACTAGAAAAAGATAATATGGATCAGTAACTTTTTCTTTTGTTGTATTGAACCTATGCCTAGTGGTTTTTGTTTTTACAAGACTTATTCTCAGTTCATTCATGTAAAAATTCCTATTTGCATTTTAAATTATCTTCTGCTGTAAGTAACAAATCTATTTATAAAGATTTAATAAGGGGATCTGGAGGTAAGTAGTTCTGGAAGGCTAGCCTAGTTAATCATAACATTGACCTGAATAAACATACCTTTTAAATTATGGTATTTTTATATTGCTATAAATCTTCCTACAGATAGCTTCATACAATTTTTAGAAAACCTTATATTTTAGGGAAAAAAGTAGTTTCAAAGTGTTATCATTAAATGAAGGAGCATATAACTTTTTTTCCTTATTTAAAACAAAGAAAATTAAGATTGTGGCCTGTGATTTTCTATATGTAAGTATTAAGAATCAATATTGAAGGACCAAGTATGAGTCAAATCCTAGTGAGTTTGATCTAAGACCAATCACCAGTACAGTCTGAGTTTATAGGCCACTTCAGCTTTTTTCTGTCCACCCCTGCCATTTAATTTATTTATTCCTTTCTCCATCCTTATTTTAGTGAATGTTAATCTCTGACATTACTCAGCAAACAACGTTCTTCACCTGACCACTCTAACTCACTAGTACAGGACCTGTCACATCAGGAAAAACCCAAAAAACCTCTCAACAACACTAGGCAGGCACAGCTGATAGAGAGCAGTGACACAGCCTGGCACATCAGACCATGTGTGTGATGGGCACAGCAGCTCCCAGGAGCCATCAGCCAGGGACAACAAAGGCCACCAATGGCACCACTTGGTGATCTTGCTGACTTGCCACCCACACCAGGAGGCACAGCCAGGCAGACCATGCATCAAAAAATGGTCTGGAGGCAGGCAAATCAGGCAGCACACCTGATTCACCATCAGCTTTCGGGAGCCTGCAGAAGACAGCTAAACTCCTCTGTAGGCTAAACTTCCATCAGGCAGAACTACAACTGGAACTTCACTATGAAACAGAACTGTGGAAACTGAGCTGCCACTTCATTTCAGCAGCATATATATGTATGTATACTTAATCTGTGCATTTTTTGCTTCTTGATAGGATATTTCTGATTATGATAAACAAGTTTTGCAGTGCAAAGAAAGCTGCTGCTTGTCTGCCTTTGGAACATACAGTGAAAGTAACTTCCAGGCAGAAATCAGACTCTTGGAATATTAAAACAGCAAAGTCCAGGAGAAGTCTGAGAGTACAATTATGCAAATTTTATTAAGCATTGGTTTGTTTCAGAATAGTTAAATTATTTCCTAGCATTTAAATTATTCTGTGTCAAACTGCATCTTTTATTAGGACTTCCTACATCATGGAGTGATATTACAAGAAAAATGCACAGGTAATATTCCAAAGTGGCCGGTATGAACGGAGCTACAAGGAAAGAGAAAATAAAGAATTAGACAGACCACAATGCCTAAAGGCCTCGTGCATTGTTTGTTGTCAAACACTAATAGTCTAGTTTGATGTTTCTCAGAGTGATGTAAAACATGTGGTAACCTTTGCCCATTCCTTGCTCTGGAATTCCCATGTACCAAATGCCACTGAGGCAGAGCAGCTTCCCTGGGATGGCTGCCAGCACTCTGAGTACAGCTTGCTGAAAATAAACCCGGTGCCAAGAAGATGCAAAGGGTAATCACTTAAAGGGAAAGATGCCATCAGAAGATTAAGCAAAAAACAACTACAGCAGAGAGAGAGGAATATATGTCTTTAAAGTAAAAAACAAATGACAATTTCAGAACAACTACTACAGTTCCTAGGGCTTATTTCATTAGTTACAATAATTTCAGGTGCCTGTAGGCAAGTTTATTTTAAATTTGTACTGATTTCTTCAGAATGATTAGGAATCTGGAATCTAGACAAAGGCATAGCCTGATTTGCTGATGTGCTAGAGACAAGAAGATGTCTGCCAAATTCATAATTCTGCCAAATTCATTTATTTATGCACAAATACTTGTTTGGAGATATGGCAAAGGCTTTGTAACCCCACAAACTGTTAGATACTTGTCTCTTCAAAGTAAAATGCATTAGAGATTAGCTGTCAGAATATTAACACAGAACTTACTCAAAACATGTAAACCAGCAAGGCATGGTTGATAAAACAGGAGAGCAGGATTCTTCTTCTTATTAGACTCAGATATATCTAAGTTGAATCCTAAAATTGGAAACAATACTAATTTCTTTATGTAACATAGCCCTCTTCCATACATGGAAGATTGCCATGAAGCCAAACATGTATAAAAAGACAATTTTTATGTATAAAAAGACAATTTTATTTATGTCTGCCAAAACTGTACCATGCAGTTTTTCAGGATACTCTGACAGCTTAAGTATGCAGTTAAAGACACGGTCTTTCACCTTATGAGTTTGTGTTAGACCCTAAATTCTTTTTCATGTCTGTATTTAATAACAATTAATAGGTGAAATCTGTCATACTGATATAAATTATAGAAGGATATAGAAACTCTTCAAATACATAGATATATTTTGCCAAATTTCCAAAGCAACAATTGCCTAAATATCGTACAGACTTTCTAAAAATGATTTAGTAATAGAGAAATCAATTGTTGGTACTGTGCAGTGGTATTGTCAAGACCTGCAGAGACATTGGCACTTCCTCAGTATTTAAACACTCCTAGATGCAAAGCTATTCACATAATTAAATACACAGTTCTTCATATGGAAAAAAAAAAGAATGAGCATATTCTTGCTCTTATGAAACACATTATTTGCAGGTAATGTCACAATGACTTTTATTTCACATATCAAATAAAATTGCCACAACAAATTCTCAAAGACTGTGTGAATGGTCCAGATAATTGCATGCAATGGGAAGTTACAGGGTGAACCACTGAGGTTAAAAAACATTCTGGAGCAAAAAAATTAGTGATTCCCATTGTTTCTTTTTCTTAAAGGGCAAATCTTTACCTTTCCAACAGTCTTTTTAGGTTTTGTTCTGTTTTATCCTTCATTCTCAAGGGTGAATATTTCCAGTACTCCATAAATTAGTACTGTGGTATCTGTTACATTTCATTTGTAGTCTCAATTACTCTCTTTTAAACATGTGATGATTTCTTTGAAAAATAGGGAGAAATATTTGTTGCATTTGCAAAGGGAAGTGTTGAAGAATATGATAATCCTCAGTTTCTTAGCAGCTCATTTTGAAATTTCACAGAAATGTCTTGTATAAAATCTTTATCTTGATGCTGGAGACAGCCTGTATGTCACCACAGACATGCAGCCCACCACTATAAAGAAATCTGTGTAAAGCTGGACCCAAGCCCTTAAGTACAGCTGAAGTTTAATAGACTAAATTTTTTTAAGAACAACTTGTGTAAAAATACTGGGGGGTCAAAAGATCAAGAGTTGATGGAAACAAGGAGAAACAGGGCTGATATGGACTTAATGTCAGAAAATTTAGAGTCAGCATCAGATAGAGGAAGGTGCATTACTACAGACATTTAAGATAGCAAGATACAGTGCAATTTCCCCCCCATCAGTCTCTGTATCCACCCTTTCCCATTTCTTTCTCCTTGACTCTTCCATCCCTGTCTGCCCCACCCTGCCTGCACAGGGAAGCAGAGCCGGCACTTCTGGGTCAGAGACAAGAAATTCTCTGTGGGAGATTCTGCTCACAGCCTGAGCTGTGCCCAGTGATGCTGAGCAAAGCTGCACTCTTAGCAGAGCTATGGGATCACTCCATTTGGCATTCTCTGCTCTGGGGGTGCCCATAGGAATCAAAGCTCCAGGGTGTGTGAGGTTTCCACTCCCCTGCCGGAACAAGTCCGTGCTCTGGGTTCACAGGGAGATGGGCACAGTTTGTACTCAGGGTGCATATTGTAGGTGAACTAAACACCTCCCTTTTATTTTCTTAAATAGTGAAAATCAAATAGATATATGAATTCATTCTACCCTCATTTCAAGAATTCCCAATCCCTACTACACAGAGCAATTTGCCATAACAAATTATTTTATGAAGTGGTACGTTTCCATAGTAGAAAACTCTGTCAACATTAACTGCTTAAACAAATGTTTGATTGTTCTGCAGTCAAATAACTGGATTCACAAAGAACAGAAAGCATAAGTATTGTAGTTAAACACTAAATGATTTCTGAGTTAATTAAAAAAAATTCTGAGTTTGAAAATATGAAATGACAAAAGCTTGAATCTCCAACTTTTACAAGATTTATGCGCAGAGAGGGAAGCCATTTCCAGAAAGCAACCTTTAATAGATCAGCATCTCTACCTGTGGGGAATACATGTGTCTTATTTAAATGACTATTACTGATCTGATTTACATTTTACATACAATATTTTCATACTCTGCTGCTGCTGCAACACACTTTGCAACGTAGAGCAAGAGCCTTAAATAATCTCTTAGCTCAATGCAATTTTTCCTAGGCTAGCATTTCATTTGGTATGAGTCTGAACATGATATCATGTTCCTGTTTGGGATACAGAGTCTCTGAGACCATATCTGATTGCCTTTCTCCCTTTCACTCTCTTATCAGCCACAATCAGAAATGCTTCTGACATCTTCTGATAGATGAGGCCATACCTTCTTCTGAAGCCTGCCTGCAGCACAGTGCATTGACCGCCTGTAACTCTGCTCACAGATCAGAAGGACAGTGCACTTGCAATGGTTCACAATCAGAGGAAAAAAGATTCTTTTTCCTTTGATATTTCAATTTTTAAAAATCAGTTAGATAAAAGATTCTTTATCCCTAAATGTAGTAAGATAATTTTCAGGAAGTAGTAAGCAGTTGCTGTGAATGTAATATAAAATATGGACAGGAGGGTTGCAATTTTCAAAATGAGCTCCCAAAACATTTCAAAGAGGGTAAGCTTGAAAGTTCTGAATCTGGCCCTTAAAAGACTCTTAATTAAAGTCAAAGTGTTGGGGTGACCAAGTCAAGCTAAAACTCTTTCTATGCTTCTCTTTGTAAAACTAATAATGGTAAAGGCTCTCTTAAAAAACCCAATTTTTGCCTTATTCATCAGTGTGTTCAGAAACATCCTCTGTCTATATGAGGGTTTTCATTAACACAGCTTTTTATACTAGACTCTGAGAAGAGTGGATGCCATTGCATGCATGAAACATGAAAAATGCCTTATAATTTTTAATATCACAATTTAGGCTGACACAATTTCATATATGCCTGGGCTAAAACTAAGGCCATTTCCTTTACATAACTGACTTTCCAATGCACACCAGAGCAGATTGCCCAGAGAGATTGTGGAGTCTCCCACACCAGAGATATTCAAGAACTGTCTGGATGCAATCCTGTGCCATGCACTCTAGGATGAGAGCTCCCTGTTTGAGCCAGGAGGCTGGACCAGACAACCCACTGGGGTCCCTCCCAACCTGACCCATTCTATGATTCCATGAGCTCCTCTTCCAGCTGCAAGGAACTGCAGGAACTGCCTGAGGTTCACGGGAAAGACGCAGAGGGACATTAATTAGTAAACAACCTGTGTGCTCAGCAAGTACCTGATTCTGAAAAGCAGTGAGGACAATTTAAGGGACCAAAATTATAGCACCCCTGGTGACTTAGTAGAAACATCTGGTGGTGGGCTGACTCTCCATAAAAGCTTTTCTGTTCTGCTTGTCACTGAAATCTGCAGAATCCTATATCTCAGAAACATCCTATCATTCTCTAGGTTGCATTTTATTTGTTGCCAGCACAAAAAAATATGAAATGTGTCAAATATCAGGGTAAAATATGTCGAATCTCATGTCCCAGGAAGAAGTGTTATTCATATTTGAGGTTTTAATGTAAATTAGCTAAACCAATTTTTTTGTCTCTGCTGCACTCAAGTGGCACTTCTCTGCAGAACTCAGTTGTATCACAGTTTGGATCCCTGTTTGCTACAGAGACTGACTTCCTATTGTTACTTTATAAATTAATGAATGTCTTCTCTACTTGCAATGTGGACAAGAACTCCCTGGTTCAAAGGCAATAGATTTGCTTGTGTGGAACTTAATAAAGTGTAAAACAGTTTAGGTAATGAAAGAGTTGTTAACATCAGATTGTGACTAATTTTCTGTCTGCTACTAGGAGTAAGAGTATTATTTCCCATGCCAGAACCTATAAATCAGGGTGGTGAAAATATCATTTTAAGACAAGTGTTCTCAGGAGGAAATAAGGGTTGCAGATTCACAAAGGAGAAATGCCCTTTAATATAGTATTTTAGAAAATGTTTCTAGAAATTGATGAATTAGTTCAGAGGCTTCTGAAATTCTCGTAAAGTCAGAGCTGAAGAAGTTCAACTCTTGAAGTATTGTCACCAGATGACAATTAAAGTGTGACAAGAAAGCACTGAGACTTCTCTGCTAATTATTTTCTACATCATAAACATCAGGACCTTTTCAGACATTTTAGAAATTGGTTTGCTTGTTGGCAAACTAATTTTCATCAGCTATCATAAAAAGGTTCAATGCCAAGTACAAATTGAAATGGAATGATTTTAGCTTTATTTTTCTGTGAAATGTGAAATAGTTTTCACTAATACTTAGAAATAGCAGAAGTCAGTTCCAGCTGGTTCACATTAGTAGTAAACATGATTAAAATTTTTACAAATTATTATCCAAGTGGTGCTCTAAAACCATGAATACCAATTTAACAATTCTAAGGTAGTGAGACCAAGCTGTAGGGGAGTATTAGGTGGTCCAGATAACTGTGACGTTGTCGCCAAAGATGCTTTCTGATCAGCTGGCACATTAAAGCATTATAATTCTCCCTTTGTCATATTATGGGATTTGAAACAATGAAACAATGTTTGCTACGGTGTTTAAGTGAAAAATAAAAACCCAAGCTGAATTCCACACTCCTTTGCTCTGGTAGAGAAGCCCTGAAGGGGTGAATTTGGGGAGGGATGAGAATAATAATAATATACCTGTAGTGGATATGAAAATCTCTTTTTAAAGCAAATGTGTTTCACAGTTTAAAGAAAAAGTGCACTCTACATACAGATCTTCATGCAAAAATAATCTATTCAGCATTATAGGGATCCTATAAATAAAATATGGGTTGATGATTTTTCCCCCACTTACTTTGAATATAAGAAGCAGAAGTAGAACTAAGTCTGTTGGTAGGAGAGTGAGAAGAGGATTGCTGAAACATTTGGAAATTAAAGGTTTCAGGGATCTCTGAGCTATCAATTCAGGTGCTATAAAATAAAAACTAAGCAGATACTTCAAAATGATCACTTGGATGGTCACCAGAACTTCACAGAATCATCTGTAAAGTTAGAAGAGACCTTGTTAATCATGTAGTCCAACCATCCATCACTGACCTCCGCCCACAAGCAGGCACCCAAACCAAACAATGCCCCTGTAGCCCTCAGTCCTCACAAGCAAGATGGACATGCTGCAGTAGTGGTGAGATGGCTTTTCCTCCTCTGTAAAATACATCTGAGCTTTCTTTTTAAAAACAACTGTTCATTGGTACTAAAGTTGTTCAGAAGGAGGTGCTCATTGGAAGAAAACACCCATCAGAAAAGCTTCTTGGGTTCAGGACAGAACTCCTGGAGCTGCAGGTAAATGTCTGCCTCAAACCACCTTAATTAATGTGCCCCTTCAGCAGTGTAGAAGCTCAAGTTCCACACTGGGGCTAAAGCTGGGGCAGTAGAATGTGGGTTGCCTCTATGAGGCCCCATGAAGACCCAGCTCAACCCTCAGGGGACACTGCAGTGGTAATGCACCTCAGGAAAGACTGACAGAAGCAGAGAAGGAACTGGAATCTTTTCTTCCACACCTTCTTGAAAGCACCAACAGGCTACTGGCTACTTCTGTCTGTCTGAAGTAGAAAGAGAAAACATTTCCCAGGCAACCTCTAACACACAGCAATTTTTCCGATCCAGCCATTTCATTTAGAGACTAAAGTGAATTTTAGCTTTTTAGAAAGCCTGGCCATTTCTATCAGCTTTGATGATGATATATAGGATGAACGTCATTCAATGTTCTCATGTTGCACTGGTGTTTGTTACCATACTATTACAGAGGTTATACTTTGGTAGTGGATAGGATTGCTATAGTTATAGTTTCATGGTTCAAGGAGACAGCATGTTCCAATCCTACTGCATGAAAATTTTCTTGTGATACAGCACAGTGCATGTTGGTTCCTAAACAAAATTACTGTTTTCCTGTTATTCCTCAGCTTTTAAAACTATTACTTACATAGCTGTGTTCTTAAAACAGATCATGGTCTGTTCTGAAAACAAGCAACATCAGCCCCTTCTGTATTACAAATATATAAAGTTTTGCAGATGCTAGAACATGAGCTAAAAATTAAATGTAGGGATCTGATTTCAAATAAAATCTGGTAAACATTTATTTTCTGTGAGAAAGGGAAAGAAAGGGAGGTTAGAGTGTCATGGGAGGAAAAGAATGCACCACAGCTTCTGTGGAACCAGAAAGGCAGCCCTGTGGTACCACACTGCTGAGGAAGTTGTGGAAAACTGGTATGAAACAGGTATGATGCAAGGTAAATGAGCCTAAAATTTGATCTAACCATTGAAGAGAAGGAATGCATTTTAGTCCTGAAAGCTCAGTGTGTCTGATCTTTAACAGGTACAAATGGATGGAGTCCTAATAATCTTGGTGGAATCATGACATTTTACATGCACTCACAGCACTCCAATTAGAGTCTTGTTTTTATCTTTTGGTTGTTCTGCTTTTCAAAGCAGTCCTAGTAAAACAAACCAACTGTGCACTGGAGGAATTTGCTTGTTGAAGAAATACATTCCAATTGTGTCTTTCTAGCTGATACAGTTTGCTCAACAAAATGATTTTTTTTAATGAGAGAATTTTATTTAGTATTGTAAGAGCATTTTCAAGTGTTTTTTAATAAGTATTCTCAGATCTGCTGAAGCAGAAAGCAACTCGCTGTCCTTCCAAGCCCTAAACATGGAAAGTTCCTCTTTTTCCTTCACAAATCTGTGCATATTCTTCTTTATTAATAAGGACTAATTATTGTTTTTCTGGCTTTCCTATGGTCTTCTAAGGACCATATTGATTAAATGGAGATACACTGCCTAACTACATTTATGATGGCCATTCTGATGCTAATTCAACATTGTTATTAATAGATACTCAGATGTTGTGGCAGCGTGTAAAACAAAAATGACTCTGCATAAGTCAGACAGAGCCAAGTCACATTTCAACATTTGAAACAGAAAGAGCTCTAGAAAATACTCTGTTTCCAACATGGTTTTCAGTTCACACAAAGCCAGAAGTGTTCTTTCTCCATGAAGGTGTCATGCATCTGTTTTCATCTCTCTGGGTGTCCATGTGAGGTCTTCTCCCGCATCCCAGCAGCCTGGTATGCACCAAGCCCTCGTTCTGTCTAACCTTCTCAGAGGTTCAAAGCCAAATGGTAAGTTAAGGAAAAGGCAAAACCAAACATCAGGTGTTGGCCATCTTTAGTGTCCTTCAGTGTGCAGCTGCACACGTGTTCCTCTACAGAAATACGAAGCAGATTCTGTCCTCTGGGGCTGTGCAAGCAGAGGTGCCTGTTGTTACTCTACACCTGGATCACTGTACAGAAAGGGGAAAATAGCTGCACCCTGTGGATGACAGCTGAATTTTTGAGAAAGTACTGAAGCGTTTCATGTCAATACGTGTTTGTTTGCAAAGCAACCACCTGGGGATCCACACCTCTTTTACCAAGGGATTAATCCTTGCACATTTGATAGTAACTCTGACTCCTCATATTAAAACAAGCCCCAGAACCTAGCCAGTCTTTACATGCCCTCTAGGCAGTGTGTTAAGTTGTGCAGGGGGAAAGAGAAGGAATAAGAACCTGAGCATACGTTTCCTTTCTTGCAGAAGTAATAAAGGGCTGCTGCCAACAGGAGCAGAACTGATCACACAGTAGATCAATACCACCCTCTGGGAGTTTTCTAGTTAAGTTGATGTTTCTTAATTTCATTTATACAGTTGTATATTTCTCGAAGACATTCCCAAGTTGCTGCATATTCAGTCAAAACGTGCCTCCCTCCTGCTTTATTCTTTGAAAGGTAATGACCATCCTTCCCAAAACACCTTTCCTACATACAGAGGAGTTAGTATCATAAACCCTGCCATGAACAACCATGCAGAAAATTGTATACAGGTCCTGACAGCAGCTGCCCCACAAATGTGTTTTTATGCCACCGCAACAATTAGTTAAACTTAATTTGACAGGAGATTCTCTGCTCTTCTTTTCAAAAACTTACACTGCCAGCATTAACACACACCGTAGTGAGATATTAGTTGGTGAGTTTTCTCATACCAGAAATTTTTGTGGGTAACTAATGCAAACCTACCAGCCACAGAAAAAAAATGCCTCTGCAACTGTTTCCTTCAAAATATTTGTTTCTACTTTTTAAAAAATACCTTACTCAAAGGGCAGTAAATCTTGCTGCTTGTGTCTGAGGGCAATTCTTCTTTAGCTAAAATGTAGCAAATTTGTCTCTGTGCGACTGGAAGAATCCTAACTCTTCATGTCCCCCTGTTAAGAGGAAGAGATCATCAGCTATGTTTATCCATCCAGGCAACCTGGGTGTCTTATTTGGCTGGACATCAAGCTGGCAGAAGAATATCATATGCCACCACAAGACTATGTGACTTAAATAAGTAGCTGAACTGAATTCTTATCCATCCTCACTCACAGCTCCTACTGGGAGAAAGAACAGAATAAAAAAATACAACTCCATAGCATCCTTTCATTAGTTTAGTTTCTCTCATTTGACACCGTTTACACACTTAAACAATAGCCCTGGACTTTCCACTTTTCAAAGAACAGAACAAGGGCCAAATGTATATCAAAATTACTGCATCAAAGGACTGATGATATCACACCACTCAATGTGTGCAGAGGAAATGCTTAAAGTCTCTGCCACAGACTTTTCACTCACAGTTTTGTCACTGAAGCCTGGCCTCTGGAAATACACTGTTCTATATGATCTGCCTCTGATTTGTTAATTTTATACTTTAAAACTGGAGGCTTTAAAACAGCCAACATTACCCCAGACCTGAGCACTGTGAACCCTTGCAATACATCTTCTGAATCCCACAGTCTATTACAGGATAACAGAAATTACAGGGTTCAGAGCTTCAAATACTGTTTTCTAATGCAATTTTTTTGGGATGGCACTGTAGTAAGAATAATAGTAAAAATTAAATTTAACAGTTCTCCACAGTTTCTAGGATGATATAGAAGAATTCTTTTTGCAGAAAAATCTTCACAGAAGTTGTCTTTGTGTTTTCAAATTCTATGAACTATTTAAACAAATCGTCTTAAGTACAAAAAATGCATTCTAAATCTCTAGTATTTGCACAAAGCTAATACTTCAGATCTGAAAAACCACCACTACTGTCAGAAGGCATGTTATTTGGTTTCCACTCATTTACTGTGAAGCACAAAATGTTTCTATCAATCCTTATCTGATTGCATATGTGGTACCTGGCACTTTGACCCATCTTCTCAGAATTATTCATCCTTAGGTGCCAAAATTGATGCACCTGGTGGTAGCTAGGTAAAGGAAAAACATCAGAACTCCTGAACTACTTTTGTACACTTAGGCTTTATCTGTGTCCCACTGTTGTCAGGGTATAAACTCCAAAGAATATCAATTCCACACCCTGAAGCTTGTGACTGAAAAGTGCAAATTCCACACTAGAGGTAAAGACAAGTGTTTCACTGGAAGTGTAAGAACTGATGTCCCTGCAAGAGTAAGCCAGCTTGCTGGCTGAAGAACAAGAACGATGAATTTCACACTTCTGACATCTTCTACCCAATATGGATCTGAGAGGAGGAATACTGAACCATCATTTGATTACAAAAGACTTAATTTTGTTCTGGCAGCTAGCAGGACCGCAGCTGTCCCTTTCACTTTCACCCTGTGACAAACACATGGAATGCTGTAATAATTTCAAGCATGAAAATGGAGTAACAATGTGATGATGAACAACACTGAGTAGCTAAGAATTCCTATTTACATGGGATATCTTCCTGGCTGCACCACATGACTTGTTTTCTGTTAGCCCAGAAACCAGAACCAATCTCATCAAGAGCATGTATCTACCTCAATATGAGGAGAAATTAAGTCTCAAATATTTTTTATGATTAAATAGAGATGTGTCAGGTTTTACTCTGTTGACACTAATGGCTTGGTTAATAGCTGGCATTTTTGCTTCATGCAGCCCCTATAATGAAACTACCAGTACAAGAGCAATTTTTTGCCTGAGATTGCAAAATTCCAAGAAAACCATATATGTGTCATAGAACACCAATTTTCAGACCATTTCTCATTAAAATATGCTTTAGCTATTGGTAGAAGAACCAAGTGATGAATGGAAAGGAATCACATATGATCAAATGTCTCAAACATACATCATACTTGCAATGAAGACCCTGGAAAATCAGTCTGCTACCATGACTTACCTAGAAGTCTGGTAAGAGCAAGCAGAGGGCTCATTTCCTCATTTTCAGAAGGGAAAAGGACATAAACAGGGAGAAAAGGACATGAACAGGAGCAGCTGTTATAATGATATATTTATATACTATTTTACACAATTAAACATTTTACAATTTTAAAAAGTGATCTGTAGTATATTGGATTAGGCTCAGCAGACTGTGCCTTGCTCTGATGGAATCACTGGAACTCCACTGGTGAAAACTCCTGTCCACCCTATGGCAATTAACTCAGAAGAAGCAGCCATTCATAGCCCATGAAACTTCTGCAATACACAATTTTTTGGAGACAATGTGAGTGCAAATGTCAGTAAGTGTTTTGTCCACTGCAGAGAGGCCAGCCTTAAATTTTATTTTCTCTAGATGCTGAATTGAGATTGTTCAGAGGAAACACTGCAAATAAACTTTTCTTACAAAACCAGCAAAACTCATTGCCTCAGCTGAAGTCCACTTACCAGATTTTCTATTGGTACCACCACTAGTAGCTGCTACGGAACACAGATGCACCAACATGTAGATACAGAGCTTAAACCAAAGCTTCCCTAAAAACTGTTTATCAAAATAAGTGCATAATTTAATACTCAGAAATTATTATAAACAAATATCTTACAGATTGTCCTTTGGAAACTTGAATATATTCATGGTGACAGGGTTTTTCCCTACAGAACAGGTTATAGTCTCTATAGGCTGAGACACACTCAGTGAAATTTACAAATCAATCACCTAACCAGCACTCTGTTAGCCTTTCTGAACTCGAGCCTAGAGAAGTATTACTTTAGTTTTTGAAAACAGCTGGCAGTTCACATAGTAAGAATTTGGGGAGAGCTGAGGAAGAGAGAATGACACAGAGGTTACAGAATAACAGTTCACCCAGCTAAGCTTGACTTCAGGTTTTTGGATATGAGAAAAGATCTTCCTGCATCTTCAAAGAGATGTGGCATTACAGAGCTTATCTGTGACAAACCTCTTTGTTTCTGCAGTCATCAGTGAAGATACAGCAAAGGAAATGGAGGAGCTGCAGTTATGCATTTGCAATACACAAAGTCCTTGTTTTCCCACTAGGCACTGCAGAATAGCAATTGTCCATTCACAGCACATAACACATCCTCTGCATTTCAGAGCTAATATTTTTGCAGTCCTTAAGCGAGCATGCTTCAGCCTAGTGTAGTTAATGTTTTTAACCCTATGGGGTACACTGCAGGAGAAAGGTGTGCTCATGCTCTGTTCCTTGTTAAAGGAATTGGTTTTTTAGGTATAATTTTTAAAGTTAAACTGAAATATTTTCAAATTGCCAAGGATTTATATCTACATCAACATTTCAAACAGAGCTATGAAAAGTCTCTTTCCACAAATCAGAAAAATATGAAAATTGCTGGATATTGAACATACCTGTATATTAATCCAATTAACAACAGAAATCTCCTGTCTTGGCTGGAGTTATTTTCAAGACTGCTTGTATACACACAGACACACAGACACAGACACACAGACACACACACAAGCTCTGACAAGTGGCTCTTCCTCTTGTAATTTAGAATCACACTCTTGAAAACAATGTTTGATGGCAGCAGTTGCTTTCATTTACTGCAGCACACACTGCCCACTGTGATGCTGCAATACTCATTCAAGGCAGATCACTGGCTCAAACATGAATTGAAGCTATATGCTATCAAACAGATGCCAGGTTACATCACTTCAACTCCTGAGCAAATTCCCGCTTTTCTCTGCTTAGGTAGCAAAAGCTGTATGAAAACTGGTGTTAATATAAGACAAGCAGCTCTCTCCCTTCCCAGTGGGGATCTGTTTCTTAGTCAAAGCTCAGGCTGCTTCTTAATTTTGAACTTTTGAACCCAAACCAAGTAAAGTAATCTAAGCATGTATTAAAAAAAAAAAAAAGAAAAAGCAGTACATGTACTCCTAAAAAACGAAGCTGATATTTTTTTCTGCTTGACCTGTTTATTTCCAACTCTTCCTCCCTCTGCTCTAACTCTCAGAAAAAACTCACAGCCCCCTCAGGATAGGAACAAGTTTCTGTTTTCTTCTTCCTTCATCTAAGCCAGACAAGTCCCAAGTCTCCTCTCCTGCCACAGAGCAATAGGAAAACATACAGAAAGAAATCAACCACACTTTCCCCAGCAGGGTCAGAAAGGACTTCTACAAGAGATTCTTTTTGCAATCTTCTGTAACCATCAAATGGTTAAATCAACATAAGTCAAAATTTTCATCTAGTTTGAATAAAGAGAAAAAGGGACAAAATTCAAAAAACGGTTGCTGTAGTAACAATCACCAGCAAAAATCTTTTCCACTAAATAATACTATTATCTCCCTCTCCCCCTCACAATTTTAGTTCCCCTTCAAAAAAACAACCATGCTGCTTCTTTTAGATTTGCCGTACGTACCTCAACCATTAAACAAGACATTTAACCATAGTGGCAGCTCTGTGACCTCTGAATGCCGTGAAATCTCTGAGCGGTGCAGCTTGTTCATGAAGACTTGTACTGCACAATCCAGCAACTGCATCCAGGATTGGGAATAGAAATAAGTAACTAAAATAATAGGAACTAAAAAAAGAAAAAAAAAAAAAAAAGAAAAGAAAAAGAAAAAAGGAAAAAAATGAAAAAAAAAAGGATTTTTTTTTAAGAGGGGGGAAAAAAAAGGAAAAGAAAGAAAAAGAAGACCTCCCCAAGTCCCCCAACCCAGGCAGTGAAACCACCTTAAGAGGCCAGGCGGCTGGGGCGGAGGGCGCACGGAGTGCCAAGCAGGGCTGGGGCTGCGGCAGTCTGGCCGCGCGTGTCAGCCCGGCCGGGAGGCGCTGCCAGCGCCGGGCGCGGAGCGCAGAGCGCAGAGCGCGCCCCAATCCCCGCCCCGCTGCTGCCAGCGCCGCCGAGAAGCCTCTGCTGTTTGTGTTTCCTCGTTTCGGGAGTGACGTCAAAGGGTTTAGTTTTTCCTCTGCATGTGCTATTAATTTTAAAGGACTACTATGGGAGGAATGTGGCAGTGATTGAGGCAGGCTACCCTAGGCGAAAGAAGCCGGAGTCATGATTTATCTGTCCTGGGTTCAGCTCAGAAAGATTTTATATCCAGAGGTACTAGAAAGATCCAAAATATCCTCACGACATGGGGAAGGGCTATAAATATGCTAACTTATATTGAAGTATTCTTAAATATACACAAGATGTTTTCCAGGGCGAGCTGGGTAATCTCTATGGGTCGTGGTGCAAAATCAGACCTGATTCTGCCCTCGCCCTACAGTAAATCAGGAACTGCTTGTCTAAGTTCAGCAGTGTCACACCAGTGTAAACCTGGCTAACGAGATAAGACTGAGACTACTGTACACATCCTTTTATCAGTCAGCAGGAGCTACGCTGCAGATTAGCAAACTGCTTTCCTTGCCCCATCCGAGTCACGGATGCAGTCGCCCTGCAGGGCTGATCCGGGCAAACAACTGCTCCTTCCACCAGCAGCCCAGCTGTGCTCGCCTCTGAGCTCTGCTGTGGGCCGCCAGACAGCATTTTATTTACTACCAAAGTCCACATCAAAAGGCAAGAGGAAGGTAGACCTTGGCTTTTACTATAACCACACCATTGGCAGTGGAGAAACCACGCTGCTGAAGCTTCAAGAAACAAAAAACATTCATCAAGGTCAATTAGCATGGGCAAAAAAGGCCAGAACAGCACAAGATAATTGATAGGAAGTCAGTTGACAACAGTAAGTGTTTTGTTATTTGCATCATTCCAATTTTATCAATTTGTTCTTCTAGGGAATCCTTTCAAAGATCTCAGTCTATGAGGCACAATTGATTTCTAAAAAGTCTTAACAGCCTTGCATTTAATTTTAAAACACAGAGAAGTGGTTTTAAAAATGAGTAGATGGAAAGCTCTTGAGAAAGAAATTTCTTTGTGCTTCACGGAACATGTTCAAGTCATAGGAACTTCCCCATGACCACCAATTGATTCTACCAAAATGCAGCTCCAGAGTGGCCAAAATATTTAATGATTTTTGCTTACCAAAAATGTGTCTGTGCTAACACTGCTAATGCAATAGTCTTCACAAACAAATGCTAAGTGTTATGGGGATTTAAATGCTAGAATAACATATTTTAAAGTATTCAATAAGTTACAGATTTACAAAATTAATTAGAACTTAATGTTAAGTTCACTGACTGTACTTAGAGAACTGTATGAAGCAATTTGAAATGCACAAACAGAAACATTATTTGTAGTGCACAGAAAATCATCGTTTCATCTTCACTCAGTGTTGGTGAGTAGGCAACTGAATACTGTATTTTGGGAATTGCACTTCAGGAACCAGTCCTGGGAATGTCAGCTGAAAATTGAATGGATTTCAGTGGGACTGATCTGGAGTCTGTGAAGAAAGACTGATATTGACATTGTTTAGTCCAAAGACAGCAGAGTTGATAACTATGCTCAAGTATGCAAAGGGTATATTTCTCTGCAAGAAAATAAACAATACTAGATGGAGTTTATTTTTGCTCCTGGAGACATTATGCGGCCTTTAAACTTCTTCACCTTTATGGCAACACAGCTTAATCTAAGCTGATGATAAGTCTCAGACTGTGTTTGGAAAGCAATCAGGGCAGTGTCCAAAATGCATGAAGGTTTGTTCTAGAATCATGACATAGCAGGTAATCAAGGTCCACTGTTTCAAGATGCATTCTGGCTCTGTTTATTTAACTTGAATAGATCCAGACAATTTGCAAAGAAGGAAGGATTAGTTTTTCTCTGTATGGATTGTGGTTAGAACAAATAAACTGCAACAGAGGAAAGTTGATTGACTTCAGAAAAACTAAAGGTAGGAGAGTAAAATACTGAAAAAGATGGGCTGTAACAGTCTACAGTGTCTTGTTACTGGCTATTTTTATGAGTATGGTTAGCCAACTATTATTCATGAACAGTTTTGATACAGATGATCCAACTGTGGATTATAGATGTAAGAGTAGGAAATTTTCAAATGTCTATTTCAGTCTGATTATTTTCTTGGTTTTGCATTTTAGGATCAATCTAATTAGCAACATTACGTTGCATTTCGTTAATTAAGGTCCAGGTACATTCCAGTTTTGCACAAAGTTTTAGGTCTTGTATCTCTCCTAAATAAATTAGAGGTTACATCAGCCTCCTGCAGCCTAGTGGCCCTATAACAGTGAGTGGTCACTGTGGGTTTTGTGATATGGAGGTTTCTTTGGTGAAAAGACAGAGAGGTCTGGAAGCACTTCTGATTGCAGTTTCTGCTTGGACAAAGAATCTTAATGCCTGCATGAGGAGATGCAAGTAAGGGTGGGAATGAGAAGGGATATCTTGGTTACCTTTGCACAGCCGTGCATTTCCATGATGGGTGGGAAGGACTGATGAGAAAAAAATGGGCTCCACCTAGCAAAGAAAAAACTTCAGCATAGATTTGCTAATGTGATTTGATGTAAGCTAAAATATCCTGTCAGGCTGGTGACATGCATGTCCAGATAAATGTGACCCACACTGGCCTAACAAGCTGAAAAAAGAAAACTGTGACTCTTTAAAAAAAGTCACTGAAGGAAGAAAAAAGAAAACCAAATAACTGATGTTCAGCCTAGACTGATATAAACTGTATCTAAATAAATACAATAGAGCCAGAACACTTAAACCAAGATCAAAATTACAACTTAATTGACGTAACAGAAACGTGGTAGGGTAGAGTTGTGTGAGTACATGACAGGAATACTAATGCCAAAGAGCACAGCTTGTTCAGAAGCAAGAGGAGAAAACAAAAGAGGAAAAAAGGTGAAAGAGATTATGCCTCATGTCTCACTGAGATGTTCAGAGTGCCGCAGGAAACATGCATTGAAAGTTTGATCAATAGTCCAAAGGACAGGTATATAGGCATTGTTGGGGGATCTGCTGCAAATCCAGGCAGATAAAGCAGATAACTCTTTTTGTTAGCAATTAGCAGGATTGTCCAAAGCATAGAACTTGGCCAAAATGGGAGAGTTTTACCATGCAGCTCTTGAAAAAGGAGCAGAGCTTGCCTTATACACTGTGATGCCTTCTCTCTGGAATAAGCAACTATATATTTGGAGACCCCTCAAATTTATGAACCTGTCTTTTTGAGAAATTTTCCTTGATTAAATAATTTGACTGCTTTTTACAGTCCTGGAGGTGCTTTAATTTTTAATTTTTTTTAAAGCACTGGAGGTGCTTTAATTTTTTTTTTTTAGCTATTCTCCTTTCTCAATGTAGGTGGGACACCCAGAAATGTTCTCTCTTACCATGGAATGGCATTCCTCTTCACAAATCTGCAATCTTCCATTGTGGTCTTTGGAAAGGAAGTTGGATATTAGAGAGGTTGCTTAATTGGCCTCACCCAAAGCACACTCCTTATAAACCAGATATAATCCCTGAAACTTAAAAAAAAAAAAAAAAATCATCTCAGTAAAATTCATCTCAGTGCCAGTAAAATTTGTTTGCACATGATAGAATGGCAGGCACTGTACGTGGAGAGGCAAAAAGGTGTCTCCTTCCTAAGGTACCTTCCACTTTCTTCCCACGGCTTTATTTGTACTCTGACCATCTTCAGGACAGACTGCAGAACTGGACCAAATATTGCTCTTCATATTGCTCACAATGACATCTGAATGGGAGCTGGGAACAAGGAGTGGAAAATGAGGCATCACATTCAAGCTGCTACCACAGAGGAATGACTTCATGCTGGACTCTTCCTTTCCACTTTTCTCCATTCCCCACAAAATTGCTCAAAATTGCAAGGTTGTAGGTGTTACAGTGATTCCCCAAAGTATTTCTAGTATTCCTTAGGGCATAGACATGTAAATCTGAGAATGCTGAAAACTCTGCGATCAAAGTAACTCTTTGTCATGGCTGCTGCAGCTTTCTTTGTCAGGGCACAATAAAGGTGGACCAGAGCAGAGTGACAGTGGCCTGCATTTATGAAAACAAAGGAAGGAAAGGGTCAACAACTCTAGTCAAAGTATAGTTTTAAGGAAGTTTATGCTTATCCCACCCCATAAATATAGACACACACTACAGTTGGAGGTGAGTTCATATCTTACACTGTAATTGCTGTTGGAAAGCTTCTAAAGGCAAATTTCTCCAGGCTGAATTATGTGAAATTGCTTGTAGTGACTAGATGTGAATGTTCTGTGCCTGTTTATTTACAAATCAATGCCCTCAGATTAATCTTGTTATAGTTGCAGTGAATGGCTGGAAGCCTCCTTGGCGCACATTCTGTGGAACAGACTCCTTTACAGTTCTTTTCTTCTCCTGGGATCTGTGTGACGTTTTTGGTGTGTTTTCAGAGAGCCTGTGTGAGCTATCAGAAGCTGCTGGTGGCTGATCCCAGCTGAGGTTCAGGGCTGTTTGGAATGACCCGGGGCCATGTGGCTCAGACAAGAATGGAGGTTGGTAAGTTCATGGTGTTCAGAGTGAGCTGGTCCCCACAGGAGGACACAGATTGCTGACATGACTTTAGTCCTCACTTATTTGACCTAAAATCTGCTGTGTTGGTACATGGTTTGGACTTCCAAGTGCTGTCATAAGAAGATTACACTGCTTCCAGGAAAGGTGTCTCCAAAAGGGAATGTTCTCCAGCTCTCTCAAACTTATGCATGAAATATTTTGTCTGGATTTCCAGCCTTGATGCCACTTACCTCTTGTTAGATATCTTTTCCAATATGAGCTAGAAATTAATATTTTTCTTTTTCTGGAAAAAAATTCCCTCTAACTGTCCCCTATGTCCTATCAGAATGCCAATCTTCTACCCATGAACTGCTGAGTTGAAAAAAGCCTGGTTTTATGTCATTCTTTTCCTTGTAGCTTTCTTTTTACTTTTCCTTTTTACTTCTATACACTTATTCATAGATTTAGGTAATGGGAAATATCCCCAGTAAAATGGATTTTTTTTTAAATTGAATGAGAATACAAGTAATTTCTCATCTATGGACTAGATACTTCATGTAAATAGTACTGGATGAGCTCAACAAGCATTATGTAGGCTGATGAACACATCAGGAAGAGAATTTCAAATCTCCATTACCTTGAGGCACTGATCTAGAATATTGTGTGGACCTCTGTTTTCAGCAGATGTGACCCTTGAATTAACAAAAAAAACCTGAATACATTAATGTTATGAACTTATTTTGGGTCCAGTCATAGTCTGGTTTCTGTTTTGCAGCATTTAAATGACTTCCAGAGGGTTTCAGTTTCAGAGGACCACAGCACATTCTGCCCTCACAGTGAGATCTCCTGGCCACAGAGCAAAGTCCCAAAGTCAGCCAAAGCCATCCCAGCAAAGGTGCAGCTCCCACAGCTCCCACAGGTGTTTTATACAGGCACAAAGGACCTCATCACATGGGCAAAGGAGCTGGCATCAGTTCCCAGGCACTGAAAAAGAAAGGTGAGAAAACATTGCTGTCAATGGCTCATATTTGTTTTAGTGATCAGACCATATGCAAAACCATTTTGTTTTCTCAGACCCGATACAATAATATTTGATGTTTGATTTCAAACCCAGGAAAACAGAGAACAGAAAGGTGAAAATTTCAAGTATTTTTCCTTACCTGAAAGAGAACAAACTTTTATTTTGTCTAATGCTGAATACTTTTGTCTTTACTATATCACTCATAGGTGGGTGGCAAAACTTCCCCCTAAAAACAAACATGTTCAGAAAAAAATTGAACTCTTAAAGAGCAGCAAGATTAGCAAATCCAAAACTTTATCTTCTTAATACCACTGTTACTGATAATTCTCCAAGTTCATCCAGCTGTAATCTGTGCAAGTAATTTTTTTGTTTATCTCCTTTTCAGTCAGTGGATTATTTTTATGTGGCTCTTGGTGTTTAAAACAGTTGAAAAAGAAGAAATAAACCAGAAATAATGTTTTTACATGCCACAGAGGTAGTTAAAACAATAGAAAAACAAACCAAATGCAATTCTGCATCAAAGGGTTACAGACAGTGTCAGAAAGGCTAATATGTCAACAACTGTGACTAAAAAGAAGAAAGTATTGCAAGAAAAAAAATCCTTTTTGGTTCAATTGAATATCTTAAATTCTATGATCAATAAATAAGAAAAAAGAAGAAAAATAATCATGAGGTATTTTCCAATTCAAAACCTCATTTTAATATTTAAGAGTTTGTACTACATCACTATTTTAGACAGATAAACAAACAGGTAGATGCTTTCTTAAAAAATACTGAGGAATATAACACACAATTCCTAGGTTTTCAGTTCAACATATATGAACAATAAAGAGCTTCATTCTTGCTTTTTCTGGGATTTTTTTTTTCTGACACCTATAAAATTTAGGTGCAGGAGATCTATTTTTACAACTTTCAATTAATTTTACTACTTAGGAATTTTACTAATTTTTCAGAATTTTAAGATCTTTTTCTTTTTTTTCCATTGTGTTTTCTGTGACATAGTCATTAATTGAAATGAAGTTGAGGCCAACATCTTTTAAAAAGGATTGATTAGTCTATCAAAGACAATTTTAGCTTTCACATGAAGCTAATCATGAGTAGCTTTCTTATACTATTGCATTGAAACATGATAGTGTAATCCAGCAGGCACAGGCCTTGAGGATGAAAAGCATATTGAAAATAATTTTATTTTGCAAGTGAAAATAATTTTATTTTGCCCAGCAAATAGTACTTGCACATGAATGATGCTTTGGCCAGTTTTATAAGTATCCACTTATTTTTTCCCTCTCACCTCCTATTCCACAGTGTGCAATACCCCTGTGTTTTGAGATTCCCATACAGTCTACAGGCATTAAATGAGCCATCTTCAAACATTCTATGTAGTCCACAAACTTGTACTTAGTTCATGCTGTCTTTGATAGACAGAACTGAGCCCAAATTACTGTTCTGGTTTATGATGTCCTTATGAGAAAGGGGGAAAGAAGAGTAAGTGTACAGCCCCCTGGCTGGTGCCCTCCCCAGCATGGTACCTGCACAGACTGAGCAGTAACCAGAAGTCCCTGAAGCATTTCATAGTTTTATTTCATTACATGATGTTGGTCAATGATAAAGTTAGGGATAAAACCAGTATAATCAGAAGGGAGAGAAAAAATATCCCAAGCCAAGCAAAAGGGAAAAATTCTCTTATAAATGAGAGGCAAATTCTCAGCAGACCTCAATAGGGATCTCCTCCAGACTGCAAGGTTTGAGTCCTAATTTTTCGCATCTTTTTTAATCTCTTATTCAAATAGCCTCAGCGCCATGTTGTCTGAAATTCAAGCCAAAATGTAACTGTCTCAGAAGAAGGACATTTTTAGTGTCAAAACTTGATTCTCTTAGCATCTCATACAAAAAACCCCACCCTAATTAACTTCACATACATGTCAAACAGTCTACAAAGTTAAAGCATGTGTAGCAGCGTACAATCAGTTACATTTATGCAGCAATAGATCTGTTGCTTTCAAAGAACAGTGAAGATTTGCAGTGGTTTTCCATGCAGTTTGAGCCTTTAAATGAGTAATTAGAAACTTTTTAAAAGAGGAAGTTAAAACTAACATGAATTCATTCAAATGCTAAAGATGGGAACACTAGATATGGTAGGTAAGTCAGGAAAATAGTGGAAATGTATTGAAGATAAATAATGGATAAAATCTTTGAAGTCAATAGGACTTCACCATTTACTTCAATGGATTACACCTGCTATACTTTATAATTATATACTTAGGAAGAATATATTCAGTGTTAACAGTGTGGTGATACTTCAAGATGCTAATCTTCACATTTTCATGTACATTCAGAATCTGGGTGGATGGGCTAAATAGTTAAGTAAGACACAAAGCATGTAAATGCCCAGATCCTGTTATGAAGGCAGACTCATTAAGGACAAATACAGGTTGCTTTGCTGTTGTGCCAAACATCTGTAATTTTGTAAATTACAAAATACAGTAACATTTTGAGACAACTTGTCTTGGCAGAAACATTGACAGATGACAAACCACTGATTTTCCTGTCAGCTGCTTCCTTCCTCATTTTTCAGTTCTCTACTTCCAAAAATCTCCAATCCACATCTTCACAGGCCTTAACCAAGACTGTGGCTTTCCGCTGGGTTTCTAGGCAGTAGATGAACCTGGGTGATGGAAGTTAATACTCCCTACATTCCTCAGCCTGTGAATCACTTGGAGGAAGCCTCCTACGCACTGATGTGCTTTCTGGAGCTGCTTCATGCACAATTCAGTTTTTCGTGTGAGGACAGTGACTTCTGTGAGAGGCATCTCCTCTGGCAATCTGACTTGGCCTACTCCACCCATATATCTGTTGTGTTGGTTTAAAACTCAGAGTGTATAAGAACCTAGGTTCCTGAAAATGTGTCAACCTAGGTTACTTGTTTCAATTTGTGCCTTTGAAGGCACAGATTATTTTACCTAAATCTTAGATTTAAATTTTGTTTTATGCTATCCTATTTATACATATACTCCAGACTTGCAAACAAATGAAAATGATGGTTTGAAAAGATGGCTCCATTTCTATGAAATGCTATCAATCTTAGGATCCATCTTTTCCAATTTTTTTTAAATCTAGAAATTTTTCAGTTGGTAATTCTTGTAGGGCACTTGAAGAGTAATGCGCAGTGACATTAAATGTAAGAAATTACAAATATACATATTTGAGGACTCATAATGCATTCAGTAAAAACTTTTGAGAACAAAAATGTGGTTCCAGATGGGGAGAATAAAAATTACAACAGTAACACACAGATCTGACAATATGAATATTTGTTTACGTGCATCAGAAGTCCGTATTTACACAGCACTAATTGCAAAGTTGTTCTGGCATTCAGCCACTTGACTACATTTAAAGATAGCACATAGCTACCAAGGTCCCATAGATTTTGGAGTCCAGGTTTCTCCTTTAGAGAAATTTAAGATTACTTTTTAATGGCATCAAAAAGGACTTCAAAGTAATGCTCCTTGCTACTGTGGCTGACCCACCCTCCTCCTGCACACCCGCTTTTGTTTTATGAGCAAGGCACTTTCCCTGTAAGCTCTCTAGATTTAGCCTGTAAACCAGGCACTTGCTGTCCCTGCTTTGCACTCTTAAAATATGCAAAACCATTCCCAGATACTTGCAATGCCAAGGTACATAAAGTGTAGCTGTCTTCCATGGGCCTTCTGTCTGAATGTCACTTTCAGAGTCACAAATTTTGCTAAATGCATGGAAATAAGTTTTTGTAATTATTACCCAGCAGTAACTATTAGGAATCAAAGTCAAGCCAAACTAGGATATTTAATCCATCTTGCAAAACTCAATAAATATTAAAATAATAACTAGGTAAAGACTAACAAAATTAATTTATTTTCTATGCAATTTTCAGGTATGGCTACATATCACATGCTTCTACAGTTTAGTTCATACCTGAAACTCCAGGTTATTGTGTAGTAAGGAGATAACACAGAATCAAAATACTAGGAATTGTATCTGTAATGCTCAAAGAAGCCCAGCCACTCACTCTGAAGTTCAATTGCCTTTTAAGATATTTTTCTGTGATAACTAAGCTCACTAAGTACCATGAGACAAACCAATCTCTAATAAGGGCGAACATGACAAATGGAAACTACTAAAGAACAAAAATAAGCAGAAAAGAGAGAAAATATTATTAACAACAAGGCTTGTGAGAAGGAAAACATATTTTTACCTGGCCCTAAATCTTTCCAATGAGCTTAGCTTTTAATCCTAAAGGCAAAATGTCACACCCATTACACCCATGAGATACGTAAACAGACTAAACATGACCAGGTTAAGGACAAAAGCAAACATGGGCCTGCACTGACACTGAGGAAGATGGGCTCAGTGATGTTCAGAGATTAACTCAGCTACACATTGAGGATAGGAGAGATTTGACAGCCAAAGCCTTGTTAGAACAGCAGCAGCCCTGCAGACCACTCTCACAAACTGAGGCACCAGTTGTCTGATCAGGGCTGTGAAACACATCGCTCTGATCAGTCTATTGATCTCTTAACATGAACAATGATTTTCATTTCTGAAATCCCAATTTAGACTTGCCTACACACAAAATCCTCATTGGACTGCAGCAGTATTCTCACAGACACACAAACACATACAACCAAGTATTTCTGACTCTTCTACACAAAGTCATTATTTACCATTATACAGCTCAAATGATCTGTATCGTATTTCAAAGAAAGGTCAATATTTTAAGTGTCGGTGGAAGTACCTACTCCTTTTTACATTGGTTATTCACCCTGTGGAAGCATTGTTTTCTGAAAATCTCCTTTCTCAAGGAGACTTTTGTGAATTTTGTGGCTTTCTTTCAGTCTGCTACACCATCCCATCCCTGGGATTTCATGATCAGAGGACAGCAGAATAATTTCTTGCAAAGTTAGTAAAGGTTTAAAGAGAAGTTTTTAAAAATAGAACTTTCTTTAAAAACATTGGAAATTGAATGAAGGAACAATTCTTTAACACAAGATGCTGTTGTGCTTGTATGAATATATCTTTCTCTGAATCTCCTGTTTTCACTGTTGTCTGGCTTAGACACATTTGTAATTGCCATATAAAGATGGATAGAGGCAACAAGCAATTACAATTGTTATCTGAAGTAGTATTAAGGAATAGAAATGGTACTGGATGAAACACTGAGAGAAGACATATGAAGAGTTGGTTGATGTAAAAAAATGGGAATTTGGAGTCAGGGACTTACATTTACTCACAGCATGAAGCAAAATCAGACAGATTTTGTTTATTATTTGTTGGTACTGTAAAGTTATGAGAAAGATTTTCCACTGTGACTGGGTGTGGAAGCACTAGAAATCTCCTGAGAAGGCATCTTCTGCCCAAACATGAAAAGCCCAAGAGACTTGCCTGGATAAACTTTGATACAGCACTATAAATAATGAGCATGTGTCTGGGAAACAACCTTGGATACTGAGAGGCTTTTGCATGTCATTCATCTCCTACCCCACTAAAGAGTTATGGGAGCAAAAAGGCTCATCCAAGGTTTGCTACCATCCCTGTATAAGAACTTGTGCTCATGTATTGTACTTGAACTTTTTAGTTCTACTATGTACAAACAGACTCTTGTATGGTTGCTGTTGCAGGAGGTTAAATTTTTTTTGTAGTAAATGCACAAAGGAGAGAAGAAATGAGAGCAAGCAGTAAGCAGAGAAAGCAAAATCTGGCTTCGGTCAGGTTCTGCCTGGGACTTGAATTTGTCCACAGCATGATTACAGGACAATCCCACCATGTGGCTTGTCCCCTGCTCCTGCTGGATATACCAAATCATAACATGGTTTAGTTCTCTCTTTGGATGCTTTGCCCATGCATTGTAGAACAAATGGAGCCTGCTGATCGTGCCTCTCTGCACCACTCTGCATTTCTACCTTCAGATCGAGAGCTCCATAGGAAATTAGTTTGGGTAGAAAGGAATTATAAGAGAAAAAGAAAAGTATCGTGAGAAAAATGTGGGCAGTCAGGTCTCTCTGGTGTCTGTATAGACCTGACAGTAGAGATCCTCCCCTATCTGAAATACAAACAGCTTCTGAAGGGCTCTGAAGAACCAAAGGCAAGGCTTCCAAATCAGAAACTTGCCAAACATGATGTTTGCTGCCTCCCTCTCCAACAGAAACAATGTTTTCTGGTTCTCCCTGACTACAAATCTAGAGGAATTTTAAGTTTCCAGACAAGTTTGGAAAGGAAATGCTGTGGTCTGTGCTAGGCTATGTCAATCCAGAGCAGATTCAGGCTGCTCACTGTGGCTTTGCCCATACTGTGTGCTGCTGCTGAATGAGCCAGCTCAAACACGAGCATCACAGAAATGCATCCAGGTACACAGGATCTGTATGAAACCCTCCAAGTGGGACTTTACCCCTGACTGGGGTAAGTCATAAAGCCACTTAGAACAGCACCACATAGCTGCCTATAGAGTCCCTGGTTGTTTTTTCTGAATGCTGGCACAAGCTGCAGCTCATCAGGAGCCACTGTGTCCCCCAGAGGCAGAATCCAGCTGAGGAATTGGTGGCTCTTTGCAGTTCTTGCAGACAATGCATTCACATTGCAGTGAATCCACATTCACATTGCATTCCAGAAAGAACAGTCGGACTACAGTAACTACACTCAGTAGCACTAGTAATAGCAAATGGGGGTAATTGAGATTTTTTTTTTTTTTATCTATAGTGTACTGAGATACTGAAAACCAGTTAAAAATTAAGAAGTATATCCCACTAGCACTACCACCAACAACATGTTCAGTCTCAAAAAGTGGGTCACATATTTTGCTTGTGTTTGCCTAGCACCTATCACTGTAAAATCCTGGTCCATGACTCAAAAAGCATCAGTAACAAGCAGAAATTTCTTCTTTCACTTCCCTGCTGCATTCTCTTATTGCAATGTGATCTAATAGGACAGGGATTTCTTTGACCATTATTAGTTAGAAAGCATTTGAAAGTGTGACAGGCATCGACATTCAACACTATTAATTTTTTTGTTGTTTAATATTTTATTAACAATACCTATTAAATAAAGCAAAGGTGCTTGTGAAAGCATGCAAGGCACAGAAAAATTCCTTGCATGTCAGTTCAATGGAAGCATGAACTACTTTGATGGCAAGACACTCTTAGCTTTGGCTGATACCCTTAATTCAGCTGAGACACTTCCCTAAGGCCAACTGTAAATTTATTCAGGACTGGAGAAAGCTACTATTTATTCCATGTGTACAAGCATTACTGGGGAAGGGAGGTAGTACTTCAGCTTCTGCTAATATAACATATGTTTTATAAATCTGAAACCCATTAAAGTGGGTATTGCTGTGGAAAAATAGAACAGGATGACGATAATTACTAAAAACACTCATTATAGTAATCAAGAGTAATAAAGGTCATGCAAATGAACAACATTCAGAGAACAGGATATGAGACGCTGACTTCTCTGGACGGAGGGCAGGGAAAGAGATGGGAGAAAATGTTAAAGGGGAGTGCAAAGGAAGGAAATGTGAGACAGAGTGAAAAGACAGCAAGTCTGTGTCATTTACGTCACAACTGCCTTAAACAAGAGCAGCCAGGAAGATGCTTCAGAATTTTTCCATTTCAGTAGAACTGAAATTATTTATGTATGAAAATTGTAGAGAACCATAGTAATTTCATTTTAGAGTAAAGCACAGATGTTTGAATTTAAACACATAGAACTTGATCAGGAGCAAGACAGAAAAAGGGAAGCTGATGGGAAAAAAATAAAGTGAAGAGATCTGATTTTGTTACTAAAAATTCCTCTGAATGGATATGAACGTTTTACCTCTCAGTCCTTCAAGGGACTTTGCATCAGTCTGGCTATAAATGAAGGGGCTGAGCAGTAAGAGGGATCTTCCTTAACATGTTCCAATAAAACATTCCTTGACTTTCCCCTAGTCTCAAAAAAATTCTTTTCCCCTTCTTCCAATCAAGCCTGAAGGTCCCCCTCCTGCAGCTCCTCAACAGTTTCTGATCAGCAGAGCACAACAGAAACTCAGTTCAGTGCTGAGCCCAATGTACTGAGATTCTCCTCATCCCCTGTGCTGCTGCATCCAACTGGAAATTTCCAGAGAGGCCAGGGGAGGCATCTGCCTAGAAACCTCCAACAGGAGTAGATACATGTTTTGATAAATCCTGAAAACAGTGTTCACTACATTCATATGTCGCAGTCACTTGCTGCTGGCATATGTCTTAAAAAAACTTCTTTGAAGATTTCTTTATGGAATTCTTTTTCCTTCACTGAGCTGCAAGAGCAAAATCAGAGGTGTGTGGGCAATGTCATGACTTAACAGGCAATTTCTCAAGCAAGAATTCCCAAACATGATTTTTATTTCACTTACTCAACTCAGCTCAGCCTCAAGAAAACAAAAAGCATTAAGTTTTCTAGTTAGATTTTTTTCAGCAGATATTTCTTCAGGCTGACTCTATACTGTAAGTAGGGCTTAAATAACAATTGCTTTCTTTAATATTACACTGCAAAGATTTGATTGATTGATCCAGCCTTTTTCTTAGTTAAGTGAAAAGTGAAGGGAATCAGTGTCATCCTTTATAAAGAGCAAAGGCTGTCACACCAACTGCTTTTGTTTGAAGTAAAGCTACAGGAATTGAAATTACATGCTGAAGGTAGGCTAAGACTGTGTGTAGGAGTTATCATGATGTTCTAATAATCTCTCAGTGTAAAAACACATCCTGGGGAACTTCTGACTGAAAAATAGGGGGAATATGCACATGCACAAAGCCAGCTGTATCTTTACTGCCTTCGATGTGAGAACTAAAAATCTCAGTTAGAGGTAAGGTAAATTCCTGTCGTTCTTCCTGTGGTAATGCCAATTCCTTTAATCTCTGTGCATCCTGAAAATTATTTGTAAATTATTCGGCATAGTAATGCTTTCCTCACTGCTTATCACATGTTCCTTTATTCTTTTAATTCAACAGATTTGTGGGGAAAAGCTTATGAAAAAACCCAACAGTAAAAATTTGGCTCTGAATACAGTTCAGCTCTGAATCAGTTGAGAAAAACTATTACTATGCAGTTAATCAGCTATGTATATTTTAAAGATGTAATATTTCTCCTGAATGCTAGTTTACCTAACCATAAATACACATTAAAATGAACTGATAAAACATCTTTGAAATTTCGTGTCCCGATGCTTTGCTTCAGTTGAATCTTGAGATATACTATTCCCCTTAAAACACACAGAGTTAGTAATTTGTTAGTATTGTTTTCCACCACAGGAAACATCTGATTTGCTGTAATTAGGCAAGGCAGCAATACATGCCACCACTCAGCAAACTGAGCAGCAATCGACTTCGTGATTGTTTGCCAATCTTCAAGCATTAATAGGAAGCCAACATCGTTTCTTTTGACGTAATCTCTGTACAGTAAATAGGGCACTTGTGCAAATTTGATGGGCTTCATTAAAGCTTGTAGAGCAAGAAAAAAAAAAGGAAAAGATGGTGCAGTGTAATGGAGTGTAGCCTTGGGACATTCTATTCTGTGATAGTAGAGAGTTGCCAGGGGAAACTGCAAGATGCAGATGCCAAACATGTTTTGTAAGGGAAGAAACACTGATAGTGGAATGGTGTCCCTTCTTGCTCCCTCTTCTGTGTGTGACTGCAGAGCTCATATCAAATGCTCATGTTACACTTTCTGCACTGTTATGTGTTGAAAGACTTTCCAGTCTTAAATTGTGCTAAGTGAATGCTTGGCAGAAGTTTGTTAGTACTAAGCAAGTACTTGGTTTGCCCAACAGCACCTTAATTTTGAACTGCAATTTTGAACTCAGCTTCATAGGTACAATGATTCACATTTGGCAGACTATAGCACAAGGAAGAAGAAGAAGAATACAGGCAACCAATCTTCCTTCCTGCTGATTTATTTGTTTGGTTTTGTTTTTTTTCTTCCACACCCCCCCGCCCCCCAACTATCTGATTAGATCAGCTAGTTTTCTCTAAGAAATGCAGTCAAATTTCTGAGATGGACTTGCAAATTAATATATATCCTAAACTCCATTTTTTTACTATATACTACACTAAAGGTAAGATTTTCAATCTAACTAGAAACAGATTTTTTTTCACTGTCATTTGTAGCTGAGCCAGGTATCTTTATTAACAAAAGTATATATGACACAGCAGGAATACAACTTCAAGCAGATCAATCAACAAAGCAGATAGCCACAAATTTTCTTTCTGTTGGTTCCTTTTGATGTATCTGATCTGATTTAATAACTGTACTTGTGCAAAACCAATTCCTCCCTTGCACAGGTGAGCAAAGCAGAGAGCACAGGGTGATCTTCTCATAAACCTTATACATCTGACAGCCATCATGGCAGTCATTGGTATATCAGAGACAGAAACCTGCTTTCTGTGAACATCCCAACTAGTCATTTGCAGTGAAGTAGGAAGGCCACAGCTGACAATTTCATTTTTTTTTCCTAATGTCACAGCAGAAAGCTTGCTGCCTTTGCTATAACACTCTCTCTGAACACAGCACCATACATATCACTCACCAGGCAGGGCAGACTGGCGTTGCTTAAGTTCTGACCAGGAGTTAAAATGCATAACTGAGCCAAACTCTCAGTGAACTGAGAAAGCTCTGGAGTGAAAAAATGCCACCCACCTCAAGGCGAAGTGAATAAATCCTTCCATTTATATCTAATGCGCCAGCTGCCTGCCCCAACATACAGCAGTCACCCCTGGATCACCACTAGAGTTTTTTATACAAGTGTTTTTAATTTAGAGTTGCCTTTGTGAATATCCGCACAGCACCAGAAGAATTCTGCCTTGTAATTAACAACTCTGAACGTAGCTTGTAGAATACAGCTGTAAACCTTGTGATTTTATCCTGTCTCTAAGGAAAATCATGAGAAAAAATTTCTTTATCTCACAGCCTAAGCCTCCTTGTAAGCCTGCAATTCATCAGGTTATGGCTCATAATGATGAGACGCTCTTATGTAGAAATTAGATTTATCAGATGCTGAACCAAGCTGATCTTTACAATGAGAACTACTTAATCCATTTTGATTAAATCAGCAAAGCTCCTAGTGAAAAACAACTAGAATATTTGAGACAGAGCTACACAAGGATGGATTCCTAAGTCAAAAGCACCAGTTGCAAGTTTGTTGTAGAAAGAAAGCCATTTACACTAGGAACTCACTGCTAGTTTATAGATAATACCTAAATTTGAGATGCTCTGCAGTGTTTTGACTGCCATAATCCTATTTTAGATCCCTGTTTTTATATGTGTCTGTGCTCTTTTCCTAACACACATTTTACCTAGCATTTATAAGCTGCTTTATTCAAAGCCATTCAGAGGTGCCTGTATATGAACCCTATCTCTCTTATTGCCCTTGTGATTTACAGAGTAAGAAAGAGGCACAGCACTCCATTACTGAGACAGTGGACAAGGTGACACATACAGACGTGTGCTCGGTTCAGGAAACCATGTTGATAGCCACACACAGGCACAAAGTGAAACATTTCATGAACAATTACTGAAATCAGAAAGCCATCTGTCTATGAAATACTGCAACAAAACCAAATAAGTCAAAATTAAAACCACCACCTCCACAAAATATCTAAGCACAAGGCTTATTCCAAAATACAGTATAAATGCTGTGCAAGTTGGAATCTGTGAAGAGACTGGGGGAAAGCTAATTCAAGGGAAATAAAAGAAAACCTACCAATTTTCAACAGTTTCATCAATAGTACCAGTGGATGAATAGGAATTCAAATTCCTTTTAGTGATTGAAGTATCATGTATTTTTCAAAGCACTCTAATTTACTCAAATATTCTGAGATCACATTTAATCTCTTGGACTGGAGTTAAGAGCTGGTTCTAGAACACCTGATGAAACTGAGTAAGCACAAATCTTTGAGGGGCTTTCAGCAAACTGGGGCTGGAAATAGATGGTCTTTAAGGTCCCTTCTAACCCAAACCACTCTATGATTTCTTTTTATGTTGCATTTGCTTTCAGCCTTGAACTGAAATGAAAGTTAATTCTACTCTTATAAGTAGAAAATAATTCAGACAAATTCTAAAACAATTATTACAGATCTCAAAGCTATGGCTCAAAATCCCTGTGTTCCCTATATAAACTACATGGGTTGCAATTCAGTTTGGACAGAAAATTAAATTTATTGGTTATCTGTAATAATTTTCCAATTTAGATATGGAATAGATAGCTATGCATATAAGATTGTCTATCATCTGGAGTCTTCAAATAGGTGTTAGATGTGTTTTCTCAGTGAAACACCACAGATCAGAAGGAAGTGATGGACAAGTGTTACTTAAAGTTATGTTGCCCTGATGTGCAGCTGTTCTTAGTAAGTCATGAGCACAGTGCTAAAATGTAACTCTGTGATTGATAAGCCACCTTTGCATTCTATATGCAAAGGTTTGAGATTGAGGCCCCAGGCTAGCAGTATGCTTGCACTGTGAGCAATGCCAACACACTCAGCTCTGTTGAGGGCAGCCATCACAGCATCTGCTGATAGCAGTGCTCTTCCCCCTTCCTTGCCCTGTTAAATACCCAGAATATAATTTCAGGAGAAAATATGTATTTCCTTCTTTACAGTTAAAAGTTAAACATCTCTAGTGAGGTGCTGTTCTGAAAAAAGAGGAGGCTCTCTATCTATGGAGAAGAGCAAAAAGTAAGAAACTGCATTTATGCTTTATACCTGTTTTGATGTGACGCATCACTGGTCTTCACTATTGCAAGGTTAATATTTCCTACCCTTGAATTATTTAAAAATTCATTATGTGGGACTTAAAACTGGGAGAACATTAGTGATGCTCCTTTACCCAAACTTCAAATGCCCCAAAGTCCTACAGATATGCTGGCTCATTGTCTGGATATACACATACCCTCTGTGCCACAGATTACAATTCTGCACAGAGAAAAATTGGTGTTTTTTCTTACACACAAGAATGATTAAAGTGTAACTTATTTGATGACCTCAAACACGGATCCTTAAGGCCCATCCTTATTCTTTGGGAAGGTACCAGTGGAAATATTCTAGAGAAGAGGAACTAGCTGAGCTTTGTCCTTAAGAACCAAACACCAAAACAAAGGAACAACCAAGAAGAGAAAGAATCCTTCCTGACAGGTTTTTGATAAGGAGGGTTGTTAGTGGCCCCATACTTGTATCCAGCCATGCTGTGACACAAGGTCAGACAAGATGAATCCTGCCTGACCACTGGTTAGGAAAGTGTTTCTGAGTAATATTCTGCCTGCACAGAATAAATAACCCCGGGCAGTCAGAAATTCTGTTGAAACTCAAGTGCTCTATCTTATAAATTAAGGGGTTTTTTCCACCAGATATTATTTTCTGAAGAGACCGAATTATTAAGAGCCATATAATTGCTCTTTGTACCATCATAATTAATTTCTAAAATTTTTCCAGTGTTTTGTAATGGCCACATGACCCAGAAAAATCCTCTTGTTGATAATGCATGAAACTGTTAGCAGGTATAAAAGTGATATCTAAATTCTGTATGTTAATAAATTTCTAAGCAACTTTAGAAGCATATTATTTGTTGAAGAGACCACATACCTGTATAATTTTGGAAGCAACTATATAATAGTCAGCTGAGAGATGATCAAGTGAAAAATCAGTTTGAAAACCAGCTTGTAAAAGACATCTACTAAAAAAAACTTTTTAGAAAGCTTCCTAAAGTCCTCAAAGAAAATAAAGGCATTGAAACTAAGACTTCAGTAAATTTTTGCTTTTTCCATTATAGAGAAGCTTGAGTGACCCCTCATGCTGCACAGCTTTTATACGGCAGGCACACCAGATTATCTGATGCAAACTGAAAACTTATTAAAGGAGATTTCAGAACAAACTGTTAGCATTTATTTTGTCAAATCACAAGATCCAGGTGGTGATGTGTAACCTCCTGCTTAGAGCTGCTTGGTGCCTGAAGAGTGGAAGGCAACCAGCAAGGCAACTATTTAATTAAGTGATTTCAAGGTTGGTTTGGGGTGAAAGGTTTACAAGCTTATAAATTTGAGGTTTGGGCACGTTGGTAGATATCAGTTTAAAGTTATGAGCAACTTGATACTAGAGGGAATATGATACATGTGCTACTGGGTATTGGGGTTTGGTTTTTTTACAAAATGATTTTAACTGGGTAAAATGTATATTATTGCTCAAGTGATGGAGAATTTTGTATGTCCTGATTGCAAAATGCTATTTCAGATGAATGGCCCTTTGGCCTAATCCAAAACAGCTGTTTCTGATCAAAACTCTTGGTATACTTGCTATTTACCTTTTAAAAGAGACAAAATGTATCATCAATTAAACCTGATTTTGTTGCTCATGTATTTTAGTATTTTGTCACATATCTGGGAAATCACAATGTAAGTGGAGGCAGTATTCTTAATTCTGATTTTAACCTAGGAGATTTGTATGTTAATTAACTAAATTGAACATAGATTACTTAGCACAGGGACTGAGAAACCTGGGGTCTAGTCAAAATATAAAACTCTATATAGAAGTGCACATATAAGGAATTGTTGGACTTCTTTATTTGGTTTAATGTTTAAATTATATTAATCTGCAAATCTGGCACAAAAAAAATTTTAATAAAACTTCCCTAGGCTGATTTTTATATTGTGCTCTTGTGTAGCATAATTTGAAACTTGTGCATCATGAAGTTATTACTTATCTTGCTAATTCCTTGGTTTGAATCTTTCTATCCAGATATCAACACTCCAGACATATGATCTCATAGGAGAAATAATGCTACTTTCTGACTGCATAATACTGTTTCTCCCCTTTAACATGTTCCCTGTACTGCCATTATATTAAAATGTTAGACACAGTTATTTCTCTGAGGAAAACCAGGTTCTACCATTATTTCTTCTTTTAATAACTGTGTAAGTTCCAGAAATTTTCTGTCATCAGGGCTTGATACACACTTATCAATCAAAAAGCTTGCCTTATTCTTCTCATACCCTTTTACTGTCAAAATACTTTTATCCCATTATTTAGTACTGTAAACAAATTGTTAATGACAAAGGATATAATATTTTGGCAATACATATTTTGTTAATTATTGTTTCGGAAGACATTCTGGTAGCTCTAATATGATGTTCCATGCGATGTATATCACTTCAGACACAGATTCAGGTTGAAACAAAATTTATTTGCTCCACGTTTATATTTTTAAAAAAGGTGTTTACTGAATAAATAATTATTTATTCCAAAGTGATGGCCTAATCATCCATACTTTTGACAGCAAACTGTCAATAAAAGTACAGAACTACTCCATTTTTGAAGCATTTTTCATCTGCTTTGTATTAGTTTCAAATGTATTCAAACAAGTATTTCAGAGTAACTCTAGTTACTTTAAAACATCACATCTTCAATGTGAAGTTTTTACCTTTTTATGGGTCAGTCTCATGAGGTAAGGTTTTCCAATATAAACAGCAAGTGTATCCCAGTACTTGTTTTACATTTCTGTTCAGTCTAGCAAGTACATTATAAATATTGTCAGTAGTGTTAAGTCTTTCTGATGGAGAAACAAACTGATTTCTGAATTTCTGAAAATTACCCCTGCTTATTTAAGAGTAGAGCCAGCAACACTAATGCAAGCTTATAACTTGAGTAAATGTCTCTGATTACATCTGAGCATTCCTCCTTTGCCTGTGTACCAGATGAAGTCTCAACAAAAGTAACTTGAAAGGGCATCACAGCTCTGTGTTGGCTCTGCTTTGCTTCCTGGGGAAAGGTAAGGGTCCAGTTTGTACCTCTTGGGTTTTCAAATGAAATACTTCCAGTGTGATCCAAGCATATGCAACATAACTAGTTTTTGAATCCACCGAGAGATTAAAAAAGAAACCATGGTTTGAGGCGTGAACAGCCCCATTCATTGCAAGGCTGTTACCTCATGTAAATAGTATTTTAAAATATCAGCACTCTTAACTATTTTGTTACAGAAAGTATGCAAAAGCAGATGGGAAGTACAATTGGAAGATTCATGCAATTTGCTCAGAGAACTGCTCTTGTGAGAGAAGCATTTAACAATAAACAGTAAAAGATTTTTTTCATTTTTACTCCTTTTTCAAAAGTAATTTAAAGAGGACAGACACAACTTTCAAAATGTGCTCTTGTCAAAGAATTTCTTAAAACAAGAGTCTGGTTTAGCTAAATGATAAGGGGGATTCAAACCACTGAAATCAACTGCACATATAGGAAAAAGGAAATACTTAATGTAATACTTAAAGTTACTGCAATTGCCAAGCATTAATACCAGAACAATATTATTGCTTTATAAACACAGATTTACTGCAAAGCCACACATTGTGCAAAGCCTTGTTTAGAGCTGATATGATTTACCTTTGTCTTCATTACCATCACTGGCTAAATAGCTGCATTTGCTGCATTCTTTGCTGTGTGTAATGCATGAATATTTTTGGATATTATGCCATGTAAATAAATCTCATGGTGAATCAGCTGTGCTGTTGCCCTTGCACACAGACATCTTAAAACTCATGTTACTTTTATATATCCTACTATCTATTGGGATTTCTGTTACTTCTAAACGACAGCTGCAGAATTTCCCTTCTACTGAAAGAGGATAATTTGCAAATATTTCAAGACCACGTTTTATTCTTATCTAGCTTGTACTTCTTAGAATTTACTTCTGGAGTATCTTCTGTTTATGCTGTGGTTTAGGAAAGATATGTCACTTCAGTAGATTGAACTCACTGACAGTAAAGAACCATTATGAAGAAATTTTTTATTTCAGTCCCCTTTCCTTAACTTATTTAATCATATCTCCTTAAAAACATGCAATATATTCACTGGCCTGTAATACTATTTCAGTGAAGTTCAAGAGGTCCAAGAGACAAAGCCATTTTCAGATATTTTCATTAGATGTATTTTGCTGCAATCTTAAGCAGTAACTGTAGTGCCTCCTTTCTCTGAAACAGGAAAACCCAGGGATGAGCAGCATTAGGACTGTAGCAAACAATGTTGCAGCACATGTTATTTGCATTAACTAAAATATGGTCGTTATTTTTTCACCCACTATGAAGAGCTGCATAGTTTTAGAAGTATGTTTTGGATATATCAGACATACCTCTGACTGGGAGAGTGCCTGTTGTACTGTTATACACAAATAATCAAAAGCAGAATCTCCAGACCACGTGTATCTAGTGATTTTGGCATGAGGTCCTTTTCCTCTTCAGATTCATGTGTGGTCTTTGAATCAGACTTTATTACTTGGTGTATTAAGAGCATGGGTTTTCTGACTCCATTTTAACACACACCTATTAGTCAGCTTTAATGCATTTAACGTGTAAAACATTCTGTTTGTATCATTCTAAATTGTTAGCAGAAAGTCCTATTCAAATCTTAATGTTCCACAAAAGGTATGGGTACTGTGTTAACAGCATTAGCATTATGAGTCCAACTTAAAAGCTAATTAAATGACATAATTTGACATAAAAGCTAATTAAATGACATAATTTGACATATCCTGATGTGCTGATTCTGTTTAATAAATGTTATACAATTTTATATAAATTAGTATCATTTGTATAAGCCTCTTTGAATTGATTTTTTTAATCAGCATTTTCACTTTCCTCCAGGATTTATGTTAATCTGCAAGACCTATTATTGCCTGAATTAGTTTTTTTCACTCTGTTAAGTGCTGGCTGCATTTTTCTTCCCACCGTGTTGAGGTTCTAGAGCCTCTTTCCTGGTGTCTGCAAGGGCCTCTTGCAGCCTGTGACCAGCCTTTTCAATTATTCTCTTCTCTGCTGTGACACCAACAGAGACAGCTGAAAATTGCCGTCAACAGCAGAAAAAGTTGAACATTTCCATTCCATCAGCAGTGAGCTGTGATGCGAAAGGTCCAGACCCCCTTTCTCACTGGTGAAAATAATGCTATCTTCCTTAAAAACTGCTTTGTCTTTTTCCTCTTCTGCCATCAATAGCAGCTCCCATAGCACAGGAATGAGTCACTGCTCCTGTCCCTACCTCTTCACTCTAAAACTGGAAACATAAGATGCTCTGGCTATTCTAGGAAGTGGGAATTGGTCTACACATTCTGAACACTTAGCAAACACTTCAGGGAAGGAAAGACAGAAGCTGCTCTTCTTGGAAGTCAGAAAGTACTATGAAAGTGGTATTTTGTCAGTGTAACATTGAAACATTTATCTCTGATGTAAAACTGGACAAAAAGTGCATGTACCAGATCACTTTGTTATCTACTGTCTGTCTTCAGACCTCTCTCACAGTGTCATTAATGATAACGGTACTTCAAAGACAAAGAAGAGGTTAATCTAATGATCCACTCCTAGTTCATCTTAGATAGACCCTTGAGCCACATCTACCAAACTGTCCCTTTCTGAATGGGCACAGATCCTGGAACATCCTATTAGCTCTGAGGACTGACTGCCAGAATATGTGTGAATCATGTACTGTGAAGTGATGCTTAAAAAAACCAAATAATAAAAATAAATTACTTCAAATATTGGAAGAAGATTCTGCAGTTCATTTTCATTACAGCAGTAGTTTATTGTGACTCAGGAAGTACAAATTCCTCTGTAGAAATTTCTGCAATACTTGAATTCATGCTACTCCCCTCTGTCTATGACTCGCTTTTCTTTTTGTTGAATTTATCTTGTTTGACGTTAACACTCTACCTTGAATTGAATTAGTTATTAAACTAATGCAATTCTAGCCTCATCACAGTGGCCAAAGAACATGGAGCAAAGATTTCATTACAATTGAAAATTATAAGGATACATTTCCAAGCCTATTAAAAAAGCAGAATGGCAAAAATACTTCAAGTGTCAGTTTGCAGTAAAAATGGAAAAGTGATGAGTACACAACTACCAAGGGCTTTATATGCTATTATGTTTACAACATACACCAAACAAAGTGCAACAATAATGATTAGGAATGCGTGTGGAATCACAGAATGCCTGTAAAACTGGTTTATGAAGTTTAAATGCTGGGCTTTGTAAATAAAGTCACATTGATGAAGTATCAAGAGAGGACATTGTATTGCCATGAAATTCTGATTAGTTTTGACACAATAGCAGACTAAATGAGCATATAATGGCAAAATCTGTGCTGGGAAGACTGCAGAAGTGAAGTTGAATGTTGGAGGCATACACAATAGTTTTCCCTTTTCCTGATCTGTGCACTGTGAAATTTAGATTCTCTTTGTTATTTGAATCCTTTATATTAATTTAAAGGCCAGATCATTTTTAGGGGAGAAGGAAATAAACATATGCCAGTTATTTCAAAAATTACTGGTTTAAGATCTAGTAAGATTGAGGGCTTCACACTGGACCAGGTCTTGAAACAAAGCAAAATAATTATTAATAATAATGTATTTTGGCTAGTCATGCTGGTATTATTTAGAATCTCATGCTCACATAATCACTCTTCAGACTTACTATTTTTCTGCTTTTGTGAAATCAAGCATTTTTGATATCATCTCTTATTTCAGTTGCCAGGTTAATTTTCACTTATAAGGACCAAATATTACTTGTTCCTCTTTGAGATCTTGCTGAAAGTGGAATAGGGACTTTAATCAAATCAGCAAGATTGAGACCAGCAGTAAATCAAAGATGTATTCTGCTTTCTGCTATTCTTACAAGATCAAATAGTAAATAAGGTTTATTACAAGAGGCCACATATTCAGGCTGCAGAGGGTTTCAGCAGATATAAGAAAGGATTAGATAATTTCATGGAAAACAGGTCTACAAACATCATCAGGAAGAGGCAAAGTTCTGATGTCTCTAATACACCAACTGGAGTAATGGTGGAGTGTGGAGAGCTTGGTTCAAACATGGCTTAAAGAAAGAGGCCATGAAAATATACAGCTGATGGAAAAGTAAAAGGCAGCTGTAAAGCAGCAGTTCCCAGGCCTGATTTTGTAAATAGCCAGGTTCTCAGGCACATTTTTTATAAACAGCAGGATTCTCAGACAGTCTTCTCATAACAGGTAAACATTCTGTCCTTGGCTGCTCTGGGAACAGATATGAAGGTTTTGAGAACTTTTCACATCACGGTGAGAACACAAATCTTGGTTTCAATAAACAAACCACAGGTATTGTAAACAAAAGGAGGGGTTAGAGTTTTCTCTGTAGCCTATCGTGAGCTCGGATTTTGCAACATGCATGAACTTAATTAACACTGTTATAAAAGGTGACTGATTGGATCAATAAGTTGGAGTCGATGCTCATCAATCGGATGGTCGTCTCCCTTCACTTCAATAGTGGAGTGGAAGGAGAGTGTGTGACTGAAAGCCCCAAGGTTTGGCTGTTCTCCCTAACAACTGCATCTCCAGCTGCCATTAGAGCATTAGGATAGAGGGATCATTGATCTGACTCAGTAGGGCAATTTTTATGTTCAAATGAGGATGATTGAAATGGATAAGAGTCATTTAAATAAGATTAGTACAAAAATAAGACAAAAGTAAGTTTGGTAACACAGAAGATTAACAATTCTTACAGTGGACATTTGACCACCATGAATATTACAAGGACAGATAAATAATATATAGGGGAAGAATAATTAGAAATATGCAAATGCAAAGAAGAAAATACAATACTATTTAGAGAAGGAAAAATCAAACTGCCACAAATAGGAGACAGAGGAATGTGAAATACAACTGTTAAGAATCATGCCAAACAACTAATAATCACAACCAGAAATTAATATAGAAATGAATGAGAGCAGTAGGACTTCAGATTTATGTGCCAGTATGAATCGTAGGTGAACAGATTATCTAGAATCATCAACAGATGAAACGGATCTTAATCAAAAATCTCCCATTTGACTATGTACTGGGGTCAAAGATAGAATGAAATGTCGGAATCCAGTGCTCCAATAGATAGAAGTGTTGAGGATCTTATTTTGCAATAACTTTAGTAGTATTAATACTCAAAATTCTTTTACAATAAACACACATGCAAAGTCAAGAGATCTAATTCATCTGGGCTGCTTAAACAGCGCTTCATTTTAAGTGTCTGTATAACTCCGCACAGTTTAATTAATTAAGCTGTATTTAAAGTTAGTAATACTCTATTAATTTTGCTTTAAGTATTGTTCTGAATACTTCAGTAAGCAGAGTGGTGAGGATTTGCAGAAGAGTGATTATTTATGAACTTAGAAGTTTGTAACAATGAAAGTCCTAAGGGGCTAGATACAGATCCAAGTTCTGTTCTCATTTATACTGCTGTAAATCCAGAACAATTCTACTGATGTCACTGGGCTCTGGGGTGAGACAGAAAGAAAAGCATGTGTTTCAGTACAAAAAGCTAAAAGAAGACTTAGGCTAACACAGGATATAACTGGACAAAGTCAATGAATGTTTTAGCTCTGAAAACCAAGCAAATACTTTTCTCTCCTTCCAAGTTTGCTGTAATACAAAAACACGAGTCAAATTAGATATCCAGCCAGCAAATTTCCAAACAAGAAAATGTGTAGTTGTGTCTACAGCCCATCTTCACCCTTTGGAAAGAAATCATATAGTTTTTACATGCAAAGGACGAATGCAGATGCCAACTCCCCTGTAAAATTTCACAGCAGACGCAACAGGACGAGAAAGGAAGCTGCAAGTATCTGATGCACCTCTTCAGCCCCATCAGTGTTCCAGACTGTTGTGTGCATCAGCTAGCCTGCTCTTGGATGAGAATTTACACTACTCATACTGTTAGTGAAGTTATCCTAGATTTAAATTGCTGAAATCCAAAGCTTTCTAGATGTTGAGAACACTACGAGATCTGCTACGACAAAAAATTAGAAGCTGTAGACAAAGACAGAAAAGATACAGGATTTAGGGCAGGTGATAAGGCTGACTGCAAACTCTTTGGAAGCATTATTTAATAAAGGCAATAGAAGGACAGAGGACTTGTTCAGAGTTAAGAGGAGAGAATGAAGCTTACATTTAAAGAAAGGAGGTGTCTGTTGAGCATCATGATAAACCTCATTTATTTTACACTGGAGCACTCTCTATATCCACTTCACAGTAAATCATTGTACAGTTAAGGAAAGTGGACCGGACAAAGCATTAAAATATGTAAGTATTAAGGAATTCTGCAGTGCAAATGGGAATAAACTAGGCTAATTTATAAACACCACAAGTTTAAATTACATGGGTTCACAATTTAGAGTGAGAAGCATTCATCATATTTAATTGATCACAACCCTTCTAGTTACTTTATTTGTCCTCTCCTTAGTCTATTAGCAGCCTAGTAAGAGAATTAGGTCACATCCCTAAGAGCAGTAATACTCTTCCCAAGCTCCCTCATTAAAATGACCTCTTGCTAGATATTTTCCCCAAAGAAAAGCATTTATTCCATCACTATTGCTAACAGTTTGGATTGATAAAAAAAAATGTTCCAGACTTACAGGTTTGACCTGGACAGTGATATCTTTAAGGTTCTTTACAGGTGCCTGGAATGTGAGCTATGCCATTACAAACCAGTTACCCCTGGCTCACAGCTTGTGGAGCCAAACCTGTGCACAGGCAAGATCCTTCCCTCTGGATGGCTCAGTGGCTCCCAAGCCACTTTTGTCTTCAGCTACTAAGGGAATGTCCTCAAGCTGCAAGAGCCATTTCTGCACCACAGACTTGGCAGGAGCCAGACTCACTTCAGTGATGTCTACAGAGCTGTAGAGGAGAGGATTTCTTTTGGTCTAGACTGATCTGCTATATGTGCCTCAAACTGACTTAAGATTTTAGTTTCATGTACTTGTCAGTCTACTTCTCTCAAATTGCATTTTAGACAGTGAGAAACCTTGCTTCAGTATTTTTCATCCACTGAGGATGATAGAATATTGTCTGTAGTTTCACTTTTTGTTCCTAATGTGATTTAAAATAATTATTTTAACACTTAATTTGGATTAATTAATTACATTAATAAGCAGTGACTAATTAATTTGTAACATCAGAGACTTTCCAGTTTCCAAACACTCTTGATTTTAGAATATTTCTTGCCCTTTGTAACTTCCTTGCTTATTTGTTACTATATTATACTAATAATGAGTCAATTTCTTGCTTAGTTGGCTATAATCAAAAAGTCATGCTGAAACCAAATTGCCTAGGGATTTTTTTAGTTATCTTCTCTTTTCCCAAGCTTCTTACAGATGTTATGTTTCCTGACCAGTTGTCAATCCAGCCTGTTAAGCATATTGCAATCTTAGGTTGAGAACCTACCATTGTGTAATAAATTAGACATTAGGGGCAGATCTGACAGTTTAGGCATCTGAAGTCATAGAATATATCTTGAGTTGGAAGGAACCCCTAAGAATCATTGAGTACAAGTCCCTGTTTCATGCAGGACTACCTAAAACTAAACCATATGACTAAGAGCATCATCTGAAAGAAATTGGAAAAAACACTTTAGATGTTGAGGAGACAGTTTTTCATCCTTGACCTTTCAATGATAATAGAAATGCTCTAGTATTTTGATTTAGCCTAAATTCTAGTTAAGGCTTAGTCTTTTTGTTATTTCTCTTATATTACTGAAAAAAAGGGTTCTCACTTTGGCCTATGATTTTACAATTGCAATACAAATAGAAGAGAGTTTTTTCTGGCTCTGATACATATGTTGAGCTGTGTTAAACCCATGTTTGCAATAATGTGAAACAAAGCAACTGAGCATTCCTCACAGGGCTCTGCTGGTGTTTTGAAACAGTCTCAGGTCAGATCTTTCTTTACATTGAGATTTTGTCATTGTAGTAAATAAATATATAATAAAGAAAGATTTAATAAATAAAAAATTATTTACAACTAAGCAAGCAAACAAACCCACAAAGCCAGATATCCAGAGTGCCTTTTAGAGAATCCAGTCCTACTTATTGTTAACAACTGTAATTTTTTAAAAAATAAGGACCCTTAGCATATTCTTAATTTTCATTTCAAGTAAAAATATTACAACTGAAGTGATTATGCTTGTCCCAGTTTAGGAATGGTGTTCTCCAGTTTAGTGCTCCCATGTTGCTGCTTGCTCTCCCTTCTCTCCTGAGGGGGCTGGAGAGAAAAATTGGAGGCATAAAAGACAAAGATCACAGGTTGACATAAGAATAATTTACTGGAAACAGCAATGAGATGAGAATTGTAGCAGCAACAATACTAATGAGAGAGGCTAGAAGAGAAGAAAGGATCCACACAGAAAAAAGCCAACCTGGTAATAGAAATTATTGGATGTCTCCTTCTGCCATGTTTCCTCTACGAGCAGGAATCCCTTCTTGCTGGAAAAGTCTCCCTTTTCCCCACTCCCAGCAATGAAGTGAGGTGTTACAGAACAACCTCTGTGTCCTGGCCATGCCCCCTCCTGGTTGCTGCAAAAAATTTATCCTGTCCTGGCTGGAACCAGGGCAGTGCTCTAGAGTCAAATGTTAAAAATCCGACAAATCATGATGTCAATAAATTGGCAGAATGGTACAAAAAGCCCTGGGGAATATATTATGAATAACTTTAAAACCTGAATGCAGTGAAATCCATGGGAATTTTACCATTCAACATGACAAGGTCCCATTGAAACAGAATATTTTGTTGCTTTTCAATATTTATCTTTTATTTATACTGTGGTACTCTTCAGAGGCTCAGTATTTTATTTGTAGAAGAGCTGTAAGTTCCAAAACTAATTCAAAAGTTTACACAAATGAGCATTGTTTTCATTTTGCCTTATTCTTACTATTTCTTGTAGCAATGTCATGTGTCGACTCAGAGGACAAAAACAATAATGTGACTCAGTGAGTGGCACCATATTTCATGTAAGTGGGCACAGAAAAAGCTATCTAAAAGCTGAAATTTGTTTGCATAGATTATTTGCTGAATAATTATGACTATCAAGAACATTTAAACAAAATCTGGACCATTGCAGAAGAGGGCAATGAGAAAAGCAGCCAAGAGCAAGACAAAGTGTCTCGTGCAGAGCTCTGTAGTGCCACAGCTGTGCTGCCACTGCTCTTCAAGCTGCATCACATCAGGCTGCCTTGAGTACTTCAAGTTGCTACAAGTTGCTGCTGTCTTGTCTAAATAAACCACTTACAATAAATTATTCAAACAATTCAAAATCTCAGAACACAGCGGTTTAATAATATGCACTAACTCCAGCAGCGTCCAACTGTCTGTCACTCCTTACTATGCACTTTAAAAATATTTTTAATCAACATGTTTAATCATAGGAACAACACAGAGACAAACAAATGTTTTACAAATGCTTGAAATCATAGAAAAAGAACAACTAAATTAATACACGTGAGTTACTTTTTCTCTGTGGTACTCTTGTTTGAAACATGCGAAGTAAGACAAGGAATTAATTTGTTACTAGCAATTTCTCCGGTTTTCTCATTGTGCCTAGGTTTCCCTGCGGCTGAATGGCAGTAGAATAAACTAGATTTAGAGGGAACTACCACACTTTTATGCTATGTGGTGTCCTGCTGGGTTTCCCATGTGAAGTTGCCATTTAACCAAATAAATCAAATACAGTGCTATAAATCCAAATTTATTTAAAATGCTCAGCCTGATTTTCATATTATTGCAGAAAAATACTCTGATTTTTTTCTTCTGACTGAAATTATTTTAAAAGAGGAAGAAAACTCTGCAGAAAATGAGGGCTTCATCTGGGTTCTATATAGAGTACCTCCCCCCACATCCCATACCCCAATATGTGCCACAGATTATCACCAGGCATTTAAAGAAAGCAAATGCAGAAAATAGAAATATTTATATTAACATCTAGAGCACCATGAAGTAGAGATAGAAATTAAATTCTGTGGACATTCCTTAAGTGGAATACAAAGCTCCTCTTACATTACTTAACTTTTGCTTTATGGAGCATAAGCTTGACACAGCCTTAGGTCAGGATAAAAATATTAAAGACTACATCTTCTGTTGGGTGTCTGCTTCCACTTGAGAAGGCCTCCTTGCCAGGAACAAATGCTGACAATCTGATCCACTTTAAGATCCACTCAAGACTCTGCTTGCCCAGATTTACTCTGAATTTTAACATTATGGCTTACCAGTTTATACTGCTAAAATGGTGATTTAGATTTGGGCTATAGTTTCAAATTGTGCTTTTCTCTCTCTTTTTAAAAAAATTTTTGGTTTTTTTTTTCTACTTCAAAATCATCGTACCTTCTACCAAACAACGTTTTGAATAAAAAGAAAATCTGCATTCCTGAAAATCGAGGCTTTTTCATTAAATTACCCTCAGTGATGCAATGTTTGACTTACTCCATTTGGGATTTGGTTGGTGCTGAGTTAGCTTGCTGATCTACTACACAACTTATTGTGAAAACGCAGCAAGTACTCTGGATCTACAATGCTTCTGTTCTCTTCTAATGCGATTATAAAAGTATTTATCTCACAGAAGCTTCATAAAACTCAGCACTCCAAAGAATGGGGGTAATGTAAATTACAGTAGAGAGAAGATAGACAACTTCTTGCACAAAAAATAGAGGAGAAAAAAGCTGTTTCTGGGATAGTGCCAAAGGGCCTCAGTAAATTTATTCAGAAGTAGGCTGAACCTAATTTCCTTGTTTGTTTTTAAAGTCTCACTGAGGATTTATGTAGCTTGCAGTGCTTGTTGTCAGTAGTTTTAAGTGGCCATGTCCACCCAAATTACAAGAAGATTTCAGTCATGGAAATATCTTTTTCTTTTTTTAATTTTCATAATCTAAAATGTTGTCTGTACCTCCATACATATATTATTGTAAAAGGACAGAAAAGCCCATATGTACTTCAGGATTTTGTAAAAGCAAACTTTTGAAAAACTTGAAATCATTATAAAATCTTTCCCAGACTTGTGTTTGTTTTTTCAAATGCCAGTGAGGGTATGTATACATTATAGAAATATATTTATATAAAGCAAAACAGGGACAAAAACCCCTTAATCCAAATGTGTTGAAAATGACACATTTTTCTATGGCAAGTTTGTTCAGCTGCTGTCAATAAGGTCATTATTTAACTGTTTTCTAGATGGAGACAGTTTATCTATAAAAATGTTTTATTTTGTTTTTTAAAGGACATAGTTCAGCTTTGACTTGGCTTTTTCAGTGGAGTACAGCAAATCCTTTTTCTACAAACAAAATGTTCTAATTTACTGCCCTCGATAAGATCCCCAGACTTGCTTAAATTGTTCAAAGTGTCAGAGGTGCAACCTATGCCAAAAACTATACTGGAATAAATATTGCATATATTTTCAATTTGTGGGTGAATGTAATGCAAAACAGTTTTGTTTGTTAGGCACATTGCAGGCAGGCTCTGCAGGCTTCCCACACACATTGCTACCAAAGCACTTTTGTCCTGACAGTTAACACCATATGATGTTCCACTCTTGAATTGCCTTATGAGCAGCAATTGCCAACTCTGTCTGCGAGTTTTGGAATATTCAAACCCTGTAGACCTGATGACTGGTTGGATTTTTTGGTTTGTTTTCCTTAGCACCCTGCTCTTTACAGACTATGAATGTCTGCTTGCTGTGAAGGATTTCTTCTGCACATTTTGCCTCCTGGAAAGTCAATTTTGCTCAACTTACTGCCACTTAAAATCATGGGAAAACTCCTTTCTAAGTGAAGGCACTGGATTTTTTTTCCCCAGCTCCTATTAATATAATGAACTTGTGTTTATTGACACTATGAATATATAAGTTGGTCTTTCATCTCTTCCTGAAATTTCTTAGAGCTTATAAAAACAGTTAACCCTCGGTATAAGTTGACTCAATTGACTCTAAGAGATACACTCAGTAAATTGAAATGAGAATGGCCAAAAAAGTGTCCCCAGCAGAAAAAACATATTCTTCCTCCAGCAGTACTGGAAAGAAAAAGCAGCAGGTTGTGGGGAGGCAAAGAATAGTATGCCTGGTTTTCTGCATTAACTTAAATTTATATTGGCACATTCTTTATTACACACCAGAAATTTTCCAGTTTTGTTACACAGTGGTCAGATGAAGAAACCTTCGAGAATGGAGAAAACAGGCAAAGTAAGGATAGGCTGCTTTGGAAAGACACTGGAGATCAATGAATGTTTTATTTTATTCAATGTTGCCCTGTATCATTTATCCTGTGAGAGCTCGGCATCACCTGTGGCTTTGGAGCATTTGTCATAGCAACCAAACAAACTGGTACATGCCTAACAAGGCAAAGTGTTGTCCAGTCATACTTCCTTCAGACTCTTGCTGTCAAAAAAGATTTGTAATAAAGACTAGAAATAATAAAGCTATAGCTGTAGTCTATGCGCAGAGAAAGAAAATTAAAAAAAAACCTACTAGCATATACATGTAGAAGTAATTTTGGAAATAGTGTTGGAAATGTAATCTATATACCCATAGGATTGGAGAAAGTCATTAAATAATGGTCTCAGAAAGCCTACATACCACCTGCACACCAGCAAAATAAAAAAATATAGAAAAACACAGCCAGATGAAGCAGTGCAGGAATTCCTAATTTTATTCAACATTCTTAAGTATTACTTCTTTTCCTATGACAATTTACATTGATCTCAGAGCTTAATCAAGCTCCTTAGGCACTATGGGTGTTTTCAGAAACACATTCTGCTGCAGTGTACTACCAAGAGAATGCTGGTTTTTGGATGGGCATTTAAATAATTTTTAAGTACACGATCCTCATTAAAATGTAACAGCAACAGAACTCATTAATTTAGGTCATCTGAAGCAACTGACAGTTTTTCCTGCCTACTTTGGTCAGTGTTGTTACAAGAACCTTTCTTCTCTTCAGTCTTATGCCTCTACCAGAGCTGGAATTTGTAGTTACTGTACAGCTTAAGGGTAGTCCACAGCGCCTGTCCACTGCACTTAACCACCAAGTCTGCTGGGTTGTGCTCTTTCCCTCTGGTTTTGGAAAGTATAAAAGAGGCGGACGTGGAAATTTGACAGTTTTATTGTTCAGCTTTCTTGAACATCTAAAATTAAAACCAAACATTTACAAGAAGACAATAAACTAATAGAATGCTGGTTTTATTCCATCTGCAAACACCCTGCTTAAGTTTATTTGTTAGATGTCTCTGAGCATTTACTCAGTGAGAGAGATCATATTCACCCAGACTAAGTTCCTCAGCCCTGGTTCACTCTTGGGTTTTGCCTGTGTTTGTCCAAACCTGTTCATCAGGTTCATGAGGACACCAAGCTGAACCTTTGCAGCCCAACAGTTATATCGTTGCCATATGCAGACAGTGGTGCCTTAAATGGCCATCAGAAAAGGAAGAGAGGTCTGGGAGAACATTGATTATGTGGCAATTTAGGAGGCAGCAGGGCTGATGTACTGTTCATGTTGACATAGTTCAACAATCTTTTCTACTTTGTGACAATCATGCTTATCCTCTTTGCAGGCCTTATTCACCCCAGCCTGCCCTCCTGTGTAAAACACCTGCATCAAAAACCTGCATGAAATAGCCTTTTGTTACAGCACTGCTGTTTTGGGCCTAACCATCCTTCCATAGGAAAATAAGGCAATATTCAAAGACAGTTACTTGTCAAAGAAAACAGAACAAAGTGGCAATTCCCATGTTAGCCCATCAAGATAAAACAACATGTCTTGTCTATAGGAAAGAAATTAAAAGTGTTTTTAAGTGTAAGAATATTGTTCATTCATCACTCAGGGAAAAGAGCTTTCACATGGGGGAAAAACAAAAAAAGCTTTTCGGTGTTGATCTGCTTATATGTGGCAAAAGAATTCTACCTGTTCTTGGCACAGAGTCAAAAAGCAAAGTAATTCAACTGCTGACTAAAAATGACCTGGAGAAAAAGAGCTGAAAAAGTCATGCACTACAGGAATCCTGTTGTATGTACAGGAGTACTCCTTTACTATCAAACATTCTGATTTGAAGGAGAACAGATGAAACACAATATAGCTGCAACAAGACCCAGTATGTAAATTGCTCAAGGGAAAGATCACGATGAGGTTTTTTTTAGTATTTGCACATATCACAACCACCACTGGAATTTATGGGGACTAATACAACACAAATGTTATTGCTTCTAGTACTGCTCTTATGGTAGTAAATGCTATTTATAGGAAAGAGAAAACTGATAAAAGTCTTCTGTAAAGGAAAGAAATTAAAAATGGCTCTAAATTGCATGGGATATATTGAGATTACAGCACTTGGCAGTTTAAGTTTCCTCTCTCCTATGGATAATTGCTGAATTAGGCATAGAATGGCAGGTAAGGGAGCTGACATAAAATGCTGATCCAATTTTCATGAGAATTATATAATCTATTTTATTATGGAAAGAGGTTAAATTGTGATCAAGAGTGATCCATTCGGTCCAGGCTAACATGCTGTATCTGGCATAGATGCCTAGCTATCTCACAATTCCCAGTGCAATCCTGACAGCTACTCCTTTAGTGCTGAACACAGCCTTGGGACTGAGTGAAAAAGGTGCCTCAACTTTGGGATTGCATGGATCTCTGCTCTTCAGCATGGCTTCATGCTGATTCTTGGGTTTTCAGCATCTACAAGCAATTCAGCAATGCAGCCTGACATTGACTGCTGCAAATTATAGAGCAGAGTCACAAAACTGGGATAATATTTTGCCTCTCCAAAGTTGAATTTTCATCATGCTGACAGTGGGCTCATCATTCAAACCAGACTGAGCCTGGACACAAATATCCCTTTTTGTATTGCTGGTTATTTCTGCATTCTAGTCTGGAGTCAGACCCTTGCTTGTGATAAACCTCTCTACCTGAGGAGTGAGATCCCTACCTGCTAAGCTCTAAGTAGCTCTTGTTGCCAAGCACTAGACCCAGACTCTCGACAGCTCCTCTCTTGAATGTGGTATTGTGTCTTATTCCTCCCTGCTCTCTCACTTGCAGACCAGTTACCCCTCCAAATATCAAGTGACACCACTCCCTCTAGGCATTAGTTTCTCAACTCTGTGTTGCATCTGGTGTTTATCCCATTCCCCATGCTATCCTGGAAAGGGGAGGAGGTACTTTCCAACATGCACCATTCTCCCAAACTTTTATATGGTTGAACAACATGCCAAATTTCTTCTCTTCCAGTCTCCTTCTGTCTGTTTCTCATTTCTTTTCAAATATGCAGCTACTTGAAGATGCCCTGGCTAATATGCTGACATGAGACTTGCATGTCATGCTGACATGCTGTAATCTTGTAGAGGAGAAATGAAACAACATCTTATTGTTTAGAAATTAAAAAGCATAAATTCTTTCCTCCCCCCTCTGTATTTCCTTGCCAGTTTCCGATTTGATTGCTGGCTTGGTTTTTTATCCTTCTTGCACACAGCACACTCCTGAAAGATTCTGTGTACTTTTTTGGATGCAGAAAGCTGTAATGTTCCACCCACTGCATTGCAGTTGTGACTGAGAAACAGTCTGCAAAATATATGGGATTCCCAGAAGATCTGAGACACCATTATAAATATATTTAATGTTAATAGCCTACGATAATGTTTATTTAGGAATCATATATGGTGTTAAATAGTGGCATTATTGCTCACCACAAGGACTGTACGTTCCTCCTTTATTTGAAGAGGTTCACTATGTTTTTATTTCATTTCAGTTTGATTTTTGTGAAAACAGCTAGCTGCTTATTCCTTAGTGACTGCTCTCTCTCTGAAAAAAATGTTGTGTAAAAATATGATTTATGCCCAAAAGGCAAAGCTTGTCTTCACTCTGAGCCCAAGTGAGAGAAATGCCCACTTTAGAATGGTCCTCTGCCTTCTTGGCAAGCCTGGCTTGTGAGCCATCACTACATGTAGTATAGTGGAGCTCACAAAAAATTTCTCAGAAACAACTACCCTGAAGCAGCTCTCAAAGGGTCTGAAGAGTAAAGCCCAAGCCACAACAAAAGGTCAAGAGGTGGATAGAATACTGTAGAGAATATAAATTCATGAGCTCAGATTTTCTCCAAAACACAGACTACAATCACAGGAAACAAAGCAACCATGTAACTTAATCCTGTTGTCAGCAGATGAAACTTTCATGTTTCATACTTCTCATGTACTCCAAAATCATTTTTCTAGCAATATGAATATCATCCTAACAACTGATGGACCTAGCCATTATATGCTAGTTTAAAGAAGATTTTCTTAACTGTTTTGCAGGAGTTTAAAATGAAGGAGCCACAGTACAAAGAGGAACAGCTTTAGACATGTGTCTCGCTGGAAGGGGAGGGAAGCCAGAAGGAAAGGGAAGGAGTTGAAGGAGGCAGAGGGAGGGAGGGAGGGAAGAAGGGAGAAAAAGAAACTCCTTCTTAATTTCTGTCCCTACACATCCCCACTGAAGCAGAAAGTGATGTAATAGCTTACTTTTTTTTTTCTTTTTTTTTTTTTTCCAGAAAATTTGCAGTAGACTTTGCTTCCAAAACTCTTATACCTGGTATACAGGAGAATGTAATAAGAACAGAATTCATGATATATTCTTCCTTCTGTATTGTCTATTTGAAAAACTAGCTCTGTCAAGAGCTAGTTTATTATGTGAAGAAAGTGCTCACTTTATTTTCTGGCTAGACACAATTCATTGTTTTCCCATGGGTGATGACAGATCTCCCCCCTGTTACAGCTGAAAGTTGGCAAACAGCTATTTGATGGTGTTAAAAAACCCTATAAGACAAACAGAGAAAATGTAAGCCTGATTTAGAAACTTCTCTAGAATTTGAAAGGCAAAAAGATCTTTGTTTACAGGTTAATGGGGTACTGGGAAACAAAGCTGAGTGAGGACTCTTTTAACATTCACCTCTTTCTTATTTATACAAATAATTTTGGATGTGTCTTTGAAAATCTCTGTTATGAAAAGATTTCTAAGTGCAAAGCATAGTTTGGGGTTTGGTCTTTTGAGACTTATAGTCCTTGCCTGTAAGGATAAGATAATTATAACTATATATATCACAAGAGTAATTTATCTCAGTTTGATATATTGTTTTACATTAATTTGATATTTAATATATGTGTGCACCTATGCAAAAGTGTCTCAAGAAAACAAAGCATTACATTTTCTGCAGTATATTATGTCTTATAATTTTTACATTCCTTTGGATTAGGTGATGCTAACCTGCTCCTGAAACTTCTTGAAAAGTCAGGAAAGCATTACTGGGAGACTGTGGTAACAGTAATTCAGTTGTGATTCAAATTCAGAAGACCTTTTAGTCTCCTATTTCTATCAATGAGGTAAAATGACTGACTATATAGATAATAAGAAAGGTGTGCCTTTGCTCTACAAAAGAATTCTTTGCTTTTAGTACTATAAAAAAGGCTTCTTAAGTGAAGTAGCAAGGCATTCTGAAATTAGCAGATAAAGCAGAATTCAATATTTATCGCCTTTGGTAGGAAAGCTGATGAAGAATTCACAGATATATTGGCCATGCTTTGCAGAAGACACATCAAACATTCTTCACCAGGAATAATCTACAGACTGAATTCAATATCTTTCTCTTTGAAAGAGAGATGGTGGTGACAAATCTGCCTTTAAGAGTTGTTTTCATTTTGAAAGATTGTAGAGTGATTGGAATAAAAGCAGTGAAACTATAATAGGCTTTCCTTTCTCTCTATTTGGATGTTGAAACCAATATTCAACACTGATTTAAAACAGATTTCTTAGAATACTTGGAAATCTTGCCAGGTATTTATCATCTTGACCAAATCCAGCACAGTATATCAGGAAAAAAAATCATATTTGCTTCTTTGATTATCCTTCTCCTGAAGAAGGATTCTGACCTGGGTGGCTTGGCAAACCAGAAGCACAGCAGTTCTCTATAGGGTCACATTCTGTAGTTCTTTGCTGCTTTAGAATCACAGTATATAAAAATGAAGCAAAAAAACCCCACCTGGGATCTGGGAAAATCTAAAGAGTGATGATTAAGATTTTGCAAGCAAACAAATGAAGCAGGTATATTTTTTTTCCCAAAAATATTTGTTCCTGTAATTTAATGTGCATTTTTAAAAAAGCCATTCATACATCCCTCAGTCATCTACAGGAAAAGTTCTGTGTGGAATAGTCATGGAGTAAGGCCTTTGTCTGTTAAACAGTGAATGTTTCATGTATATTAAAAACTTAAAACATAAAGTTTGCACATTTAAGTACATATTATCTCAAAACATCTGAAGTTATTTCTCAGCACAGAAAGCCAGGCTACCTATGGAATGTTTTCTGTGACTGTATATACCTGTCAGCAATGGATGATGATCCCTGGCTAAGTAAAGACCTGAAAGGCACTGACAATGGTTTGTCTCACCTTTTTATTTTCCACTGCAACCCTGATGCTAGACTCTTTGTTCACTGGTGTTTGCTTTCAGCTTTTCCTTTTTTTCCTACAAAATGGCAGTTTCTATTTATGTTCTCCCTTTATCTTAAGGTATCAGTATAATGCTACACTATGCTATAAGCTTTGATGAACCCTCAAAATACTTGACATTTTCATGGTGATTATTATATTAATGTGAAATAAATCCAGAGTCTCACATCAAGATAATTAATAAGCTGATCTTCTGGTCCCATCCATAATCACATCTCTTTTCATATATATAATGAATTATTTCTTCAAAACCAAAATTTTAAATTTCAGCTACAAAAACTTAACATAAAAACACTGACACCAAGGAACAATTTCTGTGTTTTCTAAGACCACATTTTCCTGCACACATTCACAAAGGGTGCAGTTATAAATTTTTTAAATCACAAATATTTGCAGCAGAGTTTTTAAAAAAATTATTTGAAATATGTTTTAATGAAGATAAAATGGTTGAAGAATGGCTTTCCAGTTGCAGTTAGGAACATCAACTGTAGCACACTTTCAAAAATCATGCATTCAAAAAAAAAAATTCAGCCCTGAGCTTAAAAAATCTTCAGCAAAATGCAGTTGCCATTCAGTTTTCAATATCTGGTAACAAAACAGGTGTGAGAATGCCTCAGAAATACACTGAATTGAGCTAGCTTTTGAGTTAACTATTTATCCTGATTAATTGTAAAATTGCCGGTGTATTTTGTGGGGGATTTTTAGGTCCTTGATAAACAACAAGGTTTGAAAATTCCTCTTAATACAGAGGAAAAGAATGTGAAAAGAAAGCCATTGGTGCGGAATAAGAGACATTTTTAAGCTGAATTCTGTATTTAATGCTAATAAATACACCATATTAATGCCTCAACGAGAAGCTCGTACGGAGGTTTTCGCACGCAAAAAGCAGCAGAGCAGCTTTCCATGGCTACTGCTCCTTGCCTTTCACACCCGCCTCGCCTGCCAGCTGGATCTATCTTGAAGGAGAGACCTTAAATCCCTGCAAGCAGACTGTAAGGCACATGCAGTAGCAGCAGTGCACTGACATTTGCTAAGCACCAGCGTCCCTCAAGTGACTGGGAGCGAAGCCATTGACGTCACTGAACAATAGGCAAAATATTTCCTCCTCCTCCATAGTCCTGAACTGTAAACACCCAGCTTGCACACAGCAGGCTGAACATTTGGGGAGAGGCGGAGAAGGAGAATGTGAAAAACTCTCAACTGATGCTGCTGAAAACAAGCAGCTGTTCCTGCATAACCAGTCTCTCCTTATTCCTTCCATTTTGCTGTGAGGATTGCTTGTTCCCCCTTAGCACAGGTCACACAGTAAAGAAGAGAAAGCTAAAATAAAGTACGAATAAAACTCTGTCTACTGAACTCACAAGGAATTTTTTGAAGCAGAATGCCTATTAAGTACGAGTTTTAAAAAACACACTCTTTTTCTCCCTCTTTCTGTGCCTGTCATGGATAACTGCAGTATTGTAACAGTCATCCATGTATTTTGCACAAGGTGTGGTGAACTGAATGTAAGTGAATTTCCATCTCAGTCACCATCTCTTCATGCAGCTACCTTATTGCAAGCTGAAGAGAAAAAAACCCCATAGATCATAATTATAATTATAAAATCACATAGATCAGTATATGCTCCAGATTCATTGTACAGACTGGTTTAACTCCTTGAGTTGGAGAGTGATGGTTGTGGCATAGGCAGAAAACAAAAGGGCAGAGTTAATCCTGAAAATGAAAATCCAACTACAACTTTTTGTGAATATATTAAAAAAAATACTGATGTATGAAATCGTTCGGATTTGCCAGTTATTTGACAGAATGTTGAACAGTGGTATTAAACAGTTCTGGAATGTTATAAATTAATGGGATCTAATTCAGCTCTTTTCTTTGCAGCTGCTTGGAAGAACCTGCAATCCTACAATCTTCCCTGTGTTCAGAGCATCCCATGGAAGATCCCTGGGGTGCAGAAAAAGGAGACTGCTAGAAACAGGGAGCAGTGTGACGCCGAAAAGAGGTCAGAAATGCTGTACCTCTGAAAAAGTTCAAGAAAACCACTGAACCAGAGAGCCCTGGAAGCTTATGTAAGCCATTTCAGGGAATGCACCAGCTTATTTGGTCCATCAATGTGAGCTAGAGGAATTAATTTCACCAGGAGTCCTCAGCCTTAGATCCAAAAGCCAGCATTGGAAGAAGCCCTCAGATATAGCTCCATAAAGATATCAGTTTTGTTTTTAGAGCCTTGACTGAAAAAATAAGCTTGATGTGCCTGGAAAGTCTTTAGGAGTGCCCAAAAAAATAAATTAATGTGCCACCTGATTGCTAACTGAAGAGTCATGTCTTTGGAGGTCAAAGTGATCCAGGCAAACCATGATGTCTATCTTCCTTTTGCCTCATTTAGGCTTTGCTCGCTTAGGCCAAGGTGGTGAATAAGACCCCTTGGACATATTTGTTCTCAGACTAAGATGAAAGAATCATCACCATTTTCTGCAGAAGGCAGCCTGTAAGAGCCAGGGACGGGCACCTTTTTCCCTCTCCAGTGCGGCTCTCTGTTGAATGAGTCTTTTAGGTGGCACACCACATTTGCAGCATATATTGATTTATGATTTCAAAGTGCTGAACAAACAGTCATTTTTTGCTAACAGACCATAAGCAATTGCTCATTATCCCTCCTTTAATATGCAGGAAAAGTAGGTGGGCAAATAACCTAGTTTGCCGTTCAATTACTCCAGTGTGTCACGATGCTGCACTAATGTGGCTCCGTGTCCAGCTGCTGTGCTTGTGCTGAATTAGCTGTGCTGTTGCAAGTGCCCAGCTGAAAAAGAATGAACCTCATCACCTCTCCAGGGCGCGCAGCAACAGCACACACAATTAATTGCACTTCTGGGGCTTGACACCTACTGTTCCACATGTTTTGCTCTGTTTGTCAATGTGCTGGCACTGAACCTCTGCACCCTGTCTGTGCTTCCACACAGAAAACAGTGGCAGAAATGGACCTTCTCATCTTACTAGAGAAACAGCATGTGGAAAAGTAACATTTTGCTGGCCTGCTTTCCTTTTTTTCCTCTTAGCCAAATTTCGCCTTTGCATGAGCTACTCCATGCAGCTGAGCTAGGTGGCAATATCAAAACATGTAGTGAAGAAAAGCAGCTAGATTAAATGAATAAACTGCTGCCTGACATGACCATCTCACACAAATATGGTAATACCAGCCTAAAATGCTATATTTTCAATCTGATAAAATCGCACTCTTTCCTTACCTACGCCTGAACAACCATCTACAGCAAAAAGCAATGCACGCCTTATTGGGGACTAGGAGAGCTTTTCACAGCTTTGGGAAGCCAAGTGTGCTGAGATATATTTGGAAGCCTGAATTTAGTGAGTGCAGCCTGGGCTGCACAGCTGAGAACGTCTCAGATCTTTGTGTGTGCCACAGTTGTATCCTAGTCCCAGGGAGGTGTTCAAGTGTCTTTAGGAATATTGTTTTCTACAGGAGGAAAACTCAGGCATCTGGATTTGAATGAGGCCGAGACCCTAGGACAACCTGTAAAAATATTTGCCACTCGGTCTTATGTCTATCTTGGCACCTTCCTTGAGAAGTACTGCTGCTGGAAGCCAAGTGCAGACTAAGAGAGGGTTACACAGTCTTTGGGGAACAGCCTAAAAGTACAGCCTGGAATGTTAAGTACATTTACTTCATTCATAGTAATGCATTTTTAACCATACCTTTAGGCAAACATTTGTGCATTTAAGTTTTACTAGTGCAAATACTCAAAGAAAATACATCTTATTTTGGTGGCTTGCCCACACTGATGTGAACATCATTTGATACATTCATGGTAAATTCCAAGGTTTTACACCTTTCCCCTTTTGCAGAGCTGAAAACATATTTCTCAGAAAATATTGTATATAGAACACACAAACATTTCTAGCTACTCCCTGAACACATGTATTGCAGAAATAAGGGATGGGGGAAGGAGTGACAGAAAGAAAATCAAAGGAAACATTCCCTCACTGAAGGAAACAACCCTTTTGCATTGTGATACCTCCATGTACAGCTGAATGGATTTTACACAAATTTGCCTTCAGGCAGACTCTGAGAAGAGAAAATGCTGCAAAAGTACTGGAAAACTGTGCACTCTAATGAAGTCTCCTACAATTTAAACTTCAGTGTATTTGCATAAAATTAAAAATTGAAATATTTCCTCTTGTTCCATCTGAGCTAAAATGAAAGCATAATATATCCAAAAGAATATAAGCAGCATTTCCCCATCCATTAATTGGACCTATGACAATCAGAAAAATCAAAGGTAAAACTAAGCCACATGTGTATAATTCAAAACATGAGCAAATTCTTTAACTTATGCACAAAGTGCCAAGGAATACTTTGGTAAATAACATCTTTGCCCTCCCATGAAACAACAGCAGAATCATTGCATGGCTGCATTTTCAAGGGGTAATGTATCTTTGAACAACAGTCTCTAGAAATTTGTTTTATAGATCCTGCTCTAGGATCTACCATGTTATAGGCATGTAAGCCATGTTTAATTATGGCCTTTCTTTGATGAGCCCTTCAGCAGTAATAAGAGGGAAGTTTATTAAAAAACAGGTTTCTATGTGTTTGTAAATTCTTGGCATACATGGTTTAATTATTTAAGTATCCTTATCAGGATTTGGAAATCTGAGCTTTTGACTCAGATTGTGAATTTTGTGAATTGTCAAGTGTGGTACAAGCAGAAGTCTAGACTGAATGTATGTGAAATAAGTATTGATATCAAAAGCAAATGGAGAAAAACTATTCTCTTCACAAGAAAGAGTTTTGACATGGAAACCAAATGAGTACCTTCTTGAATTTCTCTGGATGTCACCTTGTATCCATATTCCTGTTGACACATAAGAATTTGCTGATTGGACAGTGTTTCTAGTCCTTATGCAAAATCTGGATATTTATTACCAGCACAAGTACCTTTGTTGTAACCATACAGCAGACACAGCAGGCAAAAAAGCTTATATAGTATAGAAGTGATGGAAATGAGATCAACAATGTTAAAAATCAGATAGAAAAGGATGTTTTATACTTAGCTGTGGTTTTAAAAATACTTCTGATATACTTGCCTCAAAATTTTCTGCTCTAGTTCAGATAAACCTCAAGAGCTATAAAAATAAGGCAGTGTGCTTGGAATAAGTACTGCTTGGAATAATCGAGCCCAGTAGAGATACTGGGAGAAGCATCTTGATGATGCTTCAGATCTTAGAAAACTCCAGTGACAATGAAAGTTACTGCATACCTAGTAAGAGGTGTTTAGAAAACCTTAATGAACAGTAAACAAAAAGTTTGATTCAGTCTTTCATTGAGCACATACTTTAGCTTTTATCAAGCAACTACTGAACTGTAGAAACTTGATTATAAATCTGTTGAAGTCAGTACAGCTTTGACACATTAAGGAAATTAACACAGGTAGGTCTATTGTTCTCACTCTGACTAATTGCAAGTTTAAAATTAGACATTAATTAAAGAACCCTTTAATGTCCTTCTGCAGCAGGAAGAGAATTTGTTCCTACAAAACTTCCACTATTCACAGCTATCTATATAAGCAAAGCTTCTCTTCTGGCCCTGTGTCCTGTGTGGTCAGTCACAAGGATAAAATTCTATAGTGAGGTCAGTGGCTTTAGCTCATAGAATCTTACAGTACAGCCACAGTGATTACCCTGTATCAGGGCAAATTGGTAACATTTTCTTGATAATGAATTACAAAGACTTAGGAATCTATGAGCAAACCTCCTAGGAAGATTTATGCAGCCTGTAAATATTTGCTATTTCTTACAGTTCTCCTAATATGTAGCAGAAAAAAAACTAATTAATGTAAAATCCAAGAAATTCCATGTTGTGCACAAACCAATCTCTAATAAAAGCTAAGATGCTGATACGCAAGGTCATAGCAGCTGTTCCAAGACTTGGCTAACCCCCAAGGTTGCCCTGACATTCCTCATGTTATTTATAATTCTGGAAGTTAAGAGCAGGTTTATTTATTTAATAGGAGGCTCGATCCATTGCTCCAGAGCTACTTTAGTAGAAAGCACTGATATACATCAAAGGGCAAAACTTATGGACGGCTGAAACTGTAAGGCAGGCAAAACCAACAGACTGGAAGCTCCTCAGGAGTTTTGAGATGTGTCTGTAAAGAACAACGTACTTCTTTTGGCTGCAGGTTCACTGTAAGTTTAGATGAAGGACATGATTTCATCCAACATTTTCGTGGTTCATTTGCAACCAGGATGTTTATATAAAGTAAATAGCTGGAATTGAAAATCTGATTTTTTGCTTGCCAGTAATATCTTGAACCTGAATTGCATTTCAGGAATTTAGCTCAGAAACTAACTTATACACAGCTAACATTTTATATTCATATTTAGATCTTTCTCCTAAACCTGATTATTTGTTGACAACAATCTCTCTCCCACAAATTGCAAATGAAATAGAAAAATGCTAGAAAATGTTATGAAAATGTAAAATGCCTTCAGATAATTTTTAAAAAGTGTAAAAGACCACTGTGTAAACCCACAAAAAACAGTATCATGAAGGTAAATTTGGGAAGATATGAGATCACATCATAGCATATTTAGAAGGCAATCTTTGGGATATTCAGAAATTAGTCTTCAGAATTATCCAACTTCAGAGTTAGACCAACACTGTGTATCACCCTGACCTAGCAACTGGTTCAGCTCATGAGGATGTGGAATGCAGTCGGTCTGCAAGATAATGACCTAAGGGAAAAAACAGGCGGCTCAATATCATGGCAATATTTCCTTTCATTTCAAATTGAAGGTTCTCACTTTTTATTACCTCTCTTCCATCTTCAGTTTCTTTTGTTTGAGGATAACTGTGTTATTTACAGAATTTTACTGTTCAAACTGCCAAGATTAAATTTAGTCGATAAAAACAGTTTAAAAGAAGCACCCTACATTTACAGAAAAAATGGACATTAAATCAGGCACCTGCATAAAGAGACCAGAAAATGAAGATTCAGACAGCTGCATTTAATTTCTTTTCATGCATTCTTGTCAAAAAGAATTGCTGTTAGTTGTGGCACTACTTTACTTGTATCCTGCTGTCAATTGAACTAAAAATTCTGAAAATTCTGTTGTTCTTTTGCTTTAAATGAAGGTCGCCATAAGAAGGAGCAATTTCATTAATGAGATTTCTAGAGGAAGCTCCAAGAGAAAAGAGTTCAGCCTTCACAGTTAGAATCAGGTTCATTTAGCTCCTGCCAAATGCCCCCAAAGCTGCTAAGGTTCAGAAGTTGAGCATCAAACCCTCATAGCTGATGCCATACATGAAAATGCAGGGGGAAAAGGTGATTCATAGCTATCAATAAAGACTTTGAGTCTTATTTATTCCTAGCCATGCAATTGCAGACTCAAGCCATGCCATTTCCAGCCTGCCACAGAGTCCTGACATTTTGGGAGCATTTTCAGCTTTGCAAAGGTCAGAAATCTGAAACAACACCTTATCTCACAATAAATAGTTGAAGACCTGGGCCCTTTGTGTATCTGCATATTTTTTTTTATTAAAACCAATAGTGTTGTGGGTATCTCAACACTATTGGTTTTAATAAAAAAAAATTTATTTTTTATATTGGGTTTTATTCTTTTGACAGAAATACTCATCTAATCTACTCCTCAGAGAAAAAATGTTTGTCAAAAATATACTTTAAATGAGACTTTCTGTAATTCAGGCATTCAGAACACATTTTTTTCTAGTTCAGAAATTGACATTTTATTAATTCTTAAGCACTAGAATCTTTTTCATAATGGCATACCATTGTTAATCAAAGGGTCTCCTCTGTATTTCTTGGAATAAAGCCAAAGCAAAATCACATTATGCCTGAAGGGGAATGCAAATGATCTCTCTTGCTTATTGCCTATCTCATTTCAATTTTCTTACTGAATATTTGAATTTTCTCTCCTAAATTAAATTAAAATTCTGTCTTATATACATACACCTACCATTCCACTGCCCTCTGCTGGAGAGAATATATCCTATAGCCAATTTATGGGAAAGTAATCTGTGATTGACTTGGGGCTGATGTTTCTGGACCCAAAAATGCAGTGTTCCTCTCTTGGGTGGACCCTGCAAGCAGTTGGCCAGTACATCCAAAGGCAGATGTTGGATCATTATCTGTCTCCAGCACAAATAAACATTCCATTCAAAAAAGTGAAAACACCGAGTTTAGAAAACATGATGACAGCACTATTAAGAACCCAAAAATTAGGATGTGCCAGAGGTAAAGTTTCACATGGAAATGTGTCTCTAACTCCATGTGCATATGCATTTACAGTGCAGATTTTGTTTTTATGGAGGAAAACCTGATTGTTTTTCTGTATGGTTTAGGGGTGCTCTCAGATTTAGGTCATTTTTTTGTGTGGGTAGTCATTAGTAAGGATTTATCTGAACCTCCCCAAAATAATGGCAGGTGCTCTTCTGCTTTTTGTTATTGAAACCAGCTTATATGTAAACATAAGGTGCAAACCAAATTCATAAATAAACTGAACACACAAATTCAATCTGGATTGTTTGAAAAATCTGTGATAAACTACTTTGCAGAAAGACACATTAGAGTACCACTTACAATTGTGTCAACTAGCTATTGAAAACTAGTATTTTGCATAAGCAAAAGACAATTGAATCAGGACTTGCCTCACTTCAGGCAGCTAGGTGGTTATAAAGTGATCATTCATTCAAACAAAAAATTCAAATGAAAATGAGCAGATCTCTTTAATGCGCTGTCACTGGCAAAAAATAATCAATATGATGATTTAACATTTATCAATGATGATTTAACATTTATCTTGCTGCATCACAAAATTTCTCCATGTTTTTCACTGGTACAGCTTCTCACTGGAAACTACTTCATATCAAAAGCTGGTAAAAGAGACTGGAAAACAAACAGCTTACAGAAAGACTTCCTATATTCTTTCTTCTGTTTTCTATTCAGTTTGCAATTACAGATCTGCAAACCACTTTTCCTATTCTGAATTCATCTGAAAAACAGAGAGGAAAACGAGAATCAAAGATCTTACTTGCTTCAATTTGAGCTATTCTCACTAACTCAGATTTACTTACAGATTAAGAATGAAAAATTATATGTGCACTTCAAGGTTTAAGGTACTTCATATCCTGTAAGGGATGAGGCTATAAAATCCATTTGTAAAATCATTTGCCTTTATTTCAGCTGAAATTTTGCTGTAAGACAGCCAAATTTAGTCACAATCTATACACAAGAAATATTTTTGCTTAAAATAATATGCAGCATACAATCCATTAATTCAAATTTTCATCAAAACCTGGTATTGTTTTCTCTTGCAGCTGCTCTTTGTCAGACTAAATTTTATTTTTCAGAGCATTACAGTAACAGAAGTAAACCCCTCTTGGCAAGATTTTGTTAGAGACTGGAGAAGTCCTTCTCTTGTATTACCTGCAGGCAGCACACTGTTCAGCAAGTCTTTCGGATCCAAATGGTTGTGGTGGGAAAATCTAATTAAATTGAAATTTTTTTCTGGGGATGATGAGTTTGCGCTGCTCTGGAGCAGAAATGCTAAAAAAGCTGTGTTAGACCCAGCCATGTTTTGCTGCTGAAAAATCAGGATACAGGGAGTACAAACACAACAGGCTTCCAGACCTCAGGCAGGGGGATGTGTAACCTGGCATCACCAGCACAGTCAGGCGATGTAACTTCTTCACTTGAAGGCTTCATTCACAGACCTTTAAGTCTTTTCCCTATAATTGAAACCTCTGAAGGAAAACAAAACCAATCCTGACTTGTGTTGCTGAGGGAAATTTGTGATCTGTTTGACAGATGCTCGCCTGTTCTTCCAGGTCCCAAGGCTTTCCAGCAAATGAGCCGCCAGGCTGTTCCCCACTGGTTCAGGCAGGAACACTTCCTGGTACAGGAACATATTTTTCTTTCCCTTCAGCTGAACCTTTGCCCATCTTCATGTAGCATGCCCCACTTTAATAGAGAGATTATTCCCTGTGTGTTTAAATACGTTGGAAAAAGTAATTTCTGTAGAAGTACAGAATGACCTCATGCTTGTATCATTTCTCTCACCACTCTATTTTGGAGGCAAGGGCAGGATCCTGGTGTGTGCAGCTCAAAGCCATCTGACCTACAAGACTGATGGGCTCTTGGGCTTCCTCTCCTGGTTCTCAACACAGGGTAAAAATAATCAATAAGACCACAAATGTTTTGCTTAATATAATAGTTGAAAGTAAGTGCATGTGATGTTGCCTTCATCAGTGATGTCCTCATCAATTTTTTGACATCGTGGGATGCAGTGGAGTCTGGTGACAACTGCTAAAATGAAACTTGGTCTCAACTCTAAACAAAGTTACTGCTGCCCTGTGTGTGTACAGAACTAGCATGAGAATGAACAAAACCTCAGGCTAACTGGAAGGCACCTGGGGAGGAATGATTTAAAAGGAGATTTTCATTTCCAGATCCAATTCAAAACTTCCCTGGCTAAAGCCAGGCACAATAATGTTAACTGTTAGTCTAATATCAGCACCTCACCACAGTGACACTGACAGGTTTGTCTGTAGTAAGATTTCTCACATTTCTGCCTCATAATAGAAGAAAAATTATTAGTTTCTAGAAGTTTTGGGAAAGACATAGTATTGTATCCTTATAAGTTATTAAGGGAAGCTGTATTAAAAAAAAAATGTTTCAGTCTTAAAATATTTTGTTCTATGGTCATGGCAGGGGGGAACAGAATTAATTGTTTTTCTGACATGAAAATTTTCTTTTCTCAGAAGCTCCTCTTGATTGATTGATTGATTGATTATATATTCCAATGATAACCTTTGAAATTATAGCTTTCATGAGACCATATGCAAAAGAAGAGTCTCCCTCACCTGTAGCTTGAACTGGTCAAAAGAAACTTCTGAATCCTAAACCAAAACTCTTCCAGTTGACTTGGAAGCTCATACATGCAGCAGAACACCAGGCTGGTGAGCTCTTTGCAGCCTGTGTTGCCAAGGAGACGAGGAACTGGTTTTGGAAAGCAATGTTTAGTACATTTATATAACAAGGAGTTGCAGGTTTCAGTGCTGCAAGTGTACAGATTTCTGCAGTAATATATATCGGATATATTTGAGATGGCTGTTTTTTTACACAAAAATAACCCCAAAAACAACAACAACAAAAAGCCCAAAACCAAACAAAAACCAACTAACCAAACAAAAACATGTACAGGAAAATAAGTGAAAAAATATTTGAGACACTGTTAAGAGAATTTTTTTTTAAATCTATATTTATTTATTTATTGTTCTGACTTGCATAATCAGTAGCACTGAAGGAGTCAAAAGGTTCTGAAGACAAGAACTGATGTAGTCTCAGCCAGGCCCACACAAAACAGTGCCTGAAGGTTGTTCAGTGCTCCAGACCCATTCATGTGGCCAGCCAAGAGCCAAGAGGCAGCAGCCATCTGTCCAGTGAGGATTCTGAGCCATGAAGATGCCTTCTTCCTCACCCAGAAAGTAAACTGAGGCAGGGCTGGCTGGGACAGAATGGTTGCAGCCCAGTGTTGACAAGCTGAACTGTTTTCTTGCCTATCCTCAATGTGCAGGTGCATTTGATGGCCAGGGGTTTTTCAAGGAAACCATTTTTCTTCTAAAGCATTTGCTCTCGCTCTGGTTCAGTTTTGTCTTGCTTTTTACATTTCAACTGCCCATTTTGACAGTATTTTTAGAAGGCTACACTTTTCCCTTTTGGCTGAAAGAAGTTGTAGAGTTTTTTAGATTATATTCATGAATTTCCTGATAAATAGATTTTAAAATCCCTAGCATAGTGATAACTTCTATTTCATTTAACATGAAGTAGTAATACAATGACATTGAAACAGAATTTTCTAATTTGTTTGACACTTCAAACAGAAATATATATTTAAAAGCTCTCACTTTTACCACTAATCAATTTTATAGTTAAATTGAGACCTTTGCTGAAATATTTACCAAGAAGTTAATTCAGAGAAATTAGTTTTGCATTTAGTTCCAAAAATTACTGTCATTGTGGGACTACAAAACTGCTGGTCTAAAAGTTTTTGTGAGTATTTATTTCATACTAGAATGTACTGGCTGCCATATTAATAAAGTCACTATAGAAATAAATGGGATCAGTTAAATGTATTCAATTCTTTATAGAGGTACACAAGATTCAACCTAACTATAGGAAGCACAAATTTTCTTAAAATTGGCTACTAAAGCTAAAATTAGTAACAGCATATGTCCACACTTTGCTGCTTCCTATGTTTGAGAAAAACTGACATTACTTTCTGCACCCTAAAATCCAGATTTGCAAACAAAATAAATCAGTCCTTCTATCAAGTTGTGCATTTGCAGAATAAGACACTTCCACTACATTAATTCTTGGTATTTAAATACCCTAATGAAGGCAGGAGCCAGATACTGTAGAAGCACATTCAAAATAACAGAATCTGAATCAAAGAATTTACAGACCAGCAGAGAGTGTCATGGACAAACACCGGAAGAACAATTTCCCTAGTATGTTATTTGTCCAGTGGCAGGAATAGGAAATCCTTGGGCATCATAATCCTCAGGTGATTTAAAATAATTAGAAATCATTCAGATGCATATTGCTAGTTCTGTGTTAAAGGAGTTGAGCACAACAGAAAACAATGTTGGTCACAACCTTTGTAAAATAAGCTTATACAACTAATAACACCTTGTTGAGGACCAATGGTTTTTAAACCATTTAAAACCATTCCTAAATTGAATGGTTTTTATTTAATAATAAGCTCTTTCCATTGTTGAAACCAAAGAAAAATATATTTAGATATGAGAATAGGTGTGCTACATGCTGAAAGGCACAAACCAGTATTTCCTGGAACTAGTTAAATAATAGTGGACAAAGCTCAACTTCTATATAGTGCAATAAGGTCTCCTTAAATCCAAGTTGTTGCTAAAAATTGTCTAACTTTGGAGCTCTTTGCTCCTCTAATTCTGTGGCTACAAATTATAGATTGTTTCCAGTTTATTGAATGAATCTAGAGTTATATTTTCTGTTATCTTAAAGAGATTACATTGGCGGTAACCAAGAAGAAGACTTTGTTTACCTCACTCTGGCTGCTGTACTCTAAATTTGAAGCTTCTAGAAAGGAGAAGGAAGGGGGGAATTGCTTATTTTCTCAGGAGCAAGCTCATCTCTGCACAACTTTTTAAATGCAGATGGAAAAGACGAGAAGTGGTGAGCAGCATGATTACAGACTGGGATATTCCTGAGAGGACACAGCTACTTGCCTGCAGCATTGCCTACAGATTCAAAGCTGAGCTCTGGAGGAAACAGATCAGAGAACAATTCCTGGGAATGGGGAGAAGGCTTCAAGGCTAGGAATGGGGAGAAGGCTTCAGCCTTTATTTCAACCCCCAAAGTCACTGGCGGCTGCTGATTTTGGAAGGAATTTGGAGAAAGGACTCTCATCCTGCAAGAAACATTGGTTGGGGTTGATTTTTTCATGCTTCCTTAATCCAGTATCCTGATGTTCCCTACTTCCTGAGCCATATTGTCCAACTGTGTTTACTTTTGTGCCAATGGCACAAGTAACTTTAGAATTTGGAGATTTTGTATCTTACATAAAAGAAAGTATGACAGGAAGACAGCAGAATGGTTCTGTTTCTAGATTTCAGCAAATTCAGTGTTGAGACAGGAGAGAGGCATAAGTACCAAGTAATCCCAGGCTGGAATATCAGGACACAGATATCCACAGTGTTCTACTAACATATTTGTTATTAAGCTGCTTTTAAGATTATGTTTAGAGGAATAGGAAATGATGATGCTCTGCAGTTCAACAGGCAGCTGCATCAAACAAGAGGTATCAGAGACTCTGTGGACAACTGGCTACCATCAAAAGGCTTGAAATCTGAAATTCTTACAACTAGTTCATCTGTGCAGAGCTCAAAACCGTATTCAGTGTCACAAATAGCAATGCTGTTGTGGCTGAATGGATCTTCAATACAGTTCTTGAAAATCAAATATTCTCCACCAGAATTTCTCAGTTGCCCAATATCTATTATCTGTGCATGATCGAGAAATTAGGTTTACAAACATCCTATTCTGCCAAAACTTAAAAAATGCCAAACATTTATTTCCTAGGAGAAAAAAGTGAAATTACAAAAGGTTGATTGCTTTCTATTAGCTCTTTAAACTTTCACCAACTACTCAATTATTTTTATTTCAATCAGACCATAGATACTAAATTAAGGATTTTCAGTGTGATTTTCTGAGTTTAAATTACTCTGTTTGTATCAAGCAAGAGAACAAAGTGAGACATTTGATATACATTATCAAGCAGATTAAAAAATCCTGGGCAAGGATGTTAACAAACATGCACAACACTTTCATAGATTTCTGAAGTAGACTGTAAGGAGAGAAATTTGATTCCTGCTCTTCGAGCTGACCTTTAATTTGGTGGTCACAGGAATCAGATCACCTGTGGCCTCAGTCTAGCATAGCCTTTCATCCAAAAAAGAGTATAGTAGCAAATCTTAATCAGAGTAGTAATGCACTCCCAGCTGTGTACTAAATTCTGTCTTGAAGGACCATAGGACCTAAGAAAAATTAGAATTCACCTATTTTGCATTCCTGATGGCAGATGATTTAAGGAATAGTGGTAATGAGATAATACTGGACCTGTGGGAAAAAATAAATTACTCAACAATTGAAAAACAAGACCAGAGCTTGTTACCAGGGCATTTTTTTGAAGATTGACTACATAATCTTTCTGGTAATTTGTTAACATTGCCCTAATTCTAAAGTTTTCTTCTGTTTTCCAAAATCCTGAGATTTAATAGGTTGGTTTCAAAAAATCATGAAGATTCAGGGTGAAATTTTCAACAACATGCTACTTTAATTTTAAATACTAGCACATTGATGATGTGAGATGCACCTGCAGCTATACATTGTCTCTCTGCCACTAAACCTGAAGTGCTCATTGCACTTTCAAACTTGTCCTTACACCCTGCTGAAAGTCATATTTCAGATTATCACAGGAGGAAGGCTGTTGCCTGCACAAACAGTTTTACTGGATTAGTTACTCTCTAGAGAACTGGTTTGCTTTGAATTTTTATCCAGTCAGGCTTTTCACCCCAAAGATTAGAAGAAAAAAAATGAAGTTTAATCAAGGAAAGCAAAGGCTAAAGTTCTTTGTTTCAAGACTGTAAACTTACAGAGGTGAAGGAAACAAAAAAAAAAAAAAAAGAAACAATTATAGATTGTACCTATCAGCAGTATTACACAACGAGCCTTGAGGTATTATGTAAAACATTCTTACTCAAGGAACAGCTTCAGCTCATACCACTTCATGCCCATCCTTGCTGCTGCTCTCAGTGTGGATTAGAACTAGTTTGAAGACCTGAGAAGTTCCCACGCTGCTAGAGTTCATCAAATTCTTTTGTGAGTTATTTTCTCCCTTTACTCAGAACAGAACCTTATCCCCCCTTTCTCATCTCTTCTCTGGCATTGTTATCATGTAGAAATACAGTTTCTGGATCTCCACAATAATGAGTGTTTTGACTTCTGTCCCCCCACCCTGTCTTTCAGAAGAAGCTATAACACGAGTTTTACCTTTAGATAATTAGCAAGTATCTGAAGTGCATGGGATCACCCACAGTGTTAATGCATATGAATGAGCATTGAAGGAGAAAGAAAACTTATTTCAGTGACTGTGGTTCCTCTGCATTTTTTCTTCAGAGCTCTGTCCAAGCTTCTTCTGCAGGCGCTCATGTGGTCGAAATAAAGTGTCCGCTTATCTACCTGGAAAACAGAAGGAGAATGAAGGTGCAAGAGTATTTTTTTAAGTCAGTTTAGAAGACCTGACATTCTCAGACCTGAGGTCACCAGTCTTCTCCAAAACTGACAACAAAGATGGATTAGTAGTCAACTGGAGTGCCAAAGCTCCTTGACAGTTTGAAAGTCTATTGACTATCCAGATTCAAAAGAATACAGTGTCTAGCCAAGAATTTCTTATGCATGAACAGATCACACTGTTTGGCCCCAGGAATTACAGCGAATACTGTTCAAAATCTAAACTTGTGTCTATGTCATCTTCTGTCTCATGTCATCTTTCTAAGAGATGGTGATGATGAAAGATGAAACTAGCTGCAGAAACTGGCAAAGTCATGATAGAAATCCAGAGGTAAAATATTACTTAACATGAATGGATATTTCAGGTGACCATAAACAAAAAGGGCACAAAAGGTGCTGTGGGTAAGAGCTGAGTGCAACCTTCATTTTGTTTTACAGAGCTGGAAAACTTAGTAGGAAACAGAAGAAAACAGAAGAACTCCACCCCCAAACCCATGAACAAAATAATATGAAAAGCATTTTGTTTTGGCAAAAATACATAATATAGAAAGAGTTTTGTTTTGTCAAAAATGTTTCTCTCCACTGTCTAAGTGTTTTGATTCAGCTGAGCAGCTTAGATGATGCAAGGGACTCAGGCATGTGCACAAAGAACAGCACCTTCCAGGCATATCTAAAGCAAAGCAGGGTCTGACTTAATCACCTGCAAAATAAAACCACACAATAACGTGAATACACATGTAGAGAACACTCAACTGAGAAATGTCTTCCTTTGCATGTTTCAGCTGAGGAGGCTTGTGGAAGGTTTCCAATTCAGCTTCCAAAATGTGTCCATCTAAGCCTAAATTTTTGCACAAGTTAGACTTTTAAGTGCTAGTCTTTGCTAAAAAGGATACTTGTATTTTAAAAAGTTATTTGTGTGTGTAAATGTTGTTGGCCATATTCTCACTCCAATAGGATTTAAAGCTTTGCTAGGTCAGATTTCCATCAGTAAATACTTCTCACTCAGCAAGCATTACAACACAACTAAATCCATTCTCCTTTTAAATATTCAAAGCAAGGAGAAGTTTGAGGGCAGCCCGTGGCATAGATCAAAACCCACAAATTAAGTAACTGAATGAGAAACATAGGAGGCATTTGGCAAAAATTTTCTTTCACAATAAACCACACAGAAACTTGATTTCATTTTTCAAGCAAACCTTCAGAGGTTTCAAAATCTATGTTTTTCAAAACTAAAAAGAGGTCTTGAAACAGGCTTGTTCAATCATTTGGGGCCAATAATTAATATGACAAATGCTGAAAAGTAAAGCTGGAAGACCTCCAAGTTTCAGATAAAAGACCAAAACTGCTTTTTTTTTTAATTTTCCATTGCAATTGCCATTCACTATATATTTTTTTGGCCTAAGAAAATCTTCACAGTATTTCTTAAATTTATGAAGAAATTCATACAAATTGCCATTCCTACAAACTGCTCTTTTCACTGTAGTCTTATCTCCCTTTGCAAGAAATGTAACAGTCATGAAATAACTTGCATACAATGAAGCAATGAACTCAGACCTGAGAAATATGAACAGCAGATGAGGGGGTTGTGATTGACTATATATTCAAAATACAGTGACTTGTGAAGAAGAGGCAAAAATGCTTGTAGTATACAATGTATGGGTGTTGAAAAGTAAACAAAGGTAATATACGTTGGTGCTTCGTTTGAGTTCGTCTTTTTTTTCCACCTATACCCTATCCAAACACAAGTTTATTCTATCCTGAACAACTTGGAAGTGCTTAAAGTGTTATGATTGGCCCTGTCTGGTTGAACTGTACACTCAATTCATTAGCTTTTATTTACCAGAAACACAATCATCTATGTGTATTCTACTGAATTCTTTCAAATATCAGGTTCTGCCGACCCAGCTGGGTAAGTACAGCTGCAGAAAATTATTTCTATTTTGCAGTTTGGTTCACCCAAAATGTAATATGTAACACTAGACAAAACATGCTATAACACTGTGCAATTTGGTAACAAAATAATGAATTACTAAAACTTGAATTTGTGGGTTAAATCAACAGAAATAAGTAAGCCCAGCAAGACAGCCTGAAAGAGAATTCAGAGTCGATTTGGATAGGAGTCTAGCCAAAAGAAATGGACTAGCACTTCTTCTTTGAATAACTGCACTGTCTGGCAATCCATTTAGTCTTTTTGAACTGCATGCATGTGAAACCTGTCATAATGAGGTTTGAGCCCAGGCCAGAATTTCATAGGTATTGCAAAGAATATTTAATTTACTGAATCATTGTGCAGCAACATACAACAGAAAGTAACTGAATTGCTCTCTTGATGTCTTCAAATGATGTCTGAGTGTCTCTTTAAGAACATATGCTTTGCCATAGAACCATCTTGTTACTGGAGTTAGAGAATTAAATAGTAAATCCTATGCAGGAAGTCAAACAAGATAACTTAGTGACTCTGTCTGGTTTAAAAAATTTGTAAAATGCAGGTCTAAGTGAAAGAATACCTATGGGCTGCATTTTATCAGAACGTAGTAATTGCTGTGCTGGCTGCTATAATGTGATCACATGAAAACCAGCTTTGTTTTTTGTTCTCATGTCTTGTGAGATAAGCCAGTGATTATAGGCAAAACCTAAATACCCACTACTTCTAAAAATGTGTACAGCTCTCCATCATCCTAACAAAATTAATTTTTTTTTTGGAATGGTATACACTCTGTCCCTGACTTAAAGCTGCTGTTTAGGTGTGATTATCTATTCACTTGGAATCAGTAAAAGCTAATGGAAAAACAGTGAAAAAGAGAGTAAGGGCTTCAGAAACATGAGGTAATACCAAATACTAAAAGATCCTGCAAGTCCACAACAAAATATTCTTGAGAATGTTAATGATCTTGACTCCATCCTCCCTTTATTCAGAATGGCTGCTGTGCTGATACCAAACCATGCACTGAGTGGCAAAGGGAAGGCAAAGGGAAGCACGACCAACAGCCTGCTTCCAGCTCTAGTGAGCTGTGCTGGGAATGAGCATTTGCATTCTGGTAGAGCTGATCTGCTGCAGCCTCTGAATGGAGTGACTATACAAAGCAGTCACACGGCATCAGTTTTGTACTCCGCTGCTTTCCAGGAGGGTTAATAATAAAGTCCTGAATGAAAATTAAACCAAAATAAGGAGAAGTTTTTGTGCTTTAGGGAGAATCAAAATAATGAACGGTATAGTGTGCTAGGACCACACAAGCAGGGAGAACAGCTGGTGAAATAAAGGAGATGGGGCTGAGAGGGTACAGATCTTCTGCCTAAGGAAATAAATGTGCATATTTGTTTTGGGAAACAAGATATCACAGAATCAGCTATCAAAGTCACTCAATCCAAATACCTCATTTCTGACCTTCCATTTGCTGATTTATTGCCACTGATAACTAGAACGAGAGTCCTCATCTGCAACTTCATGGTTTTCCCCTAAGAATTCTTGGCCATAAAGCAATGAGACTTTTCAACAAAATGTAGGCCCAAGTTTCTAAGTGCTCTACTGCAGTAGATCACTCCACAGAAATAACCTGATTTAAGGATTCTTTCAGGGTAAATCACACAATTCAAAAATAACCATAGTCTTAGATGAGAGTCATGATTAACAGCATCCCAGTGTCATTTGGCACTGCCCTTGTCATACCCCCATTGCAGCTCCTGTGATTTATAAGATGTGTGTCTCTGTGATCACACAGTAAACTGTAAAACACTTTCTTACATGTTGCAGAATCACACAAGCATCAAGGCTGGAAGAGGCCTTCAAATCTAGTCAAATCATCAACCCAGACCCACCATAATCACCCCTAAACCATATCCCCAAAAGCCCCATCCAGGCACCTCTTGAATACTTACAGAGACTATATCTCCCCAGATAACTAATTCCAATGCCTAACCACTCCTTTGGTGATTTTCTTTTTCAAATATCTAATCTGTACCTCTCCTGAAAAACATGGAGTTTTTTTTATTTGTGTTTTGATAATTCATCAAATAATTTTAAGGGTTCAAATAGGTTTACTCTCACTGTGTTTTTTCTGCCCTCTTGTTTTTTCTGCCAAAATTAATGTCAGTTCACTTCAGATGGTGATGAAAGATGGTTAAAAATTCATAACAATAGAAATAATGCCAGAAGAATGTGCTTGTGAAGTAGGAGTGGCTACCCAGCAGCAGAGGCAATTCATACAGAGCTGTCAGGTGTTGTTCCAGTGAGACAGAAACTCTCGTTATTGACACTTCCTTTCTGGCTCAGAGAAGTCTGCCTTAGGTGGATTACATAAAAAAGCCCAAGAGGAAAGTGAAGCAGGTTGGGCAGCTTGGCAGACGCTGAGAGGGGCGTGTGCGTGCTCATTCCTCAGCGCACGTGTGTGACGGGCACGAGCGTGCAGATCCCTGGGTGGATGTCTCCTTTCCCAGAGCATTGTTCAAGTGTAGGAGGGAAAGGGCACTGCCCACGCTCCCCTCCCAGGACCTGACCCGGTGGCAAGGGCCTTGCATTCCTCAGCTGAGAAGTGCGTCTGTTTGCCTGAGCTGAGCCAGATGAAAGCAGCGCTACCAGGCTCCAGCTTTGCCTCAGGCCCTTGCTTCTGAAAGAGCCAACCCTGCTGTTTCTCTTTGGGGCTTATTTCTGGTTTGAGAAGAATTGGCTAAAAGGAAAACCTTCTATTTTTCATTTGCCTTTGTAGTTTAGTAAGGAGACAACATATATTTTTCATTTGAAAATTCATTTATTTAAAATATGGCAAGACTTTGAATTTTATGCTTGAAAATCACAATCAAATCCCCCTCAGACAAGTTGATGCTTTCAAGAACTGGAATATGTTTAGAGTAAGACAGCTTCTTACAATTTCATTTATAAGCAAGAAGAGGATTTAGAAAACTGTTGGTCCCATAATTCAGTTGCGTTGGAGAGTAGCATTAGGCAGTGGTATTCCTAATGGTATCCCTGATGAGCTACTTGGGCAAATCCTTTTACTTCACTGTGTATCCAGCTTCTAAGAGTGATGCCTTTCTGTATTGTGGATTGGGCAGTGGGCACTTTCTCATACATATATATTTTGTACTATGTTTAGCACGGTTAGTCAAAACATATCAATGTTTTTGTACTAAATGCTAACACAGTTTCTCTGAAGAGGCTATCACTGAAATATTGAACATACTAATATCTTTCTTGATATGATCACCCTCTCGGGAAGAAGTCTCTCACCTAAAAGCTGAATGTCAGGTCCCATGCATGGAGTATGAAACTCTCATTGTTTCCCAAGATTACTCTCCCAACCAGACCTACCTGTTATCATTGTGCTGTGCAGTTCTGAAGCATCTCTGGCATATTCTGACAGCCATCTGCTAGACACTGTTGGCAACCTGTTAACTACATGCATTTAGAATTTTAAGTCATAACAGGGGGAAGCCAAGAGACATTAATGCAGTGAGGAGATGTGCAATCCTTCCCCTATTAGTTTTGTTACTTTCTTTATGTGGCCTAATGGTGCTCTGATGCAATTTGTAAGTTTTGCAATGCAGAGCTGCCAACACAAAACATATGAAGAGATAATTGTGGGAGAGATTAACAGAGCTCTCCACATACAGAAAAGTGCACCTCAATGTTGGGTTTTCTCTATATATTTATTTCCTATAAGAACTGTTTATAAACACTTTTAAAAACACCCAAAATTCTCAACATTTGATTAGAATCATAGTTCCATAGAACAGCTTGTGTTGGAAGAGATCTTAAGATCTGGGATGACCTGGCTGCTCAAAGCCCCATTCAACCAGGCCTTGAACACTTCCAGGGATGGGGCACCTAGGGCTTCTCTGGGCAATGTCACCCCCCTCAAAGGGAAGGACTTCTGCCTAATATCTGACCTACACTTATCCTCTTTCAGTTTGGAGACATTCCCCTTTGTCCTGTCACCACATGACAGAGAAATAGTAACAAGTCCCTCTCCAGCTTTCTTGTAGGCCCTCTTCAGGTATTGGAAGGCAGCAATTAGGTGTCTATATTTTTCACCCATATGAACATAAGCAAAGCTTTTTTTTAACCTGTATTTTATTCATCACAATCTCAGGGCATTCTAAAGTTAATCCTCTGTTTCTGAGACCAGATGGATATTTTTTTTTAAACATTGGAAGAAACCGAGGCTGAGTCAAATGGTTTCAGTGGCTTTTTGTTCTTTTCTAGCGTTGTCTGGAAGCAATTTTCTCAAGCTTTGTAATTTATTTGTCATCTTCCTCAAAATCCCCACACAAGAAAGAATGAGAGCCTTTCTTTGGAATTAAAAACAAACAGAAGAAACCTTGACATTAGATTTTTATACATATTTTTCATATCCTGAGTGTAATAAATAGGTGTTTTTAGTACCAGTGGTGGGGATCTTGGGGAAAATAAGTTATGACTGAAATCTTGTATTCTGGAAAACAGAAGTGATAGTTTGGTTCTCCAGGGATTCAGTCACACATTACCTACTAAAATTCAAGCAGCCTCATATTTTTCTGTTGTAAAATCTGACATATAAAAGCAGAGTATGTATTCCAATCTTTAACCTGGTGTAAATGTTGCTTCTATGCTCTCATACCAACAAAGTAACTCTGCAATAAAAATAAAATCCAACAACATTTTTATTTTTTACAAATGTCATTTTCTTATGCTTTGTTTTTTTCACAGTCTGTGTAAAGAGGTTAATGTTCTCACGAACACACAAGAAAATTAAATGTTGATACTATAGGAACAAATAAGAGACAGAAAAAGTAAATTCAAAGCGGAAAGTTCCTGAAAGAGAAATAAAAAACCAAACCAACAAAACAACTTGTCTTTACTTGTTCTTTCTTTTTTCACTTACTCTTTTTTTCTATTTTCTTGATCCAGCTCAAATGCTTCCACTGGGCAGAGCTGTGGCAGGATGATAGAGGGCATAAAACTGCAATGGTTCCAATTCATTCTTGCAAAATAATCCATATCTTCAACTGCATCTGGAAACTCACATGGACATTTGTGACAATTCATTTTGGCCTGTATGCTGTCAAAATGCAATGGTTAAGTGTCAGGTGTGACATTCTGTACCAAGAATGGGTTCTGGATTGATTTAGATTCAAAGGTTCATAATATGTGCAAACAATCTATCTCAAAAGGGAAAAAGCCCTGTCTGTGTTCAAAGTAGACCAAAGCCATTTGTAAGCCAAAGATGGGAATAGCTTTCCCCAGAAATACTAGAATGTGATAATTTTACAGCACCCTGGCCTCAACACTAGAGTATTTGGTAAACATAAGTTATGTAAAACAGAAACATTGAATAAGACAAACAGGTGGAGTCACTACATATATACAATTTCTTCCTACAGCTCACTGAGATTACCTCAGGCTGACTGGACTGAATGCCTGCCAATTAGCTAAAATCCATGCACAAGGATGGATATGATCACTCTCAAACACTACAAACAAACATTGGGATTGAACTAATTTATTGTTATTTTATATTCAATTCCAGAAAAATTCTAAATAAAACTATTTTGTGTTATATGAATGGAGCCAATAAAGTGAAGTTCTGGAATATTATAATAATCACAATCTTTAGACAGTTCATTGCATCATAACGTCTTTCTCATGGAAAGCATGAAAAAGCAACAAGCTGCATCGGGTAATTTAAAAAAAATGAAGAAGAAACCGCAACCTAGGTTAAGTAATTGGAAACTATTTTTTGTATTATTTGTGGCTGTGAAGAAAGGACAAGAAAGCTGGACGCACTTTCAGTGCCTCAAGTGGGCCGGCAAGAGACCTGGGGGGATATTTTTACAAGGGAATAGGACCAGGGGAATGGTTTTAAATCAAAAGAGGAGAGATTTAAATTTTAAAAAGGAGAAATTTAGGTTAAATATGATGAAAAAATTCTTCATTGTAATAGCGGTGAGACACTGCAATAAATTGCCCAGAGACCTTGTGGATGTCCCATCCCTTGAAGTGCTCAAGGCCAGGCTGCATGAGGCCTTGGTCAACCTGAACTAGTGGAAGGTGACTCTGCCCATGGCAGGGGCATTGATATTAAATGATCTTGAAGGTCCCTTTGAACCCAAACCATTAGTTTCTATGAAACTAATGAAAATTCTATTGAATACATAATCCTGAGATGTATCTAGAAACACATTTTTCTAGAAAATATCAAATAGTCCGTGAAAGAATTCACCTGGAAAGTTGTGTGAAGTTCTCACTTTTTTCTCCCTTAAAACCATGAGCATTCTGGAATTTTCCTCCATTACTGAAACAAGTAATATTTTTGTCTCTCACTAAAAAGTAATTTTTATAACTGAAATTTAGGTGGAATTATACAGTTGGTTTTACATATCTGACAGCATAAAAGCATATCAATCTCTTGTTGTTGCATGTCATGCCATCCTTTTCACAAAGGAATCAAAAAGTGGTTACAATGCCTACCTACACCACTCCTACTGGGATCCTCTTTTAGAGTCTTGTACCTCTGCTGGTTAGAAATCCTATTCTAATCTCCCGCCTAAGCTTTTCATGACAAGTTTAATAGGTATTCTCTTTCTGGCCCACCCATGCATTTATAGAGAAAACCTGTTATTTCTTCTCAGTCTTCACTTTGCTAGGGTGTACAGGCTGAGCCTTTTTTTCTTATTTTATCTAAATCTCTCCATGTCCTTGACTACCACTGCAGGCCTCCTTTACATCTGCATTTCACTTGAACTAATGCACCTAAAAACATAAGGGAGCAGAACTGCACCCAATTTTCTCGATGAAGGCTTCCACAGGCTATCTTTTCCAGAAGAGACCTCTCTGGATACATCTTGGCTTTTCTTCATAGCCACGACAAGTACAGGACTTGCAGTCCAATTAACTAACCTATGCTGATTTTTTTCCTCTACTTTCTTATAACAAGATACTGCCTATCCATATGGCAGTGGTTATCCTCATTATTAGTAGTAAGATGAAATATTATATCCATGTAATGTTTTTATTTGTACATAAATGTGCATTTTATTTCTTTATTACTTTTTAAGGCACATTCCTGATTCTTGAAGATAACTGTAGAATAATTATCTAGCTGTATAAAAATTCCTCTTTTTCTACATGGAGTAAAATGGTTACAATATTTTTTTTTAATTTTAAAAAACTTAATTTTTGGTCATATAAAGTTCAGTATTTCCACCATTTTGTCCTACACAACCAGAATTTTCCAGGGGCATGAATTTGAGTCAGTAAAATCTTCATGTAAATAAGACATTTTAACCTGATAAAATCTGTAAGTTTTCCTTGATCTACTGATCCTACTGTTGTTTGCTATTTACCTGTATATTTAGTTAAAATAATTCCTTAATGGAGAACTGCTGTATCTGTGGGCCCTCCATTTTAACCCCTTAACTTCTAGAAGCTGTTGTTTTAGTTTCCTTGATAAATCATTGTTTCATATACGGTGTTGGCTCATATCCCAGTGCTAAGTTCAAAATTAATGATTCTGGGTTGTTTAGGCTGCTAACATATTCATCTTCTGCTTCACTGTTGGCCATTGAACATTTCCAGATATGTGAATCCAATGAAGAGAGAAAGCAAGCAGCAATGAATAAGGAAGCAATAAGGCTTACAATAATAGCATGAATGTTTTGGAAAAGCCACACACCCATTTTGCATTCAGAGCAGAAATCACTTATGGGCAATCATAAGTAATTTTGTTGTGTAATTTGTTTATTCATAAAATGTCTTCTTGTATACAAGTTGTCAGGAACTACACAGAGGCTTCAGCCAAAGGGCTACCACTCTTTAAACAGGAAGCAATTGTGCTTGGTTTCATTCTTTGACACTCTTCCTAATCTACTCCAGATCTGACTGGCTCCAGACCCTGAGTTTTAAACTTGACAAACACTTCAGCCTCAGGCTCTTCATGGGAGAAGAGAATTTTCTTTTTAAAATAAATTTTCTTTTGTTAAATTTCTCTGTCCTATGAAATTATTTCCTGAATTTAATAATGAGAGAAAAGAAAAATCTTTTATCAAGACAGAGTTCTTTCTGTTATGAACATTCATATATTTATTCAAATATGTATCCTAGCAAAGATGATTACTCTGTAAGGTTTAAATATTGTAGTGCAAATATTATATGCAAATAGAGTAGACAAAAATCAAGAGGCAATGGCTTAAATATATAGCCATCTTTTCATCTGTAAAACATTGTGTTCATCTGAAAATACTTAAATTTGAGTCATTTATCTGTGTAACAAAGTTCTTGTAAAGAGAAAATTCAATACACTGCCTCTATTTTATCACATTCCACAACAAAAAAATAATGAAGTGCTAAACTAACACAGCTGTCTAAAATCAGGTCATGGTAGGAGGTCTTAAGCTTATAGCAGCTTTCTAGCCTGTAAGACACTGTGCCAGAAATTCTAGATCTGGTTCTGCTGTGATCTGAAATTTAATTGTGTGGCTGTGGCAAAAGTACTTCTCACTCATTCAGCCACTCTTCTCACTCTAAGCTTCTTCTGCAGTAAACCAGGTAACAGTCATATAACAGTGATATCAAAGTGTTCTTGCTTTGATAGCAGCCCTTGCCATAATGATTTAAGGGCCACATTAATTATGAGCCATTTCTGGGGGTCTCCATTGAAGTGTATTGCCCTTGGGAGTTTTATAAGTTTCAGAAACCATTTATGACTGAATCTTGCTAAAATGCACACCAAGGTATAAAGCAGATTATTCATTTAGCAAAGTCTTTCCTCTAGATTATTCCCAACAATGATTATATATTAGAACACTGTACAGTGCTGACAATGAAGTTGTCTTCACACCAAACACAATGAACTATGTCAACAAAGAATGAAAGTGCAGAAATTATCAAAAAGAAAAGAAAAAATAAAATTAGTTTGAATAGTCAGTTTCCACAGAAGTCACACAGCCTCCCTCTGGAAAACTACTTAGATTTTTAAAGAATGTCTAAAAAAGCCGATCTCCCCAACACATTGGAATTGTACAGCTTTATTAGAATTGAACATGTCTCTAGCCAGAATTTTTTATCCATGTATTTCAGATATTAAGAAAACTGTTGGTAGCTTGATTTTTCCATGTTAAAGGTGGGAGAACAGAGACACAGAACAATTAAAGAGAACTTCTCCCCATGTTCACCAGAGTCAATGCTGAAGGTGGAGATACAGTCTGTTCTGGTGGTGGTAGAGGTGCTGAAGGTGGAGATACAAGTTCTGTGCTCCAGGACTCTGCCTTTCTGCCAAAAACTGGATGGTCATAAGGTTTTTTCAACACTGTTTAGAAGATCTACATAGACAAATTAGTATTGTAACAGTAGAACTAAAATGAATGGGGGAAAAAATGGCTTGTCTAACACATGCATACCTTTTGACTGTCTTCAAAGGAATGAAAACCATGAATACCAACAGTGACCAACAACTTTTCTTTCAGATATTTTTATTAAAATGTTGAAATGACAAGTGGCCTACAAGGAGTAAAAATAGAAATAAAGTGAATTACTGAATTACTCCTAAGTTCTATGAGCACTGCATCCACATCTCTTCAGATCCTTCTTGAGCAAAACTACATGGGGCTCAAATGCTCCTCACCATCTGATATTGTAATAACCCTCATTTAGAACATATCGAAAGACACATATTTTATTGCCACAGCTGAGTTACATGAATAAAGAAAATGCAATATACTGGGTACCAGCTATACTGAACAGGGTAAGGTATACTGGTAATGGGTACCGGTGCACTGAACAGTTCATGAAACAGATACACAGCTCAAAACCAGCACACCTATAGAGTTTGCAAAGCAAAGTCTTTTACTGCACAGTTCCTCAGTTCCTCAGTTCCTTTTGATTCAGTATCTTTCACATGCTTGTTACAAGTGTTATTCAATTGCTTTGTTTATTGACTCATTAGTTGGAATTGGTGCAGTGAATTCCATATCAGTTTCATGAAGACTTTTACCCAGTTCAGTATGGTTGGGTCCCATTATATTACATTTTCTTTATTCTACTGAATATGACAAATTTGGTAAATTTATTCAGTGTACTATATCAACTCAATTATATGTTTCATCTCTTTCTTTGTGAGCTATATTTTTCTTGGAACATGTCATATAAAAGCTCAGCATTGTCACACTTACTGCTTGTATAACTTGCAATGTGTTACGCATCCCCAGCAAGTTAATCTGTAGCCTGCCACTTTCTTTCTCTGCTGCAAGGGCATTTTATCATCTTTCCATATAAAAAGGAACTTAATAGGTTTTTGATTAACAAGTCATTGTACATTGTTTGAACAGCTGTGAAGTCTGAATTAAAAATCTCTATTTTTTTTAAAGAAACAATTTATTAATGTCACTCTAGTGCCAAGTCTACTTTCTTTTAATGTTATAATAACCAAACAAAAGTAGAGGACTGAGACAGTGAGACTAGAGTATTTGGAAATGTGAAAAAGTCAGGAACCCAAAGGGTTACCTCTCATTCTGAGGTCAGGAACCGTTCCATCGAGAGCGCTCAAGAGTTGCAAGCCTGAAACACCTCTTACATTTGTCTATCACAAAGATTAAATTCCTTGCAATAATCTCAATGTTTGTTTAATATTTACCATCTTTGTCTGGAAATACCTGTGCTTCCTGAATTTGTCTAGAAGATGCCTTCAAGGAGGAAGATTAGCAGATTAACCAGTAATCTTGATTTTCCTCAGGCTGCTCAGATTACAGGACTGCTGCCTAAACAGGGGAGGTGTTCTAACCAGACAGCAGCATCTGATAACAATTAGGTAAACCAAGATCTTGTATGTGAAATTACACAGAAGTTACTCCTGCTGTTAAACAGATCTGTGGCAATTGCATGGAGTTACTTTGTTGCCCTAAGCACAGTGTTGCTATTAAGTGCATGGAGGATTTTCTTTTTTTAATATATGGACTGACACTTATAAAGAACCAAATAGTTGTCAGAATGAAACAGATCAAGTTGCTTATAAATTTAGCCAGAATTTACAACCTTAATGATTGTATTCAAATTTATTTTCCTTTCCTCGTTGCTTCATGTTTGACCTTCTTTTTTCCATTTGAAAAAAAAAAGAAAAATGTCTAGCTGTTTCTTTCAATATGGCTGAAGAAATGTAATCTTTCTTCTTTTACTCAACACTTGAGAATGTTTCACTGATGAACTCTATTGCCTCGAAACTTCCAAGCACAAACATAAAACTTGGCAGAAGCAAAATAAATTAACCTGTTAGGGCAGCTTATGTCATTACAGCTATGCTGCTTTGGGTATTGATTAGGTCAGACCTACTGCTGATACCCCATCCTCCCTGTGATGTGTGCCCCTGGGAGGCAGCCTGCATTTCATAAGGGGACCCCATAATGCATAAAAAACATCAGAAAATGCTTTATATGTACTAATTTTAATCAGAGGTACTGCAGCACTTGCTGATTAAATGGTTGTGCAGTCTGAAAGCATGTGCAGCCCTGGCTCATGCTGCTCACGAGGTTTTGATATTGTTGGCTTGTGTAAAAGAGTGCCCTTGAGGAAGTACAGCATGTCCCACACAGCTGTAGTCCAATCTGATGGGATAAACTATGGAATGCATATTGCCAAAGCACTTTATGAAAGCCAGTGCCTCTTGTATCTGGGTTTCTAAGAAAAGTAAAGTGCAAATGTATTTCCAGTTTTATTAAGGTTAGCAATTAATGATGACACCCACAAACTGACGGTGATGGCCAGAGTCCAGTGCAGCAAGCCCTCCCACTGGCAGAGCACCTTGGGAGAGGAATTCAGGGTCACATCCTTTGTGCTTGTAGACTTTCTGTCAAGCTTTCAGCAGGGCTTACACAGGCAAAGCTTCCCTTGCTATACAGCTCACAACAAATGGAAACGGTGTCCTCCAGAAAAGCCGTTAGACCCTCATTAAAACCTCTAAATTTCAGTTCGTTATTTTGCTGGATTCACAGTGGACAGAACTACAAGACATACCCGTACCAGCCCCTGTAATCAGCCCTGGTGAGGCCATGGCTTAAATCCTGTGTCCAGTTCTGGGCCCTTCAGAGCAGACAGTGAGGTGCTGGAGCAAGTCTAAGAGAAGGGCAATAGAGCTGGGGAATGGTCTGGAGCACAAGTTCTGTGAGGAGCAGCTGAGGGGGCTGGGGTGGTCTAGCCTGGAGAAAAGGAGTGTCAAGGGTTACCTTATAACTCTTTACAACTGCCTGAAAACAGGGTGTAGCCAGGTGGGGATCAGCTTCTTCCCCCTGGTGACAAGTGACAGGCCTCAAGGTGTGCCAGGGGAGGTTGAGTTGGGACATTATGAAAAATTTCTTCATTGAAAGGATAGTCACACATTGGAACAGGCTGCCCAGGGAAATGGTGAAATCACAGGCTCTGGAAGCATTCAAAATATGTGTGGATATTGCACCTTGGGGCACAGTTTAGTGGTGAACATGGCAACACCAAGTTACGGGTGATACTTCATGATTTAAGAGGTCTTTTCCAACCTTAATGATTCTGTGGTTCTATGAATGCTGCCTGCCTAAAACAGGCTCTCCTTGGAATGTCCCTGGAGAGCCTATTTGGAATTAACTTCCTTTAGAGGAAAGCTACCACCTGTCCTGGCTCCTGTAGGGACTAAAGAGCTGCATCTGCTAGCATGAACCAGCAGAACTTCATCAGCACCTTTTTGAAAGGTTTTGTGTTGTCCTAAAAAGATCTCTCACACTATGAGAGAGATTTATAAACATTGTCTGATGAATAATCAACATCTACTACCATTTCTAGCTTCCGAAAATTTCATTTTTATAGAAATTCAGAAATTTTAATTTGGGCTAGGGTTGTGGTAAGGCAATGCTGACTAAGGCAATCTTACCTTTTCAGGGGGCAAGGATAAATCAGCATGGTATATTCAATAGCTGCATTTATACTTCTTTTCTGAAGGCCACTTTCTGATGCCACCCAGAGCCCTAACACTCCTATTCTCTTAACCAGCTGTCCCACAACTTCTTCCTTTTATGCTTTACTTTTTTGAACCTCTGCACATCTCAGCTCAGCCACTTTAAGACCAGCTGTAAAGCATGGAGTGATCATATAAACTCTACAGTAGATGGTCCTGCCTAAAACCAGTTTTTTAATTACACAGATAATAATAGATTTTGTTTAAATGTCAGTATCATTCCCCAAGCATTCACAGATTATTTTTTTTTGAAAAATTAAGAGACCATATCCCCCCTTTGCATTTCTGAGTTGACAGCAGTGTGACCTACAGCAATTACCAAAGCCCCTGCCTGTGCCTAGCTGGGGAGCTCAGAAAGCAATCATACCCCTATAAGCAGGAAAATAAGAGAGCCTACTGGAGGCCCTTACATAAATCTGTTCCTGCGGTAGATTTATAAAATCAATTTACAAAACACAGTTATACAAGTGTGTTTTTTCAGGCTCTGGTTTCTGAAAAACACTTTCCAAAAGGGAATTTCAGTCGGTACTGAACAGAGACAATAACTTAGAGATGTTATAATTTCACTTTATTCCACCTCAGTTTATGGAGTGTACAGTTTATGTAGTACTGTTCCACAGTGAACTGCAATGTTCTTGTCCAGTGGGTTATGGCAAAGCTGACCCATCCAATCTCATGAGAAGTCTGAAAACTTCATATCTACTGTCTGTGTGCTGGTTGCTCAACTCTGCACTGTTTAAGTCTCAATAGCCAGTCCTCTCCTGCTATTGATCCCATTTCAGGGAAATCTGAAAGAATTAAAACATACACACAGTTTGCTCCCAGTGGAGTGTATGGGCCAGGGCAGATCTTGCCCCACAAGTGTGACGCTGTGCAGAACTTCGTGTTGCACTTTACAGTGAATGGGGTGTGCAATCACTGCTCTAACACAGCCTTTGGTAAATGGCAAAGAAAATGGTGTTAGATTCTGACAGTTTGTGTACACAATACCCTCATTAAGCACTGGAAAAATAAAATTCCTCACCTGATCCACAGACAGGGGGAATTTTGCTTGCAGATTCATGAGGTCTGAGAAAGAATACTCCAAAGGACTCAAAAGAAATAACTTGTGGAGTAACAGGTTACTATCTGAAAGTATGTAGGAGACACTGACTGGGTAAATCTGCTCACTTCAGTTTAGGATCTGCTTTTCTAATTTGTCAGCATTGTAGAAGTATCTGGGAGAAGAGCAGCTAGGGCTGGAAGAGTACAAAATCTAAATTCCAGCTATCAATGATATTTTCACACAGAACACACGGTATAGTGGCTTTTTTTTGTTTTTTGGAGGGAGAAAATATTGAACAAAATAATCCAGCAGGGAAGACTGAATATTACAAAAAAGTGTGTAATAATTAACTGGCACCGGTTCTGCAATAATTCCCATTACAAGCTAAATTTATATTTGTGTCCCTTTTTTTTGATGCAATCCATGAATATCAAAGTGAGGCTGAAGTGGTTCAAACCTTCATCAAAAACTAAATATTGTATTAAATATGCTAGTGCTGACAGCTGTCGGGTATAAAATCACAGAGCACAATACCCTTTGCAATAAATCATTTTTATACTTAACCTGTTTGAAAGTGATAATGAATCCATATGACATCTGACATTAACAATGAAATAACATACTGAAATAAATGCCAAATGCTCACATAAAATTTTAGCGTTCAATTGTATCACAGACTGTTTGAATACTTTCAAAAAGCAATTGAGGAAGGCGGGATATGTTTTGATTATCCTGTGAGGAGAAAAAGAAGTAGCATTCAAATTATTCAAAGTGTATGATTCACTTAGGTTTAAATTCAAGACTAACAGCTGGCCAGTTTATTTGACCTGAAACTTCCAAGGAAATACTTTTAGCATACTTTATAGCTCTGATAAAACTAATGGCATTTTTGATGACATGAGTATTTTTGCCCAGATCATACTGCACACATACTGCCCACACAAACTTCTCTTAAGGTTTATCCAAGCAATCAGTGCTCAGAACAAATAGCAACTTTGACTGAGAACATTTCAAATGATGTCATATACGGTCTAGCAGCTGCTGTACGACTAATACCATAAAATAAATACCAACATCTTTTATAGTGATCTTCTTTCATGGATTTTGCAATGAAAGACAAGCACTGGCTGCTACATTTGCCCCCTGCTCATGTGCACAAGCACTTCAGTGGTGGCTTATCTTGTCATTGCAGGAGACAAAGCAAACAGCAGGTGGAGGGAGCCAGTGCTGCAAGCAACCAGGCTCTAGAATTCTGCTTAGCAATTTCAGGCATCAATATGAACTGAATGCTTGAACCACCCTGACCCAGCTAGACTGTTGGAGCACAGACTGGGAAAGGCATGTGAGCTGTAAATCTTGTCTGTTTTTCTCAGCTATCCAAGGAAACTACGTGTCTCTCTGTATTAGCTCGGCCTCTCACATCTCACTGCACCTTCATGGCCTCTGCAGTGCTGGTAGCATGACATCTTTGAGTCTAATAATAAAGAACTTTGCCTCTTGAGTTCTAGCATAAAAATCTGGTGGGTTGGGTGTCAGTAATTTCAAATTAAATTGGTCAGAGCTGAAGGTAGCAAAAGCAGCAAGTATTAAAGTTCAGTTCAATTAACAGAGCTTCCTCTGAAACAGTTTTAGGGCAACTGTGTTATTCTTGTTCAATCTTAGTCTTCATCTGATTTCAGTATTAGTTTTTATGAGTGGGATGTCTTTTTTAAACAGTCTCCACTTTGTTATCTTTTTATTCATGTGAAAGATATTTTATACTGTCTCTTGAAAAGTTATTCACATCTACTTCTTGTATAGCAGGCAACCATCACATAGTTCCTCCTATTCAACTGCAATGTTTCTTGTGCAGTGTATTCCTGGATTTGTTTCCTTAGACAGACCAGGGCTGGTCTCTAATATGTTCTTCCCCTTTACTGAAGAAGGCCTTGTAATCTTTAATCTTCTGCAAGGCAGCTCTCTATTTTCCATTCCCTTTCCTATCCCTGTGGTTTATCTTTCCTGAAGGTTATAGCATTCTCCAGAGATTTAGTCAGGCAGTGGTAATAAAGATCAGTCTGATGAAATTAGGTCAGATATCTGTAACTTTTAGGATTAGCATAACAGATGCCATCAAGTGAGTTCATGCATAGGTACATGGCAGCTGATGATCTGCAAACCAGTATTGGGTTTCTTGATATTAATATTCTCTTCTTGTTCCCTAGTGCCCAAGGAATGCTAGTCCATGTATAGTCCTTCTCTGAACCCTTGTGTCCTTGAGCAACTTGATAACCAGGGAGATGGATAAGCAGCACGTCCCCAGCAATTTCCTCAAGTTTCTGGAGGGTGAGGGCTGGCATCAGACTCATTCTGAAACTGCCCTGAATCCAGAGAGTTGATCAAAGGATATAATCACCAGCACGACACACTCAGAGTAGAACTTGACCAAATATTATGTGATAAGTCCCTTTATGAAAGAAAGAATGCTTAGAAAGGCCTTAAAAAATGTCACATATAAAGCCAGGTCATGGGTAGAACTCCTGGACTTGTCAGATTTTTCCTGTATCTACCTTTCCAAAAAGCAGGGTATGAACACACGGCTACTGTCAAACCAAATTTACAGAACAAGGCGCTCTCTGAACACCTGCTATGGTCTTCCTGCTCATCTAACCCCTTCCACAGCCTTTTAAAAAAGTCTTTTCTAACTTCTCTCAAACATCCCTATCAATGTAGTTATGTTCCCACACTACTGTCATTAAACCTGCTGTTGTTCCAGGTCAACACCTCCTAACAGCTAATCCAATTCCAGTTGCTCTGAGTAAATAATTTTGCTACTCTGTCTGTCCCTTGGATCATTCTTACCTCACTAAGGAAGTTAAGACTTTAATAAATTGAAGTCCTGCGGCTTTTAAATTGATGGATGAGCCTTTGTTCTCATTCCTAAATAAATCTCACTTCCAATTTTGTGTCCATAACTGAACTGGAACAGCAAACTATGAAGAATGGCTCCTCAGGTGTCCAGGCTGTGGATTATGAATTTGCCAGGTAAGAATAACTGAAACATGGATAGAATCAGGAAAGTCTACTTGAAGTGTATGCAGCACATCCACAAGCGAGGTAACTTAAACAGCTGTGTCATAAACATTTTTCTGGATTAAAGTTCTGTATATAAAACTGATATATACAGAACGCAGTTGTCTAGGGGCAGAGGAGCTTAAGGTAAGGAGTAAGATAAAGGAAGATGAAACTTTGAGGTTTAGACTTGGGCTCCAGGTACATTGTTTTTCTGATAATAAAGCTTTTTAAGCTGAAGTGGTTATTTGCTGTTATTATCCCAGATTGCTCATTCCTTCACCATCCTTGGAGGTGTTTAAGAGGGGCCTGGATGTGGCACTGGGTGATGTGGTTTAGTGGTTTGGGCATTACAGTGTCAGTGCTGGGTTGGCAGTTGGACATGACCATCTTACAAGTCTCTTCCAAACTTGATGATTATATGATTTGTTAATTCAGCAACCTGTAACTACTGATACACAAATTGTTTTGATGTCAATTCATAAACTTCATCATGGAAATGGTCAAAAAAACCTTCACCCACTTGTTGCCACTGCCACTCTTAACCGTGTAGATCTAGCCTTGCCATATACCTTAGGAGATATGAATTTGTTGGTAAAGTTTTGCAGTTCCTGTCAGCCAGCCAGTTTCACTCTCTGGAACTAAATTGAAAAGACAGAATTTGGGGTTGTTGACCAGATTCCACCCTATCTCTGCTTCTACTAAACTATTGTGGCACTATTCCCATCAGTACTCTCCTTGTTAATATGAATGGAAGAAAAAACATTTCCTTCTATATGTACAGGCTCAGTAACAATCCAGTGCTGCACATATGATTCAGATGAAGCTGGCAAAATCAAAATGAAAAACAATGTATTAGTAATGCACATCCGGCCATTGGCGTGATGTGCCGGCAACATAAATGAAAAGTACAAAGGAAAGAGGTTTGTTAAATTAAATAATCCTTAAACTACATGAACTATGTATTCAGTTTGGCTAACCACAGGGAGACAAGAGCCTATTCTGAGAAAAGGCAGGAAAGATGTTCAGCATGTACTCAGCAAATAAATGTTTTCCTAGAATATATAAACGGAGAGATCTATTTATCTTTCTGTATATAAAAAGAATTCCTACTGATACCACATGTGTTTACATCAAGCATAGACTAATTTTGTGCATTGGTCATATCAAGCCTTCCTTGCTTTTAATAACACACACTATAAAAGAATTCTGAAAGTAACATAAATCTCTATTTTTTTTCATTTCTTTAGTTAATATGCTTGTTATTATTTGTGGGAAAAAAAAAAAAAAAAGCCAAAGAAGATCAGCCTGCCCTTTCTTCCTTCCTCTCCTTCCTCCAGATGAAAAATCAAATTCTGAATTACACAGGTGAAGGCTTTAGCTAACAGTTTCAACATCATGAAAACAAGAGTCATCACAGTCAGCATGGCTGTGAGGTATTCTATCCAAAATATCAAGGGTGGAACAAATAATCAGCATTTTCCCCTTGGAAGGAATTCTTCTGTTGTCAGATTTTGAATCCCAGAAACAATGGGCAGCCCAACAACTTCAAAAGGATTACATGAAAAACAGAGTATTTTTCAAAAAAGGGAAAACAGATCCTAAGTAGACCATAAGTATGTCATTATAAAACATTTTGATCTCTTGCTGCCCTTGACGCATTTGTGCTGGGAGTAAACCTCTTTAGTGCTCTGGAGATCAAACAGGCATATTTCCTGAATGCTATACTAATACAAACATTTTTTTGAGGAAAAATAAATAATTGAAACAAAACAAATTCTATGAAATCTTGGTATTATTGATATAACTGGAAAAATATACAGTGGTTTGAATCAGTGTTCCATTCTCTTACTATATATTTAGCCTACCATTTGCCTCACCCTAAATTCACTCTCCTCCTTCTATTGTCAAAACTTGTACGCTATTATCCTAGCTTGGAGGGAGATGCCTACTATTAGCAAAGTTCTGAGTTGCTTTGAAGGTGAATTATCTGAGACTGCTTTAGATGCAGCATCCCTTTATTCCAAGCTTTCCAAGGTTTATTGTATCTCTTTTGATGTAATATTTTGCATTTCAGCAGTGAGTAATGCAAAACTGAAGGGCAGAAACTCAGCCTGCATTAATACTTTCTTTGGGCAGTTTTACAATATCCACTACTTTAAAGATCATATCCAATACTTTAAATACTTTATTGCAACCCCCAACATAGACTAAAAGAATCAAACCTCAGGAAGAGTCTTTCCTTTTTTATTATTAGGACAATATTCCCTTTAAACCTTGTATAATCTTTAAACTTTGTAAAACTTTTAAACTTTACCACCTTCTTTCCCACATGGACCTGAGGTTCCTGTCCCCATATAGTGAGGAAGAGCTTCTTTCTATCTCTTATGTCTGAAATGCTGATGCAAACTCCTTTTTCTCAGTCCACATGGAGCTGTGGTTTTCCAGACACACTGGCAGAACAGTTGCTGGTCCTCAGTCTTGCAGGGGGATGTGTGTCTGCAACCTGAGCTATCTAGTCATGCCTGCATCCCCCTTTCCTTCTCTCTCTGCAAGAAAGGTGACACAAGCTTAGTGAAGAAAAGACCACAGGGATCTTGTAGGAGAAAGAGAAGCAGCCAAGAAATGCAAATTGAGTAGTCTTGAGAGAGGATAACCACTTCCAGGTTAGTGCTTTCCACACCCAAGCCCAAGTGAATGCAGAGTCCAGGTGAGCTCTAGAGCTGGCCATGGGCAACATTCACTGGGATTCACAGTCTGGTGTTGCATCCTGTTTTGTGAAAGGAAGGATGGGCTTTGTGCTGGTGTGAGCACAGTGGCCTCGTCTCCATCAGGACATTCATTCTTCCCTTTTGCTTTGAGGGTGCCCTCTCTGTTTGAGGACCATTTCCCTGGGATGCACTGGGTCAATGTTATGCAGCCAGCATTGTCTGCTGGTCCTTTCCTTGTCTCTCTGAAATACCTCAGGTGTACGAGGTGAGAATGCACAGTGCAGAGCGCAGCCCCTGGGTTGTACAGCCAGTACAGGATGCTCTGCACTGCCATGAACAGATGTCATGGTATAACATACAGCCAACTGAATAGGAGAGTACTCCAAACACTGAGGCTCTACTCAGGCTAAGACTAATTAGCTAAGCTATGATGGCATTTTTCATGTACAGTTTTAATGGAATCACTATCCAGATGAATAATTAAAAAATAAGGGATAAATACTGATCCCCTTACACAATTTTTAAATTGTGTATTATCCCATGTTTCAGTAGCCCCAGACAATGGTGGTGAATTACAGTGTCTGAAAAATATCTTGCTTCTTAATTCTGACAAAAATATGGAGTCTAATATGATGTGCTAGATAATTTGCAAGCATTAAGATAACACAGTCTTTATCCTGAAGCCCTTTTGAAAAATGAAAACTGGAAAAACAAACAGAACCAAGTACAAGAAATGATGACAGATTCCTTGAAACATTCAGGTTAACCCAGTCATCTCTGGCTTTACAAAATGTTTAAATGGGCTTTTTCAAGAGGGAGACAAGTTTGACAATTGGGTGAGCCAGGGCAGGTGGGAGCTGGAAGAAGCAGTCAGAACCTGCAGAAGACAGACCCTGTCAGATGAATAATCCAGAAATGAATATTTTCTGCAGCTTCTTGGCCACACTGAGTCTCTGGTAGGTTTCAGCTGCATTTTTACACCCTGAAAATCTACCTGTTCATGCATCACTAAGGAAATGCCACACAGGTGTTGGTGCCTCTACTGCAAATGTCCCCAGGACCTCTACTAGAACAGCAGTGACATTATAAGCAGTTTACATTCTGCGGATATAGAGGCAGCATCAGTCTCCAAATCAAATAGGAAATAAATATGTGGATACAGGTGACTACAGTAATCACAGCTCTCCTGTGCTCTGCATCATATTTCTATTACATTAAAGAATGCAGATGTAGTGTAAATTACTATCATACCAATTCAGTGTTATTCAACTCTTGCTAAGCAGAAGGAATCATAACTAACATTTGTAAAAATCTTCAGGCCAAAGGCAAAAAAATCTTATATTTATATTGATTAACTACATTGTAGAGATTTACCAGTAGTTATTTAATTTGTAGCTTAAAACATTACTCCAGTTCCTTAGACTTAAGAGATTCAGAGTGGGTGCAAAATTTTAAACTCTCTCGAGAATGTTTCAAAGTTACCAAAATAGAGGGGAATTCTGCAATGATGATAAATAAAATTTTTTTCTGTTAAATCAAGTGACATAACCCAAATATTAAGTATTAGATACTTGTACTGCTAGTGCAAAACATGCAACAATCTTTTACATTGAAAAAAACAACAGTGCAGCTCTGGCATACATAGCTAACTGCCTAACCTAAACTTTGCTTCCCAGTTGTGGTGTGGAGAATGGACTATGAATGAAACAATTAGCAAGAACATGCAATCAGTCTGGGATTCATGCCACAAAGTATGATTTAGGTCAAGAGTCCAGAAGAACTCAAAAAAAGTCTTGGACGTGTGAGTAGGAAGAACATCCAAAATAAGCATTTCTAAAAACCCAAAGGAGTTTGTGGGGGGAGTTAGGCTTCGAGGCAGATCAACATCTAACAAACATGGGTTAAGAAGAACATTGCTGTGGCCAGTTGATTCTGTAACATTTTCTGAGGCAGCTGATAGAGGTCCCTGTCAGAAACAGCATGCTGAACTACCAGCTATTGGCATGACTGTATATGCCACTCTCAGATTTCTTGCTGCGAAGGGGAGATCTGTTCTCAAATGTCCCCAAAACCAAAGTAAATGCTTCTGATAGTATCGAAGCTAGGAAAAGTATTTCTACAGGGCTACTTGGTGCCTGTTTGTATTTCTCTTTGAAAATTGACTGTTATCTTTGTTTTACTCTGTTATATCACGTGAAAAAAAAATCCTAAAGTACATGAGATCTTTCCCATGTAAACAAATAATTCCTTCCAGAGGAATGTTATATGATGACAGGGTATGTGAAATGGCCTCAGTGATCATGTGGTAAGTGAGATCATGAGACACTGTCTGCATTGGATTGAATGCAGTCTACTCAAATGCTTTTGGGATCCCCGTGATAGAACATTGGTGGAAAGCAAAACCACACGGATTGGGCAAACTGGACCTTCCCCACCTCCTGACGTCTTCAGGGCCTACAGCTTTGGTATAAAAAGTATACTAAATTGTTTTTACTAGAACTAGTTTAGCAGATAATTAAACAGGGTTTAAATGGTTTAAGAATGGCATAATTTGAGTAGTATGGTCACTTTTCTACAGTTCCAACAAATTATCCTGGGATGAAAATAAATTCTCTACAGCTGTCAGAAATCTTAGCCACTATTTGCACCCTTCAGGGATTGTTTCTGCCCAGCAGTTCATGGAGGGAGGTGACACAGGAAATGTCAATACTGAGTTTCAGGGCTGATTTTCCAACCATTTTTCACAGAGACAGAAAGTGTTCCTACAGAGTTTAGAAAATCTTTTACTTGGGCTGTTTGTTTTGTTAACAAAGGAAGCAGACTGGTGTTTAAAATTCAGTATCTTTGCTTCGTTTCTCAAAAAAGTAATGTAACCACCATATCTACAGATGACCATGCCACAAGGAAAAAAATCCCAAATAGTCAAAAAGAAAGAAAAATTAATCCCGTTCAGTAATTTTGAGATATCAACTGTGCTAAGGAGAAACAAAAACTGTGTGGGTCTTTTCTTAAGGAAATGGAGCCAATGTGAATATCCTATGAACTCTGAAGGACCAATTCATTTACATTTGGATGCTCTGATTTAATTGTATTAGCACATGCTGTGAGCAAATGATAATTTCCCATATCCACGAGTTTCTCAAATAAAACAATTTTTAAAAGTAACTTAGACTAGAACTGATTTTCTTTTCTTGGAAATAATGTGGGGAGGTTGGGGGTGGGTTAAAATTATTTTAAAAACTTTAGAATGAAAATAATTTTTTTGGAGTTTTTTGAAAGAACCATTCAAAAGGTGTTCAAAGTCTGAGAAATCTGAACTTAGGCAGCAGAAGCCGCACAACTGTGACTTTTAGCATGGGCAATAGTTAAAGCTCAGTGGTTTAAGCAGCACTGACCAGTTCCATTGATCTTACTGGCATTTAACCCTTCATGCCATATCTTAGGCCAAAGGTGGTCTGAAAACTCCACCTCCACAGATATGAATCTGTTCAAGGTAATTATCAGAAGTGCATCTTCTTATTAGTGGCCTTCAGGGACACCAACAGCAGGCAATTTTGATTACTCTGCCTATGCCCTCTACTTCTCCATCATCTGCCCACCTTAACAGGCTAACTAAGCATTTGAGCAGCAAAAGTTCAGTTCACCACATACACTCAAGACTTATATGGATCCCATGGGTCATCAAAGCATAGGAATAGTGCTGGGCTTCTTACAGAGAACCAGAAGACCAAAGCACAGGCACTGTTTTAGCACTTGTATTTAGTCACCATTACCTGTGATAGAGCTGCTGCCTAGGTTACTGTGTCTGCAGACTATTGTGAAGGAAAATGAATGCATTTGATTAACACCTTGGGAAATGTAAAGTAGTGGTTTTAATACATACTTCAAAGCCAAAGATAATAGTCAAACCTATTTAGATTCCCTGGCACCTCCCATTTAATGGCTCTACTTTCCAGGTACTTGTATAATTACCAAGCTTCAATCATTTTAGATAAAATTTTCCATCTTAGCCATCTTCACTGGATGAGTTTTAAATTTTTTGTTTGTTTATTTTGGGTATATTACAGCCAAAATACCTTGACTGCTTTCAAGGACAAGGTTATGGAAAAAGGAGTTTTGTCCATGTGAACTGATTCCAGTGACCTTAAACTGAGTGTTTCACATTTCAGATTAAAACCTGGGACAGAGGGAGGAGTAAGCACACTTCATATCAAGGATGTGCCTTTTGGCATCCCTCTAAAATCTGACCCTAGCTGATTAAATTTCATACTGTTGGGGGGTGGGGGGTGTGTGTGTGTGTGTGTGTGTGGAGAAGGAAGTTCACACCTGTCAACAGATTCAGATTTTAACAGTTTAGTTCCTCAGAGGTGCCATCCATAAGGGACTGCACACGATGTTATCATGACTTGTGCTCCAAGTACAAAGTCTGAGCATGACAACTGAGGTCAGCAAACACTTCTTTAGGTCTCCCAGTAATACCCTTTGGTTTAGGGAGTTAAAAGTAGAGGGAAAAAAAAAGTTAGTGAAGAGAGGGGAGTAAATTGTGATAGTAGTAGTAAGTCATGGGGCACTACTGAGTAGAGTGGAAATAAGAGATGAGATAGGTTATGAAAACAGGGTTCAGAGGGCAAGGATACAGATTGTCAATGCAGTTATAACTGATACAGTAAATACAGTCTTTGACAAGAGAATTAAAAAATTTAAGATAATAATACCTACCATCTTAAATTTTAACATTTTATAGCTTCATGTCATAGTTTTAATTTTTTAATATATCTTTGTTGTATGTAATTGCTTGTAGAGATGAGACAATATTTCACATAGCTCTGTTTCACTCTCCTTCAGCCTAAACCTCAATTTATCTACTGAAGAAAGTTTTGATAAGAAAACATTGATAGCTTTCAGTTAATATCTAAGGGAAACTTCTGCCTCTCAGCAATGACAAGAAATGTTATTTTAGACACAAATGTTCAAACACTCTGAATCATTGTAAATTAGTTATTTCAATCATTGAAAATGGGCAAGTACTGTGAATTATATAAATAACTTTTAAACCCAAGCACTTCAGGTTTAAAGAACAGAAACATTTCAGTGTTTGCAAGCAATTTCATAACAGGAAACCTAGGACAGCACAATTCAAATGGATTCAAGTTCAGACAGTGACTTCACCAAGAAATACTCCATACTTCAAGAAAGAGAAACTGCATGGCTCTGATTTAAAATCTCCATTTCAGTTTGACTCTTGGTTATCCACCACATAGAAGTCTATGCCAAAACTGGTTCAAGTGTTCAAACTGGCACCAGCATGAAGTTAAAGTTACCTATAAGTCAGTCCAGTGTCAATCACTGCTTCTTCTCACAGAGATATCTTTGAATACTATCTTTCTAATAGTTTCTCTCTTCTGATCTATCTCAGGAAGATCAGTTTTTGAACTCTGAGGGAGATCAGACAAGCAATTTGGCCATGTTACACCTCCCCACACATAGCTTCAGAAACTGCTGTTGGACATGTTTGGTGTCTGCTGCTTCAAATGATGGGCAGTATCATTCCGATCTTTCATAAGACTGATTCCAAAAAAGCATGATAACATGCTTTTAATATCAAAGTATTTTGATATTATTAAATGTTGTTAATAAAGTGGCTGCTGGAATTCCAGAAGAACATAGATGCTATTCTTCTTTCATTAACATCCCAGATCTCCAAATATGTCATGGAGAAGATTTTCTTGAGGAACACCATACCACGATGCCAACTGAAGAGTTAAGTAGCATTGCACCATGTCTTCCATTTCAACACCTCCCTAAGGTGTAGCAATTATATGGTGTCTTATGACTTTAGAATACTGCTCATGATCACCTTTGTCTTACTGGTAGATGTTTCTAGATTTTCTTTTCTCCTAAGTCAGCCTGCTGCCTGTATTTGCAGAAATACAGAATGCTGCAACTAGAATCCAAATTTCTTCCCCACTGCTTAAGTCTTATATTGCTAAATACTGCAGAGCAAAACAACTGTGTCAGATAAAATGTAACCAAATAAAATAGACATTTCACACAGAAAAAGTGCTTGTAACAGAAAATTAATGGGTATGAAAGTGTTTGTGTGATCTAGATTTTAAAAGGTTAACTACTATGGTTTTGTCTGTGACCTGTTTTTTATGAGAAAGAGCAAAAATGTTAAACAGTAAAATTTCTAGTTTAAAAACTATTCATAGTACCAACTTATCTGTTTCCTTTTTTTCACTGGACAAAGCTAAAAAGAGCCCTAATGTAAGCATAAGGTAATCTCATTGGTAGCATTTCCTGTGTGCTTTGTTGACTGTACTGAAGAGAAGAATAAGAGTGAAGTCAAAGACAATGGTAAAAATTATCTCAAATGCAAACTATGAGAATTCTACTGAAAGAAGAGAAAAAACAACAAAAAAAATATCAAACCAAACGAACCAAGCAAACAAACAAAAAAAACCAAACCAAAACAAACAAAACCCCCCAAACCAAACAAAAAATCCCAAGCCCAAATCCCTAGTTTTTAAAAAGAATGAACTGAAGTTAACAAGAAATGCAGAGCAATATAGTAAATTATCTACCTTAAGACTGGCAAAAATCAATCTACTTCTACTGCTCTTTAAAAGTAAGTAAGTCAAGATGCATTGTTATGATGACTTACACCAATCAATACAGGGTCCAAGACCAGTCAGAAAATAAGGAAAAAGACAGATTTAAGATGCAGGAAACTGGTTTCAAGCAGTGCCTGAAGACACTGCACATAATTCAGAGGATAATCATTCCGGAAGAGGAAGGCTTTAAGGCAATCAACTTGTCTGGCACTTTTCATAAGCATTAAATTACCTTAAACAATCAGTAAAATCCTTTTTTTTCCCCTGAGGTGATATGCAGGTGATAAAACCCTGACGGATCCAAGTCCAGTAATGCATCATAAGATACATTTAAGAAAGAAAACGGAAACAAGAATCGGGAATATCTAAATATTTAAACCCTCTAATCCTCTTTGTTTTGGGACCATGGATATGGTTTTAGTCATGCAATTAATTATACGCAGGAACAACGATTGCCTTCCAGTAGGATGACACAAAGCTTCACTCTGAGAGGTCACCAAATCCTGTCTCACTTTGTACATTTGCTTTTATTGGCCCTCCATGCCACCTCCAGCACCAGGAAGCAGATGGGGCTTCCTTTCCCTGCGGCTGCCAAGCAGGAAATGTTTGACTCTTGGGCAGGCATGAGCGGCCAGCCAGGAGCGGTGGTGGAGGAGCACGGCAGGAACTGACGGGCGCTCAGACGCCGCAGTCACTTCCGACCGGCGGCCCGCCAGGATTGCATGTACGCTCTGCCATCCTTCCCAAAACCGAGCATTCCTCACGACTAGAAATGTCAGCCTCAGGTACAAATGGTGGAAATGGGACTAATTAGTCTGGGAATTTATCTTGAGAAAAATCACTTGCTCATAATATCCAGATACCCGCAGTACCAAGATCATACTTGCTCTAGACTACGTCCTTCCTGTCTCTTTTGTTCTACTGCATTTTTTGATGCAAGTCCATACCACATTTTCATTGTGTAGCCCTCCCTAGTTACATTTGGGATTTAATTTTGCTTTCTTGCTACATAAATACAGAGGAGATGTTTCTCATGTGGGTTACAACCCTCCCCCAAACTGGGACTCAAAAATTAATAATTCCGCAAAGCATTCAAATTCAGAATGACCTATTGTGAGTACTGCAATAAAGGATATTTCTGAGTCTAACATGAAATTGTGTTTTCATTATTTTCCACCTTCCTTGCCATTAATTCTACGTAAATATATAAATACAAATCTCCCATAATATTAATAATAGTATCAACTAAATATCAAAAGCATCTCTAGAGATCATAAAGTACAAGCCGACTACTCAAGGCAAGGACAACTAGACCACGTTGCTCAGGGGCATATCCAAATGAGATTGGAACAGTCTCTCTGGGTAACTTCTTACAGTGATCTTGTTTGATCACATGCACTGTAAAAAGGGTTTTTCTTATGAGTAAATGGAATTTCTTGCACTTCAATTTGTGCCCACTGCCATTTGTGCATTCACTGGATACCACTGAAATAACAATAGTAAATAAACATAATGCTAATAAAAATATATTAAATGTTAAGATTTAAATGCATAAGGAACAAACCATGACTCAAACAAAACAGAATGTATTATACCTAAAGATATGACAATTTTAGATTTAGGACAGAAATTATTAGATGAGTCCATGTGGTCCTAGAAATCACAGGCTAAATAGTCTCATCTGGGATTCCTTTATTCAAGCTTAATTTTATTTTGTTGAAAGGAACATCTGATCTCAATAGCACAGAAGACGAAAATAGTTGCATATTGAATTAATTAGGAATTGGGAAACATTTTGCACTCTAAATTTCCTCCTCTTTACCCTATATTGATGGACACAAGTCCACCTGGTTTAGGTACATAATCTATTTATTCGTGCATTTATTTGCTATTATATGTTCTTAGTTTTGGGGTTTTTTGAACTCCCAGGATCTGCACTGCATATTACAAATGAGAGAAAATGCTCTTGCATGAGCATCCACCTTGTCCAGTTTTCTGTTAGAAGTCTGAGCACTATATACAGATCCTGATTAAATTCTGTTTTAAAGCTTGACTGATTTTTCTACTTCTGGTTCTGTAAATTTTTTTTTTTACATTTTGTATTGTCTCCTTTACATTTCTTTGTGATGGATTCTGCCTCACTTTCAGTCTTTGTAACTATTGGTGAGGTCATATATAATCTGGTTTGCCTCTTAAGTAGCTGGTCTCTTAGCCTTGTGCAGACTGAGAAACAAGTAGTTATCCATTCTCATGTGTGGATAGATATGTTTTGGGTGTATATTGAAGCAGTCATTGTAAATGAAGCATTTCATGTTCTCTACAGTCAGGAAAGAAGGTGTTTTTCAGCATCACTGGAAGCAATTCTGTTAGCTAAAGCCTGTATGTGATTTAAGCTAACTGGATCTCACCATGTGTCTTTTAGGAAGACTGTGATTACTTTGTGCCTCTGCATGATTTCTGCTCTATTTCCAGACCACCTATTTACACTTCTATATTATGCAGCTTAGTGACAACATTGATTTTATGATAAATTTTTTGGTCTGAAAGGTGCTCTGAGAACATTAAAATCAGCTATGCTGTACCACAATCCTATCTCTTTGCATGCACCTTTTAATTGCTGAAGACTAAACAGCAGAGACTCATCAATATAATGCAAACCATAGCAGAATACAAAAATGAGCTTTAGAGCATTTCCCCCCCTTAATTTAAAAAGAAAAAAAACCTTGAATCAACTTACTGACCATGTTAGAGTTTAAATGAAAGTACTGGGAAATAAATTTCGCCATATCAGAGCCATTTTTGCCTGCTCATGTTGCTAAAAATCTTCTCAACAGAACTGACAGCCCTTAAAAAAACAGATCAGCAATTAGTGTCAATTAAATCCTTGGCATCTGGTAAAAATTAAATCATATAATGACTGCTAAGGAGTCAAGTAGTTATACCTGACTTTAACTATATAGTTCAGGTCTATCATTGAATGTAGCACTCAGAAACTGTGGTTTACACATGTTCTAAGGTAACATATTAACAAGGTTAACATATTAATAGTGATATGCCCTGAGGTTCTGACAAGCAGTAGCTATTGATTTGATGTGAATTATCTCCTTAAAAATCTCAGATAAATATCTGAAATATTTCAAGCTGTCCAATACTAGAGAAGTGAATAATGACACATTAATTACCTACTCATATTCCAATTCCTCTTTTCACAACATAAATACAGCTAGTTGCCAAAGAAATGTCTTAACAGTATGTGACACTAACTCTGTGACTATTTGAAAGAATGGATAAAAAATTGTTATACTGCCCAGCAATATAACAATTCAGAGGTCCTATGATTTCAGTTTTGCCATGTTTTTCTTGCTTTAGCTTTAATGTTTTTTTGTAATGTGGTCTCATACCTAGCAATAATTCACTTGAAGAAAAGTTTAAGATGTGATTGCAAACCATTATTAGGTCTCCTGCATATTGCTTAGAAAAACTCTTAGGTAATGATGGAAACCAGCAGGTAGAGTTTAGAGTTTGCATGTGTAAAATCTGTGATACTGACTGGATCAGATTCTGGCAAACTGAGATGAAAGAACTTTCTTGATGCAGTCATAGACAAAAAAATTCAAGTATATTCCATCAAATTTCTTATCAAATGATAAGGGCTATATCTAGGATATTTTTACCTCTATCTAATATGATAGTAGAACATTAAGAGCCCTTCAAGTATCTCTGCTGCAAGTACCTAAATTAAAAGGTATACTAGCCAATTCTTAGAAACTCTACATTGAGCTAAGTTCTTAATTTCTAGTACTGCAAGATTCAGTCACATCTAAAGAAGCAGACGTTTCCCATGGAACCTAGATTGAAACCTCACCAGTCACTTACTGCCAGCATTTGAATGTTTGAGGCAGATGTGATTTACAGAAACAGAACATTAAGAAGCTCTTCAGTTTTTCAGTTAAATTGCTTCAGAAAATTGCTCTAGGTTAGTTCTGTCTCAAATGCAAAGACAGATGCCCAAATTTACAGCCTACCCATACTTAATAAAAAGCAAAAGTTTTACAGATCATTTGGTCATTGATGAGCCGAGGAAGATCAATGTTAAGTCTTGCAGGGACTAATACTGGTAAGGAAAGAATACACAAGACTTTAAATGGCCTATGGTTTCATAGCCCAGTCTTCCTAGGGAAGACATAAAATATAGAGCAAATTTGTTGGAGTATGGTTATATTTTCTCTATATAAAATTTTCTTGTTTATGTGAGATTCCCTTCTGTTTCCATTGGCAAGACAATCCAGTGGTTGATTATGAAAAATTTATATTTCATTATATTCTAATGGAAGTACATGTAACATTAGAAGATTGAAAAATAGATTTCAGGTCACTTTACTGTCTTTTAGTATTTGCTATAATAAAGATTTAATTTTCCATGACTGCTGAACAGTTACAGTGCATCTCTATTTCTTCTCTCTGGTGAAGACATGTGACACTATGTCAAAAAAGTTTTCAATTTAATTACTTAAAATAAGTTACCAACAACTCACAGCAAAATTAAGCATTCTGGAATTGCATCTTGTTTGTCTGTTATAGAAACACCATAAAATCAAGTGTGCGTATATATATGTGTGTGTATATATATATATATATATATATATATATATATACATACACATATATATACACAAACACTTGACATATATATATATATATATACATAAAATAAAAAGTCTTGAGTGATATGATAAACTTTTGTCTCCTCATTCTCAGTTCAGTATCTTTCCTGGTAAAAAAAAGAAAAAAATTAATAGGCTACAAATTAACTCAATTTACACTTAAAAACTAATTTATTCTGCATATGTGCATAAAAAATAATCCTCACTTTTCCTTGATGTAGTTACTGTCTCTCCTGATTGTTTATTCATCAGGAAGAAGGCATCATGAAGAATAAATAAAAGAGTCAATATTTTTGGAACAAAATGTTGCATTATTACCCTACATTGATGAATTTTATACTGATTTTAAAAGGGACCATTCAGCATATTATAGAAATTTACACAATACTTAGGACATAATGGAGGTAGTGGACAGTGTTGTGGTAGAGAGTGCTGAAGAAATACATTGAGCTGAACCACTGAATGCAGCTCTAGCTAAAGTACTACTGACAGATATAACTAAGGCAGATAAATGTTTTCATTTAAAATTCATTCTGTCAATCAATCATTCTCTGAACATCACTCTGAAAATTTCAGTTCTTTAGCTGAGATTATGCAAACGTGATTTCTCCTTGTAGGACAAATAGAAATACTTGTAAGTTTGAGAACAAATGGTTCATCTTTTCTTTTCTTGTAGACAAGCATCTAGTTACATATAAAATAATTATTTTGATTTTAAGAATAAAATCCCTGTGGTAGCAGACTGAAAAGTTATATTGTGCATACAGGTCTACCTTTGAATACTCAAGAGAACACTTTTTCTATTCCATCTAGCTGCAAATTTTCGAAAATTGATGTGAGACTTCATGACAGATATTGCAGAAATAATTACACTCCTAACAAATTCAGGACACCATTTTGAAGAAGAAAAAGTTGGATAGCTCACTATGCACATTCCAGTATATAGATATTAATAGTGTTTACTAAATTATTTAGGTTTATTCCCAAGCTTCAGTTGAGACACAAATTACTCCCTCTTCCTTAGAAATGAACACTTATTGCAATAAGGTGTCATCTCATTGGAGAGCCCTTCTCTGGGCCTCTGCAAATCATAGAATATTCTGAGTTGGACGGGATCCACCAGGACAATTGAATTCCAACTCCTGTGTTTCATTTCAGGCAGTCTTCAGGTGTTACAGAAAGAAACTCCTACTCTGTATCTTTGAATATTTAATTATAAGAAAAAAATAATGAAGCCTATGATAGTGGATATGCTACATTACATCTGCTTTTAGGCATAGGTTTATATTGCATAATCTTCTGTTTTGTGATCACTTATGTGATTCTGGAAAATGCTCATCAGCTAAGATCAGCAAAGCTTCCTTCCAGGGGTTCCTGAATGCAGACTGTAAAACTCTGAACAGCAGTCACAGAAAAGCCCTGCATGATTCAGGCAAACAAAACCTTCCCCAAGGAGGGGGTTTGCAGAGGTACATCAGGTGGCATAAGGTACAGTGCACTAAACAAATTAGTGCTTAGGAGCTTTCTACGACCCTCTCTGTCTAAACTGGTATGTCTGACTTTGCATAAAATTTTGGAAATATTGCATAATAGTATACTAGTTGTTGTGGACATCTTAATTTCAGCATTTTGTGCCTGGTATATTAACCATGACTTCATGAAGTTCTTTCTGGGCATTTTTTTCTGTGCTTGGTTGTGCACAAAAAAAAGAATAAGATACTGAAAACTTTACAAGTTATGTTGCAAAACATCTTGCCTTCTGCTTATTGCTGCACAAACAACATATTTAAGGAAACATGAAACAATAACACTGAAAAATAAGACTTTCATCAAGTGTACTAGCAATTTGTTCGAAATAATAAGCATGCATTTGAATGTAAAAACTTGAGTAGTCTTTTACAGTTGCTATGCACATAGAAGAGAAAAGAACAGACTAGAAGGTTTCAAAACTACTGCTTTAGTGTCTCCAAATACTATTTTGGGCAGTATACAAAAACGAAGCCAAACAACTGGACATAACAAAAGTGGGACATGGCTTGTCTTTGTTTAGTTCACTGCACCCATATTCAATCACAACTTGAAAATGAGAAAGCTTGAATGGGTTACTGTGAGCCTCTCCATCCTGCATAAGGTCACTAAATTGAAAACACGTCCAACTTTCACATGTTTTGGCACCCTTACTGTGAAGTTAAACCCTCAGCCTCAGCCAGGTTCCAAATCAGATAAAAGCCTCAATATTACTGATCTCCTGATCAGCTGTGAATTCTACCCCTAAAGCATATGATTTGTGAGCACCTTACCTAGCCAACTCACAGGATATGGAAGTCTGTAGTTACAGGACACAGGACCATATTTAATTAATTTTTCAGCATTTAGACCTAAGAAAACATCTTCAAAATTTTTGTTATATGAAGGGTCATCTATAGGTATTGCCTGGCACAGAAGCACAAAGAAAATAATATATTTCCATAAATAGCAATAGATCAATTCCTCTCACAAATATCAAAAATCTTTTTGTATTATGTGATGAATATACAGTTTGGTAGGAAAGTATAAAATAATTATATTCATGCCATTGATTTTTTAATAAACAGGGCAGTATCTTTGAGCTCATCTTTGACATTCTCTAGAATGAGTTTTTCTGAGCATTGGCCAAATTATCTATAATAAATGGTTATTAAAATAAAATACCAATTTCTTTAATTGCTGCAAATTGTGGTGTTGCATATATAACTGCTGTGAATTACTCATTGTCCTAGCCTTATCTTGCTTCTGTGAACAATACTAATGACATCAATGGGAAGCCAGTTAACAGAGATAAAAATCTATTTAATGGGAGCCTAATTTAAGAATTTAAGAAAGTCTAACTATTCCCTGTGATCCATACCAGGTATGCCTGTCAAAACAAAGCAGCACATTCAGCAGTCTGTGTTTCAAAGTGATTCTGTGAGAGGTGAATAACTTTTTTTGCTATTTTGGAAGGCGTCCTTTTCATTCCAGTACCATTCTTTCAAGTAGGAAATAAGAACATACCTCAGTCTGTGAGGCTTTCTGGACTGGCATCCTGAATGCCTTGAAGTGAACTCCTTGGGGAAGTCAAGGTGACCTTTCAAGGTTGTGCCCTTGGGTACAAGGCATAATCCTTAAGCAGGCCAAATTAAGATTATTTATGTAAAAACACAGCTGTCTTGATAAAGGAAGCCATATAGTTTTGTCAGACTAAAATATTTAGCAACATGCTTGAGATCTCTCATCCTGTTGCTTCAACCCCATCACCCTCGGAAAGAAAAAAAAACAAATACAAAAGAATGGAGCTCAACATCAGTAAAGCAAACAAATGCCTTTTGCATAGTAATGCTGTTAATAGAATTGCCCAGCTACATAGATGTAAACCCTTCCATTCTTGCATTGGAAACAGGTAAAAATACCCCCTTGCTGTCTTTGCAAAAGTTAAAAGGTTTTTGGGCCTGGGAAAGAATTTTGTAGTTCTTTTTTTTGTTTGTTTTCTCTAACCAGTTTAACCACTTCTTGTCTGTGAGAACATGCAAGGCTTTTGAAGACTGATTCTCCCCAGAACTATTCTAAAATAAATAAACCACTAAACCACCTGTTAAAATGTTTTCCTCTTCAAGGCAGCATATCCGTACGTGTTATCCAGGGTAAGGCCTGCTAAACTCAGACCCAAAATAAGTATTGTTTGTTCCTACAGAAAGTCTATGTGTGCATATCAGCTCTGCTGACATTCCAAACAGACAAAGTCCTTATAACTGGTATTAAATGCTGCCATATAGAAATTCTCAGTATCTAGAGGCGTGTTTTTGTGCTCATGGTGGCATTTTTTTTCTCTTGCAATACGCTATGCAAATAATGAAATACCAAAATTACTACTGAATATATATTTTGTGATTTTAGATACCAAAATGTTTCTCATCATTGTCTCTTGGTTATTCTATCTCAATCACCTGAAAGAAGCTTAATTCATGATGTACCCATGTACATAATGGGTACACAAGTTTGTTTAAACTATCAACTAAAAGGCTAGCTGGAATTGGAAGCTGCACTAACTTTTTGGTAACTCAGCAGCTACATGTCTGAAATACTCTGATAGCTTTTATCAATATTTTGGTAACAAACAATAATTATCTCTATCAATAATGCTTTTGAATTCCTGTGGTATGACATGACATAGAAATGCAGATTATCAGTTTTACATAAAGCATTTGATATTTAAATATGTATATATTTATGCTGGTTTCATCCACAGTATTTAAAAAGCAAACAAAATCAACCTGGATAAGGTTCTAAAAAGCACCTTCCCTTTAATTTCCTGAAACCATAATAAACCTCATATGATCTGTATCCCAGTTACAGTATTGTGGCAGAAATCTCCCCAAAAGAGGACATTCTAACACGATAGCATATCTAGGCATAGTAATGGCAAATCAAATTTAAGAAGACCGTAGGAGCAACATTAATCACAAGTATGAAGAACATGAAAATTGTGCAAAAACTACAACAGTCAATATGTCCACAAAAAAAAGAAAGGAAATGTAGAAATTTAAGATTACATCTGAGAGAAATGATTAGTGTAATAGATATGCAAACAAACCATAAATTATCCAGGAGAACAATTCAGCCTGACATAAAGGCAGCAAAATAGCTAAAATTTGCCAGGACGTTTCTGAAGAACTCAATCTTTGGGTATCCTGTATCTCAAACTGAATAAATTGACTGACCCAGAACATCATCTGCCTTCAATACTATTTTCTCAGTTAATGAATTTTGGAACACATATGTAATAGGATTAGTAGTTAGTGAATACAATGAATGCAATAGGAGGAAATGAATATAATTTTAGTAGATGAGCACATAAAAATAAAGTTTCCTGTCTAGAGCAACAATTTAGATTACTTGTCATCCTGTGAAACAAGGCAAAGCCCAAACAGTGTAAGCAAAAACACTAAAGAGAGATATGCCTATTACCTGCCTGCAAGTGACAAATATTACAGATATGTTGAACATAATATTTTCCAAAATCATGGAAAATAGAAGTGGATGAGAAAGTCATTCCTCATCTCATTTCAGAAGACAGAAGAGGATTCTAGAAATCTGCAGTGGAACAAGAGCACTAATGCTGTTATTATCTGTGACTGCTAATTTAGTGACATTACAGTCAAATAGTGTGGCTACTTATTTCTGACAACATGCTCTAAAAGCATTTTCATGTATACCTTTCAATTTCTGGTATATGAACACACCATTAAGAGGCAAGGAAATGAATCTCAACTTTCAAAAACAAAGTAATCTATGTTTTGAAACTTGCAACCCCCTCAGAGAAAGCAGCAAGCAAAAGATAAAGGCATTTCAGTGTATGTACAGACCTACAGGTACTAATTAAGGAAAATACTTTTTAAACTCCCAGAACCTTTCAGATATTAAAAAAAAAAGTATGCAACGGTGTTTGCATATATTAAATGTTTAAGCATTATGCTCAAGGAAAAAGAGATCATTAGTGATTCGTGACTACTGAGATTATTCACAAACTCTGAGGCACTCTGATCTTAATACCAAAACCACACAAATACAGTTTAAACAAATCACTTGTATGCTCAGTTGCATTTTAGGCAAAGCCAGTCTTTAAGCATGAAAATATGGCAGATTAACAGGATTCTCAACTCATCTAGAAGCATCAGTCAAGTTATGTACAAACCCAAATTAAAAAAGAACTGGGAAGAAATGTTAAGCAATTATATACTGAAATAAGTTGACATGTACATAGTCCCTGTTGAGGTCGTCAGAAAATAGTAAAGGTATTGCACAGGTGTCACAAGAATGCTGGAATTACAAAGATGAGATAAAGAAGCCAGAAGCAAAAAGACTGAACACCCAGAGCATTGCAAACAAGATTACCTCTGATGTAGAAGCCTGTAGTCAGAACACAAGGAATGATAAAATGCCCCCAAATTAAAACTGAGATGTACAGGTAGATGAACAACTCATATATATGCAGAGATACATCTAGCTACACAGAGAGTGAAAATTTCCTACAACTTTTTTTACAAGTCTGTCAGCAAACTGGGGATGGACTTTTCAACAAATCTACAATTCAATTACAATTTCAGTTCAGAGCACTGTCCACACTTGTGGACACTACTCAAAGTACAAAATACTGCTACAGTCCACATTATAGCAAAAACAATTAAATATTTCAATAACCACAAATATTATCTAATTTCAGCTGACAGAATCTGAGACAAGAAAGACTATTTTCTATTTGCTATCTTGCCACAGAACAAGTCACTATTGAACACAAATAAATTGGTTATTCAGGTGCGAGGTAATTTCATCTGGATTTGACTCAATTCTTCTTAATCAAAATGGAGTCAGAATTGATCCATTCCTGTAAAGAGATGCAATCATAACTAAATAGTGTTTATTATGAAACATCAGCTAGTCAAAGTATTTTCAAATGGTTCTGAAAAATGACTGTTGTGTATACATTCTGCCTTATAAGTATACCTTGTTCTACTGGCAGTGGTAATAACTCAGAGAAAAGAAGACAGGCAAAGGTCAAAGCCTATTTTGGCAGGCAAGCTAATGACTGCCCAGGCATTGGTTGTGCCAAGGCAGACACAACCAGACCTGTCATTAGGCTTTATAACTTCTAGTGATAAGTACTGAATTTGAGCTAGTTCCCAAAAAGAGGAGCTTGCCTTTTCCCACATATTTTGATGGCATTGACTGATTTGGCCCCTTACAGTACCCTACAATGATTTCTGATGTAATGTTGCCCATCACAATTGTACTGTAGCTACCCAGGTGGGGATGCATGGTGTGACATGACCCCAGAATGTGATGCACATGTCTTGGATATTGAATAGAGATAGTAATGAAACAAAGGGGAGGAGGGATGGCCATTCAGATGGACTTGGCAATACTGAACTACTAAGCCACTGAGCTATGACTGGTAATCAGCAGCATGTTGGGAGTGGATATTTGGTGTTGGCCAAAATCGTGTTGCCTGATCAGAACAATCATGATTCAGTGAAACTGAGCCCACTGCTAAAACCCTTCAAAATCTCCAGACATTCCCTGAGTCTCAGAGGGCCATGCAGTTATGGGGTGCATCTCCTATAAATGATCAGATGGTGTCCAGCTGGCCTTGGAAAGAACATCAGAGCCTTCTGCTCCAGAGGGGCAGGTTAGTCTTTCATGTTTCTCGTGCTACCTCTAGCTCTTCCTGGCACTCACTAATGTGTTACAACACACTGCTTCACAGTGCTGGCACACACAGGGTTTCCCTTCAGATGGTGATAGAGCTGAAAGAAGCAGATTTGTTTATTCTCTCAAAAAGAAATGCCCAGAAATAAGTCTGAAATCGATTTGGAAACAGGCAATATTCTGTGTGGGAGTCTCTCTATACAGAGGAGCAGCACCAAGCAGTATTGTTGTTTAAATTAATTTACCTGCTTTGGCTTCTAGATAATAAATGCTCCAGGGAAACAATCATGAGATGCTGTAAAAAATATCCTAAGCAAAAAGGGGGAAGGGTATCTCAGCAGCAAGCATGCAGGTAAGTAGGCTTAATGGAAGACTAAATACAGGGAGACTTATAGCTTAAAGAACTGTCACATTAATGGGGTTGCAAACTGTATGGAATCATGAAAAGCTAGGGGCCTCCTAAGACATGGAAATTTCCCATTTTGAAGACTGTGATATAGAGAAGTTATTTAGAAATCCTGGCCCTTCACTCCTTCACACACCCTTCAAGGTCAAGTATTCCCTATGAGCCCCTCAAAACACAAACACAAGCTTGAGAACTGTGTTTTGAGTGAAACAGCTGCTTTAGAAGGATGAGTTAAAAATTTAAAGAGTTAGAAAGCTTTCTGCAATTTGAAAAGGAGGGGATTTGCCTCTAAAGGTGAAGAAAACATGGATTAAGCATCCCATGACAGTGATAAAAACCTGGTTTTGCCTCTCTTTCCCCAGGGCTTTGTGGTCCTCAAAAATAAGATATGGACATAATATGGATAACACATCTCACAAAATCAAGATTATGCAAGACAGCAAGCTAAAGAAGAAAAACTTTTTTTTCCTTTAGACTCTTGCTTAACTGACAGTTGTAGACTTTTTGAAGTCAGTGCTTATGAAATGGAAGTTGTAGGAGTGACTGATACTAGAGGCACAAAGTCATCTCAAACTAGTAATTCGCTAATTACATGCAATTTTATAAAAGGTTTTAACAAAAATTTCTGCATCAATGTATTAAAGACATTCAGCACTCCTAGTAATTTGCAGTAGAGTGGATAGACAGTTTTCACTGCACCCTCTCATACTGAACTGCTTCAGTTTGAATTGTCCAGTAAGATTAATGAGTGAGTTAGAAAAGTGAGAAAGGCTAAGGGAGATGCTGAAAAGAACATGGCACAAAAACCTAATGTCATACATCTCCTATGGAGAGTCTGAAAAATCCACATTACAAAAAATGTGTAGCTTTTTAAAAGCAAGTCACATATTTACTTATTTTTATTCTTATTTTGCTTGCTCTAATAATTTATTCCTCAGTATAAAGCTAGAAATGTGACACCTTGAAAAGACAGTATTACAGTCATTAAAGTTGGATCCAAGACCATCAAGTCCAAAAAGTAATAAAAAGTCTCCTGCGTTATCCCAGAAGAAAGCTCAAATACAGTAGCAGCTGTAGTAGTTTTTGCATAACTAGCAGTGAGTATCCTCTTCAAAAGTACATATTATTCTGGTGTCACTTTTCAGAGGTGTGATGTAGAATTGGTACCCCTGTGTCAGTTACCCATGCAAGAAAGGAAGAAAGAATGATGTGATGTTGGCCTCCTGTCTCAACAGTGACAGCTATTTAATACGATACTGACAGTGCCCTACAGAGACTCTGGTATAGTACTTGAAAAAAAATAACAGTTATTATCAATCCCTACAGAGTTTTCTAGACTGTGTGGCAAAGTATATACCAAAGATTTACAGGAAAAAACTATTCTGAACAAAATATGCCCCAAGGATAAATCATCTAAGTTGAAAGGATTATCAATTTTTATGCCAAAGAGGAAAATATTTTCATCACTTTGTTTCAATGAATGATGTTGGTTGTCTCTTTTTTGGCTACAAACTGAACTATCAAATAAATATCACAAAAAGCAGCAAAAAAAAAAATATCCAGGCAGATCTAGTACCTATTGTTTTGTTGGAAAAACAGATACAGAAATAAAACATACATCAAAACAGTGCTTATACCTCTGGATGACTGTGAAAATCAATTACTGTACACTAAGAACCTACTGATATTTTTTATTTCTTCTGCAATCATATGCAATATTTAAATCACTGTAATTATCCTATAGATTGAAGTATTTCCACAACTTCACCTTATCTGCAGGTCAGAAGAGCAAGCTGACACAGAGAGGCAGTGGGTAAGGCAAGATGCTTCACTGTGTTTTAGGCTTCTATATTTTCTTTCCAGTTCTAAGAAAAACAAGCAGACGCTAGCATACAAGGAAAAACAAATTCCAAAGGGGAAATTGTCACATCAGCATGATTATGTCTCATACAAATATATATATTTTTCTTTCTAGAATATAAGAAAGAAAGCATTCACAGACCAAAAAAGCAAACAGTTGATGAAAAGATCTCTAATTAATTCAGACACTGAGACGTGGTCAGATCAATCACATTGCCTGTAGTCACCTGTAAATGATAATCCCCTTCAGGCCCTTGTTAGCCTATAAAACTTTTCAATCAACTTCCCTGAGAAACACCATACCAAGAGGACTTGGCTGAAAAGCCCATAGCACTGAGAGACCTTAAAATAGGAGGAGATCAGCTCCTGGCCAGATTGTTCCACTGCTAACAGCCCAGCACCTGTTAGGGTTTGTAACCATCCACTGGCCACGTGCACGTTTCTATTAACCCTGCCTTTTTTCCTGCTGCCTCACAGGGATGATATCACACAATACTCAGCAATTTTACCTCTGGCAGGGAGGGCATTTGGTGGTCAGTACACCGTGATATAAAACAAAGGAAGCATTACTGATACTACCAGATTAATTATTTTGCTAACCTTCAGGGTTTCCTTCTGATGATGCCTATTTCCTATTGAAAGTATAAAAAATATCAATAGCATGAACTGAAGAAATGACAATCATATGGACTATAAATAGAATCCATATTTTAAAAGGAAATAATGTGTAACCTAAAAACTATTGCTGTAGTGCATCAGGGGGGGAGGACATTATGAGGACTGATAATCAATGTTAATGCATAAGGTTTATTGTGCAAGACCAGGCACTCTTACCACAAATTTTTTTATTTAAACTATTATTTAAAGTAGTGTTTGCTATCATCCTATCAGGCAGTAACCACAGTGCAGTTCAGTGTTTAAGTACAATTGTTCAGTGCAAGGGAGTTTTGGTCAATGTCCCAGGCAACCTCCAGAGACATGTCAGATGCCTTCCAGGTTAAAAGGGACAAGACAGTAGAATCTGTGTATTACATAAGGTTTGCTCAGTGACACAGCAATTGCAAAAGGATTAAAAGGGTATCTCTACCATGTGATAGAGCCCTTTCAGTGCCAGTGTAAACCTGATATAAATCATCCACATAACCTAGAGTCAGGCAGAGCTAAGGTCCTGGAACAATCTGGTAGTGGTAAGTTGTGTTTCAGAATCTGGGCATTGGTAAGAAAGTAGAAGTATCTCTGTGCTATGCTCCACTGTGCTGCAGAGGTACACTCCTAAATCTGACAAGCCCTCAGAATTAAATTGTCTTACTGCTAGTCTTAATACTCAGTGTGCATGAAATTCAACTGCTGACAAAAGTCAAAGTCACATTCATCTTTAGAATTATCTATTTGAGGCCTATGTCCCCAAGATTATTTGCCCTTAATTTGCAAGGCAAAATGCTCTTTATTAGCAAAAGAATCTCTGAATCCCACACTACAAATTCAGAAATAAGTTTTGCAGCTATTCCTACAATTGAATAGATTAAACCTCAGTTAGATAAACCTGAAGATGACAGTGATAAGTAAATTGCTCATGTGAAGACAGTGAATTTAGAAAGCCCTTCTGTTAAATGAGAGTACATGTAAGTACATCCATTTATCATAATTACTAACTTCTACTAGGGGAAAAGATGTTCTCTGAAGTTAAGAGAATCTGTGCTGTTTAAACTTTTTTGGCAGAAGTATTTGCCATACAGATGTATCGAAAATGCTAGAAGTTAATGCTAACGGGGGAAGAAAACTTTGCCTTCAAACTGAAAGCAAAATTGTTAAGTGAACCTATCTTTAAGCTTTGGTAAATTGTTTTATACTGTGGAGGGGATGAAGTCATATGCTGTCCTTGTATGCAGCTGCCATTAGCAAAACAAAATACATTTTCTACAAGCCAACTATCACACATCATACATCACACATCAATAAAATTTCTGCTTCATCTTCAGATGAAATATAAATCCTGTTCCAATATAAGGGAGGATCATGGCAAGATAGGAAGAAGCCTATGCCTAAAATAATGGATGGCAACTTCTTCCCGATGAAGAGACTAAAAAACAACAATAAAATCTATGAATGAAATTATTGATTACAACATACAGCTGGGTTACTTGAAAAGCAGAGAAAGTCCAGGATGACTCAGGTACAAACCACATTGTGGTGTAGATAATAAAGTCCATTTCATCTCTGAGTACCAACCAACCTGGTGCTCACGTGAAACTGACTTTTATCATAGTTATGGACATTGATATATGTCATATATATCAAAGGGAAGAGTGAGATATGGCTCCTATAGTTAATACAAATAGGATCTTCCTTCCTTCACGCTCTCATAGTGTTCAGATGCTACTCCAGCTAATGAAAATGTTTAAATTAAAAGGCACTTGTTTTTTCACTCCTGATGTAAAAAGCCCAATTGTCTCTATATAGGATGGTGTATCACAGATGTGATCTCTTTTATTAGACATCCTACAAATAAAGTTTGGGGTCAAAACTTGGTCTGTATTAACAAATTAACACGCTAAGCTCAGACATGGTATTATTCCTAACAAAGACTATTACTTACAAAAGCTAAGCTTACTAAATACAATCAAAACATTTATTTGTAAAACTATTTACGAAAATTACAAGCTAAAAAAGAAAGGCCAAACTTATTTACACATTTCCAGAGAGACTACTCATTAAAATACTGTTTTGCTGCTTAAATGATACTCTGATGAGCATTTAGGAGAAATCCGACATCTAAAACCCCCTGTGCTTCTTAATTCTTTCCACATAAAAAGTTATTTTATAATGTGTAAATTCAAGTACTTTGAGAAAAGAGATTAAGTTCAGCTAGCTTTTACATACCCATGCATTTTACATTTGCATGGGTATAGATGTTAAAGCTGTTAGCAAGAAGGCACTGAGACTTCCTGGGTAACACAAAGGTTTATTGTTTCAGAGATTAAGATTCTGTTCTTTTCTCTTTCCCTGACTTCTTTTGAAATGCTGAAACTCAGTTATTAACCTTTCAAACTTTCCACAAAGCTTCGTTTCTTGAACGATTACTTGCTCATTATGTGTAAAGCAAATATGTAACAATTAAACAGAGCTTTTCTCCTCAGGACACCTCCACCTCGAAGTTCAAATTCTAATTCTGTCAATTTAAAGTGGTTTTCTTTTTGGAAATAACTTTAGTGGCACACAACTGGTGGATTTTTTCACGTGATTGTCTTCAGCCTTCTGAATACATGAGAGACCTTTGGAAACCAGCATTTTACCAAGATGTGACATTTACCTGAGTGGCTAGAAACCCATATTTTGGAGCAAAAGATCAAGGACTAGTCCTTGTCCTAGAATTTGTGTGACTTATTACTGCAGAGACATTACTTTGCTCTACACTCATTCCTACTCCATGTTAATTAAAGTTTAAAATAAATCCTTTTATAAAGAGAATAAGATAAATCCTATTGTAAACTTGAGTTTAATCTTGCCTTAAGACATCAATTTGACTATTCAATACTCAGAAGTTTATGAAATTTTCAGACAAACTCAAGAAAAAGATTATTTTCAAGGACAAGAACTGTGGGATTTTAAATAACTTGAAAACATGTAGGAACAGTTCAAGATCCAACTTTTTAATCAGTTAGGGAATGAGAAAGGGGGGGAAAATGGAACTGGTACATGTTCACTGTTAATTTTCTTGACCTTCTTTCCCTACTAATACATCCCTTGAATCATTTTGTACCATTTTCCAGGTGTGGCACTATTTAACCTGAGACCTATAGGTGCTGGAAACATTTGGACTTGTTGCTCAAAACCAAAAATGTTTTTCAATAATACTGTTTTCTTCCTTGCAGGAAATCCTGTAATTCAAAGGCAAATAAGCCCTAAGTATAATTACAGGACAGTATTTTCAGATTTAAATTTACTTTAAAAATCAGATTTAATTGAAAACAAAAAAGATTATGACTCAGAAAAATATGCAGGTTGTTTTTATTAACTGATCCATACTGTCAAAAAATAATACACTCTATCCCAAACTACAACTTTAGGATTTGATATCTCTTTTTTTCAAAGCAAATATGCTTTATACAATGGGAGACAGATGTTTCCATGTTTTTGTATAATTTAGTTTACTAATTTAGATCTCAGTTTATTATTCAGATGTTTGAGGTTGTAACTGTGCTATATTTAACTATTGATCATTAGAAGAAAGGAAACAATGTAGTGTATTTTAATGACTATGTTGTTAACAACTTGATTTAACAAATATTCTTTTACAAACAGCTTTGAAGATGTTAATGTATTTATGACTGTATATGACTACAGACAGCTAAAGTAATTAGAAATACATTCTGTTATGCACAGTATAAACCATGGATTAAAAAATTGAAAGGAAAATTGGTTAATACAAGATAGAAAAATAAAAATCCCATAAAACTTTTACAGTGAAACAGAAGGGGGTTCTGTTTCATGCTATCTCCAAAATTTTGTTGTTTATAATTTTTATTCTGTTTTTACTAAGAATCTGTCAAACAATCAAAGTAATCTATTTTCTAAGAATGCAGCCTACAATTAAAGCTCCAAGACTTCAGTTGACAGAACACAGAGGAACTATAGCTTATGAATAATCTTGGTGGTCATGGGAAATACTTTTCAGAGGGGTGAAGAACTGATACTCTTCAAGACTCCTTTTCCACATTCAGTAATTAATCTTCCAAAGATATCCTGCTCTCATCTTCCAACACTCTTCCTGAGGTTCTTTCTGCAAGAGGATTGGGGAACATATTCAGGATCCCTGCTCAAATTCCCCAGTGGGCCCAGCCTCGGATTCTCCATAATAAATAAGTCAACCTTTCTAAAAAGGTTTTCAGGAGTTCATTACGCAAGGTATCATCTATCTCACATTACTCCAACCTCGTGATACAAATGTCAGCATGCTAATGAATAGGTCATGTCCAACCTTCTCCTTTATCATATGGCTGGTCAAGGAGGGACTTACACAATCATTCACTGTAAATGTTTCTGCTACAGCTGAAGCAACCAGAAGACTAACGTGTCTATTTATAGTATTTCTAATTATGTGTGTATTAAATAGTAGTGGCACTTAATATGTGTTTTAGAATAACTTCCTTTTCCACTGACTTTTTTTTCCAAGCTGACTCCAATTATCTCAAGAAGCCAGGCTTGACATACTGGCATACCACTCACACATGTGCTTAGGACAGCCTCAGAATAGCAATGTCACTCTGCCCAGAGACTGGCAGCTTTGGAAGACATGTTCAGATACCACTTCAGGTAACCAAGAGAAGTCACGACTCCATGCAATGTGAATCCAGCATGACTGTCTTTCTGTTCCTCCTTTTTCCCAGTTATCCCACTGTAGGAAACCTACAGTGCTTTGCTCATTATTACTACTTCTGTTAGCAGTCCTTCAATCCTACAAAATAAAATTTTGACATTCACTTATATGGTTCCATTCAGACTGTCACAAAATTCTGTGGTGTTCTGCAGATCAGTTTTTGATAATTTAATCATCATCTTACAGACTAACATGTAAGATTTTTTTACATAAGCATTAAAATCCAGACTGAGAGCAAGGAAATGTGTGAACAAAAACTGTTTCAAAATGATGATAGGAGGAGATTAAAAACAAAAATCTCCTTTGCAGAGATAATACTTAAAAGGCCCAATGTACCACTTTTAATTTAAATTTATTATCAAAAATTACTAGCCAGAATAAACTATTAATTGAACAAAGTGTGCCAAATTTTGTCATATTCCATAGCTATTATCATCCATTTATTTAAATGGGGTTATAAAATACAACTGATTGACAACTGAAGATTTCATCCTCTGAATGCCATATTCCTTTGTATATATTTTGAAAATTTTTCTGTACCAAGAGTGGTACTGTTGTTGCCATTTGACCTCTTCCAGAAAGAAGTAACAGGAAGATACTTTTGCTCTGAAAAATTGAGGATGTAAAGGGAAAAAAGCAGAGAAGGAAGGTGTGACCTTCCATAGTCAGGACTAGCAAAAATAATTTAGTTCATATTTAACTACTGGGTATCTGTACCTTTAAATGTTACCATCACCTTGTTTGAACAGAGCATTTCTTTCATAGCACTGAAGTGGAAAAATATGCATTTACATTTTGAACCCTGAGGAAGAGTCTCAGTGTTTTCCTAAGGAAACACTTTTTGATGGCATCATTCTTCATGTTCTTCCACTATTTTAGATAGACTTGCTCCCACTGTGCAAAAGACTCCTCAGCATCTGGTAAAGTTATTTTCCTATTTTTGTGGAAACAGGCCAAGCTGTGCAGCAACAGCTAGTAACTCTAATAATGAAGTAACTCTTTCCTGGAAAGTTAGAAGTTTAAAATTTTTTTAATAAATATCTAAAGAGCAATATTACAATGTAGAATACAGAATTCATTGCATTATCCTCTGAAAAGAAAAAATTAGAAATGTGTGTGCAGAGAGAAATATTATTATTTAGTAGATAGAATTCACTCTGCGTACTTACCCTTGTTCTGCTGGGCCATATGGCTACAACTACGCTGCTCACAAGTAAAGCTCTGGGTTCATGATCATTTACAGGCCTGCCTTGTACATTTTTTTAGCATGAACAGCTGAGAAAACTCGGTGTTATTTCAGCGATCACGTCCAAAGTAGGGAAATCAGGTTTATGCCACCCTTTCATGAGGACCTTGGCTCCCAGTTCTAGGTGCGGACGGATCCGTGCCATGCTGTGCCCCGCTGCCTCTCTGCATTTCACAGGGACACCACGTAGTTGCAGGGTCTCTCCTACAAGATGCCTGTTGTGGGAGGCAAAGAGAGCCCTGGTCAGCCTGGAGCCAGGCTGCTTGAGGGGCTGCACCCACCCCTGCAGCCGAGCAGGGCCAGCACAGCACACACTTGCTGGCCACTGTATCAGCAGCGTGGATGTGGTAGACACCAGCGTGAAAAGTAGAGAAGACGCCAAGTAGATGTGATAAGAACATGAGCAGGGAATGTGGGAAAACCTTTTCACTTCTCCATCATTATTGTCCACCAAAAGCTGACAGGTGAGAGAAGAACAAAAATCAGATCTTCCATATATCTCCTCCATGCTAGACGCTCCCCCTTTCTCTCTCTCTTGTTTTTTTTCATCCCACTGGGAGCAGACTTGTTGATTTAGAAATATCTTTAGGACTACTGCAGATAAGCTGAGGCTAACAGACTGCATTCAAGTATTTTGCTTGATCTCTAGACCTTACTCTGGCACATCTTCCTTTCATTGTATTACTGTTTCTTCTCTTACCATAAAAAGAATGAAAATGTACACTAACCATTTTAATTAGTTTACAGGGTGCATGATGATTTTGACAACTGATGTATGTTTGATAACTACATGGCACTCATTTATTAATGTTTTGGTCAACATTTCTCCACATTTCATTCCAGGAAATCCTTCTATTCAATCCCAGTCTCAAGAGGTGGATGAGCTGGGTGTGGGTACAGCTTGCTGATATTACCAAGCTTTTGCTTCTGCTGCAAACTGATAACCTGTGAGAAAAGCCTTTAAGAATACTAAAAATATCACTTACCTTGTGCTTTTTACCTTCTTGTTATTCTTGTTTCCCTCTCTTCTTTGGTCTTTTTCTGTTATCCCCTCTCTACATAAACACATAAATGAGCAAACACCACTACCTCCACTTGGAGCACTATCTCACCTCATATCTCAGCTCAGCTCTCCTTCCTTTGACAATCCAGTATTTTACTCCTGGAATCTTTTGTTTCTGTTTTTTTTCACCTATTTGCACTCATAATTCTGGCCAGGAACAGAAAATATGATCAGAGAGAATAAAACAAACTAGGAAGTTTTAATTTTCCCATAGGTTATGGCATACTTTTTCACAGAAGAGTCTCATTTCTCTCCCATTTCAGGAAATCACTGATTTACAAATGCTCACCATGGGACTGGTGGGAGCACAGAGCTCAGGGAGCTGTACTTCCATTTACAAAGCAGACCCTTTCTTGGACTCCACTGAATAAGCAGTGTTCTGCTGACATGGGAAAACAAACAACCTTCTGCCATACCCTGCACTGGCTAAAAGTCTCTTCCAAGGCTCATGTCTGCATAACCCTTAGAACTGGTTTAAGAATACTGGGGGAGAATTTTAGTTGTTGCAGGGATGGTGGGGGGGGGGGGATGAGAAAAATTTTTCTAATTCATAAATGAAATCTTTATTCCTTCTGAAAATGTCATGTAGTGATGTCTTGAGAGTAATTAAGAATCAAGCTTAACTGAGGGCAAAGAGAATTTTCTGCGAAGGCTGATATTTGCAAGTACCATTTTTATTGACAAACTTTGAATAAAGGAACAGCAATCTAAGAGATTAGTAAAAAGAAATCATGAATCACATAGTGATTAATACAGATTGTCCTTGCATATGTCCTACCTGTTGCATCTTCCTTCTGCACCACCATTGAGACACTTTGCTAAAAGAGGTTATATCGTGCCCTTAAAAGAAGACACCAAAGGCAGCACTGCTGAGTTTAGACCTAAAAATCTGCAAAGGATTGCCAGGTAAGCAGAAACATATTATCTGGTTTTGAGCACCTGGAGTCACATGAAAAAACTAACAGAGTTTTAAACATTAGTTTGGTTAAATATCTGGTTATGATTTCATATGGCTCCAAACTGCTGGGAATTCCCCCTCTAAAAGCCTCACATTCCTGTAGTATTGCAACAAATGAAGCCATCTTAAAATCACTAGGAGTGAAAATACTGTCCAGCAGTACACTCATGATACATTGACAAAACAGTTTAAACTCCAACACATGTATTCTCTCTAATAAATTTGAACTGATGAAGTAAAATCTATACAGTCCAGTGTAAAGAAGTTCTGCAGGAGCATACAATGACTTAACATGCATGCACATGCATGCAGATCTGAGGACTTTTTAAATCCTTGCAGTAATCCATCATAAATGGAAGAAACAAACATATAGCAGAACAGACTGAAGAAAAAAGAATGCAAAGCAGCAAGCAAAAATGGCTTTGTGGGTCAGATGCAACAGATAACTTAGGTCCCTAGCATGGACCTAGGATTTAGATGGTGATTATGCATTTAACTCTGATTCTCAAACCCAGGCACGCTCCACTCTTCTTACTTTCCCTTAGAATCCTCTGCATTTTTCTGAGGATGATGAGAGTTTTCTGAGTCACAGTGAACTAGATAATTTGATGCCTAGATCAATTTCAGGATCCAGAAGACATCTATTTCTGCAAAAATATGTGAGGCAACCAGTCTGGCTGGTATTCTCAAAGCATTCATGAAACTCTCCTGGGGCACTGGGGTTTCTACAAATGTGGTAGCAAAGTTGCTACCACAACTCAGAGAGGGGACCTGCAGAGGAGCAGGAGATCCTTCTGAAATCCCAGAGCAGATTATGTCCGGGCTCCAGAAAGGGGAGACATTAAAAAAGATAAAAAGCTGTCTATTCTCAGCAGTTCTTTTTCCAGCATTCCAACCACTTTGCTAGTTTCAGACACCTGCCTCTTGATTTTAGGCAATCACATTCTTAAACTGGTGCAGGTTTTGAATTTTGATTTTGAATTTTGTTTCTGACAATGCAAAACCAAAAAAGTTGGTTTTTGCATTGCCAGACACACCGCAGAGGGAGACATGACACCAACTCAGTGTTCTGAATTCACCAAGAGAAATGGACTGAAAAGTGATAAAAAGTAACAGATGGATCTAACTTTGGCCGGAGCAGATTCTGAATTCATCTGAGAAGCAGCATAAAGCATAGGAAGGCACCTCCAGATGGCAAAGAACCTTCATCTTCTCTAGAGTCACTAGTAATTTCCTGTAATTACTGAACTGAATTACATTCTTCAAGCCAAAGAAATTTTATCATTGAGGCGAACAAAAGTCACTGCACAGTATAGCAAAATTTTTCTATCTGATTTTTGATTAAGAACAATATGTTTCACACAAATTTAAAAGTCTTTCCAGTATTAACTGCAAGAGGAAATTTTTTTTCCAATCTTGTAAAACTAGTGAAAAAGAAAATTCAGAGTCTGACAATTATTATTGTCAGACTCTGAATTTTTATTATTTATGTTTTTTTAAAGAAAAGATCTTGAGTAGAATTTATTATAGTATAATATAGTATATATTATTTATGGATTTTTAAAGAAAAGATCTTGAGTAGAGTTTCTAAAATGTCTCAGCTTAGTAGTAGCAGTAGAAATTTGCTTCTGTTACTGATTTATTCACAGGAAATGGCTTTAAAGCATAGCAACACACCACAGATAGGATAATTAGGTGCTGTATTTTGGGCTCTCGCAGTAGGTTTTCCTCTAATATACCAAAAGAAGGATATTTTTTTAAAAAAATTCAGAAACCTTCTACATCTCTTTACATCCGGAATAATAAACTGTCTTGCTACCTTTGCACAATCTGTAGCTCCCCAGTATCTGCAGGAAACCCACAAGACAAACCTCACTTACGCACACATTCACCACAGCTAAATCACGTGGTCAGCAAGGTGAAAATAACAACTGAAGCCTGATGCAGCTGGAATACATTTGAAATATAAAAAGACAAACCAACCTACGCCTCAGCATTATTTTTTCTAGAAAAAAGTTATCTTTTATTGTATTTTATTATAAAAATATAATCTATACACAGAAACATACCATAAAAAGAAACAACTATAAAAAGCCCCAGAATTTTAGAATTACTTTAATGTGAATTTTAAAAATCATTGTAATTTAAAATGTATATGTTCTGGAAGAACTCAAATGTAATTTAGTCATTCTGTGATATTATAATCCTTTATGTCAACAGAAACCTTCTGTGCTTGTTCAAACTTGTCTACTCTCAAACTGCCTGAAATTGATGTTTGACCCTCTGGGTTTTAAATCTACACATATATCAATTTATATCCATAACTGCACATCTTATAAAAACATGGCTAGACAGCTATCATGAAAATCAATTACACCCTATTTTAATTTAATGCATAACTTATTAGGTGATATCTTTAGATAAATATTTTTAGTCATACAAGATTTACACTGTGTTTAGTTTGTTGAGTGCCACTGTACAATACCTCTGTCTTTACAACATAAAATACTTCTGTCAGAGCTTTATAGACAACATATGTACAAAAAGCACATAGTTAACTTCAGAAACATAAGCTTCAGCAACACTAGTTTTTAATTCTGAACAAAAGAGTAGGGAGGGCTGAACCACTGCTGTCCAAACAAAAGCCAAATAAGAATGTTTTCTGGGGTTTGAAAAGGTTACACTAAATTTTCTTGTTTGTTTTCTTTCAGTTTTATGCACTGTGGCACTTCCTAGATTCAGGCAGAAGCTCAAATACAGTGCTAGGAGAAGAGCTCTTCCTCTGCTACTGTATTTCTGCTCTGATGAGAAACAGGAAATACCAGCAGTCTCATGAGAGTTCCTGCTCTCTGCAGATCCCCAGCTCAAATGGGGATTATTGCACAAACCCAGCTCGGCCTGAAAACTTTTTGAAATTGTGGGACACAAAAAATCCCAGCAGAATTCAGGAGCTTTATCATTCGAAGACATTCATAAATACCTAGGGAAAAAATACTATTTTTCTGACATGGCTAAAACAAGCCTTAACTATTAACATTGAATGGAAACATTTCCAGGTCTATACACAGATACTGAAAATATGCTTTAATAAATAAATAAAAATAAACATTTTAAAAGAACGGTTCCTGTCTTTGCAATAGCTTGAGGGACTAGATTTTTCAGAGATGCCTTTTCGTACCTTTTCTGATAAGCAGAATCCTTGAAATTTTACCATTAAGTATACAAAAGCCTGGCCTCTGTGAACTCCAGTTTTCAAATCCTTGATTAAAAATTTCAAAACTCAAAAGGTATTCAACTTCAATTAACAACAAGAGAATTCATGAGCAGAGTGGCTATGCGGATGCCAAAAGTAATGCTGGCAACAGCCAAGAGCAGTTGCTTAGAGTATAAAAAAGACAAACAGAGTGATCCTTTCTCTAGAAAGGATTTTGGCAATCTAGTAAGGGACCTTCTGAGACAGAAGGCGTATTTGGGTCATTATGTTTACTGGCAATATAAATTTTAAATTTCATTTTGAAAACAATAATATTTTTGGCCTCAGAATCTTGTGGCGATGAATCCAACAACTTAACTATGCATTGTGTGAAAGAGTGCTTCCTTTGTTTTGCTTTCAGAGTTCCTGTGTTACAAAGTGCATAACGATTCCTTACGCCCCTTCTCCATGATTTTATTATGCCTTTTCCTCTCAACTCACCTCTGGTCTTTTTCAACACCAGAGGGATCTCTCCTAGCTTATTAACTCCCTGTGTTCCGTACTCCTTACCATGCTTCATACCCCTTACTTTTGTACTTAACATCCTAATATCTACTTTCTGAAATGCAGTAACTGTGACTGCAAGTAATGTTCAAGATGTGAGCATATCCTGGATTTATTCAGTGGTGTAATGACTCTGTTTATTTTATTCTCCGCTGCTTTCCTCATTCTTTTCTTGGCTTTGGCTATTAATATGTGAGCTGATGTTTTCAGAGGCCTGCCCAAGGACTCCAAGATGTCTTTTCTTCAAATTATGCTCACTAACAATTGATTGCTTTGCAAACATAATTGAGGTTTCCTCCCACCCTCATACATTACAGATATTAAGACTCATGAGTAATCTTTTTACCCACTGCTAAGGATCACAAAGTCCTCTGACAACTAGCCCTAGTTCTGGCCATCCTGAACGATTTTTGATTATTGGAAAATTTCTTCATATCCTTGTTCCTCCGCATTTTTGGGTCTCCTTATGACTAGCTGGACAGTTTTCCAGCACAAACTCTTGTGAGACTCCAATGGAAATCTCTAAACACCATGAAAAGTTACTCATATTTCGACCATTATGCTTGAAAGGGTCTATTTTGCAGAAGTTTTGTCTTTTCGCAAACCATTGTGAAGGACTTAGTGAACACTTATTTTTTAAATACAAGTATGCTTGGCTCATTAGACCACCACCATTTACCTGCTATTGACTCTTTCTAAGAAGCTAAAACATGGGCAGGAGTGGCTTCCCTCTACAAAAGGGTTTTGGTGTTGAATGTTAGTTTTATTCATTATTATGATTCATAAAGATTTGACTGGTAATACTGGTAATGAAGACAGAGTCTGTCAGTTGCCAGAGCACTCAAGGACTTCTAAAGTGTGCTGTCATATTTTTCTCCTTAACCTCCTCAGATAGGGTAACTGCTCCCAGTGGCATGTTATACACAGTTCTTAGTTCACTGTTTTAATACCTGAGCTCTTTTAAAACTCCAGGGTGGCTCTGGTAAGCTGATTATTCTTACCCATAATTTAAAACAAAAAAGAATATTTTGAATACAATTATAGACTGACATTAAAAAATAATTTTAAAAAATAATTTAAAAAAAACCAAAAACAACAAAAGCCTAACCAACAAAACAACCCTACGCGTTTCCTACCCATGTAATCCTATAGATAACTTTGCTATTCTCCTACAGGACTGCATCTTCCCATGGCTTCTTGATGGCACCCATACTAGAGACTGGACTTGGTATGGATAGCTTAGTAAAACCGTTTTCTATGACTGTAAAACATGAAAATGAAAACTCTCAAAAAAGTAGCTAGACTGGGTCTTCAGAGAATTATGTATCTTTGAAGAAAAGACTGAGCTGGGCTTAGTCACTGACAAAAGAAGCTAACACAGTCTGTGGAGAACTTCAGTGGAGCAGCAAGTACAGGCAAAACTTCTATCCTCATCCTACTGAAAGAACCACTAAGATGGACAGCACTACCAGATCAATACATCTTCAAAGGAAGCTCCTAAAATTCTTAAGAGCTTTGTAATCATGACAGATGTTCAAATACTTTGATACAAAGATTTTCAGTCCTAAAGAGGTTTTGGAGTAAGAACACAGAACATAGGAACTACTTACCAAATCAGAAGAGGTGGTCAGAGTAGGAGCTGTGATTACTATTCTACTTTCAGTAGCACTCAGCTGATCTGCTGCAGATTCAGAATAAAAGATTATAGAAAAGTACAAAACTTGATTTTCTTAACTTTCTAAATCTCATTTAGAAAGTGTTTTGTATTCTTAGTATGTATGTTACTGTGAATCCTTATTAATTCTAGACATTTTTGCCTTGTGGAAACCAATCCTACACAGTAAATTTCAAATCTGTTACTATTTTTTAATTTATTTTAAATACACTACTTTAAAATGCCATTAGTATACCCTGGGGTTTATATTCTCAGAGAAGATATACAAATATGTAACTATCTTACCACTTCTATTTAAAATGTCTTAAATCTAATGAGTTTCCATGCTAAATTTCTATCAATCATTATTTTAAGATTTTAATTTCACTGCATTTTGTTTTTAGCTTGGTTTTCAGAACAAAACATATTAATACAACATGTTCTATGACAATTTGTATTCCCCAGAAATACTAATGAGTATGAGTTAGCATAGATTACAAAAAGGCTTCTCAACACTTCTGCCTCTGAGTTTTAAAGGTCCACTGCTTCAGATGGATTTGACCAGATGTAGAAAAACATAGAATCTGGATGATTCCAAATTAGACTTCGGAAATATTCCACCTTCTCTAAGCTTCTATGCAGCACCTTTCTCTATTCCGTACTCTCCTACTGGTCCATTTCCTTCATTTTTTCTCCTGCTCATGCTCACATTTGACATTGTTTCCACTCCACAAGCATGCAGAATTTTACAATGCAACTTTTTTCTGTCACTTTATACTGGTCCTGCACAAAAATGCGACTCTAAAGACCTTTTCATAACAGTATTACAGACTGTCATTTGAACAGCATCATTTGTCATGTGAATAATGTCCCTGGTGCAAGACGGCATCCCAGCCTGTAACAAATCCTGTCAGGCTGTGCTGATAAGGTCCTTTCAGCTGCAGACTGCTCAGACTGTATTAGACACAGTCACATTAGGGCAGCATGCTGTCAATATTCCCCTGATCCCTGCAGGCTGTGGGACTGCAGTCTGGCTTCCCCCTGCCTGCTCTAGAATATTTCCTGTACTTAGATTTTCTTCATGTCCCCCAGGCCAGGCTTCCAGGCAGGGGCTGACAGGATACATGTCCTCCATCAGCCTCTGGGGACTCTGCTGTTAGGATTCATCCTGCAAGAACATGGGAGGCCAAGCCATTTTGTGCATGTTCTTCCTTGTTCTAGATGGCTTTTAGATTGATATTGGGCATTTTTTCAGGTGAGATCATAGGACTCTTGGGAGACAAGAAATCCAGTCCAAACCCACCCCTAATACTGCCAAGAGTTTCTCCCCCGTATCATGGGATCTGCCTTCCATGCAGCATACTTTCCTCTTTCCTGGCTGACTCCACAGTCCCTATTACAATAAAAATATTATCTCTGTTTTTCTGCCTTTCCTAAGCTTCCTGCCTGAGAGCTTCCCTGGATAAGCCAACACAGGGTGTGACAGGTTTCTGCGATTGTGGCCCCGAGCACAGCACCCTCTGCAGCCCATCCTCCTACTCACACAGCTGCTTGCAGGTGCCCTCTTGGCTCGGCAGCTCTCACAGGGAGTAGCTGGCATCCTGCTGCACCTCTGCTGGCTGAGTATTGCACTTGGAGGTGTTCTCCCTAGTGAGCAAACATGCTGTGCTGGGGGCAGCTGTCAAAAGATGGCCTAGATAAAAGTTTTTAGCTGCCCCTCCACCCATCCACTGGAGCCTGCCAGCAGTTCAGTTTTTAGAACTCTGCATTAGGCCATCATTTCTTTGTCTTCCTTTCTGGGGGATTTCCATTCAAACCACTGTCCCCAGCAGAGCTTCTGGAGAAGACTGACTTCATGAAGGATGTGGCTATCTCATTGTTGTAAGCCAGGACAATTCAAGCTTTTTCATCACCGTAGGCAAAACTGAGCACAGAGGAGGCAGGGTGACTGCCCTCAGCTCCATACCCATCCTGTCACCCCTGTTAGACCGCTGCAACATGACCGCTCTCTCCTTCAGCTGCAAGAGGGGGAGATGAGGACCACGCAGAATGGGGCTGAGCACCCAGATTGCAGGGCTACCAGCAGCCATTAATGCAGACTGTGCTGGGGCTGCTCGGTGAGAGCCTTGTCTAGGAGATCTGCTCTGCTGCCCTCATTGTCCCATTGAATTAACATGGTCACAGAACTGAACTGCAACAACTGCAGCTCAAGAGGAGACTCCCTCTCAGTCCTTTCTTTAAGGACATGACTTGGTCACTCCTCTTTGTATCTGTAGTTTCTAGTCTGACTGTGCTTATACCCAGCCACAGTTTCAATGTCCTCCCATCTGCATCTGAGGGACTGAAGCTCAATGATCCTGCACTGTCTCTGGCAAAGGAGCCTGACGGCATCCGGCTGAGTCCACACACATGAAAACATTCTTGATTCAGAAGAAGCAGTTCCCCCAAAATTGCAAGAGCGCTTCTTAGAACAGATAAAATGTAAAATTCAGAGCTAAATGCAACACAGTGAGGATAATATTATTATTTTATTAAATAAATAAAATAGATGGTACTATACTGTGTATTACAAATCCCACAATGAACTGAGCAGTAGGCGAAATGGGTGTTTAAGTAGAAAAGATTTTGGAATTTAAATACATAATCTGTAGACCTCAATTTGAGCCCCTGCAACTCTTTCCCAAAGCTGAACAGAGCTAATGACAGTGGCTTCAAGTTTTAGCTTCTTGTCTTTTTTTTTTTTTTTTTGGTTGGGGATCTTTTTTAAACAGGTAATAAACCCAAAAAAGTTGGATGGGAAAGGAAAAAAAATATCAGTCTTCACTTTTGCCTCTAAAGATACCTATTTATCATCATCTTCTGTATTACATTGTGATCAAGGGACAATAATGACAGAAGAGAAAAAATTGCAGGCGCTATTATTTATAATTTATTTAATGGATACAAGTCATAAGAAAAAAGACATATGAACTGCTGTTTCCTTATCTTTTGTATATCAACCCACTTTCTCTCAGAAGCCTAAATTTTATGGGAAAGCATTAAAAGCAATTTTGCAAAAGGTCATAATTGCAACAACAGCCAGCATTTCCTAACTAACCTTGGGAACTCTTCAGTAAATTGTAAGATACAGGAGATGACATCTCTCTATTAATAGATACAAAAAATGTCCTGCTTTTCCTTACATGTGTGTGCCACACATGGAAGCAATTTCCTGTTAAAGTATTGTCTGGACTATGAAAAAGAAGACATTCACTTCCAGGAGGCCTGACTGACAACTTTTCTTGTATTTTCCAGCAGGCCTGGATACATGATACAGAAGCTCTGAGAAACAGACCTTTTACATCCTATTTATTAGCCCTTTAATAGGAACAGATCATGATGAGACACATTAGCAAGTTCATATATGCATTTCCCTAGCAGGAGACAAGCATCATTTTCCACTGCAATTTATATGTTAACAGACATAATTTTCATTTGTGAAAAGAACTTTTTGGTAATTAATGCTACCTATTTAATATATGTACAGTCTTTAAGCTTTGTAAATACAATTATTCTAGTTTGCAAACAAAGGCTAGTCAATTAAAGTGATGTTATGTAACAGAGTGTAAGTCAGAAATAAATTGGGGAATTCTGATACATCTCATGCTTCCATGATTTTAAATACTGTCAGCCTTTAGAATTAGGTTGCGTCCTCTGTTTTGTTTGTCCCATACCCTTTAAGAGAAACCAGAACTCGAAGACGAATAAAATAAATTCAGAGTATTGCACATTCAGAAAAACATGTGCAAAATAAAACTGAAGGAGGGAATTTACCTAGTGCAAGTCACAAAATGGCGGAAAATAGTATTATAATCACATCTAATAATGATTTATTGATACAGAATCAGACAGCTAAATGACTTTATAAAACCACCCAGCAGAATAAACAGTAATTATTCTGGGAAAAGAGAGGAGGTGGATAGTTCTGACCACGGTCCCCTGGTGCTCCTGCCAGCTTGGCTGTGTCTGCCAGCTGAGGGGTTTGCAGTGCTGCAGAGCCTGGCTGCAGATGCAGTTACACAGACAAACCTGTACCTGGGCTGGCAGACCCTGCTTGTCTGGATGGAGGAGGAAAGCAGGACAAGGTACCTCAGTGAACAAAAGCACTTCTGCTACTCAAAGCTGTATTCACGCATAATGCTACTGACACATAGCTGCAGTAAATACAGCTGCAGTGGCAAAGCATGCCTGGTGTAAATCCAGATGAGATGATGCTTAGAAGTGAGATGTAAATAGTAACAATAAAGTGCTAAATATAACCTTAAAAGAAGGATACAGTTTGGAAAGAAAGAAACTGAGAGAGATATTTCTAACTGTAAAGAATGGGATTTTGCACTCAATAACTTACAGTAAGAAGATGAATAAAAATTTATAGGACTTAAATAAAGCACTATGGTCTCTTCTGTGAGTATTCCTATGAATTACTAAGTGGCATGCAAATTGGAAAAGATGTCATTGGGATGCTTTCAAAAATCATCAAACATGCTAAGTCTAGGACACACAGTCTGTCTATAAACTAATTACAAGCAGGCTGCATCACATTCTTTCTCATAAACTTGCACATTACAGACCCAAATTTAGGTTAGTTGTGAGGCTGGAGACAAATGCAAAAGGATTTCAGTTGCTGAGAAATGTTTCGCTTCACTAAAAAAACCCTCAGAAAAAACAGCAGGGAAAAAAAAAGAAGAGAAGGGAAGAAAGAAGCATCTCCGGAGGTTTGCTGCTAGCTTAGTTTCTGGTTTGTGTCAACTTGTTTATATCAGCTGCTGATTTGCGTCACTGGCTTGGCTTTGTGGTTGTATCTGGGGCCTGATGGACACCCTGGTGCATTAAGAAATTCACCACAACAGTACAGCATGTTAAGATCAGATAGCACAGCCTAATGTTGTTTTCTTAAGCACACACACCACACACAACCCTACAAAGAAGTTACTGCAGGCAGCCAGGAGAGGTGAACTCTAGGTTTGATGCAAAGCAGCTTTAAATTCAGAAAATAGGAAAAGGTAGCACTAAGAAAGTGCATATTTTTAGGGCTACCAAAAGTTGTACATATATTTTTTAAGGGTCTGTATTTCTAGGAATCAAAATAGCTTATATGTTTTCATTTCCTCTAGGCTTTTAGTAGAGGCACCTTGAGCCACTGCATACTTACTGTGTTGTGCAGTGAAATTTTTTACTTTCAGATGTAAAATAATATTATAGCTGTGGCTTTAATTGGCTCATTGGAAATTTTAAAAAGTAAATCCTGAATATTTAAGCTTAAACTTCTGACCATTTGCAATATTGGTCACAATATAACTTAGATGCTCTGCCTGCACCACATAGGCTGCCCATACAGAAGTCAAAGTTACACTTTTAAGCTTTGTGCTCATGATTAGATGGCACATGTTCACACATACAGAACTATCTAACTGAATGCTGCAGAAATTATGCCTTCCTGCTCTTCCAGATGCACAAAGTTTAAAACACTGATCAGGGACTACTGGAATTCTGAGAGCAGACTTCAATAAAGCTTTCGCTTCAGCTGAGGTTCTGCTTCACATTTTCTGTTCAAGCTTCCAGAAAAAAATCCTTACAATTCTTTCCATTTTTCTGATAGCTCAAAGGAGGTCTAGTGAACAAAGAGAATACAACTTAACAGACATATTTCATAATACAAAATAAAATGTTTTCAAACACATGTTTGCTTTATGCAAACTTCCTATAAGACAGAGCAGCTCCAAGAGCCTCAAAATATTCCACAAGCATGTTCCTTATATAAAACATGGGGTTTCTGTTTAAAAATTACAAATTTGATCAAGTTTAAGACATTAAAATTACTTCCAGTACAAACACTACGGTTAAAATATTTTAACCCATATGTTTACTTCTCTTTTTCTTTCTGAAAATTTCAAAATACTTGGCTTTTGCGTGATATGAGATGAAGTCAGATTTTGAAATCTTGAATTCTTGAGTGAAGCAGAAGTATTTTCCCCTAGGTTGTGCCAATAATATACCATAATTTAGACTGAGGAGCTGCTGTTCTAGAGACTACCAAGTGAATCCAGGAAGACACACCAAAGCAAAAAACTTGCAAAGAACAATAATCCAATTTTTAAACAATGAGTCCAGGAACAATCCAGGGAAAAGCACTTCCTAGAATGTATAGTCTAGAGCAATTTTGCAGAAGCGTATGGTTCGCTACAGCAGAATGCGGACAGAAATAATGCTGCTGCCTGCGCAGAAAATGGAAGTGAATATTACAAGAGAGGCTAAAGCTGCTCTACAGTTCCCAAAATATTTTACAATGCAGGAATAGCTAATTTAGTAGTGAGTATAATTTCCTGGAGGCATGTGCAGTATTGCCCCTAAGAAGTGAATAAGCTGACCTCCCTCTCTGTCCAAGCACACAATGCCCATTCTCATCCTGAGGAACTTCTCCTTTCTCCCCCTCTCCTGTGTGTTGACACAAAGCATCATATTGACTCCTGACTGACAAGGTATTAACCTACAGTCATCACTTCTTTCAAGAAGAGCTGGAACATATGGTGTCAAAGAGAAATTTGTCACATGGCAGCTTGGTTTGTGGAGCTTGACCTGCATTTTGAAGTAAATAGCAGATTCTGTACAGACTTGTTATGATTTACTCTTTCAGAAGTATAATACAACAGCAAATGCTAGACAAAGTTTTCATTGAGTCTTTATTAGTCATCCTTGTTAAAACATAGTTGAGAGAAGCAAAGGAGTTTTGATTTCATTCAACAGCTTTTATAAATATCTCCTCATCTTCGTCTTTATCAGCACTCCTCTGTTCTGGAACTGGGAGCATCCAGAAGCATTGTGAAGTGTTAACAGAGCTGGTGAAATCTGCCTCACCAGCTGGAAGAGGCACACTGAGGATCTGGTGAGTAGGAATGAGCCAGATATTTAGCTGGAATAGGTCTGTGGTTTCAGGGCTATGCCACAGTCTTTGGGCTTTAAGGAATTCTGGTCCTGCCGGCCCCAGCATAGGAGGGAAGAACAATAAGGAACAATAAGGAGTAATTTGGCCATGGTTTGGTGTATGAAGACTGTGCTGAAGATAGCAGAACTCCCTGAATGCCCAACTCCAGCAAAAGGAGGATGGGAAAAAGAACAAATAAGGGATAAGCAGTGGTCTTCAGTGGATTTGTGCACCAAAGAGCACCATCACCTCATCCACATGGGGGCTACTTCCTCTGGGGGTCCTTCTGGCCTTAGCCACTACAGTAATTCAGGAGTTTTGCCTTCTCCAAGTTTTCAACTCTCTTCTGATTCAGCCATCCCAGAGAGCTTTTGTGGTTCCCAAATTCCATCCTTTCAGGCCTCCTTAAAAACAGCAGAAGGGCCCCAAAGTATGCCACTAAGACAGTCAGAGAAATTTGGAAAGGAGGTTTTGGAAAAATATTTACTATGTGAACACCCTTCTGCTAGTCTTCATAGGAACTGAACAAAGTGACCAAGGGGGAAATCTGAAACCAAAGCTTCTAATTGAACCCACAATTAAATAGGAAATGAACATGCCCTGCCTGTAGTGACAACTGAAAAACTATGTCAAAAGAACAAGCCTTTAGTGTCTTTATAGCTTTACAATAATTTTTTCCAATTTGTTTAAGTGTATACTAGTTGAATAAGATACACAGAAGGATGTGTGCTCTTTGGTGCTCTGCTGCCAGCTTAAATTAATTCTGTTTAGTTCAGAGGTTTGACTATCTGCTTATTGTCAATTCTGGCTATTAGTCACTTACTTTGATGTAGCAACGTTGGAAAATAAGAAGCTAAGTCAGTCATTTAGTCCAACAATCCTCTCTAGCTGACAACATAAGAAAATTAAAATTTGGCTGTAATACTTATATTTTATTTCTTCAGACATTTCAGCATTGGGAAATAATTATTGTAGGGGAAAGGTGTATATGTTCTGATTTTCTTTTTTTTTAATAGACAAGTAACCACTTTTGAAATAAACAAATTTAAATTGCAGTGTACATAATGTTGTTTGAGTCTTATAATTTAGTTTTTCACACTCCTTGTTCTATGTAAATGACAGGGTAAGAATGGGTGAGGCAGAGTTAGTGCAGTTACATAATGTGATGGGGAAGCCACTGTGGAGCTTTACTGTGCCATGACAGCTACAGCAATGTAGGGGAAAGCCATTCTTGGCCTGAGAAAGCCACTGCTTGTCACCAGTGAAAGCTGCTCTGATGGTAGGTGAAAATCCACTTCAGTACATGGACTGTCCATAAAAATGAATATTTGATATTGTTCAGAAAAGACTCCTGAGAATAACACTACAAAGAGAATTTTATAACTTTAAAGGGAACTAAGAAAATTTTCACCCAAAACAATGAATGTCACAGATTTAAGCGTCCAGATTAAAAAACAGTGGAGGACAGTGAAAAAGACTGAGTATCCCTTCCTTCATTCCAAAGAGTTGAAAGGGGGGGAGGGCTTGTGGACATGCCATATCAAGCAAAAAACTCTCCCACGGGAAATGTCTAGCCATATGTACAGGAACAGTATGACTGTAGATGAGAGAGTAAGAATATGAAGGAAAATACCATTTTGCTAAACAGCCTGTCAAAGAGTTGGCATCCTTTGGGATATTTTGTCCAAAAGTTCATGGTTTTAAGCTGTTGCAAATCAGAGAGAATAGTTTTGTGAGAAATATGTAAACAGGTCAGCATGACACTCATCAGATGAATGGATAACTCATTTTAAGGCAGTGTCAAATGCCGTAATGCAGTTATTGCTCAACTTCCATATTTAACTAGCGCCAGTATCACTGAATGAAAACACAATTTTATGTATTACAATATCCAACTACTGGCTTGGTGACCACTTCAGGTCAAAGATTCAATCTGCTTTCTCCTTAGAGTTTAACAGAACATGGGTTTGAGGTTCAAAAAATCTTGTGCCAAGGCACCTTCAACAAATCACTTTAGTGTGCCACAATTTCCCTACAAATTAAACAAAGTGTAATATTTTTAATTCTTAGCAAAGTGTTTTCAAATCAACTGACCAAGCTTTAGAAACTGTACAAGTGCTATTAGTTGCTTATGTTTATTTGAATGCACCACTTGTCATGACAATATTAATAAGGCACATTAATATTTCTGTGTAAACACATATGTGTTTTTACCCAAATTCTTAATTTAATGAATACATTCATGTAAGTTATCGCAATTGTCTCTCTGGCACCTTTATAAAATTCATGAATGATGTAGAGTATGCTGCTCTCCACCACTATTTTTCAGGCCATCTGTATTTCTCAATTTAATATTCATTTAAACTAGTTTGCTGTACACAGAAGGAAGAGTTTCTAGCAGAGAAATACTGATGTAGCTACAACAGGATATTTAAAATGCTAGCCTTTCTACCCATCCCTCTCTCATCCCTGATGGAAGCCTAACAGGCTTGGTAAATTGGAAGACACACGCACTTTTCAACTATTACTGTGCATAATCCATCAATTCAGAGTGAATTCCCCTTCCCTACTGTTAAAGCCAAGCCTGCAGGCTGAATCTGAACAGCCAATACCTTCTTTCTCTGTGAACTCTGCAACCAGATTTTAAGGGAAAGCTAAGGTACAACGTATAAATACTCTGGTGTTCATCAGTGAGCTTACTGGTTCATTATTTTAAATTTCCATTGGCTCATAGCATATTCATATTATGACAAGATAACCCAGGCTGGAATGGACCTCAGGAGATTTCTACTCCAATCTTCTGCTCAATGCAGGATCAGCTATAAGGTTAGACAAGGTTTCTCACAGCTTTATCCATCCAGGCCATGGAGAAGACACAGCCTCACTGGGCAAATTATTCCAGCGTTTGATTGTCCTCATGGTAAAAATGTTCTTTTCTTACATCCATTCTGAACCTCTCTTGTTTCAGCTTATACCTTCTGTCTTTGGTCCTTCACCATGCAGCAGTGTGAAAGGATCTGTCTGCTATTCCATAACAATTTGATCACAGCAAGGGCAAGGCTGTTTTTTCTCCCCTAAGTGTTCTCTCTTCCAGAATGAACAAGCCCAGCTCCTTCAACCTCTCTGCAAAGCAAGTGCTTTAGCCTCCTGACCACCTACATTGCCTTCTGCTGAACTTGCTCAAGTTTATTCATGTCTTTCCTAAAATGAAGGGGCCTGAAACTGGGCATAGCCTTCCAAATTTCATTTCATGACTAGAGATCTCATGAGTACTGAGCAAAGAAGGCTAGTTACTTCTCTTGATCCTGCTAGCATAGCAAAGGAAGCTGTTGTTTTTCTTTACTGCCAGGGCATGCTGCTGGCTCATGTGCAGCTGCTGTCTGACAACATTCCCATGGCCTTTTTTGCTTTGACCATCTCTGTCTAGTAGTTCCTACTGTTCAAAGTAGGTCTTATGCTCAAAAAATCCAAATTCCTGTCAATGACATCAGCTGTGCAACCAGACATTGACCCGCGGAATCCACCCGCCCCTCCAAGCCTTTCCTCTGCACTGGCAGGGCTCACATAACATCACCTAACTTTGGCCCTCGTTCCCACAGCTGTCTGATCACTCCTGATATGTTCAAAGTTCCCGCTCCAGATGTATTAATGCTGCCAATGTACTCAAGCAGCAAGAGAAATAGCACATTTCAGGTCAGGCAAGCCTTGGCAGTTTCTTTGCAGCATGCTGTGTCTGAGTTCCCAGCAACCATGAGACTTCTTAGACAGCAAGTTGGATAAACATATTGAGCCTTCTGCACCCCTAGAGGTGAGTCCTACACTACTGTCACTCGTGGCTTCCCCTTGGTGCTAATGCATGGCTCCCCAGCAGGCTGTGTGTCTTGCCCAGGGATGGCTGTCTCTAACCTTCCCTGCTACCAGCACACTCAACCAGTCCTGCAAATGCAGGCTGGCCATCCTCCCCTCACCAGGAGTCACTTGACTCGTGTCTTTCCCAAGCTGGGGCTTTCCACTTGACTCCCAGAACTGACTGTGGTCTCTGACTGCGATCCCTCTGTGAAGTTACAGGTTTGGGATTTTGCATCTGCAGGACGTCTATGAAGATGCCATTTATTCTCCATGCTGCTGTGAAGTTTGTCCCCTTGTTCCCACAGCTCCCTGTCTTGGCAAAATATGTCCCCATTTAGTACACACCTTGGGCAGGCAAGGACACTTCTCCTGCTCCAGCCTTGGGGAAACACAGCAGCTGTACTCTGCTGTCTGAGATCTGAAAATCTTCTTTCTCCCTCTGGAGCTGTGACACAAATAGAGGCTTCTGCTGTGCCAGTGATGCCTTGTGAAGGTTGACCTAGAACAGAGGCTAAACTGAGTTAAAGGATAAAGTAGGTATTTATTAGAAGGCCTCAACGGATATACCTTGGGCAGTACAAGAGCCCAGCCAGGGCTGCATCCAAGATGAACCCAAAATGGTCACAAAATGGATGACCAGTCATGAGGGTTCTCACTTTTATAAGTTCTGGGCCATTAGCATATTGGACTTAATTGTCCAGTTATAGCTTTAGCTGATGAAGTCCCATCCTTCCTGTTTTTCTCTCTTCAGTCTACATTCTTTATGCACTTGGGCCTGAAATTTGAATTGGCTGTCCTTGGTCCCCAAGGGGAAGGAATTGTTTTCTCTCCCTACTCTGTGAAGAGAGCTTACTATCCCCTAATATGAAGCTGAGAATTACACACTAAAGCAGTACAGAATCTGAAAAAGATAAAAGCTAAACTCTGAGGCATCACCAGGGGTAGTTACTCTATTTGGTGGTGGGACCTGTGCCCTGTGGCGCAACACTGCTGCTGATGAGTCCCACATGGCCTTCTGCAGATTTCTGTATCCCTTCCATGCACCTTTCTGAGCAAACTGCTGCTTCTGAGAGCTGTGCCCTGGGACTGCCAACACGAGCTGAATAGATACTTGAATCTTTAACCAGGATCAATATTTCCCAGCAATGGAGTCTGGAACTGAGAACAACAGAAAAAAACACCCCAGGAGACCCAGAAGTGAAGTCCGAAGCAGCTCACAAAGCTACAAGCACTGGAAGGGCCCAAAAAGTACCCCAGCTCCATGGTACATTCCCAATCCCATGCATTGCCACTCTGAATGCCCAGTCCCTCTTTGCAGCTCCTTGTTACTCTGCTCCTGAAAGAACCTTGCTGTTACAGAACTAGCCTGGCTCCAGTGTGGTGTGCCTCCTCATGAGGCTAGACATCCCGACAGCAGTGTGCTCATGAACTCAATCCCCCCTCTGCACTGCCCTCAATCAGCTGGAATCCAAGCACAGGCAACAGTCGCTCCACGATGAAACTGTTCACAGACTCATTGGCTGTGTCTCTTCTTGCAAAGCAAGCCTGGCAAACCAACCCTAGAGCATTGATCAGTTGTAGAGGGCATCACCTCACACCCACATCACATCCACGGAACTGCAGGCATAGAATCATAGAATTCTTGGTTTGGAAAGGACCGCTAAAATCAATGAGTCCAACTATTAACCCAACACTGCCAACTCCACCACTAACCCTGTCCCTAAGCACCTCACCTACAGGTCTCTTAAATACCTCTGGGGATGGAGAATCAACCAACCACTTCCCTGGGCAGCCTGCTCCAATGCTGGATAGCCCTTTTGGTGAAGAACTCTTCTGCACCTCACCAAGGTCCTACACCAAGAGCCTCTGCTAAGGAGACCATGAAACTGCTTGAACACTCTCTGAGCAGGTCTCAGCTCATGCCTGCAGCTGCCCTTGTAACATCCAAAACCCAATAGGATTTCTGTAGAAGTCATCACTTAATGTTTATGACAGATTCATATTTTCTACTTTCCATCAGCAGTTGGTTTTAAAGAGCCTATATGGTATTGTTAGCACCTCAGGTGTGTCACTCTTTAATTCCTGACACCTTTGGTGGAGAGTGTAAGGATCCAGATATTGCTAATCTTTAATAATTCTCATACTACTCAGAAAAAAAAGTTTCTTAAAGACAGTAAGTTTCTGAAAATATTACTTTTCCTTTCTTTGGACTTTAAAATAATCTCAGCCATCCAAAAAAGAAACTATGTTATAAAATAAAAGCTACATATATAAGGTTATGGCATTCCTTTCAATTCCTTTCAATATGCATACTTCTTCCATTGCAATGGAAAGGTTGCCTGCACAATGATGGGTAGACTTTGGCTTAAAATACTGACACCCTGTTTAGACTAAGATAGATATCGTCACAAGTGATAGGGTAAAAATGTGACCAAATATTTTTCTTGTATCTTTTTACAGTGCTCACGTAATTCTCCGGGCAAATGGTCAAAACAAAATAAAATGCAACATTTCAAAGCTCTGCTCATAAAATAAAATAAATGTCAAAACTCTTAGCTTGTAACAAACTACTATGAGATGGAGAAAATAGTGTAAGAAAAATATTTCTAATCCAGAATGCCAAATAGACTCTCATATATGATAAGGAGGAAAAACTACTTTAAATACCAGAAGAGTCTTGTTTAAAATGAAGTAGAATAATAAACTGAACATTTAATAATAAAGAAAGGCCTAAAATTAACTAAACTATGCCATATGAAAGGTTATGAAAAGACAGTGAAAGAGAAACAGTGTTTGACTGGGGAATGTGCAGCTCTCATTGCTATTGATAGAATTTGTACATATATCAAAGACAATATGGTTCATTGTATATAGCAGAATTCTAACAAGATCCAGAGAAATGAGGAGCAATGATTCACCATCACCATACTTTCAGCCCTCTGACTTTACAGGTAGGCATTCCCTTGTCTAGTTTACATGGAACTAAAAATCTGTGAAGAGATTGAACTGATACTCTTTGTATACCATCAGGAGGCACATCTCGAATTATGAATTGCCCATGACAGATAAAACCATTGCCTCAGCATCCTCTCAGATTTAATTTTAGACTTAACTGGAACTTCTATGTACAAAGAAAAAACATTTTACTTTCTTAAAACGGGGGATTGTCCCAGACAATAGAAACAGTGAGGACCTGCTATCTATGTCTTGCCACTAAAGATTTAAAAACTTGGGTTTAAGCATCCAACACTTTTGAATATACTATTCTGACATACTTTCTCGGAAGCAAAATATTTGGGAATTTTAGTGGGGTTTTAGTTCTTCACAAATGAGTTCCATCTAGACATTTTGTCCCAACGTGGAATGAGAAATATTTCCAAATCTTGAAATTTTTCATGGAACTGAAATTAGGTTTGCCTGCTTGCACTTGTTAGCACAAAAGCCATTTCAAAAGAAAATATAACTATTTGATGTAAGTAGGGACAAGAACACATATTTTAGAACACAAAGGGCTAAAGTAAACTTCAGCTGTTGTTTTCAACAACAAACAAATATTTCCAAAGTCACAGGGAGTGAGCCCAAGAGGTCTGGACACTTTGCACATGCTGAGCTCAGATGTACACTGGGATGCAGTGCGTGGAATCACTCCTGTTTTGGGTTCATTGCACAGCAGAATGTAGGAAGGAAGAAGCTCTGTGAAGGCCCATTCTACATCTCCATTGTCACCACCATATAAAGTGAAAACCTTTGAGGTTTCTCAAACTCCGAGTTTGTAAAAGATATCTATGGAAGCTGAGCTGCATGTTGAGATTAAGGAGATTCTTGGGGCAATGCTGCACACAACTGAACTGTTGTAAACACTTGTGCTAACACACAGCTTTGGCTCAGGAGAAGGAGATGATGCCTTTACCACCACCCTAAGTGCTCTGACAGGGCCTAATAGCCATGATTGGCCTCACCTGGGGACTTCTCACACAGCTCCTGTCCATTGGCTCAGGAGCCCCATCTAAGCTCAGGCTCTGCTACATGATCTGGACTGGCTCTGGCTGATCCTCCTTCCTCAGATGGCACACAGTCCCCTTGTAATTTGTACGGACCTAAAAGAATTCACTGTAAAACTTGAAAAGTGGCGTCTTGTAATACATCGCACCATGAGCCTTTTAGGATGATTTTGTCAAGAAGCAACTTATGTGTGTATTGATATAGTTGTGCTGATAAAGTTATGTTAAAAGCAACATTAATTGAACAACACAGCACCATGATACTTCAGTAAAACCTGCCATGTTTTCTTAAGCTGTGGGCTGTAAAGTTTCTCAGTAAGTCAAAGTATCAACATCAGTACTATAAAGCATCATTTGATATTGGTACTGTATGTGGTTACTAAAGCACATTACAAAAAACTAATGACCAGCTTTTCCTTTCACCTAGTGAAACTGTAAATGCACATAGCGGTACCTAGAATGCCCTAAAAAAACCCCTTTTTTAAAAAAAAAAGCAACCTTAGTAAGTAGTTTTAAGGTTATACTTCATATCTGAGGTCATGAGAATGGAGAAAAACAGCTTATCTGCAGAAGAAAAATATGAAGCAAAATACTTGATGCTTTCAATTTCCTCTCCAAAATCATTGAAAATAAGAAGTACTAAGAATTAAAAAACACAATTCAAGTACTACTATACCTGCTTATTTTTCAGTTCCTAGGTGCAATTGTATGATCACTACAGCTAGAAAGACATGACTAATCTTGCAGTTCTGAAATTATTTGCTTAATAATAATTAAGCAAAAAGGATTATTTTTTGCTTAATTATAATCAAAGGATGGCCTTCAATTTTTCTTCTGTACCAGTTATTCTTACCATGAGCTGTCTAGCTTCAAGGTATAAAATCTAGTTCTGGGTGTACATAGCTAAAATTTAGCACCTGCTTGTCAAATTTGAGAATGAAATTTTGCAGAGAAGCAACTGGTTAACTAAATAAAATATGGGGTGAGTATTAATAACATGTATCCTCTGCTGTTTCCATTTACTTTAAATGGGCAACACTGGAGTTCAGTTAGTACAAATATACTCCAGCTAACCTATGGGTTCTGCTTTACTGGCACTATTTAAAATGAGAGTTCTATTGCATTCTGGAAATGTGGAAAGTTAGTCTAACTTTGCTCACCAAAATTAGTAGACAGTTCCTTGAGGATAAAGAACCCCAAACACTACTTGAAATCTCCTCTCAAAGTCAGGTTTAGGATGTAGCTGTAGGCATTGTTCCCAGTGAAGCAGAGACTGAAAAGACAGGCTTTCTGCTAAAGCCTGGGCAGGAGGCTGGAGCTGGCAAATGGGCTTTGGCTCACAGTTCATTTGGCACAGCATTGGGTTGTGGGCCTGCAGCTGAGGCCAAGATTCAGGTCTTATTGGGTCAGGTTTTGAATTAAAGACAGTAAGAATTGAAGACCTATGTTTATCCTGGGAATTGCAAGGGACCTGGTGCTGATGCAAGCAGCAGCAATGAAAGATTTGTGGTAGATTATTTGGTATCTGGTGGTCACCGGGCTGTAGATAGCTGAAATCAGTGCTATGTTTAGGATGTAGGGCAGAAGAGCTGTAAGAGTTTCCTTTGCTTCACTGTGCAAGGTTTAAGCCTCTGTAGCAGTTTTCCATTTCCTTTTAATAAAATACCTGGGAGTTTTTACTTCACCCAGTAGGACTGCAAAGTTGTCCAAATATGAAGACCATAGGAGCAAATACATCACTACTGCACTTTAGGAAAGACATAAGAAGAAAGCTTCATAAACCTGTTTTACAAAGCTTTTGCAAAATCAAATAATGGATGAATTTACACCTGTAACTCATTTTTTTAAAAGTTCAAGGTTACAAAACTGATATGGAAAATTTAAAAAATAACTGCAGCAAGCAGGTTAGTAATTAATTGATTCACCACTGCTCATTAGTCTTCAGTATCAATGAAGACCTAGTCCTATTTCATACTAAATATTTGCAGAAAAAAAGTTGTTATGACTATTTTTAAGCAGAAAATATTTCATCTCTGCATTAAATCTGCAACATTTTCCCCAAGGTGCTAGGTATTCCTTGGTTTGCCCCAGAAAAGAAAGGACTCAAAACCAAACCTAAACCCAGAGAAAAAAACAGGAAAATTGGCCAGCTTTAATCACCTTATAGAATACTAGCTAATTTCTCTCTACACTACAGTATAGATGTCTGTCATAAGACACTATAAAAGAACAAAGTGTCACTTAAATTTTTTTTCAACTTTTCCATTTAGTGCATTTTGAAAGTATTAAGTGGAAATGAATACGATAATCACAAGGAAACAAGACAAAAATTTATTCAGGAACTTATCAACACGCTTTTGTTCACAAAATAATAATACAGCACTTGAGGAGGAGGGTTGGCATTTAAACAAAAGCTGGATGCATATGAAACAAAGTTTTAAATTGTAAGAAGGTGACAATTCTTTTTGCTGGACTGCCACACATAAAAGTTGGAAATAAATTGCTTTTCTAAACAAAAATATATTGTCTTTTTTAATTACTGCTCATACAAGGCTCTAGGTACACAAGAGCAACAATATTGTTTTCTTAACTTAGACCATTTCCTACTTCTCGTGAAAAGGATCATTACTTTTATGATTTTTTTGCTTCCATCCAGAATATAAGTCAGATAAAATTTATTTTCTTCAAAAGAACTATTAGCTAGCTTTTGGATTTGTTTTTTTTTCTTTGGGAAGAGAAGTGAGTTTTTTGTTGGTTTTTTGGTATGTTTGGGTTGTGTGCAGGTTTTTTCGTTTGCTGTTTTTGGTTGGTTGGTCAGTTGTTGGTTCTTTGTGGATTTTTGTGAATTCAGTTTACATCCCCATGTGTATATTGTGTGCCAAATGTGAAAGACAAGGCTACAGCAAAACTGCTGAAAGGACAGAATTAAAAGCCTTTGTGTGATCCTCGTGTGAAAAGAGTGAACTACAACCACCAAAATGTCCTCTCACTGCTCTGAAGGATATTTTTAATAAGGAGATGTTATAAGGGTTCAGGTTAGACCTCCCTTCACCTCCCCAGTGCCATGTGAACATCAAAACCAGGATCAACTGCAAATAACTCTTCCTCCAGTTAGTCCATTCTTGGATCTTTTCACTCCTTAGGGAGGTCCTGAGGTTCTCATAAACAATTTTCACATCGTTAAAAAAAACCACCCATGTGGGTCACTTCTACACCTTTCCATCGTGAAAAAAACCACCCATGTGGCTCACTTCTACACCTTTCCTAGCCTCAGAGACACCTACATGAATACTCTGATTTTTCTTTTCAGAAAAAAAAAATCACTCCTTTTCTGTTTCCTGAAGAAAGCTTATATTTTACAGTCTCCACAATATCATCCTTTATAAGGAAAAGTGAGAGAACATGTCTGAGTATTTTGAGAATTTATGGACAGTAGAAGTGATCCAACACTACAAGAGATTTTTTTTTTTTTAATAAATCTACTTTTCCTCAGCTTCTTTTCTCTGGAAGATGTATGTCTGCTCATGTACTTGTAAGTCTTATGCAGGTCATGAACAGGGCAATCTAAGACAATCCCAGAATAGAAAACCTTCTCTCCCTAGATATTACAGCGGCCTGAGTGGGTCGCTGCTGGTGAGAGAGAGACGGTGAATCTTGTATCTTGATCAGAAGGCTGAATTTATTAATATATGATATATAATACATTATTACTATACTAATAGAATATAGAGAGAGGTTTGCAGAGCTGCTAGCTAAGCTAAGAATAGATAGAAAAGAATCCACAACAAAGTTGTGTCCAGGGACTCAGTCCCCTGGCTTGCACTGATGATTGGCCCTTAATTATAAACATAGAAAATGAGCCAATCAAGGTGAATCCTATTGCATTCCACAGCAGCTGATAATAATTGTTTACCTTCTCTTCGGGGGCCTCTGGCTCCCGAAGACACAGAAATATGAAAGAAAAGGATTTCTGTGGAGAAATGTCTGCGACACCTAGAGACAGACATTTACCCATACTCATTAAGAAGCTTCTTTCTCCAAATCTGGCACCCAAGTTGCCAGTAGTAACAAAGGCATTTTAGTTCACTTGAGATGTTTCCACCAGATTCTTTATGACTTCTCAACCTATATAATGGCATTATGCTCTAAGAGGAGTCAGGACTTGCTGATGGACTTGACCCTTGGGAAATCTACTATTTCTCACCATGCAATCAAACCAGGGACCAGAAAATATGTGAGAGAAAATTAAGAATAAATTTATTTCAATACATTACAAAGATTATATTATGATGAATACATTACTACATTTGGAGAAAAACATAAAGAAAAATGACAAAAATACACACAGTGCTCTTTGGATGCTCTGTTTAGACTGCCTCTTCTCTGCTTAGTTGTCAGAACCAAGACCTGAAACTAGTGGAATATTTTTGCTATGATAGAAATTGTGACCAGGTTCTTGAAAGTTCCAAGTTCCTGCACTCCCAGGCACAGCTTTCTTGAGTAAGAGCTACTAAAGGGAAGAAATAGTAAGAAAACCCACCTGAGTGTAAATACACCCTTGTATCTTTCCTGTAATCTTTAATGTTGGTAGTTATTTTAATAGAGAAAAATTTCAACTTCTCTGTAAATGAAGTATAGTTTGTTCCCTAAAGAGCAGCCTATTGCTGGATTGTTCTAGAGAGGTTTAATACTTCAGTTATCAACCAATAAACACATGGTTATACTGGCTTTTCTATGTTCTATGTAAATTGAGCATGACAGGTAATTTTTTAGAATTTGCACACACAAGCTCATTTCACTACATAATTTTTTCTAAGTCGTACACACTTGAGCTATTTAAGCTACTTGAGCTGTTGTATAATTGCATAATATTTCTATTGGCTCTAACAAGTACATATGATCTTGAATGAGAAAATGATGGAGGTAAGGTACACTTTTATCAGCAATATCTTAATCACAGCTAGTCTTATTCCAAATATGACCTCAGCAAGAAACAGAATTTTAGGTTTTGTAACAAGTTTGTAATTCTGTACTTGTCAAGTATATGGACCCAAACCAAACTTGCTCCCAAGTTCATTCCACTCTTCTCTGTCTCACCTCTACTTTCTCTAAGCTATCATGTAGAAGCTTTCATCTTCTATACCAGTATGAAAAAGAAAGATGAAGAAAATCATTCTATCAGTCACAGGTTAAGAAGAAAACCCAGCTCGTTAGGCAGATGGACTCTTTCACTTATCCCTTTCCAGCTTTGAGACCGATCCAGGTCTCAAAGGAGCAAGCATGGCCTGTGTCCCAAGACACTGTAAACACCACAGAGATGACCAGGAAAAGCCTGGCCTGGGGCTAAGGATGCTCTTCCAAGCAGCTTGGGAAGACATTGGAACAGGCACCACAGTTGCAGCTGAAACACAGCAATTCATTAAATCATTGTGATAGCCAGCAGTGCAGATAACAGCAGGTTAAACTCTTATCCCTCTCTGGTCTTGGACCAGCACAAGGTTTGTATAATTGAGCACAAAGCTGATGAAATGTCTGACTAAATGTATTACCAATAAAACCAATCTGACACAAGGGCTCAAGAAATCCATGCTTCTGTCATTCAAGTTGCCCTATATCAAAGCTGAGTAAAACAGGGCAGAAAAACATAAGAAACCAGAAATTCTTTAAAGTCTTTTAAGTGAAAAGAGATACATATGTAAAGATATAACTAAAGCAAAGCTTAAAAGAGCAAGATTTTTCCGGTGAACAATCTTTCCCCCTTATTTCTAATATAATTTTATATCTCTGAGTTACTAAAAAGAAAATAAACAGTGCATTTATTGAAAAGTCTGTTTTTATCTGAAAATACTATTTTTATCAGTTATCAGCAGAGAGAAACTTAAGACTGAAGCAAGCAAATCCTATCAGGTGCAAACTCCTTAAAAGACTATGAAGTTCCAGAAGCATGTGTGGTTCACAGGAACAATAGTGCATACTAGGGGACAATTTAGTACTCCTCTGTATAAGAAACATGGTTATATTTTGAGTTTAGTTTTTTTGACCTTTTTTAAGAGCAAAGAGGATGGTGAAATTGGAGTGTCTAATCATTAGCTATTCTGAGTCAGCTATTAATTCATTAAAACATACAAAATTCAATATACTTTTCCATTTTTATGCACCCAATCTTGAAAATTTTCCTTTTCAAGGTGTCTCTAAAAGATGAGGCCAATTCTCTTACTCCACAAAAAGGGCTTTGTAGAACTCCAGTGCAGTGGTTACAAGAAGGCAAAGTATGCCTTTGGAGTTCTTTTCCCAGCATTTTTAGACTGTCTATGAATTAGTAAAAATTGGAATACTATTCAGCCACCTGAAAATATCTCAGCATTCAGACTTTTTTTTTTGCATAAAAGAAATATTAGCATTTAATATTACAATTAACTTAAGACTCTGTGATTCAGCTTTATGTAAAAATCCATGCTTTTTAAGAAGCTAACATGTAAAAGACTAATTCTGTAAAGCAAGCAAGAAAGTCTATTCATTTCCTTGAACCAGCAGAATTTGACCCAAATTATTATTTGCCTCTAACATAGATCTTGTGTTGCTGAAGTGCATGAAAAGAATTTCCAAATCAGCAACCCACAGCTATAATTTGCCAGTATGTGGCTTCATATCAGGGGTTGCAAAGAAATGTTTGTTTTTATTCTGTGAAATATGGATGTCTCCCACAAAACTCAGAACTGTGTATTAATATAAACTTGGAGTAAATAATCAAAAGGGGCATACTTGGCAATGCCAGGAAATGAAAAACAAAATCTGAATAAATTTTCTTAGATATATTACTCTTAAACTTCATCATATTTAATATCTGGAAGCTATTGAAGTAGCATTTAATCATCTAATTTGATCCCACATTAGATTTTACCCAGGTACCTGTATATAAACCTGTTCATAAACATGTTTCCATTCTCAGATAACCAAGCTGTGTATCCCAAGCATAGACCAGGGTTTGGCTCTCAGTAGTGACAGATGCTAGCAAAGCCAAGATGGATGATAGCAGCAGCAACCATATGAGTAACTGCTGAAGGAAGCAAAAGTTCTTGTCTACCTAGAGACAAAACTCCTTCCCAGTTCTGCAAGTATTAGTATGAGCCTAGTAACCATCTCAGCACAAGTACCTCAGCACAACTTTCCTTCTAAAAAGGAGATTTAGTCCTACCTTGTAACTCTTCTGCTGTTCTGCTTTTGTGATCCTCCTTTGAACCATCTCAAGGAACTTCAGGGCTGAGCAAGGACAAATATAGAAGCATAGGGGAAAGATTAAAGTGTTGTTTGGAAATTACCTAACCATCAGTTTAGCGCCAACTCCTATTAAAAAAGAAAAACAAATCATGGAATGAATAATCAAACCACTGCACGACTGAAGTAGCACTCATCACAGTTGTGTTGAAAATAAATTGGATCAGATCATAGTTTCTTTCTGTGAAATGAGTAACATGCTTTGAGAGAATAACACTGTGCATAAGGAAGAGGCAGCTGATGCCATATATCCATCTTTTATAGAGTTTTTGACACTTTTCCACATAGTTTGCTCATGCAGATGTTACGTACTCTGAAGGAAATATGCACATTGAAGGTACAAAACTGGTAGAAAACCTATGTAGAAGCAGCTTTAGAAGTATCATTATTTCACTACCAATATGACATCTGCAGCAGTCTGCCCTGGGGCTGATACTGTTTGATGCATTAGTTCTTGAAGTGGGTTGTAAAGTAAAGAGGAAGCTTTTTAAACTGGCAGTTACACCAGCCTGTGAGGAACTGCAAGCACTTGGGGCAGGAGGGCTATAATTCAAAGTGATCTTGACAAACAGGAAATAAATCTGAAAAAGGAGAGTGCAATTCAGTAAGGATATGTGCAAGATGTAGATGCAGAGCAACAAGCATACATACAAGCTGGGGAATGTTTAGCTGGCAGCTGTGCTGAAAAGGATCTGAAACTCCAAGCTTGGTCAACAGTATCAATGCCATTGGTAAAAAGCACACAGGACAATCATGGAGGATATTGATAAAGCTATTCTACCTTTTTCAACTCTAAGGGCTTACCTGCAGTACTGTGTTTAATTCAGGTACATTTTAGGAGAGATTTGGACAAATTCCAGAGCCTAACAAAAAGCAACAGGCACAGCTGAAATCTCTAACACATCATCTCTGAGGATAGACCAAAAGCACTGAGATTCTTCAGGCTGAAGAGACCAAGGGGAAAAATCGTTTTACTGTTTAAATTCTGAAGAACACTCCTCCTGACTAATGCATAGATGAAGGCAATAATCTTCTCTATTTACAGGTAATAGGAGTAATATGTATATGCATGGCAGCAAAAAAGGCATTATTAGCTGATGCAATTGTCCCACTCTACTCAGCACTTGGCAGGAGCCACAACTTCAGGACAATTCTGATCCCAAAAAAGAAAGATGCAGACAGCCTAGGGAGGGTCCAAAGAAGGGACACAAAGATGATCAAAGATTGAAGGAGGTAGGTCTTTTCTCCCTGGAGAAAATAGGGCTCAGAGTGACCTCATCACAGTATTACAGTACTTAAAGGGTGTCTACAAGGAGACCAGAGGATCTCTCTTCACAAGGAGCCACTTGGAAAAGACAAAGGGCAACCAATACAGGTTGCACTGGGAGAGGTTTCATCTCTGCATAAAACAGAATTTGTGAAAGCAGTCGATCACTGGAACAGCCTCCTCAGGGACATGGTAGAGGGCCCACTACTGGAGTTTTTCAAGATGTGACTGGACAGGGTGCTAAATAAGCCCATCTAGGCAGGCTTCCTTTCACATGAAAAGTTGCACCAGATTATCTTTTGAGGTCTTTTCCAACACATGCTGTTCTACAAACTTTTTCAGACCACAAGTAAAAATGCAGCAGCACACAGTGGAGGAAGAGGATGTGTAAACTCCAACTCTGGAAGATTTTTAAAAACAGTCTGTGATGATATGCACATGATTTGCCTTGCCTTAGAGAGGCCAAAGAGACTGCAGACTACTTTAGAGTCCTGTGTTCTATGATTCTGGGGCAAGCATATCAAATAGACTTTTCTCTCCACAGCTCATTTGATTAGTACTAATTGCTGCAACTACTAAAAGTGGTAAGTAGAATTAATACAATGAGGCAGGCTCTACCAGCTTATTTAAAAATAAATTTTTGGGTAGTGCAAACAAAAGATGAAAGCAATGAAACATCAAAATTACATAATAATTTCAAGTACAGTAAAAAGCATAGTGAGAACTACAAGCAATTTCATAACCATTCACTAGTAACTGGACTTATACATGTATATAAGAATGAAGATTTAAATGTACTCCAGCTTTATCTAATAATGCAGAGAAGTGAGCTGCAGTGGGGAAACAGAAAACCAAAACCATTTACAGAAGGTGATTCAATAAGCTGTATATGAAAGCCTGAGAGACTTGGGGTAATACAAAAATAATCTTTAGTTCTTTGAGGATCTGCAGGCCCAGGTAAGAGAAATTATCAAGAGACCAGTGACTGACCATGTAAAAGTAGAATAATTGAATCAAGAGCTGAAATGGAGAATGACAGAAAATTACTGTATTTTATAGGTAGAACCAGACTACCTATGATCTTAGGAAAAGACTGCTTGTAATATGACCTTAGCCATGTAACAGTTTGCAAAATCATAAAAACACCTAGGAAGAAACCTTGCTCATCAAAATACCAAAGAGATAAGTGAAAGTATCTAGTAAGTATTTCAGGAGTAAATCATATAACCTTGATCCTGCTATTTTCCAATACATTGGTATTATGTAATAGGTTTTTCATTTGAGCACTTTATGTACCTGCATCTGAGATCTTTGTCCCTGATGTGGTCAGGTTGCTATGCCCTCACTTTAAAAAGCCTTTTTGCAGTGACAAGAAACCAGCAGCAAAACATGTGGGTATTAAATTCTGAAATGAATCCGAAATGAAAAACTTAAGCAACAAGAAGGAGTAGATGACTTTAGCTTACCTGACTAAATAGCAAGAAGATCTAGAAAGGCTATAAGAAGTTGTATCAGGATAGAAAAAATGTTACAAACGCAGAAAAAATGAGGCAATAGTGTGTTAAGTACAAATTCTGTCTGTGTTCAGACAGTAGACAGAGAACCCTGACAGAAAAGCATCACACAGAAGGAAAAGAAGAAGGATCAAGGACAATTACTAGATTTCTACTTTCAGAAACAAAATACCTGAATTAATAAATGCACAATGAAATGAGGCACAGAGAAAAGAAAAACTTTTTGTCAATAATGTTTTTTATAAATGAAGTCTTGCCTGCACTCAGAAGGTAAAAGAATCAAGACAAGCATGTAAGTAGGAGTTAGAAAATGTACAATTGATAAAATGTACATAGAAACAATAGCTAAAACAGATACTCATTATGAACCGTGACAGGGTAAAAATATATTAGAACTCCCTGACAAGATGGGATTCTTAAAGATCTCTAGGGATGGCAGTAGAAGGTTGGAAGGTTAGTTAACACTGAAAACTGAATAGTAGAAAAGTATCTTCAGTCAATTCCTCATCTCCTGCTTAACAGAACAAGTAAACCAGAATTTTAGATGTTTCTATGTTGCGTATCTGAATTGCAGGATTTTTTAAAATTACAAGCATCTTTAGAAGTAATTTGTGTTCTTGCTGTGCACAGTAGTTAAAGAGAAACATTTTATGAAAAACAGTGTTCTGTTCCTTTTGCTTTCAATCATCAAACTATTTACATGTTTAATTAGTAATTCACTAACTTTCATTTTGAGTTCATCTTACTCAGAAATTACTCTAAATGTCAACTTACACTGACTTCTAAAGCATCTTGATAAAATTCATATGTAACTTTGACAGAGCAGTGCATTTAAGTAAGATAAATTAAAGCTGAAGTTTTTATTTTTGCTTGGCAGACACTAAAACTGACTATAGCACAGTACCAGCACATCACCCTAGCACAGGCAGAATTAACACATAACTCAGTACCCATCAGTGCAGAAATAAACTGCATGTTAGGTTGAATGCAAAATTTAAGTACAAAACTAGGATGAGATTTTTCAGGTTATTTGGTCCTGGTCAAAACTTATTCCATCTTTCTTGGAGACTGAATAAATTTTAAAAGTTACTGCAAGCCATCTTTCCTTTGACTGCTATTTAGACATGCTCAAGCACAAAGTGCTCCCTACAAACACCAGCTCCATCTTATGCATTGGCCAAGTGCAACACATTAAAGTGGATCACCAGAGTCCATCTAGAAAGGACTTTGATTTCAGTACAAGTTCAAGATTGTGTTACCCCTTGGCTAATCACAGAAAGGATGAAAAATTTTAATGGTTTTGATATAAAAAAATAAATTGCACAAAACAATAAGGTTTTCTATAAATATGGCTTGAAAATTTGTTGTGAAGGCAAATAAATTTACATTGGTTCATTTACCTCTCAGATATCTTCAGTGAAGATCTAGCAAGACTCCATAACAAATTGATTAGAAACAGGTAACAGCAAGAATTCACAACATCATATTTGCAATAGAACTATTAAAGTATTCCCCAAGTTTAAAAATGGCCACTCTTTTACTAACAATAGTGATTCTTACTCAAGTAAGAGTAAGAATCCAAAGCAGTGAAAGCATGGAAAGAACTGAATATTAATAAAATACTGAACAATAAAATATTGCAGAGAGCTAAACAATAATGTTTAAAAAGATAGGCTTGAAGACTGAAAAAGAAGAGTTGTGAGAACCTACCAAAGGACTACAAACTAAAGTCTCCAAACTGATTTCATAAAAAACCCCAATCCTCAAAAAAAAAAAAAGATACCAGATGAATCACATCAACAACTACATTCTGAAACAAAACAAGTACGTTTTAAAGAATAAATTACTTTTCTGAAAAAAAGTATAGTGGGAAGTAGTCTACAAATAAAATACTATTAACCATAGGATACAATAGGAATATTCAGGAGATTCATTACCCTTTATTAAAGCTGATTGTATAGCTAATAAACAGCACAAAAGGAAAACAATTTAATTAAAATATATGCAAAGATGCATTAACCATACAAGGGGAACAATGGCATTTTGAAAAGTTTAAAAGCAACGCTGCTGCACTTAGTTACAGACAAATTCTATCACCAATGTTTCGAGAACTCCTCAGAAAAATTAGACTTAACATCATGTGCTGTTACACTGCCATCCTGTGGCAAAGTACCCAAAGGTTTCTGTGAACATAAGAGTTTTCTAAATTATAACCTCCTTTCAAAATGGCTTAACATTCTACTCCTGAAGACAGGGAAACATCAGTGGAGATTTAGCTATACTTCAGGAAATGCTGCTCAAGAAGCACTAACTTAAATGAAAACACAATAAAATTTTTCTTCAGAGGGTTCATGACCTCATTGTCTGGAGAGAAAATTTGAACCTATGGCTTCTGAAACCTAGTTTTCTGGCTGTGAAATAAAATGAGTTTACCTTCTTTTCCTCATGTTGCAAAACAAACAAATATTCTAGTATGTTGAAAATACTGGTATAAAATCTGAGATACAAGGGAGTGTTCATGTGACTCTCCTAATAACTTCATTTAAAATGAAAAGAGTCTTATATTTCCTGTTTATATCAGATCCTAGGACTTTGCCACTTCACAGTTCCAGCCTTGCTTCAAGTATCTGCATAAATAAGATGACTAAGACCTGATTTCCTTAAAACATTTTAAAACCCTAAACTGGACATATGTTCAAATAGCGGGGAGGGGGGAAAATAGTAGGTTTCTTTAAATGTTTTGCTGAATTTTAATGTGAGAATTTTTTGCCTATAAGTATTTGGCCTATAAGTAAAAACTGTATTACACTGTGAAATAAGTTTTCTGCATTACAGAATTTGTTTTGTGAGAACAATACTCATACGGAGGTGATAAAACACAAAAAAAAGAAGACCCATGGTCATAATTGGCCTTAGACCTACTCCAGGAAACACTTTGAGACGGTGACATGGATGAACAAAGTCAATGAGGATAAAGGACATTCTTAAATGCATGCAAACTTTTCTGAGGAAGGACTGCTTACACGCCCCCCTGAAATGAAGACACTCATTTAAGGAGCAGGAAACGAGTCAAGGATTGAACTAACACAGAAATCTTCTCAGTTCAATGACATTTTTGGGGCACACCAGCTTTCTGGCATAGTTAGCCCTTATAACTTGTTTTCAAAGCACTAAAAATAATGCAATAATCTCAGGATGCAAAACATCTTGCACAACTGCTGTCTAATTATTAATGAAATTGATGATTGACTTTAATTTTTTGACACTTCTTTTTCTTATCATTATCATATATTTAAAATTCTTCTTTCTGTACCCCCATAAATTACTCAAACTTCAACTCATGTGAAACAACCAGATTGTTTGGTCAGAATACCAAATAGCAGAAACTTGGTTATTTTTGATTTTGCTATCATGAGAAAATAACCCACTAATCAGTTAAACAATTAACTTCCACCAAAACAGCACTGTGTCTTGAAAGCTCTTAGGTTATCCCATCCCAAACTTTGTTCCTACTTTGCATACTCAGGCGACACCTAGAGGCTGTCCCTGCATGTGACAGATTTTACCTTTTGTTGAAAGTTAGGCTATGATCTATTGTTCATCATTCTAGAATTCCTGCAAGATTTTCAGAATACATCTGACACTTCTACATGTACACTACAATATGCCATCTTTGTTCATGTCCCTTTCTACTTCCCATACATACCAAATGCAAGATAAAGGGAAGGCCCTGCAACTGAAAAATGAAGTGAACACAGTGAGCATGAGCTTTTGAATCCATTGAAATATTCCCTGCATCCATAGTTCCTGTTCTTTATTTTTCAAAAATCTTACTTATCTTTTTCTAGCAGACGAGGAACTGCAAACTTGTCTCTGCTTTTGGACAGGATGTGTTGTGTTTGGAGTATACTTTCTTTTCTTTGGTCTGTTTCACAGCCATCAAAATATAGACAAAACTCATCCTATTATTTTGTATCTGTACAGGTTCCCAGGCTGGATTCCTTAGCTGCTCCTGACTTCCATTGCCTTTGCAATGATGAGTAAAGTCCAAATATTGTAAAAAAAATTTAGTGCCAGGAAAGAGAAAAAAGATTTGTGACACTGGGACTGGAATACATATTGCCACATCTTTAGCTGTAATGGAAGTGTGATTATCAAGCTCAGGAACAGCTTAATCACCAGATCATATTATGCACTACAGGAAGTACATCAGAAGAACTGTAAGACATAGGCCCTCATAAGAAGTAACATGGGGCAAAAAAAGTCTTCTTCAGATCAGCATATCAAACCTTGACTTACAGTAGCTTTCTATATGGAACATTCTTAACTCCAGAATTGTGATATTTAACTGTCTCTTTATCTGAGCAATTTCCATATCACACCTAAAGTATCACACAATCGAAGGTTGGCATTTTCTATAAACTATCTCTTAGTAACAGCTATCAGGTATGGCTGTTACTAAGAAGGTGGCAGATGCATCACATTAAAATCCCCAAAAGTTCTCATCAGTAAAAGCAGGTAAAACAGAAAGCATGATAGAGTTCATTGGCAAGGTTTGCTCTATAGATTACTAGATGGTAAGAGCACACAGAGAAAAAGCAAACTGAAATCTGAAATCTGAAATAAATCACCACAAAAGTGAACTCAACCCAAAATTTATCTATGCATAGACAGGAGCAAGGGTAAGGATAAGACAGGGTGAGGGTTAAAGGGAATAAGGGAGAGCCTCCTGTTGAGTCACAGCTTCAAAGTGGACTCCCCCTTGCCAAACTTTGCCTCAGGCTCAACCAGATGTAAAAGATATCTACATGTGAATGCAACGCAATGCAAAGCAAATTCCCTGTCCCAGCCCAAGCTTCTGTGGGCTTGGCCTAGCCCAGTCCAGGCCCAGGGGATTTTGGAATGGGATGGGTGGGGACAGGACAGGTGTGCCCAGGACGGAGGCACTGAGGCCTTGCTACTGACCTGAGCAGGGAAGGCATGAGCAGCCCGAGCCTCCCTCCTGGCCTTTCCCTGGTGCTGCTTCCTTTCCATTGCCAGGCAGTGCTCAAGACTAAAGGCAAGAACAAACCCACTGCCCTCCTGTCCCTCAGAATTGAAAGAAAGCTTAGCTGCTTCACTGTAGTAAAATAACACAACTCTAACAACCCCCAACATGACTGAAGACTGTCTTAATGCAAGTATGACATAAATTAATAATGTCTTCAGTCCCAGGGCTTTGCCATGCCTTTATTCTGAAGGAGAGGATGGAAATTAAATGCACAAATTTTCTGGCCAAACTAGGAACAAAATCTTTTTCTGAGGCAAAGGAGGAGATGTCCAGGATGGGAGCTTGTACCTTTAAAATATAGGAATAAAATTCCTACGTTTTAAAGATACAAGTAAAACAAACAATTAATGAGGATCAGTTCCAGGAATCCCCTGAGATGATTTATATATACTACAACCAGCCTAGAGTTTACTCACTGCTGAGCTATGTTGGGCTGCAAAGCCATCTTGACAGCTGAAGTAAAAGTTGGATGTCATCTTTGCTATCCTAAGAGGGAAGCCCAGAAACCCTGAATGCTTTTCTTTCATGTATATGTTTAGTCCTGCCTTGAAAGTGTTAGAGTATTTCCAAAGTGTTAGAGTATTTCCAAAACTAAGCTTCAGATTGTGCCATTTTCAAACTTCAGAGTAAATTCTCTCCAGCTGACTGAGCAGACTCATATTTCATCCTCCTCAAGCATCTGAAACAGCTCTTCTATCTGGAACATATGCATTTCATCTAAGGGGCAAAAACCACCTCTTATCATTATGCAATTTTGAGTTGGAGTTAACACATTAGAAAGAAGAAAGCTGTTCACAAGATTAAAGAGGTTTCCCTTGGCAGAAGATCTTTTCATTTAACCTTTTTGATTTTATACAGTGCTTCTGTTCCCACAGATGGGGGAGACCCACAGATGGTCACAGTGCTACTGGAATACACCCTGCTCTCTTGGCTGCCATCCCCTATGTTTTGGGACAGAGTCACAGAGCTCTGGTAAATTCTGTGCAGCCCTTTGCTCTCCAGTCTGTCAAGGCACTTCTACCCTTCCACAGGAGAGACTTATCCTGAGTTACTGCAACTGATTCCCTTAATGGCTTGTGCCAAAGGCATGGAATTTACAGCCAGGGAACTCAGGGTTTGAACTTTCAGCATGCTATTTACCTGCTTTGGGGAAACTGTCTCAGGGAGTTTTTTCTGCCTTGTTTTTTCCTTATAGTGCCTCAGTGATGGAAGGAAAGTTCCTCCATGAAAGAGGAAGAAGATCCCATACTTGACCCTAAAGAAAGGATGTGCAATGGCCACTAGCTACAGCGCAGCAGGTATGTCCTCATTGTTAGTTTACCACAAGTAACTTGTTCTTGAGCCCTTATCTTCAGTTTAAGTTATCTTTATTGCAGGAAAAAACCATCCCCACAGAGCAATAGCCAGGAACAGGCATTTTACTTTGCATTCACATCTTCCTTTATTTTCTTTCTGTAGACAATGCCTGAAGTTCCCTGCTCAGCTTTGCCAAGAAAAATGCTTTGTTCCTGGTTCATGGCATTAGTTTTTCTGGTAACATCCTTGGAGAAGTGTGGGGAGGTAGATAAGCTTTCAGAAAAAGGCTTACAGCTAACTGCTATAAGGGCAGCATGAAGGATAAAATCTCTTCCTCTAAGAATTATAAAGCACTGTGATCCCTCAGTGCTGCTGCCTCATTTCCTAGACAACATACATCATGTCCAACAGATAATACACTTCTTGTACATTGCTGACTTCAGCCCACCTTTCTGACGGTGCTGGCAGTCTCACCAATGCATGTGTTAGGAATGTTGCTTCAATTCATTTTCAGTGTTTTAAGCTTGGCTTTTCACTGTCTCATCTGCACCATGCTTCATATTCTGAGAGCCAAGCAGCAGCTCAGAGTGATACTCCTGGAAGGATGAGGCCCATGTTCTGCAGCTCACAGCCACAAAACTTTGGTATGAAGTTCATGCAGCTAGGAAGAGATGTCCCTGGACATCATTCCATCAGCTTTCCTGGGGACCCTCTTTTCCACTGGGCTTCACATACACATTTCTTCTGACTGGATTGCAGGCCCTGTTGGGGCTCCTCCCTTGCTTGCAAAGCACCTGGCAGGGTAGCAACCCTCATCAGCAGAGAAGAGAAGTCACCCATAGGCCTGAGTGGTTCAACACTGTGATTCAATGAGAATCTGCAGATGAGATGGTGAAAGCTGGATATGATCCAGGCCAGGCTGACAGATGGAATGTTCAAGTGCCCTGCTCAGCAGGTCGGTAAATCCCAGCCTGCAGGGGAGCAATGCCTCATAGGGCCAGCCTGTGGGCCTGCACTTCCACCCTGACAGTCATCCTTTATCCTGCTGAGATCCTACAGGACTACTTGCTTCCTGTGACTTGTTTGATGAGCAGTGATGAGCAGTCTGTCCCAGTGATACCTTGCACAGTCCAGTCCCATGAGTAGAAAGTTGCCCCAAAAAGGCACTGTGGAGCAGTTGCAGGTGAAGCAGTGACCTCAGCTGTCCCAGTTATTGCCATCTCTTAAACCATCACAAAAAGTGGGCTGATAATGCCAAAGGCACTCTTGGCTTTTAAAATATGAAGCACTGGATGTGAATCTGCATTTCTGAGTCTTATAATGCGAAGACCATTCCCACAAAAGAGGTAAGGAGGGGCAGGTGCCACATATTCTTTCATCCTCAGTATTTTTTAATTAGTTGTATTAGTTTCACGCTATGGTTGTTCTATGAAATGGAAATCAGAGTAGTAACAGCTAAAGGCCTCAATGTTTTAGACGCAATGTTGCCTTGACAGCGATCTAGCATAAGGACATTTGAAAAAAAGCTGTATCCTTCGGCACAATGACATGAAAGCCTGTGTGTTTTGCAGTTGAAAAGTAACATTGTCACATGCCCTGCACTGGAAAGGCATGAGAGAGATACCGAGAGCACTTCCACAACCTTAGCAACAGCTTTGATCCTTTCCAGAGCAAAACAGAGTACTCTTTATTTCACTCAGCTTGAAAGGTACCAACTAGGACACTTTGATAGATGAGATTCTTCCCACTGACATTAGAATCATAGAGTCAGAAAGTGGTTTGGGTTAGAAGTGACCTTTAAAGGTCATCTAGTCAAACCCTCCTGCAATGAGCAGGGACATCTTCACTCACACCAGGCTGCTCAGAGCCCCATCCACCCTGCCCTTGAACCCTTCCAGGGACGGAGCATCTACAGCCTCTCTGAGAAACCTGTTCCAATGTTTTGTCATTCTCATAGAAAAAAAAATTCTTCCTTAAACCTGGTCTGAATCTACCTTCTTTCAGTTTTAAACCATTGCTCTATCACAACAGACCCTGATTTTAGTCCATCCCTATCTTTCTTATAAGCCCTCTTTAACTTCTCTTCTCCCACAAAGATGGACTGGCACAGGATGAAAGACGCTGCTTTATTTTCTTCCTTGACTTTTCATTCCAATGTTATTAGGACAATAACTGTTCAAGTCACCAGTTTCCTAATGTTTCTTGTTCCTCTAGGAAATCTTATCACAACAGTAAGGTTAAGATGAATACCTAAACACTGGGGCCATGCTATCACTGGAAAAGGTAGTATGTGAAGAAATATGCTTCAAATTTAACTAATTTTATCTTTGTCCTGAACATGACATTAGAAGCTCACTGCTTGTTTCTAGAAAACTATATTTTAAAAAAAACATTCAACCTCCTCTAAATATCCCTGGCTTCTCCATTAATTCTATAGCTCAGACTAATAAAAATAATATTTCAGTCTATGATGCATACTAAAAACCGGAGGATTGAGTGTAGTTGATGATACATGATGGGGAAATTGCCAGGCTAGTAACTATTAGGATTTCCCTTTTAAAAAACCTAGAAAGCAGATTCAATTTCTTTTAACGCTGTATGAAAAGAAGATTGCTTACATGCTACTCAAGCATGAGGAAACACAAAACTTGTTTGTTTATGCCAGCTGATGTCTGCTCAGTTGTGCACTGTGATCATGTTTAATTCTGATTCTCCGGGCTTTACATGTGTGCTCAGCTGTGCATGCAGCAAATCATGCAGCAGCCTGCAGCTTATTAGCCCACAGTTTCTGCACAGATTGTAATGACTTCTGGCTCAATACAGGTTTCTGGGCAAAGGCAACTTAAAACATTTTCACATCCAGTTGTTTATTCCCCATGTTCACAGCAGCTCACTACTCAATTATGCCAGTGCCACATGTGGTCAAGCTATAAACCTGATGGGAGAAGAGAAACATTAAATGCAACCATGGGACTTAGTAGGATGTCTACAAACCTTAACTTTGCAAGTTTAATCTTAAATCCATTTCAGCAATGACATTTACACTGCAGCCCCACAAACACCAATATCAGCATTGCCTGTGAGGCATCAGACTCTGAGAGCTTCTAAGCCAGCTGTGCAGCAAAAAACAACCATTGGACAACCACGCCTCTCTTGAGAATCTGAGTAAATGCTGTTGTAATTTACATGCTTTAGAATTCTAATTTCACACGTATTATCTCAAAATGGATATTTTTTTGCAACTTACAAGAAGTTTGAACTCATTCATCCACGATCAGAGTACCAATTATTTAGTCTTTTTCACCAAAATCACTAGTCTAAGTAGATGTATCTGAGGTGAATTATTCCAGCCATTTGATGGGAATTTCAAACTAAATTCTACTTGTGAACTATGTGTGTCAGGGACTATTCTGGTACATTTTACAAAGGGAAGTCCAACATATTTTGTAATTTTTCCAATAAAAGTGATTACCAAGTTGGTATGAAAATGAGAATGAAATATGGTGAAATTCTGAACCCAGGAAAAAATGTTATTCTAGTTCTATATTTAGAGCAGTCAGAAGCATTCAGGTATGTCAGCATCCTTACACATTTCTTCATGATAGCATAGAATGATGGCTCAGTTTCAAAAGGCAACAAAGAATACACTGAACTGTATTACATTCCCAGTTTTTTTTCCCAAATCATATATAATTGAAATCAATAGAGAGGTGAATATAGAAGAAAAAAGGCAAACAGACAAGGAATAAAGGAACATTAATAGTATTTTCAAACAAGATTGTCTAACTTGCAGCAACGTGCCACAGTTTAATCCATTTTAAAAGTAACTAAGTTCTTTGGGGCAATTAAGCTAACACCATGGCAGTAGAAAGTGCACAGAGCATGCATTTGTGGATGTACTATAACAACAGTACTAAAATTAAATACTGCATGATTAAATTTTAACAACCAAAAAACCTCTTTTTGTGCCATGAAACCAAATAGGTCTTGTGAGGGGAGGGGAAGGATGATGTTTGTGTTCTTTTTTTTTCATTTTATTACAAAAAAATCTATGGAGTTAGTGGTACATTACAGAACCAATGGAGCTCCAATGAGGATTTAGAAACTGGTTGTGTTGGTTTTGCATGAATTGATTTGTGGTGAAGAGGGAAAAAGCCAGTGTTGCTCAAAATAGCTCATCTTTTAAAAGGAATTATCCCATGTCCTGAAGTAAAATCCTGATGCTAAAACAGACTACAAATGTTATCACCTATGAAAGTTTAATATATATACAAATGATTTTAAAAAAGCAACTGAGTTTTATGCTGAACATTAATAAAATGAAAAAACTGGCCCACGTTTTACAGTTTGCAGAAAGCAGCTCACTAGTGCAATTGCTGCTCTGTGCCAAATGTTAACTACTGTACTGCTACCATTCTGATAAATCATAAAATAAACATAAAGATCAAGGTATTCTGAGCAATAGTGATGGGATTGTGATAGGATTCCCATGCTGTTCTATTCACCCATTGTGAAAAAAGGTGTAACACACACTTGGAACCTTAGAATTACCTCACTGAAAAAAGCTAATGACTTTTTTCTATTGGAAAGCTTTATCAGCTTTTTAAAGTATCCACCTGTTTTTTTTCATTAAAAGCCATATTGCTTGGATGTAAAAAGAACATAATGTAAATATCAAGCCAATTTATAAGCAGTATCTGTCATCTTTCAATCAGGATAGAGATAAAAATCAGGTGCATCCCAATAGAGGAGGTAAGTCTGTTCTTTGTAGGGTTTACCCTTTTCAATAATAAAATGTAAAAGAATTCACTGCCTTTTTTGGTTTTTAAAATGCTCCAGGATTTAGGAAAAATACCATAGTCCAGAAACAAACTCTTCAGTGTCTCCCAATCCACTTCAAGTTCATCTAGAATTCTTAAGAATTAAAGCTTTCCTTTCATTTTCTCAATTTCTTAAGGCAATGTTTATAATGTTTCATAATAATTACTTAGTACGGACACTAAAAACATCTTTCAAGCATGCTAAAACAGAGATATGTGCCTAACTGGGATCCAAGCAAGTATAACGAGAAGAACCAGCATAAATCACCACATAAATCTTGACTTGTCCCTGAGGGCTGTTTGGCCCTTACACTGAAGAGTTGGCCTGGAAGAGCATTAATCTTTACTTATGTGTCACATATTTGTTGCATTTTAAAATGTACTGAGAATATCCACAGGTAGAGCTAATTGTTAGTTTATCATAAGGGAAATCTCCTGTGAAATAGCTTCTAGTTGTAATTTATGCAGGAGTGATTAAAATGCATGGATTCTCTTCATCCTTATTGTAGGAGATTCAAGACTTCACAAAACATTGCATGTTCAGCTTGCAAACCATTACAAAAGCACCTGTAATCCTCAGCCCCCTTTTCCAGCTGCCAAGGCCCAGCACTAAGGCTCAAGGTCCTTTGTCACCCCCTGTTGCACACACCAACTCCCTGCTGGCTGCCAGCTGAGGAGATGCTTTATGGAAGGCAAGGTTCTAAGATTTGGTAAGAGAGCAGACTTTTAACAGGAGCTGTCAAACTGAACGGGAAACTTGCTTTATTTAGCTGCAAATTTTGCCCAGTCATTGCAAGACTGCCTTGCACACCTATGCCTAAGTGCTTGAATTCAACTTACAGAAAACTTTCAGCCACTACGTGAGGAACAGATGCTCTTCAAACTACCTGCACCAGCTTGCAGGCAAATTAGGAACCAGTTTTCTAAATATTCCCCTTATTTACTGTAAACTGAAGTAGTTCCCCACAAAACTTGCAGGTAAAATGTCTTTCTGACCACTTCACCCATGCCCTCATTTACTATGCGCAACAAAGTTTGAAAAATGCCATCTCTGAATTCTCCAGAAGATGGATGTACTGACTTTGTGAGACTGCCAATTTCACAAAATAACTGATAAGCTTGGAGAGTGTTTCAATAGGACCACAAAATACTGGACTTTCCCCTCCAATGGTAATACAAACAAACATGACAGAAATAAGAACATTTTATTTCTTCAAGAAAAATATCTCACAGTTTCCTGCTGAGGTCTTTCCCAAAACTCAAAATTTATTTTTACTGTAAGTGAATAGAAAGCCTATTTTAAGTGATAATTCAGAATCAACAACTGTTCAGTATGCAATCTGATCTGTGTCACCCCGAAGCATTTTACTTCTAAGTAGTAGTGAATAACCCTTATATTCTTATTCCATATTAAAAAAGCCTAACCCAATATTAGTATCTTTGTTTGATGTAAGGTAGAAAAACCTTGAATGCTACGTTAGTAGTAAGCATAAGGGGGGAAAAAAAGTAGCCAATTTGTATCAGAAAGAATCGATGCTTGAAAAACTCAAAAGTACAGGAAAGACGAATACGAGGCAAGAAAACAGTGTTTAGAGAAAAGCCATTTTGGAATTTTTAAGTACTAGAGGAACTGACTTATGCTACACCACAAACCACCCCACATACTATGGCTACCAAGAAATCAAACCGTTTGAGTACCAACAAAGTTCCCCTCTCCCCCCCCAAAACTGAGTTTTGTAAGGAAGCATCAATCCGTCCGGTCGGGACAATGCTGTCTAGGAGCATCCGAGACTTTCACCTCGGAAGGTTGCACTGAAACCCTCAACACCGAGTGCCAGCACTCTGGGAACAAAAAGCTCTCACTAGGAAACTACCAAACCAAACATTAGGAATGCCCAGGAAGCTTTATTAGATTCCACGTGGAAAAAAGGAGAACGACTGCACAGTCAAAGTCCGGAAGCAGGCATTTTGCGAGGCTTCTCCCGGCCAGTCCTTGTTGGGAGCCACACGGGAGAGAGGGCCGGCACAGCAGGACGGAGCTCAGGACTCGTCGGGCTTGTCTGCGGGCGGCCCGCAGGGCTGCAGCATCTTCTCCATCAGGTTGAAGCGGACGCGCGCCTTGCTCTCGTTCTCGGCGATGGCGAAGTAGTTGAGCAGGTCGAAGTGGCCCATGTAGGAGCAGTACGAGTCGCGGTGCTGGTTCACCAGCCACTCCCACTTGGTGGTGTCGGCGTGCCCCGTGCCGATGTACTTGGACTGCAGGTGCTCTAGCTGGCTGTGGATGGTGTAGCGGTCCGTCATGGCGAGGCGGGCGGGCGGAGCGCGGTAGGGCGGGCGGCAGAGACCGGCCTGGGCGGCGGGGATGGCCTGGGCGGCGGGGATGGCCTGGGCGGAGGGTTCGGCTCTCGGCGCCGGGAGCTTTTCCGGCGGGCGCAGCAGCGCTTCCCGCCGCTTTTCCTGCCGCGGCGCCCGACGGGAGCGCGCCGGGAAGGGCCTGCCGGGAGTTGTAGTCTTCTCTCCGCCCCGCCAAAGCTGGGCAAGCCCTGGCATAAGTAAATATTGATACCGTAATAAAATAGTTTACTTTCGGTCCGATCACGTCAGTCGGCTAGCACATAGTAAGGCAGGTGGTAGTTACAAGGCCGGGCCGGCATGTGTAACCCAGGGTTATTTTAAAGCCCGTACGTGAGGGCTGAGGAGCGGCTCCAGCTCCGATTTCGTACTCGGAGCACGGGCGCGGGGCTGCGCCTCAGGCTGAGGCAGGTGCTCAGCTGAGCCTCGGTGTAAAGCCTCGAGCCTCCCGTCGATTTGTAAAGCAAAGATACGGCTTTGATAGTTATCAATCCCCCTGGAATCCAAGGGACTGCACTGTCAAATCTGGCTAAGAAATGTCCACGTAGGTGGGTCGTGGGGAGCAACATCAAAAAGTCTCTCCTGCCAGGGCGTGTCAGGAAACAGGTAGGCAAAGCCCCGGGCTCAGGCTTCGGGGCACAGCTTATCCCAGCTCCTGACACTGGCTCTGTATAAACCGCAACTCGCTGCTGCTTCCCAAATAAGCGGCATGGGAAGCCTGGCTCCGGAAAAAAAAAAAACCACAAAAAACCCACAAAACCAGCCAGGAGGTGCCAAGAACAGCACAGCACACCCCTTTCATTAGCCCTTTGCTCGGTGAGAGGGCAATGCACCACTTTCTGCGGTCACTCTCGCACAAGTCCATGTAGAGAAGGGCTGAAGAGGGCACAGCATTTGCAGGTCCTCCCAAATAAGAAGTTTGGTGAGGTTACTTCTGCTACATACAGCTGAGGAAAGTCCTGTATGTCCCATTCCTGTTCCTTTGTAAGTTGAAGAGCTCTGAGTTTATCTTCCCCAAATGGGCTGAGCAGGGTCAGGGGATTTAAGTCAAAAATAAATACTAATGTTGAAAAATATTTTTTACAGTGCAGCTAGTATTTTATGTGAATATTAAACTCACAAGCAGCTATAAAACCCACAGAAAATATAACTTGTGTTGTCTATCTTCTTTTGGTCAAAGTCAAGCTTGAAATAAATTTTATCATCCACCAAAATAGTTTTTTCCAGCTCTGTTCAAGAGCTTACATAATGTTGTTTAAAATGCATGAAATGATTCATGCTTTCATATGCTAGTAGTGTTTTTAATTATTTGTTTTAAAATAGGAAAGACACATTGCCAGAAATTTGTCAATAGGACACTGAGCTATTTCTTCCTGTCCTTGTAAATGCCCTGTAGTCAAAAAGAAATCCACAAAAATGTTGTGTGAAAACCCAGCTGATCCTATCCCCCTTGTTTAAAAGTGAGCATCATATAAAAGCAAGGCCATATAAAGCAATGTAAAAACAATGTTATGTTCTGAAGTGCTCCTTACCCTTCAGTGCAAAGAGCTAAATGAGGACTATAATTTTTTATTTTTGTTATTTTTATGAGGGTCTGTTGAGTCATTCCTACCAAGGCTTACTTAGCTGGAAGCAGATTACAGAGCTGGATACAGCAGCTGCATTCTGTGGTTGCTTTCAGAGAGACCAGGAGAGGAAAAATAAACAAACATGATACTTTAGGAGTTTCTATGTATGCTGGCATACAGAAAGAGCAAAAAAAGACATATTCTCAATCAGAGAGAGCTTTCATTTCTTTTTTAAATGTCATCTTTCTAAAGAGTGGGATAGCAAGAAGAATGCTAGCTTTTAATAGATGTTCCACACCAACACAGTGACACACAGGGCTGCCCTCACAGCTGTTTTGAAGTTAGTTATCCTCTTGGAAACTCTAAACCAGGAGATGAATTGATTAAAATAGTCTTTGGAGCAGAAAAGATTCCCAGAAGTTTATCCATCTCTTGCAGATGTTGCAGTTTCTAGGAGTAAAAACTGCATTAAATCAAACAGGTGTAATAGTTCTCATTTTAAAACAACAACAACAGCAATAACAACAACAAAGCAACAGCAACAAAACTAAAAACAGCAACAAAACCAAAACAAACCACAACAAACCCCCAGCCAAACAAAACAATGAAACAACAATAAAAACCCAACTAGCCAAAACCAACCAACCTACCAAAAAACCCCAAACCTCACTGGGAAGTGTGAAATTTTCAGCAAGTTTGTTACTAGGCCAGATTAAAATACTGCATTCAGGCATCCAGAGCTCTGGGAAAACACACCAAAACTTATTGGCTTTGGTCAAAAACCTCCGAGACTGCCAGACAAGCTTACCAATTCAAGGAAGAAAAAATAGGTAGTAAAATTTCCAGCTGACAAGCAAGAATTATTTGCAAGTAATTACTTAGCTTCAATTTCACTCTAAAAATAAAAAGTTTTATCTGCTAACTTTCAAGAATTATATTCAATTATATTCACTTTCTCTTCATTTCTTGTTCTATACAAAAATAAAATCTTCTTTTTCTTGTTAGGTCTATTTTTTACAAAATGAATGCCTGCACTAGGGCACTTTCATTACAAGTTTAGAGGAATACTAAATGAGTGGCAGAAAGGAGATACAGATATATATAGAGAGAATTATTTCTCAGTGATAATATGCTTGTATGACTAGGATGTCGGTTTCTCGGCTGTTTAGGTGGCCTGGAAAGGCCCGGGGTGGCCTTGGACAGCCCGCACTTCAAAGGACGAGAAGAGGCTTCAGATCTTTTCTCGGTCTCGGTGTTTATTAATTGTTTATCTAAAAGATTTTCTCTCAGCCCAACAGAGGTCTGCTCAGCAGCCAGCCATGAGCACACTGCGAGCCCCCGGGGTGGTCACCTATCTTTATACTCAAAGTTACGTATACAATATTTATCATTTCTCCCCAATACCTTCTACCCTTATTAACCAGTGCACTTGTAGTAATAACCAATCCCAAAGTGCCAACATCACCACAGAAGATGGAGGCCAAGAAGAAGAAGAAGAACAGGACACGCCCCAATTCCTCCATCTTACTTCTTTAGACCCCCCTGTACAGAAATCCTAAACCCTGTGTTTTACACTCTAATTAACTTATCCCTTCACCATTTACCCCAGTGAAATCCTCCCATCCTCATACAGGTGTCATCTCCCTTGTAGGATCAAAGTCCAGCCACCAGACACTTCTGGCAACATTCCAGGACTCCCAAGCCCCCCAAGGGTGGTCTCGGTCACTCTGCACATCAGTCCTGAGGTGCTGAGATCCCACACTAGGATTCCTGAAAAGTCACATTTTCAGATATGTCAAGGTTTTTGTACTGAATACCACTAAATATCATTATCAGAATTTACAATAATGGATGCTTACTTATGGAAATCACAGAAACATGTTGATTTTAGTGCTGAAATTATCCGTTTGCAGAGTAACACTGTATCTCTTCAAGCCAGGTTTCAAAAGGTGGAGACGCTGGGAGGCTGTAAGAGCTGGAACTGCAGAGGCCACTGGGTGTCAGGGTTGGACCTGCAAAAATTCTTCTTCCATTAAAAACAGAATGGTTGGATGCACCTCCAAAATGTAGAGGAAAAAGGGTAGAGGGGCTGCTGGACCAAGAAAGACAGTGTCAGTGGCTGCCCAGTGCAAGATACAAACAAATTTTTGAATTCCCTACTGATTTTCTGGTTGGAAGTGTGAAGACATAAATACCCTGCAAACAAGATGATGTGACAATCAAAATAGATAAAACCAACACACACCCAGAAAGATGATAAAATGGGGAGGAATGCCTTTTTTTTTCCCCAGAAATCCCTCTGTTCTTCATTATGTTGATTTGTCCTACAAATACAGTGACCAAAAAAACCCTGAGATTGCATTAGCCTGGCAAGAATGATGCTGGAATTTAAATAATGATAAAAACCTATTGTCTATTGTGGCATGTGATTTTTTTTTTTTTTTTGAAGTATCTATTTCATTAAAAATATGTTGATTCTGGTAAAACAGGGTTCTTAGATCATTATTTGCAGAGATCACATGGCCGCTTAGAAATTTAATACTGGAAAAGTTACATTTTTCTAATTGCCTATTTGGGGGTTTTTTCCTCAGTTTTCCCATGCTATCACATGAACTGCAATGCAGTTTCTCAAATGTTGTTATACCTATGAATATTATCAGCCTAAGAAAGCCCTTATTTTGGCCCTGTAAGAAGTTAAGAGGTGGAAGACAATTTTGTTGCTTTTCTCATAGGTCCTTTAAAAAATGTTTTTCACACACAAGCCTCTTCTTCCACCTTGTTTTATATAAACTCCTCTGATTTCTTTCTTTGCATTGTAGTCAGAATCATGATTTTGCTGCAGGGTAAGAATTTGCCGTCACACTGCAGCCACCCACAGCCTTTGGGCTGCTTCTGGGACAGAGGAAACCCAGTCCTTGCAAGCATGGTTAAGTTTCAAACTTTCTTCTACTATTAGAAACTATGTTTTGTTATTGATTTGTTTTTATAGTGTGCAAATACTCCAAAATCTGAATGCTCTTTTAGGAGTTGCATGGCTGATTCTCTGCCAAAACTATAGATTGGAAGAATGTGGAGTAAAAAATCAGGAAAGAAATACTGAGTATCCCACAATTGAAGCCACACACTTTATGCTGCTCTGTATCAATGTAATCAGTCATATTATGTTGAATCAGACTGCAGCTGGAGAAATTCACTCCTGAAGAACTGCCAAACTGAGACCTGTGACCTGCACTAACAGTGTCTTGCCTAGGAGCAGCTTAGGGATCACAGAGAATGGGCCTTGGAGCTTCACACGCCATCAGCTGCTTGTGAACATCACTGTGATGCTCTAGACATTCTGTGTGGGCCTGAAAAACAGCTGTGTGCCTCAGGGGCACAGCACAATTGAATAGCTTAGTTTAGGTGCCACTGAGCACTTCCTAGCAAGGTGCAGGAGCACCCTAAAAGCAGAGAGGCAGTAGGGGTCAGTAGCACAGTGATTACAGATGAGACACTGAAATACTGTGGTGATCTGAGGAATGTGGTGTGGAGGGAGATGGAGCACAGTGGAAGCCTGGCAGAGGCAGCTCTCACTTGCTGTTTAGAGGGAAGTTCTCTATTCCAAAGCCATCACTTTAAAAATAAAAGCCTGTCCAGTAATGTGATTAGTTACCTCTTCAGGCTAAAAATAGAGCCAGTAATAGTCTGCCAGGTGAGTTGAAACTACTTGTGTCCATATACGTTTTTGTAATGGGAAAGGTTTGTTCTTGGCATGCATTTGGAAACCAAATGAAGTAATAAGAGTAAACACATCAAAACTGGGGAAGACTACAGCACTCTCCAAGAAGCAGCTGTATTCTGCCCATTTTCTTTGCATGTTTTTTCTTCATTCACTCCAGATAAACTGCCACAGCTAATACAGCTATTAATTGTGTTCAATAAGGTATACAAAAGTAGCAGTGATGAAAGGCACATGTTTAAATAGGCCAACATTTTGAATATTAGAAATGTACACAAATTTAAATTAGAAGAAATTGATTTGGACATTGAGTAGCTCTGTGTATCATATCACTGTATGTTTTCTGCGTGCAAGAAAGAGTAAGGACAGAGGAAGTGACTTTCCTTTTTTTTAAGTCTGACTTGAAGATGCTTAATGCAGCTGTTTCTTTTTTTATCTGCCATGTAATTCTCATGTTTTAAAAATACTAATTTCTTCAGAACAGTGCTTAAAAGTGTTCTGTACAGAGAAGCCCATCTGTAGCCAGTCTTTTCTCTCTCCATAGTGCACAAGTATTCATCATTTCACCTCCATCTCTGCAGTAAGCACAGAGGACATTGGTGTCATCACCCTTATCTAGACAAAAAATCCATCATCTGTTTTGTGCACAAGGGCAGCTCATCTGTTACTGCACAGCAAGTCAATTCATAAAAGTAAAAAATAAGATCAGGAGAAGCATGGAGATGTTGATATTAGTGAGTCACCAGCCTGCCTATTTGGTGTGTGTTGTACTAATTCATGTTGTGAGATTTCAGACAGTGGATTGCTTGTGGGACAAACAGCAAAGGAGAGAAGGGGCAGCAATGAATATTTAGGATATTAGAATCACTGCAGGGGGAAGAAAATAACCTCCCTTTCATGCACCTCTAGGAAATAGGACACCAGTCACCACCAGTTCACCACAGAATTATAGAATCAAGTTTAAGCCCAGCCTTCTTCAGTTAAAGGCCTTTTCCCTTTGTCCTATCACCACATACCCTGCTAAAAAGTCCCTCTCCAGCCTTCTTGTAAGTCCCCTTTAGGTACTGGAAGGCTGTTATATAAACCAGTTGTTTCTCAACCTGGGTTGGGAACTTCCTCATTTGAAATAAAAAAAATTACATAAACCTCTTGCATTTACTGTGAAAGTAAAGCTCTCACTAATAAAATGGTGCAACATATCTAACCTTCAGCTTTATCTAAGTATTGCTGTTTATTACTTTCAAGGCAAATAGAACATAATTTTTCATAACACCAAGTACTGCAGACAAATTAATATGTTCAAATCACAACTCTTAGTAACTCATAATAAATATCTTTTTGATTGCTGGTTTCATTGTTGGGAACGTCTTATTCATCTCAAGCTGAAAATTGCTTAAATTACTAGATCCTCAAAATAAAAAGTAAACTCAGAGTATAGAGACTTGGCAAGGAATAAGCCTCTGGAAGCAAGGTATTTATAGTCAGGACTGGGCAATGTAAGTAATGTGTGATGATAACCATCCCATTTATACATTTTGGAATGTGATTTGAGAGCTTGAAAGAGAGTTGCTGATTTTGGAAAGCAAACATTTAAGGAGTACAGCAAAAAGATGTTATCGCTTTAGACTGTAATATTTCTTCCCACCTCCTCAGAACCATGCAGATTAAGAAACCTTGAAACCAACTTGACTAAAAGTCATGTGAACCTGGTCATTTTTAAATAAGCTTTCAAAGAAGTGATTTCTTTTGCTGTTGTTTTTAAGTAGCATGTATTGTTTGCTCTCTTTTTTTTTTCTTTTTGCATTTTGAGCTTCTGTATTTCACTTTGTATTTGCTCTTTTCCATAAATGTTTGAAAGCCTTTATTTTTATGTTTGAAGGTACCTAATTTTAGAAGATTAGAGCTGAAATGTTCACATACTTGATTGCAGTGAAAGAGGCTTTAAGAAAAGCACTGTGCAAACTGCTGGTACTGGGGTTGTAATCTAGAGCCCCAACAGGATGTGTGTAGATCGTGTCAATGACGAATAGCTCACGTCTCTCAGAATAGCTGCTGTGAAGCACAGATGATCTGGTATCCACGTACAGCTGTGTACTGCAGCCCATTTGTGGAAAAGCCTTCAGTATGAAATACAAGCTTTTGAAAACCATAGCTGTCTGTTCCCTTTTCTCTATCTTTTTCAGCCTTTTGTAACTTAACAACAAGCTCCTCTTGGCTAAGGCATTCTCCTAGAGTGTTTGTACTCACCCAGTGGGGCCTTGTTCACAGCCTCATGGTGCTATTGTTACATCAACTCTCGTGGGTGTTTGTGATATTCACCTCTGGTGAATAAAGACACCTGGTTTTGAACAGGATTAATGGGATATATTTTTAACAGGCAGAGAAAGAGAAGAGCAGTCTATCCAGTGGGTTCTTCACTTTGAGCTCCAAATACAGCCTTCTGCCAGTAGATTCAAGGACTTAGACTTATGTTAGGTATTTCAAGTGCTAAAACCATTGGCAGCAGTTGTTCATACTTGGCACCTCAAAATCATCAAGCCTGAAGGGTAAGGAAATCTTATTGTTGGTGCCAGCAAAAAGTCAGCATTTAGGGAACAGGTTGGGGCAGAGATTCCCATACCAATGTGTGCATGAATCTGTGACTGCTTGTAGCTATCATAACACCTTGTCACACTCAAACATGTAGGAAATTATTTGCAAACCTTGAAAAAATGTCAAAGACGATTAAAGATTAATTATCAACTACATTTCCAATTATGGCAAGTTGTCAGGTGATTTTTATTAGTAAGGGATGAATACACAACAGAAAACACTATCAGGAAAAAAAATCTAATCTCTTTTAGTTAAAGGGCCATGAACATTGGTCAGTGTAATCCCATGACAGCTTTTCTCTCCCCCATTCAATAAGTTCCTTGTGTGAAGATGAGCTGCAAATTATTCTCCGATAAAATATGTTTTTTCTATCTCATACAGGTAAAAAAGGCTCCACAATCTTTTCCATACCGTGTCTGACTGCTGAATTTATCAGTGTGAAAAGAGCTGCTCTGAGTGACTCAGCTGCAGAACAGATTTGTCTTGTCATTGGAGACCAGACTTGTATAGCTGCTGAGTCATAAACTGGCTTGTATAACTGGAAGGGTAAAACAAGCTTGTCAAGTGACTCAGTTTGTAATTTGATCCTCCTCTCATTCCCAAAGGCACATGCACCTGTATTTTGAAACTGCTGGGATCATTAATTACAGTTTGAATCATTTCAGTGGTACCCATGGAATGTTTCCTTCCAATACACTCTGCTGTTCAATTCTTCTCCCATAACCTGTGGGATGTGGCCAAATGCTTCTCCCTTCACACGGGGCAAAAAAATCTTTGTATTTTCCTTCACTACTAAAAACCATCATCATTATGATCCTAACAGATCTTCCAGTGGAGCTTAAATCAAATACAGCACCTGCACTTTCACCTTTTTAGGGGACTATTATTACTCCATTTGAAAGACTATTTTCAATAGTAAGTTAGGTTTAGGAAATAAGGTCGATCTTTTATGTGTGTATAGAATTCCAAAATGTTGGCTAAGAAATCATAAGCCAAAATCTTCCTCTATGTGTAGGTACCTTATTTTGACTTGCTGTTTGTGGAAGAAGAAAATGGTGGTTTAGCTAAGAATATTTTATGCTCAGGAGGAATTAGAAAAAACCTCTGCATTGAGATTTGTTTGCCTGATTTAAGAAAAAGCTAGCCTTAAATCTAGAGGGAAAAGAAAACAAAACATTCAGGGCAGTCATCTGCTTTATGGATGTCATTGTTTCCTTTATAAAACATATTAGAAAGCGCAGTAGCCTTTCTTCTGAGAACTGTATAGTACCCTACAAGCACTAGCTCTTGATGACCATACTAAGAAAAGGAAATACTGTTCTAATCAAATAGATGAGGATTTTGAGACAGGCAATGAAATCCTGGGCCAGGCACCCCACGCTGACCTGGTGTCAGGGCAGCTCCTTGGTGGGACTGCACTGTGCCCATCACCCAGCTCTGCTCCAGCTCTCCATGAAGGTTTTTCACTGACTCAGCTCAGCTCAGCAGAGCACAGCACATCACCTCTAGGTGAGACTTGTTTATGACTGTATTGGTTTGATTTAGGTAAATGAGCCCTTTGGAAAATTTTATTGTCAGTTAGGTTTCTGTTTCCTCCTACGAACCCAAGTAGAGTCTGAACTGAGCCCACACTCACGTTGACACATTTCTCACCCTTCTCACACTGTGCCAAGGAGCTCCTCTGAAAGCTGCATTTTGATTTGCATGCAGACACAGTCATATTATTAAATACAACAAGCTCTAACATTTTTGTAGCAAAGCTGGAAATTTCCACTTTTTTACCAAATAAAAGTGAAATTCTGTTTGCCTAGGATGAGCTGGAGGGAGGTGGGGATGAATCTGAATACACTTTTAAATTGCTTTGACCAATATGTTCCATACAAACAACTTGTGCATTGACCCTGATGATAGCTTTTCAGCTGTTTGAATGCTTGAATGCAACCTTCATCTCAGAAATCCTGCAGCTGTTGGTTATGAGGGAGCTGTCTGAAGACACAGGTCACCTTCAACCTCTTTTTAGTTTTCTCCTGAACAGTATTAATGGCTTGTAAAAGAAATAGCCTTTGGGTTTAGACAGACCTTTGGTAGTAGGTAGGTTTTTTCCTAAGAAAAGTACTCTTATAAAGGTACACTAGCACAAAACATTTCTTACAGATGTGTGTTACTATTGGGTTTGAATTACTCTGCCTGTATCTGGGTGTGAACCCCTACTTCCCCAAGGTATGGGGCATCAGAGTTGGGATTCTTGGATCAGCTCATTAGGAAGATGAGACACTAACAAGTCTGGTTGTGATTTGCAATTGTGTAAATATCTGAGTTCTGGGGGCTTGTTCATGCTTGTCTCTAGGATCTGGGAAGCATTTTATTAAAAAAAAAAAAAAAAAGTTTTAACTGCCAAAGGCAGCTGCCAGAACATTTATATAATGCATTTCATTTTGCTTTCTGGTACTTGTCTTCAGGGCATTGGCTAGAGGACACATTTGGTCTATTCACTCACCTGAATACGTAATCCCTATCATGGATTCATAGAATGGTTTGGGTTGGAAGGGACCTTAAAGATCATTCAGTTCTAACCCACCAGCCATGGGCAGGACAGCTTTCACTACACCAGGCTGCTCAAAGCCCCATCCAACTGGGTCCAACCCATCCAACAGTTCCAGGGATGGGAACTCTACAACTTCTCTGGGCAACCTTTTCCAGTGCCCCACCACCCTCACAGCAAAGGATTTATTCTTAATATCTAATCTAAACCTATGCTCTTTCAGATTAAAGCCATTTCCTCTTTTCCTATCACTACATATCCTCATGAAATGTTTGATTCTCCTCTATACCAGAAACAAAACAACATATCCTCCATGTTATGCTTCCTGTAGTTTATAATACTGGGCCTGTCTCATTTGATGCTATGTTCAAACTTCCACTGACTTCACTGAAAGCAGAATTTGGCAATTAATTTTAACTGGTATAGACTCATTAAATATCCCACATTTTTTTCCACATTATCTGAATAACATTCACACATAAAGAATTATTGAAGGGAGAGAATTATTTAAGTAGAAAGATGGCTGTACAGAGACAAGCCTTTAGAGAAACAAAATATCTGTAAGAAAAAAGCAGAGACATGAAAAGACATGTAATCTTTTCATGAAAAGAGAGAACTAGCACTCAGGGGATTTGGATGCAACTTCTAGTTAGATCAAGACTTGCTGTACACCTCTAGGCATTTTGACACTTTCTGTGATTTCTTTCCCATCTATAATACATGGGGAGCAATACACATAGCAGTATTTTAAAGTAATTGCTTGCAAATTGGTTTAGAGAGCCTCAAGTAGAGCATACTTTATAAATGTAATGCAATATTATTATTGTTGTCACATAAAAACTAGCTTAGTCCATCAATTTAATTGTCACCAAAGCCACACGGATGGCAGGGTTTCTAACGTTACTTGGAAAATCATCTTTCAAGTCTGATGTTGTCCTTCAACAACTGGCACACCTATCTCCTTTCATCTTCCCGGAATAAGATTCTGAAAATTTCTATGTAGTACAGGTTTGAAGACTGATGGGCATATTACTGTGTGTGTAAGAGAATTTGGAGTGTGCTTTTCAGTGTCTAATCAATCCCTCTTATCACTTGAAATATAGTGCAAACACATGTTACACTGTGACGCTGCCTGCTACAGTTCTTTGCCCAAGTCTCAGAGAGCCTGGATACACCTCAGCACCTACTAATCCCATAAAAATTCTGCAGTGCTCCCTGTCAGGCCACCAGCTGGGGCCAGGAGAGTGTGTTTTATGTCTTGCACTGACAGACAGCGTGGGGAGATTGCTCTGCCCAGACACCTGAACAAAGACTGAGTTGTTTTCAAAGCAAGCTGCAAATGCTGTAACTGCAGATACATATCATTGGAAATAACAAATCTTGGGAAAATAAGTGGATCAGTAGCCAAGAAATGTAGGTGTGTTGCTGTGAGAACATTGCCTATGAAGAGCTGTCTTTGCTGGAGGAGCTAATGAGCCTGAGACACTGTTCATGCACTAACAGGCACTGCACAGGCAGCCTGGCTGTTCCTGCACTGAGGTGTGTAGGATGTGGGGTTTTAGGGCTTCCTATTTAGAGGGATCTCTCAGCGCCAAGATCTGACCTCTACAGCTGTGGATTTTGGACCACATTGGAATCACAGGTTAGGAGAGACATCAGGCAGTAATTTTGTCTAAAATCCTGCTCCAGTCTCTCAGAGTCAACATTGATCTCTGTGCTTTGGCCAGATGGATCTTAAAAATCTCCAAGAATAGAGATTCCCCAACTTCTTCAGGCAATATTCTGTTCCAGTGCTTCACTGGCCTCATAATGTGGATTTTTCCTTTACTTCCTATTGGAACTTCATCCCAATTTATGAGCATTGTTTCTCATACTCCTGCCATACACCTGGGTTGTATCAGTAATCTCTTAATCAGTACATTAAGGCTGCTGTTAGATCCACTAAATCTCTTCTTTTCTGGGCTAAACAAACACAGTTCCTTCAGCCTCTCCCTTCAGGTCACAGACTCCAAACCTATGCTCATTTTGGTGACTCTTTGCTGGACTCACTCAAGTTCATCTACATCCTCCTTATACTGGGAATCCAGATCTGCTAACTTTCTTACAAAAATCAAGGAAAGGGAGCCAGAACTTTTCCTAAATGTATTTTCAGGCCATGCAATTCTACAGCAGTAGGGAGGGTCATTATCTGCTTGCTCTTTCCCAAGAGGAAGGAAAGCATAAGGCATCAGAGAGAACGTTACTCAGGTTTCCAAAGCTCACATCCATACACTCTGACTGACCAGAGTAGCCCCACAGATTGGCTGTGATTTTGAATTGCAAAAGTAATTAAGTTCTTATCTGTGAACCATAAGGGGCTAAATCCTATGTGGAGAACCCAGTCAGAGGGAGACAGAGGAATGGTGCCATGTGGGTAACAGAATAATCTTAAGAAAACTATGTATTTCAGGATGGGTGGAGATGGAAATTTAGGGAATCTGCTATCCTAGTGCATCTTGTGCCCACTCCTCTTCCATGTTCCCTACAGGGTTAAAAGGACTGCATGGCATCAACTGAATGGGTGACCTGACCCCATTGAGGAATCAAGGGAGAGAAAAAGTCCCTAAAGAGGGAATATCTTAAATGAAATTAATTTAACTGTCACTAAACTTGAAAATATGGCAAGATTTCAAGCATCACTTGGAAAATTTTCTTGCCATGTCACAAAATAGAAACACTTTTCATCATAAATTGATGTGCCTATCTCCTGTCATCTTCAGGTAGTGAGCATGTGGAAACTTGTGTGCTCTGATGTTGGTTCATCTGTTGGGAGGGACTTCCACATCACTTTGCTTACTCAGTTATGAATTTGACAATTGTTACAATTGTCAGCATCTCATGTTTTCAGAGATCCAGAAGTTAAAGGATATGTTTGACAGGGCCCCAGCTCCATCCTAATGGATGCACATTAAATTGATTGGAAGGTAATAGCTGCTGCTCATGGAAAGATGACTGTACCCCTTGGCTGCCACAGAGTCTCTCTCTCATCTGTTGCTGCCTCTGAGCACGGGGTCAGTTGAGGAGAGCTGGAAGTACCCGGGACTCACCCAGGTGCCCAGAAGGTTTGGGCAGGTTTGATCTTTCTGTGAGTAACCACCAAGGCAGCTGCATCCATCCAATGCTGGCAGCTGTATAAAAGCAGTGCAGGTACTCAGCTGCCCCTCTGCCTTACTCCCTCCTCATATACCAAGATTCTCCCTGGCTGGGGTGAATGGAAGCACCCATGGGCTCTCATGGCATTGCTGTGCAGCTCTCAGTGCCCCCAAAGCTTCCTGTCATTGCATTAACTGCAAGTTAAGAAGTGTGGCGGGGAGCAGCTGCACTTCAAGGGGTTTGAAGTGTGGCCGGGAGCAGCTGCCTCTCAGAATCCTGGGATACTTGCCACAGCCACCAGGCAGGTTTCAAAGATAAAATATAAGCCTTCACTTTTCTTAGATAAGTTTTGCAAGGTGTTTGACAAATACCCTTCTACTTTGACAAGTGCCATTAATTCTTAGGGCTTTTTTTTTTTTTTTTTTAGGCTAAATCATGCAAACATCAGCAGTGACTTGTTTCATTCCAAGGAAATCTGTCATGCTGTTACTGTGTCACGTACAATTTGCTTAGATACCATGTGCCTTGCCATTCACAGAGCATTCCAGGTAGCAATTGGTCATTACTGGGCTGTGAAATGAATTGCTCCCTGGCTGTGTATTCTTAAATTATCCCAAATAATTCTTCCCTCACCTTCAAATAAACGAAAAGCTTTTCTTTTTCTTCTCAGATCTGTAGCATGTCACTACCATGCTACCCTTGGGAAGGTCTACCACAAGACATTTAGATCTAGCCACAAAGCCACCTGAAAGGTTTCCACATGTGCAGCATGCCTTCAGAAGAAGCCAGTCTGCAAGGGACAGGAATTCCCTGTGCACTTTGGGCAGGCTCCCCACCACTTTCTGGCTGTTATATTGTTTGTTATTGAAAAGCACTGGCAGCACGAATAACGTGATCCATCTACATGGCTGTATAAAATTTATGTTCACACAATTCTAGGATAGAATTGTTTTATTTCATCAAAACTTGGTGAGTTTTAGAAAGCAACACCTTTTCAATGAATGACTAATATGAAAAGGATGGTCTAAAAAAGTTATAGAAATGTCCTCATTTTGCAATAGCTCTCTTTGTGAAGGTCTATTTACTGTTTGCTTCACCCTTCTAAGCCATCTCAGGCTTCTAACCTTGGGGGGAAAAAAGCCCAACCCTTTTTATTACTGCCCAGGTACTTCTGCCTTCATATCTAATATACAACCTGGCCATTTTCTGCTCAGAGAGTAGTGATGAGGGAAAAATAGAGCATGTATTTTTTGTCAATATGAACTTGCCCGAGAATCTGCTGTTAGTGGGACTATACCCAAATCTAAGTGCCTGCTATGTGCCTTCCTCCCCTTGTATCCCTCTTGAATCGCATAAAGATGTCCCTGTCTCTGCTTTGACAGGTTGCAAAGTGCTCCCTGTACTGCAGAAGTTAACTCATCTCAGTTTTTGGGCATGCAAATGTGCAGGAGAAAAAAAATACCTCACCCCTGTCTGATAACAGGAGTTAGAATACACACCTTTACTGAAGTACAGGAACAGGGTTAGGTAAAACTTCTTATTAGGCCAACTGATGTGACCTATGGGCTATGCTCTTGCATTCAAAAGCTGTGACAGCAGCAGAGAAATCCAGTGGCTTACCTGATAATCAACCAAACCTTCAGTTCCCAGAAATCAGTACTGTTCCATTGGCTCCAGTTAACCATGCGTGTTTACATCCGTCTGTGAAAGCATTTTGAATTTGTTCATTTATTTGTTACTAGCTTAATAAAACATGCTGGCACCTGCCATCATCTCTGAAGTCAACAGAAGTCCCAGGGCTATTTCCCATGCATCCAATCTGGCATTTGATACAGCCCTAACTAGATTAAGAACTTGTGTTTGGGTAATGAACTTTCAGAGCCATACATGAGTGCCAAGTTGAGGTTCACAAGGAATTCAGGGGCAAAACACCCAGGGCTGGCTTCACATGCCTTTGGGGCATAATTGGAGAAGAATGTTAAATCCTTTCCTAAATAAGCAAGAGAGAAGGCCCTGGCACAGGGCATCCTCTGACTCCACAGCAATTACATCTGCACAGCTTTCAGCACTTCATCCTTTGTAGCACTCCTCTTCCTTCCTAATGAAGGAGAGAAAAGAAAAGCAAAAAGAAAAACATCTGCAGGGCTCAGTACCTAGAGCACTGTGTTATCCCTATGTAAATCCAAGTATCTCCATGGGTTTCAACAAAGAATTAAGGTGGATTTAGCTACCTGTGGAGATACTTGGCTTCTGAATTCTTCTCAGCACTCTACTCCTCATGTAGCAAAGAAATATCTCTCTACATCAGCAAGATTTATTGATGAAGTTGTTCTGTAACGTTAGTAGCTTTTGTGAGAGGTTACAATGAAATGTGAAAAGACGGAGCAGGAATGTTGGACATTTCTCAAGCTGGAAGTATCACAGCTGAAGACTCAGTTTCTCTGGTAAATGAATATAGTTAAAGAAATTTCTAGCATCAATCTTTTGGTGTCTCCCTTCAACTCATCTTGGCAATTGATAAATCATGTACTGTCAGAATGACTCTACTGATCCATGAGGTTAAAAAGAAAAAAGTGAATTGTCCAGGACCATGAATCATTACTTTGATTGAATCAATGTGAGCTAGCTTACATCAGATCTGATTTTACCTTAGAAGAGGCTCATGTGTACTGCACATCCAGTAAAGTGTATGTGAATTTTATGTGTCTGAGAATTGGCTTCAGGATACACAACTGAACTGGTAGCAATTTGCTCTGGTTTTAGCTAAATGTTTCACAAGTGTTGGCACTACTACAACTTCATACTGAAGCTAGTACAGATGTTATGGGCACAAACTGCTTTTCTGGAGATGGATAAGCTCCAGGAAAACAGGGCTCTGTATGTCACCTGTATGTAAGTTGCCTGGTGAAAAAATTGGCATTATCCAGAGTTCCCAGATGCCCTGAGATGTCGGTCAACGGTAGCAAAGACAAATCTACATGTCCACATAATTTTTAATTTCTTGGGCTTTGGAAGAAACTCAATTTCCTGGCTGGAAATATCTTTAGAAGCATCACACACAGCAGAAAGATGATGGGTCTCTTTCATGCAGTGAAATCAGACTGAAATCAGACACATCCTCATGGTATTTTACATACATGAGAGTCCAATTCATTTATATATTACTTTTCACTACACATTTATGAGAACTGAAAGTAATTATACCTGTCCTCTTTCTAGAGATGAGAGAATTGGAAGCAAAACCTGGCTCATTCAAAGCAATCACTCAAGAACTAGGTCAGGATTAGAAAGCTTTAAGGAAAAAAAAAATGCAACAGCTCTTCAGGAAAAAGAAAAAAGAACTGAAAGAGAGGCTTGCTGTCTGCAGATGTAGGGTACATTTATATTGCCCAAACTCCTTTAGAAACTTACTGGCATCTGTGATCCCAATACTAATGAGTTCTTCCTTTATCTATGTAAATTGAGTATTTACTTTCACTGGTAAACTACAAAGTGTTTATCTTACAATAAGAGATAGCAGAAAGTGAAAAAGAATTATGATGTCACTTTTGTAGCTTGGTATGTAATGCTGCTCAGGACTCATAGGAGAATAAGATTACAACACTGAAAATTCTTTATCTCTTATTTTGGAAAATCATTTTCCTCTGTCTAATCATTTCCATTATCAATCTACACTGTTCATGTTATTTCAGAAGAGATTGAAATGAGCATAATACCCAAAACAAGTGTCTTTGGTACATATGATGATGGAACAATCTTTTCATGTAACTCATGTGTTTTTGTTTCTTATAACACCATGCAAATGGACACCTTTTGTAAGATCTAGGAACATAATACACTCAAGAACTTCAGGACACTTGTTTGGCAATGGTGATTTTTTTTAGCTACCTATTTGTGTAGCTTAATTAGCGAAATTTTTATTAGAGTTTTGCACCTTTTTTTACCTCATCTCATCTAGTGGCAAAATCTGTAGAAATAATAAATTTCTCTCACTCTCCATTAGTTTCTAAGAAGACTAATATTTTAACAATATTCCTTCCTTGCCTGCTACTCAGCTACTGACATTTTTACTGAAGTCTCTCCCAAAGCAGGGGAGGCCTGACAGTCATCTCTTTGGTTTTCCATATCCTCCATATCCTGAATTACAGGGAAGATACCAGATGTTCCTAGATGAGCATTTTGCTCTTGACAGGATCATCAGACACATCAATCAATGCACCCATAGCTTTGCCTGTGCTGCAACAGCAGCAGGTTAGTTTGTAATTGTTGCTCCACACCACACAAAGCTGCCTGTACCTTTGATTACCCATGACATTACATTAGCACCCAGCTCTGTTTCCAGCTCTGCTTGCATTAACAACACCAAACAACACTGAAGGCCCATTTGCTCTCTGTGGTGCAGCGGCAAGGAGAAAACTCCCTGCCCACATGTGAGGATGCTGCAGCTGGTCTCACAAAGCAGCAGCCTGGAAGAGAAAACCTACTCACAATTCAGTGCCTTCAGGTAGTTTTAGGGAACTGGTGAGACCCATGCACCTAAATTTGTCTCCAGCATCAAGGTCTAAGAGAAAAATCCCAGCAAAGTGCCCAGGGTAGTGCTGGATTTTTCAAGGTAAAAGAGCCTTTCTGTCAGGTATATTTTTAACTAACCTTTAACCATAAAACCTCAAATATTTTCCTTTTACTTATATTTTTTTCCTGACACAAAGACAGCAGAGAAAATAAAGAGGGAGGAAGCTTCCTACATCTCTGCAATTGTCTCCATCATGACAGAATTTGTTCTCGGTCACACAGGGTGGGATTGGTGTAGTGTAAGAAATTTTGGAGCCTTATAACTGATTACTGCTCAGGAAAGCACACTTGCTCTTTTAGCTACTTCTCAGCACCAACAAAAAAAATAACTTCTATATTTTAAAATTTTCAGATTCAAATACATTCAAGCTTTATGATGAAAAGGAGAAAAAAGTACATGTCCAAGATTTTCAAGAAAAACAAAAACTTCCCATCTCAGAAAGAGCTGAACAATCTCTATAACTACTTGTGTGGCTAGTTAATGTGTATAATTACCATGTACCAAACATTGTGACACCAGAGTTTTGTTAGGTTTTATTCAGTTAGAATGATGGGGAAGCTGTTGGTTTTTTTCCCTCAGGAAGTCACAACGCAAAAAAGGACTTAATTTGACCCAAACTCTGAAGCATGACGCGAAGAGCGCATCTTCCTCACACTAAGCAGCGGCAATTTGAATTACAGAATCACAGAGCCGGAAAGCCCCCGCTTGCCGGCGGGGAGGCGAGGACGAGAAAGGTCAGGGCAGGTCCGCGGGGACGATGGCGAAGCGACGGGCCAGCTCACCGCGCCCCCGTTTCCCGGCACCCACGGGACGGACTTTCCCCGCGCCGGGCACCGACGCGAACCGCGCATCTTCCCACGGGCACGGAGGGGGCGGGGCGCCGCCATGCAAATCAGGCCTTCGCAGCCAATAGGCGGGCGAGCCGGCCGGAGGGGCGGGGCGCTCCGCTCCGCGGGGATGAGCGCTCGCCTCGACGGTGCGGGCTCTGCGGCGGCACCGACACCTCCGACACCGGCGCTTTCGGAACCGGCACCTCCGGGAGCGGCAGCGGCACCTCGGGGAGCGGCGCGGGCGGAGCGGCACAGGAGCGGCCGGACTGCCCGGCCCGAGGGTGAGTACCTGCCGGGACGGGGGAGGACGAGACAGCGCTTTCCTCGGGGCCACGCAGGGTTTGGTTTCTTCACCCCGGGCACAGCCGGTGCTGGCTCCCGGGACGGGGGCATAGCCGTATTCCCGAGCTGCCCTGAGCATCCGCTGGAGTTCCCGGACGCCGAGGGCAGTGCTGGGAGCCCGGATTAGCCGCCCCTTCCCGGGCTGTCGGGGCGCTCGGCACCTCGGTCTTGCCTACGAGTAGAGGAAACTGCCCCTTTTGAGTCGAGTGGCGAAGTGTGAAACCCGGAGGCAGGAGAGATATTGGGATATGCTGACTGGGCTTTTGGGTCCGAAGATGTCTAGCCCTGGTCCTCATAGAATACAAAAGGGATGGCTGGGTTTTCACAGAATGAGAGAAAAACAGAGGCACTTTCAAATATATGTCTGCATTCCCACTGCCTTGTTTGTCTGGCTTAACGAGTATTAACATTTTATTCATAGTGCTCATACATGGTTATGAATAGCTCCACAGCCGATTTTACAGAAAATTGGTTTAAATGCAAAATATGATAGCTTTTCCTTTGTTCTTGAGTGTCATCATGGCAGATCTAGAAGTGGGTGAAAAAGTTAGCGTTCTTTGATTGCTTCCAATTAAATTGATACTCATTTCCTTCCTACCAAGAAGAACTGGCCCTTGTGAATGTCTGAGATAACTACATGTCACTCTGATACTGAGAAAGGAAATGACTAGAATAACAGCACTGGCCAAAAACGGACGCTTGCACTTCTTGTTCCTGTTCCTTAGAGGGTATTTTAGCGAATGTCTTTTAAGCTGTCAGGTATCAAAATGGCAAACTATTACTTTCTAGGATGAGAATACAATTTGAATGATGATGCTTTCTTATCATTGCTGATACTCGCTATTTAAATAGTGATGAGATTACAAGATGACCATAATATTTTTTTTAATTCAAAATAGACCAGAGGTCTAGCAGATGAACAGGATAAATGTCATCATTAGGAAAGGATGGTTTGGGTGTCCAACTCCTCTGATGACCTTTTTTCTCTGACTGCTTTGTATGCCCACTGCTCTGAAACTGAAATTGCATGTTCAGTCATATGATATCTGGTGGTTTGGCTGAGGCTAAAACTGCAAGATACACTCTGTTGTTGAAAGACATCTCCATGACGAAAGTAAGCATGGAAAGAAGATCTCTTGAGACATTAAAATGAGTAAAATGTAGTACCTTCTGGGCACTGGTAGATAAATATGATGCTATGGAATGCAGCTGCATGCTCTGTCAGTGCTGGAGAATTGGGGTGCTGTGGGATTAGGCTCCATGCGTGACATCTTTCACTATACTAACAGTATACTAACACTAACAGTAACCAAGACCTGCTTCAGAAGGAGAAATTGTAGTTGCCACTGGTGCATAAATAATCAAGAAAGAAGATAATCTGCTGCATGAAAAGAGTCACCTAAATTTCTCCCCAGCATGGGCAGCTCTCTGTGGACAAACACTTTGTGCTGGACCCACAGTGACACTGGGGATGAGGGCATGGAACAAATCCTGGGAATGCAGGGCCACTGTGGGACTGTAAGACATTTCTTTATCCATTTGGTGCACTGGAGCTGTGCACCTCAATCAGGCCTGAGAGGGCTTTCTGTATCGTCTCTCTTTCTGTCAAGGAAGAAGGTCCCACAGTGCTTCCACAGAGAAGTGGTCTAATTTTCAGTAAGGCACAGCCAGTTCAAAGTAGGCCTTGTGAAAGAAATTGATTACTTTGTGTGTTTCCAGTGTCAACACAGGGATCAAACTGACCATCTCCCTTTCCATAGAAAACTCCTTTTATATCTTGGAGTACTGTCTCTCCCTCCCTGGTCTTCTGAATTAAATGAAGATAATTCCTTCTGCTCTTCTTTCTCCAGGAGTGTATTTTCTAAAATGTTTGGAGACAATTATATACCAAATATGCTTCCTTTGACTTTCCTAATGTGATAACTGTTTCAGGATGCACTTTTCCAACTGAGGCCTTATCTATGCCAAGCAGAGTAAAACCAGTCCTTCCCAAGCCATCTCTCATTTAAGACATTAGGTTTTGGGTTTTTTACAATGACCCTATATTGTGAGCTTGTTTTGTGGCTTGCAATCAGCTATAATCTCACCAATGCCTTCCTACTGCCAAACTAGGTGTTTCCTACTTTATATTTGTGTGAATAATTTTATCTAAATGTGCTAGGCTTGACTATATTGAATTTTGTTTTCTTTTTGTTAATTCTTCTCTTACTATCAAGATCACCTTAAATTCTCATAAATTCTCCTTCCCTGCCCTCACCAAATCCTTGCTTCTACTCCCTTCCACTTCAGTGTCACCTGGAGACTGTACAAGCTCGTGTTTGGTTTCACTCTCCAAGTTACTAATGGAAAATATGGATAATCTCTGAGTGTGGCAGATACCCATCCTAATGCTGATATGTTCAAAACCAGTTGTGATGGTGAGAAGGCAACTGCTGTGTCAAATATGCTGGACCAGATACACTTTCCATTATCTTTTATCTGGCCCATCCTTTTCTTTGACTCTGGTCATTCCTGTAGTTCAAGGATGACAAAGCATGGTGCAGAAGTTACTGAGGCAATGTTAGCTTGATCCAGTAAACCCATCTCAGTGCCAAATCTGGGGTTACCACTTTTTGCAGTGAAGCCATTTTTGGTTATGCTTGCATTTTGGGTTATTCCCCAAGATGTGGCCATGAACCAGCTCTGGTGAGGAACACCATTCCCAGGGTTTGGCCTAGGGCTGGCTCCTGGGAACCCCCTGTTGGGTAGTGGGGGTGCTCTACATGAGGGGAGCGGAACAATTTGGTTTTTATCTCTGCTTTGATAGGCTAGATGAGCTATCAAGACACTCTACACTATCAGCAAGAGCTCTCACACAGTGCTTGACACATATCTAGATAAAACTACAAGTAGTTTTATCAGAGAGAGAATGTCACATATCTTGACTTTCAAAGGCTTATTATGTGTGCAGCTTTTGCCTAATCTGTTATGGCAATTAACCCCTTAATTGCCCGGATTATTCTCAACAAACTCTTATTCACAGAAGTGAAGGAATTACTTCATAGTCCAGCTTTTCCTGCTATGCCTTTTCCCTGTGCTGTTTTTGTGGTATTGACAACTCACTTATTTTTGAAAGCAAGAATTAAGCTTGTTTGAGCTTTTGATATGCACAATCAGGTGTGTTCCTAATTACATCTATATCTTGTCTCAACTTCACTGGTGCTTTGAATGGGCCTGTAAACACCCACGAGCTGCTAAGTAGTGTAACTACCATAAAGCCTGACATGGCTTGGGGCTGTGGGTACGAATGTGTGGCTGGCTATAGGGGTTATTTCCTGGCTGGAACTAGTTTGATGCAGATACAGTTGTGTAGATTTTGCAATAGAATCCCAAACTGAGCCTCATGTGTACCGGCCCACATGGCCAAATACCAAGGAAACACCCTGTATTTAACCTTAAAGGAATTTTTTTAAAGTCAAGAGTACTTGGTCTCAGATTATAACACTTTATCACAAGCCTTAAATATATGTGTTTTTCAAATAATAATGCAGTCGTGCTAATTTAAAAACGTCAGTAAAACTTGTTTCTTCTGACTGATGATCACATGCAACCTCATATTTCTATTTGCATGCCAACATAATGTCTTAATCACTTGTAAATACCACAGTGTGGTAACAATAGTAGTTATATACATGTGGCATGTGCGCAGCTATTTCGCTGAGCCAATGTGTTCCAGGGAAGCCGAGGTGATTAATTAGCTAATGTATATTCTCATGGTGCTGTGGTGCCAGCACTGCCTGTGACTGTGCTGGCTGATTGCCCTGCACCGTGACCTGTAATGATGACGAGCTGTAGTAATTGCCAAGAAATGCACAGATGGCTGTCTCACTGCTTATATTAAGTGCTATGGATCTGTCTTAACCATTTGCCAAGCCCGTGGAGGTACAGTTCACACTCACCTTGTCTCTGTCTAGGCCAGTTTTACCTGAAGACCTTGGTACTGCAAACCCGTGAAGATGGAGAAACTTTTTTTGTCTATAGCCCTGTTACCTCTGCTCCCCACCCAAACAACACCAAATCTAGTTAAAATTGCTCATTTATGTGACTTGTGAGGAAAATGTCAAGAGGAGATACCAAGAATCCATTTTATCTATCCAGTATTGAAAGTTTGTCAGTGGTGATCCATAGTTCTCCAGTGGAAATTTAGACAACCTAGCAGTCAACCCATGTAAAACAAGCTGACTTTTTCAATGCAAGAATGTTTACTTTCATGGCTACTGAGTAATAACAAGTTAAAACATCAGATTTTTTTCTCAGTCTTATCATAAATATGTGAAAAATGGCATATTATAGTGCATTTAATGCACACCAGCAGTGTCTCCTAGTTTTGATACTAATGTCTGGAAAAGCTGATAACCAGTCCACAGAAAACACCAGGATGGTTACTGTATTCAATATGCACCTGAGAAGTATGAGATGCACCCTAGATCCTTCCATTTATAATATGTTGTCATACAAAAACTGAGAGTTCTTTTCTGTTGAAGAGATTGAATACTGGTAAAGAAACTGAGATAGTGAAAGAAGAACCTCCAAAAATTATTGCCTAATTTCTTTTAATTGGAGGCAACAATCAGAATAATTTTCCCCCCTAGGTTTTTCCTAGACTTTATGGTAGGAAAGGAGCTAGTGGAGACTTGGAGTTTCTGCCAGATGCAGAAGTAGCCTGCAAAGAATGGAGTCATCCCTACTTCTCTGAATATATCAGCTTGTAATAAATAACTTGTCCTGGCACAGGACAGGGATTTTTTGGGAAAAAATAATATCCAGAGACATTTGTAACTGCAGATATTTTTCTCTAGGGTGATGGAAAGTTTAAGGGTGGTCTTCTGCTGTACGCAGGCTTTGATGAGCCTATGAGCTGGGTAGTGTAGTCTTCAGATATACTTGCAACTTCTTGATGGATTTCTGTAGCTTTATAACTGGCATTCAGTATTAACTGATGGATTTTAATTCCTGAATACATTTTGTCTATTTTTAAACATTGTGAAATCCAAAAAATTCCAGAGAGGATAACTTCCTTGCAGTGAGGCCACAAAAAGATTTTGAACTGCTCCTCTCTGTCATAGTTGTTAATCTTAGGGTTAGTACACATATGTGATCTTAGAACAGCTTCGGAAGGTAAACTGTCCTAATCATTAGATTATAACTTTTTTGTTTCAGGCTCTTACAAAGGAGAAGAGAGAAAAAAAGATGAATAATTTGAAAAATTCAAGCCTGCTGTGCCACCTGTGATGGGCATGGTTGGGAAGACAGGGAATTTGGACTAAAAAGATGACTAGTACTCTGCTATAAGCCAGTTACTCTTCTGGAAAGATGAGTAACCTACTGTTTTAACCTACTGTTAAAAAAAAAGTGTTTTTCCCAAGTTAATTAATACTGTCAAATTAGGCAATAGATACCAAGCAAAAATAGTTGTTCTGGTCTAAGACAATTGTTTACAAAACAGATAGCTACTAGAAAATTATTAAATCAGAGATTCCAACTCTTCAACAAAAGGCTTCAGCTAAATTTAACACTATTTTAACCTATGCATGACTTGTATTCTAGTGCAACAGCAGCACTCTATTTGCCTTGGAATGAAGTGTGTTCAATTCAGCAAGTCCATCTGAGTAGATTTCCATCAATACTACATGCTCTACAATCCATATGGGAAGTCACTGAAATGTGCTGACACATACTTAGCTATGAAGTAATTTTGCCTAAGAGCAGGTATTTCCTAATTGCTCACCACTTGTTTTTTGGGTCACGTCTATTGTGTGTCATGCAATAAAATCACATGTCATTCAGAGCCAGGATGAGCCACGTGGGTTCCTTTTACCTTCCAAGGGCGAGAAGAACTACTGACAGAAATTATTTTTAACTGACTTGTTTTGAAATATCTGTTGTTCCTCAAACAACTGAAGGAAAAGCTTAATCTTGTAAGGCCCTAGTCAAGGCTGAAAAGATTACTGACTAGACTTTTGGTAAGCCACAAGATGGTATTAAGTAGCAGCTGCCATTTATAAATGCTGCAAGAAGAAAAAAATGTACACTGCCTTCCTTCCCAGCAGCTGGCCATGAAATATGGATGCAGTGCTGAAACTGCTTCATCATTTCACCATTTGTCCCCAGGCTCTGATCACAGAACCATAGAATATCTGAGCTGGAAGGAACACACAAGGATCATTGAGCCCAAGTCCTATGTGAACAGCCCATATGGGGATAGAGTGTGGATATACAAATGTTAAAGCTAAGATAAACCTAAGTGTGTAATTCATTTGTTTCTATAGAAATAACTTTTTATCCTTAGATTATTTCTGCATAGTTAACAGGCTTCAGAACATTTGCATGGCAATGTTAGGCAATGTTTGTAGGGCTCCCTTTTGTATGTGTATGGGGCTAACAGAAAGGGGGTGTATACACATGCATAGTTTTTGATTTTTAGAGTGGATTTTCTTTTTGTCTGAAATCCCATGTCATACACAGTTGTCTGGGGCTGCAGTCTTATTGCAACAGGACAATTTGTATGTTTCTCATGCATCATGGGAAAGCTTGTCACGGTGGTGATTAATACCAGTAAGTAGCACAGTAACATGAAAAGAGGAGCACTGAACATGCCCTCAGCTGACTGTACTTGCTGGGTATTTGCCTTCAAAGTTGTAACCTCTGCAGTCATCACCTGGCCTGTATTTCCTGTGGGTTTGTTTGGGTGTACACATCACGATGGACTTGAAGAAGGAACCTCATATTTACAAGGACAGATTTATCTAGCCCAAAAATATAAATGGAAGTACATGTTCCAATTTGAATATATGTTGCATTTTAAAATAAAATAAAACTGACAGCTAATCTATTAAACTTCGCAGTCTTAGAATTAAGGCAGTTGCACTTGCACTTGCAGTTGTTACTCCAGAGTAGTTGCTGTCTTGATATTCTAATGTGTTAGATGTCTCTTATATAGACTTGTGCAAGTCGTTGAATATATTTAATGTTCAATGGTCAGCTTAGCAAACTTTTTATCTAAGGCTAATTACCAGAAAAATTTAGACAGGACCTTTGAACATTGTCTAATCCAGGCCTGCTCAAAACACACACAGGCATTTTAGGTTGCTGAGGACCATGTCAAGTAGAGTTTTAAATATCTTCAAGGATGCTGATTCCAAAACTTTTCTGGGCACCTTTTCCATGGCTTCTAAATGTTTGGGGTTTTCTTATTTTTTTTCCTTCCCCCGTATCTCATATCTGGCTGGCTCTTCTCTTGTTTCCACGTAGGTCAGTTGCATCTTGTGCTATTGCTGTACATTTCCATGAAGGGAAAATGCCTTGCATTACGCAGTTAAGTGATGGCAACACTTAAATAGATGGCATCCGTTTGTTAGGACAAAAGTGTGAACACTTTGGCTGTGGAGACATATCCCGGACAGATACAGGTCCTCAATGCAGAGCTAAAAGATGCTAATGTTGACCACCTTAAACATACGTTTCGGTATGTAGATACAAATAATGTAGGCTTTTAGAACTAAGTACTGGGGAGCTGGGAAAACCCAGGGTGAAGATTGCAAGTGCAACTGCAACTTGGTCCCTCTGTTCTGCTTACAACTAGACTCTACTGGATCTGCTGGATCACAGAGATTGTGTGTGATGCTGTCCATGTCACTGGAGAGGAGCTCTGCACAAGTGGCCTTGATCCATGTGCTCGTTCACTGATGTCCAGCTTGTTCCTCTGCGATCTGACTCAGCAAAGTGCTTGAGGCTTGCAGCAGTGATTGAAGTCAGAAGGGGCTGACTTTTGAAGATTCCAGGTACAAAGAATTGTGCTTGAAGTGTCTCAAGTGGGCATTGTAAATTATCAAGAGTCTATCACTATTGCCCTTAATGACTCTGGGCTGAAACCTGACTGTGGGGCTGTTAGATCTGCCTTTCCCCAAACAACTGGTAGGAGTTTATGGAACTTTCCACAGATTTTGCAGGGGAAATCCCCGAGGAAATGAACAGTAATTACATAGTCTATGAGATAGTGTGAACCGAATGATGAATATTAAATTTTATGTTGTACAACTTTTATTCAGCACATGCAGGCTCTAGGCAAAGCCTTGGTGGAAGTGATAGCGCACAGGGCAGTGTTTAATTGCATGATCTTCTTGTATCCAGGCAGCACTGTGGTGCAATCCAAGGCAGCACTTGACAGGTCCTTACTCTTCTTAAAATGTTTGACTTTTTAACCTTTACTGTTGTATTAAAGAAAAAAGCAATATTTTTAGAGATGCTGCAGAATTAGTGTACACATGAATTTACTACAGCATTTTCATGTTGTGAATTACTATGTATTTGCTTCTCCATTTCTTCCTGGGGAAGGAAGAGTAGACCTGCTCTTACAAAATATGAATTTATTACACAGGAGTTTTACTCAGTGTTTGCTTGACAAAGAAAACACGAAGTGAAGTAATTGTCAAGACAGTTGTTACTATGCTCTCTGTAGAAGGCTGATGATATTTTAATTTTTATTAAGTTTAAGGAATGGTAAGCACAAAGTTCACAGAATTGGAAAATTGTTAGGGTTGGAAGGGACTTTGGAGATCATTTAGTCCAAATCCCTGCCAAGACAGGCTCATGTAAATCGAGTGACACAGAAATGTGTCCAGTGGATTTTGAATGCCTCCAGAGAGGGTGAGTCCATGACCTCCCTGGGCAGCCTCTGCCACCCTCAATGTAAAGAAGTTCTTCCTCGTGTTGAGATGAAACTTCTTGTGTTTCAGTTTATCGACATTTTTCTTTGTTGTGTTGCTGGGTACCACTGAAAAGAGTCTGGCACCATCCCCTTGGCACCTGCCTTTGACATATTTATGTGTTGATCAGATCCACTCTTGGTCTTCTCTTTTCTAGACTAAATAGGCCCAGCTCCTGCAGTCTCTCCTCATAAGAGAGATGCTCCACACCCCTAATTGTTGATGTCTGATACTCTATGGTCAATGATAGCATCTGGAGACACTAAAATTGCCTTTTTTTCTTTTTCTTTTTTTAGCTCTTCTTCCCCCCCCATCGTCTTGATACTTTCTACACCATTTTTGGAAACTTTTCTTTCCCAACTGTATCAGTAAATGTCATTTCTCTTCCTGAGATGCTTCTTAGTATTCTCCCAGGAAAAGCAAACTTAGAATGGGGGAAGCCCTGTGACATTTAGGGTAGTTGATGTAATGAGGGATCAGGAGCTAGAGGAGATTTCTCTAGTGAGCAGTAGTGGAAGGTGTTCAGTTATTAACATGTCTACAGATGCTGATAGCTGAAGGCTTACTATCAGGAGTCTGCTTTTCCTCTCCAAGTAAAAGACTGGCATTTTGTGGGGAGTTTGGGACTGTCCTACTATTCTTTTTGATTTGTCTTAAGGATTTATTGTCTTCTTTCCTGCAGTTTTGTTTCGAAACTTGTACCTTCTAGAACAGTGCTCTAGCAGAGTTTTGGATGTGATATCCATCACTGTATAAAATACTGTGAACAAATTTAAAATCTAGTATTTTGGGTTTTCTTTGATGAGTTACGTTTGTTATCTATGATTTAGTTATCACCATGATGTAGCTATTAGTTACAAATTTTCAATTCTTTTAACCAATGTTTTAGTTACTTCAAACTCATTCCTCCTGTTCCTGTTTTACAGGCAGGATGAAAGACCGTTTAAGTGAGCTGCGTGAATTTGCCAGGTTACACAACCAACAATTTTCTGATAGTGATGATGATGAGAATTCACCCCAGGATATTCTCCTTTATGAGACGGATTATGCCTTGGAAATCCTTCATAAGGACATACAGAGCATCCGGGCAGAAAACGACCACCTAAAAGCGGATGTCAGCCGTCTCAGAAAGCAAAACACCCGCTTCCTCACCTCCATGCGCCGCCTTAGCAGCATCAAACGAGACACTAATTGTATTGCCAGAGACATTAAGAGCCGTGGAGAGAGCATCCACAGGAAACTGCAGGTAATGAGAGATTTCTGTGAAGATGCAATAACCAAATATGGAGCTATGTCTGTCATTGCCAGGGTGGCGAAGAACCACTACGTTGACCTCATGCACACATTTCAGGATGCTATGTTTGATTACAACGCAGCGGAGATGAACCAGCGGGAGAACTGCAAGATCCGAATTCAGCGGCAGCTGGAGATCATGGGCAAGGACGTTTCTGGGCACCAGATTGAGGAGATGATTGAGCAAGGCAAATGGGATGTCTTCTCCGAGAATCTCTTGTCGGATGTCAAGGGAGCTCGCGCAGCCTTGAATGAGATAGAGACGCGGCACAAGGAGCTGGTGAAGCTGGAAGGTCGCATTAAGGAAGTTCACGAGCTCTTTCTGCAGGTGGCCCTGCTGGTGGAGGAACAGGCAGACACCTTTGATGTTATTGAGATCAATATGCAAAATGTTGAGGACTATGTAGGAGATGCTAAAGACCAAGTGAAAAGAGCTTTGGAATACAGGAGAAAACATCCCCTCAGAACAATCCTCTGCTGTTGCATATCATGTTGCAGAAGGTGATGGTCCCACTGGAGCTATCACAGACTGACTTGAATGTCTTCAAAATTAGGTGTTCTTTCCAGAGACTTTTCTGTAATGACAAGCCCTAGAAATAGGGGGGATATTTTGCAGTTGGTTTTATTCATTGCCTGTTTACTAAATGTGCTGAAGGCTGTTTGTATTTATGAACTCTTAGAAATGTTGATAAAACTATTTTTAATGTAATTTTTATTGAAAGGTCCTGTTACTGTATCTAGAGATGCAATATCTCTACAGTGATACTTGTTTCATATAGGCAAGAAAGAAGAATGAATAACTTATCCCAGGGAAGATGAATACTTTTAAGAATTAACTTTATTCTTATTTGTTGAAGTGAGGCTGCAGGCAGTGAAGCCTTATTGCCTGGGGCAGCACAGTACACCACAGAATCAGGAGGTTTCAGTTTTAACTAGTTTGGAGCCTGCTTGATACAAATTTGACAAAATACTGAGCCTGGAGCAGGGCACAGAACTAGTTTCTCTTTCAACTTGATTTTCAGCTGTCTGGGATCTTAACAGAAGTGGCTGCACCTTAAATGTTAATATGCACATTTTGCTCTATTTGTGTGCAAGTGACTGCTTTTTTCCATTGAGTATCCAGCTATCTCAAGGCAGCTAAAAGCACTGCAACACAGGTATCTCACTTTTAACTTGAACTGCTCTCACCTCTCAGTTTCAAACCTGCCACGCTTTCATGTTCTGATGACATTGGCATTTTTCTAATTGGGATTTTTCTGCCAATTAACACTTCATCCAGGGGAGAAACATGAGGTGGCCTTCTGCAGAAACCTGTATAAGACGACAACAGCTGTGGGGTTGAGGAAACATTTTAGTGTCTCCTGTACAGGCACGTACATAGAAGCCATTTTAGTGGAATGACTGGCCTGTCAGTACACTTTTATTTTTTATAAGCATTGACCAAATATGGATTTTTCTATATCTATTTTAAATAAGATGAAGGATTAAATTTTTTTAATATGCATTTTCACTTGTGTACAAAAAATTTTGACTTTTCCCCAATTGTTGGGAAATCTCCACCATGGAAAGCAAACAGAAGTATTTCTTCAGTACACTTGAAGAAAAAAGAAAACAGTTTCATGCCATTTCAGTGCTCTTTTTAAGCTTTAAAGGAAATTCTCCTTTTGTGAGAGTCTGCCCTTACACAAGGGCAAATCAGAAGGTTTGGAGTATTGCAAGGAAATAAAAAATGTGCAGTCCTGGTAAGCACTGAGCATTGTCAGTGGAACATATTCATAGAGTGTGGTGATTGATCACAGCTCCTGCTTCTGGAGATTTTTCAAATATATTTCTAGGTGACTTCCTGATACACTGTGATCTATTGCTATCCTTTGAAATAATGCAGGACATTTTTTCAGATTTTTTTTAAACTAATGGTCCTATTTGTACCAATTTTAATAAATATATTTAAACATTTCAAATATTTTGTATTTGGGAGTATTCCTCAGATGTGCATACATGTACACCTTCCTGCACCAGTTGCAGTGAAACGTCTCCCTTCTTACCTTTTGCACCCTGATTTTATGTGTGAAAAAAAAAACCCAAACATTTATTATTATTTGTATTAATATAACAAAACAGCAAAATAAATCCAGCTTCCAAGCTTTTGTGTCTGACTGGGAAACAATTTTACCCAGACAGACTTTTGCACACAAATAGAAACTAAAGGGATAACTTTTCTCAGAATGTGATTGTCCCTTTTGCTGTAGCACCTGTCTCTAATAACATGGAAGAGTGAGGAACACAGATCTCCTAACCATAAGATATTTTTATATTCAGTGGTGTACTGGTGATATATCAGTGTTATGCTTGTCTGAGGACGTCTCCAGTGAGGTGTTCAAACTTGAAGTGGGAGAAAGGAGGGTGATAAGCTGGGACCACAGCCAGGGGCTTTGGTGCCACTCAAGAAGACAAAGTTGTTTACTCTGTAGGTTCTGCCATTAAGTCAGTGGAACTGTGCATTCCTCCAAGAGTCAGCATGTGGGGATAAATCAATGAAGAATTAAATACTGTATTTCCTTTCACATGCACATTCCTACCACTTGCCAATGTTTTTAATAAAAATTATGTACATTTTTTTTGTGCTGGTTCTTTTTTTGCATCTACAATTGGAATAAAAGATTTAATAAGAAAAATTGAAAGTGCAGAGTGTTGCGCATTGAATCTGCAATAATGTTTTGCATTGTCAAAGTTCAGTTTAAAAGTTGCTAAATTATGAGTCAGTAAAAGGAGATTAAACAAGGCCTAGAAAAAAAAGGAGTCCCAATATTTGTTGCATTGGTAAATGAAATGTGTTGCAAATTGACAGACTATTGTTTTTTCCCTAAAAATCCTAAGGAAAATGAGTTTCATGCATTCTAAGATGATTCTCTAGTTTAAAAAAATCAAATTTATTCTGGCAGTTTTGAGAGACCTCAATGATTTCACTAGTAGATATGCAAAACTAGTATTCAAATCTTTAGTTTGATTTGAGGCACAAGGAAAGAGAGCAGAAAGAAAAGGTAATGGTAGACCTTCTCTCCTGACTTAGGCCGTTGCTGTAGGGAAAAAAATGAGAATTAGTCAAAAACCAACCTGATACCTTTTAAAACTTAAGCTATTTTTAAGATGCACTGTGAGTTGAGAGACACTTAAAAATGACTTTCAGTAACAGAAGCAATCATTCTGTCATTCTCTTCCTTGCAAACATGTCCATTGCTTAATACTTTGGGGTTTTTTCTACCCTTCATTTATGTAAGAACTCAAATTTAGCCAGCCCATGAACTTGCCTAATCACAGTTGAACAGACTTTTGAAAAAAAACTGGTCACGCTATAGCTGCAAGGACTCATGCCACACAGGATGAGTGGAAGAAGATGATAAAAGTTGCTTGATAATATGTTAGCATACTAATAACAGAAGCTGCAGAATGGACATCTGGGGAAAGCTGCCTCCTCCTTCTGAAAGTCAGCACAACTCCCGTGTAGATGTGTGTAGCACATTCTATAGGTTGGTAGGGTTTTTTTCCCCTCTTCCCTCATATGGTAAACACTTAAACTGGGTTTGAGGGGTGAGGAAGTTAAATCTGACAGGGGATGTTTTAGCTTTTAGGACTACTGAAGCTGAAGCTTCACAACCCATACCACCAATCAGCCACTGTGGTGGTGTTCGCAGGGGTCCCACGACAAGGGAAGAGACAAGAATCTTGACTCCATGTTTCAGAAGACTGATTTTTTATTTTATGATATATATTATAAGAAAATGATATATTAAGACTTAATAAAGAACAGAAGAAAGGATTTAATCAGAAGACTAGCAAGGAATAGAGAAGGAATGGAATTATAATAAAATCTTGTGACTGAGTCTGAGACAGCTGGGCTATGATTGGCCATTAATTAGAAACAAGGACATGAGACCAATCAAAGACGCACCTGTTGCATTCTACAGCAGCAAATAATTATTGTTTTTCTTTTCCTCTGAGGCTTCTCAGGAGAAAAATCCTGGCAAAGGGATTTTTCAGAAAATATCATGGCGACAACCAACCAGTCCTTTCTGAGGAGGACAAAGAGGAACTGGCAACCAGGGACACTTTGCTACTTCTAAAATATGTAAGACAGCACAGCATAGATATAAAAGAGACAAAAAAATTCCCCTATTACAAAATATAATTTTAATATGTAATGGATATGCATATGGGTTTCCATTTCATTTTGAGGGACTTTTTTTTTTTTTTTAATCATGGGTTTCATTTTACAGAAATGGCAGAGGGACAATTGCTTCCTCAAAATGAAGGACCAGACCGTGGACACACACATGAGCAGATATCTCTGCCACATGTCTTGGGAGAAACTTCTTGAACTGAAGAGATAGTGCTAAAGATCCAGATTTTTTTTTTTTTTTTTTTCTGGAAGCTGAACTGAGTAGCTATGCTAAACTGCTACTTTTTTAATCTAACCTGCATTAAAGATGTTTTGAATGCACAACCCAATTTTTATAATTTCTTGCAAACAAAACATGGTTGTCTAGATTTTTGAACTATGGTAGCTATTTAAATTGATTTGAAAAAGGAAAGAGCTACTTGGGGTTGTGGTTCTATCTCTAGGAAGGTATCACAGATATAATGAAGGCAGGAAACAGTGTAATTTAATAGATACTGTATGTGGCAATTCTGGTTAATAAATTTCCAATGCAATGGGATTTTCACAGGGAGCCATGCTGTTTGTTTCTCTAATATGTAAGAAGGCAACAGCAGATCCGTCTTCTTCCACGTTTTTAGCATATTATGTAGTGTCTTCATTATGGTTGAGCCAAAGCAAGGAAGAGCCAGCAGAAGACAGCGTCACCGTGCCCTACTGTGCACACATTGTCAGGGCACCAAGTCTGCACAAGAAAAAGCAACATTTTACTGTGTTTCTTAGAAGTGGTGTTAGATCTGAACAGAAAAGTAAAAAACCTGACAGTGTTTCTCGACTCAATATTTTGCTGAAAGGCACAACCCTACTGAACAGAGAACTACGGCATGCCACTCATTTCAAGGCAATGATACGGCATGGCAAGTTCCATTGGAAGAGCTGTTCTTTTATTCATGAGCTCTCGGGTGTGAATAACACGTATGGTACGTGGGAAGTATTTTCCCTCACAAGCACGCCTAGTGTCCCGAGAGTCTGTGAGCACTAAGAGCTGAGGAGCTCAGGCACCACCTGCACCTGCAAACTCGGGCCCCAGAGCCCTTGCAGGGGTCAGGGACATCCAGGGTGTCCAACACCCGGGCAGGAGGTGCGCTCCTGTTCTCCTTGCGGGGAAGCAGCCGGCCTCCGCCTGCCTCCTGGCCCAGGCCCGTGTCCTCAGCCTGGGCTGTGTGGAATATGTTCCTCACACCTCAAAGGTGCCACAGTTTGGTGCCATGCAGGATGTCCGTATCCTCCGCTGGAAAACAGCAGCGAGAGTAGGAGCCAGTGCCAGGGGTAAAGTCAGCGAAGCGACACTTTCCCATTTCCCTCTGCTGCAGGGAAGGAGGGGGAGGTCCCAGCGCAGGCAGTAACCGGGAGTATTGCGATAGGTGCTTCCGTAGACACGGTATGTAGTGACGACCAGCAAAAAAATCTTTCCCCTGCGATAATGTTCCTCCTAATTAAGCATAATTGATAGCTTTGAGCTTCGTTGGTTTTGGTTCTCCTTCTACGAGCGAGAGAAGATACATTCCAGGAAACACTTGGACGGAAATAATAAAGTGTCGGTGCCTTATCGGCACAACCTCTCCACTGCCTCTCATGCCCGACGAGCCCGCCGGCACCGCGGCCCTGCCCGCTCTGAGGGGGATGAGCCCGCTCTGAGGGGGCTGAGCCAGCTCTGCCCAGACCCGCAGTGCCCAGTCGCGCACTGCCCGCAGCCCCGCCACTGCCCGCCGGCCCCGGCCCAGCGCCGCCCGCCCTGCTCTGCCCCAGGGGCGGGCCCGTGCCAGCGCCGCGCACCTCCCCCGCCTCCCCCTTCCGCTAGGGCCCGGCGCCGGGCGGCGGGAAGGAGGAGGCAGCGGGCCCGGCTCGGCCCGGCTCGGTCCGGCTCGGTCCGGCTCGGTCTTGATCACGGTCCGTGGCAGCGCTCCCGCCGCCGGGCCTTGCCCGCCCGCCTCCCGCCGCCGGGAGAGGCCGCCCGCTCGCCTCGCCCCGTGCGCTCGGCGCCCGCCGCGCTGGGAATACAGGCGGGCGGGAGGGAGCGGCGGCGGCGGGGGGTGTGAGGGGGCACCCCCGAGGGTCGCGGGAGGCCTGGGGGGGCGGTTGGCAGTGCGGCCATGAATGTAGGAGCGGCTGCGAGGCGTCCCGGTATCTGCACCAGGATGGCCGAGTGGTTAAGGCGTTGGACTTAAGATCCAATGGACGCATGTCCGCGTGGGTTCGAACCCCACTCCTGGTAATTGACGTTTTTTTATCGGGAGCGCCGTCCCGACGCGGGGCAGGGCCCGGTGCTCCGGGAGAGGCGCGGCCGCAGCGAGCCGTGACCGCCGGGACGCGGCCGAGGGGCGGGGAGCGGCGCGGCGGCGGGCGGATGGCGGCTCCCGGCGCACGGCGGCCCGCGCGGGTGTCCCGGCGCTGGGCGGCCGGTGGGGGCGCTGCGAGCCGGGGGAAGCGCTGCGGGCCCGAGGGAGGCTCCGGCAGCCCCCGTTACTTCAGCTTCGGAGTCTGAAATTAAATTGTGAAATTAAATGTAGTTTTTAAAAAAGAGTTTCTGTGTATATATATATATATATATATATATGGATACACGCATACATAAGCACATAAAAACATGCACACATTTATACATATATAAATGTGTATATTTGTGTCTGTCTATATGCATATAAATAGATGTATACATACACATCTGTATATACATACATATATACATATACATATACATATACACACATATACACACACTCAGCCACAGTCTTGGCGCTGGAGCCTTGGGCAGGGGCAACAGGCACCTCCAGTGTTGTCACCCCCCAGATCACAACTTCGTTGTTTGTTGTTTAAGTTATTTTTGGTGTGGGTTTGTTTTCCTTTTTTTCCCAGTTCCAAACCCTTCAGAGGCTGCACGTCAGCCTGCCAGAGTGCTTGTTACAGCGTGAAATTCAGCGTAGCTCCACATGCGCTGGGGTATGGAATATCCTGCTGAGGTGGCCCTGGCCAGCCCTAGAGGGTGGTGAGAAGGTGATCACAACTTCTGGGAGAATGGTCCCTCATGCTGGCTGTACCCTAAACTGTGCCAGGGCTTAAAGCAGAAGTTAAGCAGAAGGAGCATGCAGGACTTTCAAACTGACCTCATGCTTTTGTTTCATTTGGCAGGACACATAGAGCAGTTGCTGTTCGTGTTGAGGTGTTTAATCTGCTGGGACATGGTTCTGTTATTTGGGTTTTGTGGGTTTTTTGACAGAGTAGTATGATTATGTTTAATATGTTTGAAGGTGTGGGAAGTATAAGTCCAACACATTTTTAAATAGTAGTGTTTGTCAGAGCATGTTGGTCAAATTCTTGCTCCGATAAATGTGGTTGTTCCCAGCCACCCTGTTCCAAATAATTTGATCTGAAAAATTATTCTAAACTTTCAGTCCAGATATATCATGTCATGATACAGACTGATTGAAGGATAAACACTCAAGAAATGGATAATGACTTATGGTGGGCCTTCAATGTAATATTAAATAGAAGGTGAAATATGGCAGGATATTTTATTAAATGCTCACATTAGATGATCTGGCATCACACGTGAGCATGGTGAAAACACAGAAATATGACAGTTCAGCAGTTACAGAGGGAAGCCTGGTGTGTGGGGAATTTCTAGGAAAGGCAAATACATATGTTGTTTTTTTTGAGTGTTACCACAATAAAATTGTAAATGCAAAACATACCACAGTTTCTAGAGCTGTTCATTAAGAAGTGGTACTGCCAGGTTCATATGTTTTCTGAAGTAAACACTCATTTCTATTCTTCATTAAGGTACAAATTAGTGAAAATGTGTGCCTGTTTGAAGGCACATTTGACCTGTAATGTTGTCATGGTAAAATGCTGCCCTTGGAAACTCCATCTTTGCATACAAATTGTGTAATCCTGCTTATGTGCTTATTTACAAGCATTTTTGAACATATAATAAGTGCTCGTGTAGCTTTTGTGGATGCAGTGATGATTTTGATGAAAACTTTGCTCCAGCCAAGGATGATTTTGATGAAGACCTGGCTCCAGCCAAGGATGAATTAGTAGTGGCTATTCTGCACTGAGAAAGAAGAAAGTAAAAATAATCACATTTTTTTCAAGAAGAGTAATTGCTTAACAGAAAAAAAAAGACACTTTTAATGATAAAGCAATAGAGAAAACTGAACTTCTTGGTTAGAAATGTTCTTGTTTCAGGTGCAGCCTTTCTCTTTCCTGAAAAGACTTGTTTTGCAGAGAACTTCCCTTAGTCCTCTGGTGAGCCTGTGTTCTCTGCTTCTTGAAACAGCTTGTTAGAGCTTGTGCTGATCTGGAATGGAACAGAAGATTTTTTTTTAACTGTTCTGGGTCTCAAGAAATACCCACAGAATCTACTTGCAACTAGTATATCCTAATCCCTTCCCACACTTCTCCATAAAGGAAAGTATAAGCTTCTGGGCTGGGTTTATTGGTTTCTATTTTAGGTGAAGTGACAGGGTATTGTATTTCAGCCCTGGAGCTGAGCATTATTTTAAGATTTTTATTTTATTGAGCAGATTCCTTTCTTTGCTTCCTTGTTAAACCCTCATGAATTTCTGGTGGTTGCCCTTGCAATTTGACATTCTTACATTCACTTTTTATATTCTGGCCTTTAGTTTAAACTATATTGCTTTCCATTGGACTCCTTTCTGTGGATGAGTTGTTTTTCTAAAGGTGTCATTATCTGAAGGAACCTTGCCTTGTTTATTGAAGAAAGTGGAAAAAGCATAATGACTAGTGCTAGAAACTGGAATAGAAAAGGAGATTCATATGCAGACAGTTGAATGCCACCCTGATGAACCAGGGGTGTTTTTCATGCCTCTGCATATTTCCTGTCTGATGAGAAGCCAGTCATTTAAAATAGATTTTTCAAAAGCAATCATGCATTTTCATGTTCCCTATTTTGAGGTCTCTGTCTTGAGAACCTCAATCTGATTTGCAGGAATACAGAGCTTTTGCAAAACCAGGTAAAATCAATGTAGCACCTATATTTTAAGCAGTCTCTGAAAAAAAAGAAAATTATATGACTCTGAGTAGTCAAATTTATTGGAGATACTTGATATGAATCTTTCCATACCTCAATTTCCCATTGTATAAAGTGGAAGTAATAAAAATACACTGTTTGCCAAATGGGCTGCTGTGAAGTAAATTTATTCTTGTTTGCAAAGAATTCAGATGGACACTTATGTAATCTGGTCATGTTAGACAAGCCCATGAGTGGACTACCAGTGAATTAAAAAAATAACATGAAAGAAACAAGCTACAGAGGTAGTTTGAGCTGTGAAGACTTTACAAAGCATTGAACAAATCCTTAGCCAGCAAGCACTTCATGTGTGCTGAACAAGGTGGGAGTCTTACAGGAAAATAGCATAACCCAAATTTCTGTCTCACTTCAAAACAAAAGGGGCTCAAATTCAATAAGAAGGCAACCTATTGGTGACATAATTAGGTGGTATTTCAAAATAGTTTAATCTTTTTAAAAATCTTTCAGCAACTTACTTTTTTGTTTTTGCATTTTAGGATGTGATGGAAGCATGTAATTTTTTACTTTAGTTAAAACATTCTTCTCTCAATGACCACAATATCATGTTGAAATAAAAGGTGTAAAAAGAGGTGTTCTTGATCTATTGCACGATCTTGTATGTAGGATGATCAATAAACCCTCTTACTCATTTTGCAGAATTCATTTAAAGTCTGTAAAGTAGGACTAGTGTCTTACATTAGCAGGAGTAACTGCATGTAAAGTACTTGTTAATTTTTGAACTGTTCTGATTTTGTGACCTTTGTGATAAATAAGAGGGGTAGACTCTTTTCTGGATTCCTGTCATTCTTAGGGCACTTGTTCAAATTTACCACTATTCAATGCAGACAGTTGTGTCTCTGTTTATACATGTGTTTATACAGGTTCATTTTCAATAGCCGCTGGGCTCTTCATCTGCAGACTGCCTCGGATCTTACCTGTAGGTTCTTAGAATAATTTCTGTTGAACTTGATAGCCACAGCCACTAAGTGTCATTAGCAATGTTGGCTAATCCTGCCTCCTTCTCCAGGGCATTACAACACACGCTCCCAAACAGATCCTTGCAACATTTTATTGCTTAACTATTTTTCTGTCTTTCGATAAGGAAAATGAAGAGATTTTCTGCTTGGTTAGTTTAGTCCAAGCAGCAAGCTCTGGGGAGTTGTGCTGTGGTAGAACATTGATGGAAGGGAACGAGGGTCTACATCTCACTAACTGGTGTGCAAAGCCCTTCAATTTATTTACAGTGCAGGTGGAGGTAGGTTCACTCTTAAGACTGACAGATGAGCCCTGCAAGTCTTGCCATGGTCACTTAGAGCATCATCACCCCCAGCATGAGGGTGATGATGAAAAGTGACCAGGAACCCACTCAGCTGCTCAGGTTGGTGTCTGGCATTTCAGCTCAAAGCCACCACACTGGCAGAGCGAAGGGCAATAGCTTTGCCCTGGGGTAAAGTGCTGTGGGCATGCATTCCTGCTTGCCGGATTCTCTCATCAGGAGGAATACATCCACATGGTAACACTTTACACCAGCACAGCATTATTTACCAAAGTATGTTGCTGGAAGTGTCAAAAGACTGGCCTCTGCACTAGAACACCTCCAGTCTGGGAACATTTTCCCTGTGCTGGCTTTGCTGTGGTGGCAGCAGCCTCTTTAAGGAAGACAGAGCACACAAGTCATGATTTACACTACAGCAGCAAGGTTTGGCAGAGCACCTACTTAATGAGGGGCCCTGAGTGTCCCAAAATGAAGGCAGCATAATGCAGAATATTGAAGCTAGGATTTCTGGGATCTTAGAGCACTGGGCTGAAAGCATGCTAGCATTCATTGTCTGGTATATTTTTGGCTGTGTTAAACTTACCTAAATGAATAGATTCTTTCCTGCTGCCAGGGAAGAGCTTTTGTCTGAAGACCATAGCAAATGTGCACACTCTTCCGAAGATGGTCCTCTTAAATATGCAATTAAAAAATGCCTTCCTTCCCTTAAATATTTTGAGAGAAGAATGCACTTTCCAGATTCCTTAATTTTCCTGGATTGCTCCTCTTTCACCATCTGCTCAACTGTGACCTTCTTTCTGGCTTGGAAGTGCTGCAAGATCTTTCCTTCAGACCTCATCTGCCTCTTTTCTAGCTGCTTGCTGAAGTGGTTCATTCAATTCTTGGCAAGAGATCACTCACTGACCGTGTGACTTGACAGATTTGTGACACCTGTCTCTTGCTATTTCATCATGTGTTGCAAACTTTTTTCATGTGAGAGTGGAATCCCTTTTGGGAAGTATGGACTGCATTAATGAGCACTCTTTTGCAACTAATCCAAGTTTGATGATTGATGAGCATATGTATTTTAGTTTCACTTGTCTTTACATATCTGTAATTATTTTCTGTCACACTCCCACCTTTTGCTTTTTGTGTGCATACCAAGGAACAGATCCAGCTGGTCTAGCAGTTAGCTGCTGCTAAAAGAAGCATAGATCCTGCCTTTCCTCTGCCCTGGCTGTACTGCACATTCCTACTGCTTCCCTCTTGTGTCCCAACGTCTTTGATTGCCAAGTAATATGTAACAAAAAGCCCAATTAATTTCATGGTACTTGGATCTAAAATTAATCTCTGATATTATCTCATAAGAAATTCTCTGTGAAGAAATGAGGAATTGGAGACAATTTTTTACATGTTTTGATCTCCCTGACATAGGCAATATAGATACACTCTTTTTATTCATCACAGAATGGCAAAGGCCAGAAGGCCCCTCTGAGGGTTATCTAGTCCACCTCCTAGCTCGGAGGAAGGTCAACTTGAGGCAGGTTTTGCATATCTTTGAGGATAAAAACACCACAGCCTCTCTGAACTCCCCATGCCAGTGTTTGAACACCCTCACAGTAATAAAAATGTTTTTTCTTAGTATCTTAAAAACAAGAGTTCTCTGCAGGTTAGACTACTGTAAATTAATCTGAATTTTCCTTCAGAATGCTCTGGTAGGACATCAAGGACATCCATCTATTGAGGGGAGGTAATGCAAGTGATAGCACTCACCTTCATCCAGTGCTGTGGCTAATGACTCCTCGTCCTACATCCAGAGGCTGTCTCTGAATAAGGACTAGGAAGCATCAATATAATTTAGAAATCCAATTTAAGTTAAGGCTTGCCAAATCCTTTAGTTGCTAGATCCAGAATAGAAATAATTTATGTATTTAGTTATTGTGATTTCAAACTTTTATCATAATATGTTGGATTTTTTTATTTGTTTGCAGTATTCTTTGCTGTGAGAATAACTTTTTTTTGGCTAAATGTAGGTTTAATGTTTATGTAGCAAGCTTTATAGCCATTGTCTCCCCAGTCCCTATTTTGATGGCATTATGATAGTGCAGGCTGTATCTGTGCCACTTAACAAACCCTATAGTGTTCTGTGACTGAAAACAGACTGAGACATGCCCAACCTGTTGTGCTGCATTCATTTGGGTGACCTGCCCCAGAAGCTATTTGACACATCAGTAAAGAAGGAATACTGAAAGCAACTGGATCCTGTGTTTGTGATATCTCTGCATGCTCAATGTCTCTGAACAAAATATATTTCTACAAAAAAGAATTACCAAGTAGAATAACAATTGTATGTTATGAATGCATAATGAGATTTCTTTAAGAGAAGGAAGTAGTTAATCCCTTCCAATGGGCAGTACAGAGAGACATTATGGATGAGATAAGGTTTCTGCTCTGTATGAAGTTGTTGTCAGGGAGGGAGGTCAGCCATCAACACAAGAAAGAGGACCTGTATGACAAAGGAGGTAGTGTGACTGTGTCCAGCTGAAATATTGACAAACTTGAGCATGTTATGAAGTACATGAGTATATGAGATAAGAATGGGGTGGGATTGGGAGCTGTCATTAAAATGCTGTAAAACCAGAAGTTGTGGTTACAGATTCTTTTTCTGTGCCTATTTCTGTTGCTTTCCTTGTCAAGTTGTCTCCAAGAGGTGTTTAGGTAGAGTTTGAGTGCTCCTGTTTTAGACTGAGCTCTGCAGAGAATTTGTCAGGAGATCTCCAAGAGCATGGTGGTACCCACAGCCCCCAAATGGAGCCCCTGGGGGTCCTTTATAGCCAGAGTTAAAGGTCATGCCTCTTATTCATCTGGAAATTCCCAGCAAACTTTCCTCCATAGCCAGGAATGGGCCTGGACTGCAATGTTAACCATCTCAGAATGTTTTATATTTTTAACAAAAAATATTATACCAAGGTAGTCTTAACTGTCCAACTGGGATGCGTTGTTTGCATTGTACTTTGTTTCCTTTTATGTACTGTTTGTCTTTAACAGACTTGGCATGACTGCTTCCCAGGCAGTAAATACATTCTGGCATAATTAAAGCACTTCCACATCCTTTGCAGGCTAAACCTCAGAGATGGTATCTCTGGAGGGAGATGTTGGAACTGCCCCAGAAGCTGCCAACTGCTGTTTATCTGTTAACTAGTACCTGAGCTGCTGTCTTTTTGAATCATCATCCCAGACATCTGTATTTACAGTGACCCCCCCCCGATCCATAGCTCATTACTTGGGCAATTGTAAAAACTGATCTATAAAAAAATGCTGTTTTTTAAAATCTTATTTTTAGGGCATTAGGTATGTTCAGCCAGAAAAAGAAAAAAGGAGACAGAGAAAACTACTTGAAGACTTGGGTTTTATCCATGTAAAAATCCATCTAAGACAGTATAACTTAGTTAATTCTTAACAAGGTAACTTTCTCTCAGCAAGGTAGCTATATGGGATGCACTTCTGAGGATATACCCAATTAGTTCTGCTGCTGCAGCCAATGTTTATGGACATAAATTCATGGATCTTGATCTTGTTGCTGCCACTGTGTAAGCAGATTGTTTATCACTTTTTGTTTGGACAGGCAGGGAAGCCTGCTTGTATAATTAAAGTTGTAGCATCTGCACAATAGTTATATACTTTAAATTACTGTGCCTTGGCATCATGTTCCTCTATTGATCTTTAAACCAGCACAAAATGAAATTGAAAATACAAGCCATTCAGGCAAAAATTCCATTAAGGGTAGTAAAGAGTATGGGGTACAGTGAGGCTTCTACTGTAAGGGCAGGACTACAACATTTTTCCTATCTTACAGGAAAGTTGTAAGAGCCATCCTAATATTACGTGATGGAAAAGGACATAAATCTATATGGATAAAATGAATTTATGCGTGAGCAATTAGCAGAAGAAGAGATGTAGGTTGTAAATTCTTTGAAAAGCCCTTCTCCCATGCCATCAAGTAATTTAAACCATCAAGTAATTTAAACCACAGACTATTCTTTGGGGAATATTAGAGCTGCAAAAACTAGCCTGGTGTCATAACTTTATGTAAGTGATTAATTAACTCATGGCTGTTTGGAAAATAAAGGCACAGTTTGCATTAACAAGGTTGAACTGGATGATTTCTTCTTGGACTGGGTCTGTCTAAGTGACATCACAGCACTTTCCACTTGTTCTTGTACCCTGCTGTGTACACCTACGAACTGCAGCAGGGAGTTTGATTCCGTGGGTACCGTGTGGGGGCAATGCCCTCCCAGGGCTAAATGGGCATTGGTGCAGGCTATTTAAGGGTGGGGAAAGTCAGGCTCTGAGTGGGAAAATGAATCTTGGTTCACCACTTCTGAGAGGGAATCCTTCTCTTCCCTTTCGTTTACCTTTAGTTTCAAAGGCTTGTGCATAACTTGTAGTAAACACCCATTTTAGTCTATAGGTACAGAGACAGCTTTAGGAAAGAATCAAGTGGCTTACTGTCAGCAATTTGTAGGGGGAAGAGAAGTGTTCTAAAGGTTTTATTCTGATTCTGTTATTCTTTATTTTAGTTACTGTTAATAAACTTTTCTTTACATGCTTTTAAAGTTTTGAGCCTGCTTTGCCTTCCTCCTAATCCTATCTCACAGCAGGAAAGGAGTAGATAATTCCAGAGGGCACATGGACATTTGGACAGCATGGAAGCCACCACACCTATCTTCTTCACAGGTGCAGCCAATTGCTATATAAGGAGCAGGGCAGTGCTAAGGAGAGAGCAGAACTGAGCATGGGGGGACAGGTCTGGACCTCTGGGTGATGTGACTGAGTGCTTTAGGAGGTAGATCTCTATGATTCAATTACTGAATTTTCCCCTTGATCTGTTAGGTTGCAGAAGTGTAATTGTGTCAGGGATTTGCATGAGGAGATAAATGTCATGGTTTAGCTACCATGTCAAGGAAGAATCTTTGAGGCAGGATGGTGGGAGAGTTACAATTAAAACCCTAGCAAGCTTTGTATTTGTTCTTCATTTCTTTGTATGATCCTGTGCTCACCAAGGCTGGTGGGACAATTCACCCATTTAAATACTGTTTTCATGGCATGGCTTGCTTCATTTTTGTCATGTTGATGATCTCTTTTTTTTTTTTTTTTTGCCGTGGCTGGTGGAAGCCCTCAGGTGTAGGAAGCAAATAGACAGGAATTTAAAGAAGCTTCTGAGAGTCCAGCAGTTTCATGGTCAATTTGGACAGTCCCAAAAAACAGGGTTGGAGGGAATGGACAGGCAAAACCAGAGAGGAGTCTGGTCATGAGCAGAAAGCAGTGTCTAGCTTCCAGCCTCACTGAGCTGTTTGTTTCTTGGTTACTTCATGAGAGGAAGGAGCAGAGTGTGAGATGGTAATCACCTGTGATTTAGGGTGTCAGGGGGTCTGAAGGCTGCCTGTATATGAAAACTGCTGACACAAAGTCTGGGAATCGTGCAGAGCTTCAGGCATGTCCCGCCTTACATAGAGCCAGAGAGCAGCCCTAAAAGTGGAACTATTTATGGGAGGTTGTCTGTTTTCTCTTGTGACTTGAGGATGTTGTTTTCTTGTTCACCCAGACTCAGAACCCTATCAGTTTGCACTTAAATATGACTTTCCCACATTTTCAAATCTGCTGTTTTCCCAGAGGAATGTCTGTTCCTGGCATGTAGCCTTCCTTTTATCATGCTGAATATTACCTCACTCACTGAGTGTTGGTAGCTTCTGGTAGATGACCAGCAGCCTAAATATTGCCAGCTACCAGACCCCTCCTCTCTGCCCTCAGATGGAGACAGAGTGGTTCACTTGGTCCTGCCCAAATGATGCCCCATGCCTTCAGTTTCTTCAGCACAGCCCTGGCCATGATCCTGAAATGCCTTGCCAAGGAGAGAGCGATGGAGGAGGTTTACCTTCCTTGCAATCTGAGTCAGGTGGCACTGGGAATCACAGAAGAAGTGCTTGCAGGAGGGGTGGTGGTGTGGCATGTGACTCTTCCATGTATCCAGTCCTCATGTGGCTAATAGTCACGGACAGTGCCTAAGTGTATGTGACAAAACTGTCAAGATCACGTGGTGTTTTTGCTTATACAACTTAGCCAAATACTGTATTGCTGAGAAATTTTCTCAAAAAAAATCTAAAGGGTTAGACTAAATAATATCCATAAGTGACATTTTAAATAGAGACAGCACTGTGTTTAACCTCATGGTTGCTAACTGATAAAGGTTCTATAAACACATCTTTCTAGCATTTTTTAAAATAGGAATTTATTTTGCCATCTTTTGTGAAAAAGTTGATTCTGTATGATTCTAGTCTCAAACCAAGTCTGACCCTTGCTTTATTTTTTGAGTCGTTCAGAAATGCAGTACATTTCTACTTTGCTTAATGCATGTGTGCCATGGCTAGTGACTGCTAGTTTAGCTGTTCTTAAGTTCTCGTACTGGTGTTTCAGGTCAGAGAGGACAAAGGTCTGGTATTTTAAGGGATTTGGTGCTTCTAGATAAAAACATTTTGCATTCCATGCATGCTCAGTCTCTAAAGATAAGTAGGGAGGAATACTGGAAAACCCAGGTATCTCAATGGAAACGATAGTCAGAATGTAACTTAACCTTGCATGGTGGTAGTTTGCATTCATCAACATACCTTTGGTTTTGTTTTCTACTTGTTGTAAAACCTTGTGCACTTATTTTTAGTACTCATATGAACATTTGATGACTGCTGCTGTGAAGATGTTATCATTGGAACAACTGTTTCCTGAGCACTTCATTTCTTCAGGTAGTCCCATCAATGATTATAGCTTTGGGGGCTTTAAAGCTGAAGTTACTTTAACATACAGTGATGCTACTTGATAGACTCCTCTGGGAGGCCAACCACTGTGTTAGCTAAAACACAGTGATTGTATGAAGAATGCTGTTCCTATGGCTCAAACACTTGTAATGCTGTCCCACCCAAACTAACCTCAGCATCAGGGTGACTTTTAATCCACAAATGAGATAAGCAATGGAACTATTTATTACTGTCCCTCATATGTGAAGATATTTCTTTTAACCAAGTTAGTATTTAACTGTCTTTATTTTACTGCTAACAAAAATAAAATCATGTAATTATAAAAGAGACAGGTGTTTCAGTCTGTTGTACAAAAGAAAGGACATCACTGATTGGCTCTGAGTAGCTGGTATAGAATTCTGTTGGTGAAATTGAATTAAATACAGGGTATGAAAGGCTACCTTTTTCTAAGCGGAGGAAAATATTGGCTGACATGAGGTGAAAAACGTTAATGGCAATTTCGCTAAAATGGAATCTTAGTGCTGCAGTTCTTTCTGGCTGCATGGTATTTTTTTTTTTTTGCAAGAAACCAACCCAGGAATTCATCCTAGCATGATAGCAGGACTGTTTTAAAAAAGTATCAGTTTCATCACGCATGTGCATGGATCATAAAATTCCAAAGTATCCCAAATTATCCCATCCTGCTAATGCAGGATTTTTTTATTTGATGAGAATCTTCTTCCATGATGCTTTTTTACCTCATTTCCATACTGCTGCTGCTAGCATTTTGTGCCAGATGCTCTTCTGTCGTTAAAGTAACTGCTTCCTGATTATTTTGTGCATGAAAACTTGTCTACTATGTGTATCAGGTGACCCGACAAAATCTATTTCAAATCTTGCTCCTTTTCTATCATGAGACCATCCCAATTAAAAATACCTTGTTATGCTCCATGCCTCCAATACTCCATTATTGTTTTAGCTTGAATACAGTCCTGTCCTTACATATGTGCCTGATGTTGTTGGTGAAGATGGGTGACATGAATTCAGTGCTATCTTACTTATTTCATATCTCCACCTCTTGGGGAGTCTGACTGCAGGTATTTTTCTACATAAAATCTATAAAAGTAGGGTCTGATAATACTACCTCTAGTGGCTGGGCCCATTGCCTAGATGTACATAAGCAGAAGGCCTGTGCCAGATGACAGGAATAATAGATATCTGCCTTCTCTGTGTAATTTGAGGGAAACCAGTACATGATAGCTAAGATAAATATGAGCTTGTTATCAGCTGATAATATTGCTGTTTCTCTCCCTTGATACACAGCAACAACCAGATGGATGGAGGCAATGGCCTTTCCCCCTGTTTGCAAGGCAACTTTGCCTAGTCCTGGGCCATCTGGGAGTTTGACAGATCTGAGTTGATATCTGAAGCTTCAGGTGGAATTTTGCTGCCTCAGGAACTTAACATGTATCTCATCAGTACTGTATGTAGTACCTTCTTGGGTGGCTAAATAGGTTTAAATACCAATGTGTATGTTACTAAAGCCTTTTCCTGTGTCTGAAAACAGTATGCTCAGATGAGCAGTTTGAGGTCACCACCAGTGTTACCTGGATCCACATACGCATCTGCTTTGGGCCCTCATTCTCATCACACTTCTGTGGTGCAGTTTGTGCTGAAGTAGATATGAATAGTGGTGGCCAGAAGGGACAATGTGTGCTTACTTTCTCTGCCTTGGCATCACTCTCCTACTGCTCCCCTCAGTGCTGAAGCAGCCTCTGTTTTGGTGTCAGCTGAACAGCAGTGCTGGAGATGCAGACCTGGTAAAAACATGGAAGTCAGAAGGGGAAGTCTGCCCTCTGGCTCAGCCTTATCACAGAACTTCCTAGTTAGGTACCCACTTGGCCCTGCAAGTCTTGGGATCTACAAATCCAAAGTAATTGAGCTGTTTAACAAAAAAGTAGATCATAAAGGTGTGAAAGGGAAATATAATCTGAAGATAAATCCTGCACAGTCAATGGAGCTGGGGCTGTCAAGTTAATTTCCAGGGAAGATTAAATGAATCAGAAAGCAGACCCTTTTGAGCATGCAATGCAAGATACATTCTTTGACAGAATTCTTCCCCTAGAGGCCCCTGGAAATCTGCAGACCTTCCCAGACTAAACCTAAGAGCCTTCCTGTAAATAAAGAAGGGACAGGCTCTGGAGGCAATCTGGATCTCTGTCAAAAGCCTCTTTGTTCCAGTCTGCAAGGGCTGGAAAATTCTTGGGCAGCAGAGCTATGGATGCTGACAGGAACAACTCCTCCTGCTGGTTTGGCTCTCTGATGGGAGTGGCTGGCTCTGCTGGTGCATCTGAGACCCCATCCCTGCAGCCAGGGGACACTGGCAAACTTACTGGGGCACCTGGCAAATGTAAAACCTTCTGTAGTGTTTGGGGCTTGCTCTCCCTTTCTGCCTCTCCTGGTGCAGGAAGGTGGATAGTTTCCAGCTGAAACCATTGATGGAAAATTCCTGCTAAGGAAGAAAAAGTAGAGGCTTAACTCTGGTAAAGACTGTAGTGATGGGCTGGGGCCAAACCTAGGAAGATCAAGGCATGGGCTGGTGCCATCCCCCTGTGCCTGTTGTCTGTGAGGGATGCTGGGGTGCTTCTGCTGCTCTCAGGATGGGGGATGGTGAGTCAGGGATCTGCACTGCTTTCTCTGCTTGTTCCTTTCTCTTTGCAGCAGGTGAAGCTCATGAAAATGTCATAACTCAGCAACCAAACTGGCCACGCTTCCTATTTGGATAGGGTGCCCTGTGAGGAGAATGTATATGCATCTGAATTACTTCACGACCCATGGAAATACTCTACAAATAAAGCTGTATTGTTTAGTTGTAAATTTCATGCTGGAATTGTTAATCTGAATGTGTATAGGAGAGAACACACAGAAATTAATATTACATTAATGCTTAATTACAGATTTGGCCGAATTTGAAAGTGTATCCTAAAATTGAAAATCAATCCTTGGATTCACATAATTTCTGACCAGTCCTAGGACTTGTAGACTTCCTTAGGCATTGTTGAAAAGGTTTCGTTTTTCTTCATTTTTCATATTTAAATTTGGTAACATTTCTTTCCTGTTGCTAGTGTTCCTTTGTTTATTGGTTACTATTCTGAAAAAATCTAGGCTTTGACTTTTGAGGAGAAAGGATGTGGAGCAGGGAAACAGAGGAAAGCCCTTTGGAAGATGTGTGGAATTTGATAATAATGTAAGTGAGGCCAGTCACCATTTTAAAAATTGCTATTCAAGTATTTATTTCTGACAGAAATGGAGGATTCCAAGGAAACCCTTACCTGCTTTTGTTCTAAGGCTCAGGATGTTCTCCCTGTTGAAACATCTCTCAGGATGTTTCTCCCTCTCCTGAATGCTTTAGCTTCTGCAGGTGTCAGGGAAAGGCTTCATAACACACTGCTTAGTTCACTCTCTTGCCCTGAGATCTTGGTGCAGCTTTGCACTTTGCATCTTTATAAATAAATCATCAGCTTTCACAAATGAATTGCCCATTGTTTGAGGTGGGCAGTATATTTTAATGGCATCTAAGTTAACAATTGTGATTTTTAAATGTTTGGTTTGTATTTTTGACCTGCTGTAGTCAGGATTCAAGGAGGTATAAAGAAAAAAGAGGACAAAAAGGCTCCCTGAGCTGCAGCTGTAACAGAGACCCATGTCCTGGGTGTTATTATTATTCATGACTTGGTGTAACTGTAGGATGGAGGAGTCACATTCTTTGGCAGCTCAGGTCTGGGCATTGCTGAAACATAGGACTGAAATGGCCCAAAGCTTTTTCCTGGTGAGAAATAACAAATGGAGCTATGTAGCAGAGCACAGGGAAACAGCAATATGCCAGGATGTGGAGAGGTGTTTGTGTGCTCAGAACTTACCTGGTTTTCTGCTGTACCAGCTGGACATCTCAAAGCTGTTCCTGCTCCCTGCAGGTCTTGCCACAAAAACACTCCTGGAGGCCAGGCAGCCTCACTTGCAGCACATCCAGCTCCATATTGGTCAGCGTGGTGGGCTGCAGGCATCTTGTACATCCCTCTCAGAGCCTGCTGTAATACTCTTACAATATTTTAAGAGTTCCTTCTGTTGTATTAAGAACATCTAATTGAGGCTTTGCTGATCCTTCTTGGAAAAGATCCTTTTTGGCTCTTCTCTGAGCTCTTTGGGCTCAGCACTACACTGGGAAGCATCCAGGGTTTTGCTTTATTCTTCTTTTGGGAGTGGGACCTTCAGGAGCAGTCCTGCACCTCGTTCCATGCTCAGAATAGCAAAGCTCTTTCTGTGGAAAAGTAAACTTTCATGGTTCCTGAGGAAATAAATGCTATTGAATAGTGCTAAGTGGGCTTTAGTGCCATGCACATGACAGGGAGCATACACTTAAAAAAAAAAAACAAAAAAAGGCTTCAAAGATTGTTTAAGAGTAAGTTAGTAAATGTAACAGATGAAATAGGAGTAAAAGTGTTTCTCCTGGCCTCTACCACGCACTTGGCTGTGGGCAGGTTGGGAGGTTGGACTGGATGCATGGAGAGGGCAGAAATGCTCTGAGGTGCAGGACACAGGGGTGCCTGGGACTGCAGGGTGCCAGGCTCAAAAGGGATGTCTGTGTGCTCATTGAATCCCACCCTGAGACACTAAGGAGCATGTCTTGGGGAGTTAAGTACACACAAACGCTTTAAGCAAACAGCAGCGAAGGGAGGGGATGAGGGGTGAGCCTGCAGGGTTTTTTGCCAGGAACTGTGCTCTTGTATTTAGTAACTTGAGCAAAACTGTGCTCTGAACATTTGCATCCCAAGATGAAATAAACTTGCTAAAACCAGTTTTGTACTGCATGTACTGCACTCTGCTTCTTTGCATCCCCATCAGGACTTTTTGCAGCTTGATGCTGACACAATATTGCTAGATGGTGATTGCCACTTGAGCAATAGTACAGATGATTTTGTATTTCATAACAAATGTATCACAGGATTTGCTAAAATGAAGTGTCATTCCCAGCTAGCTTTCCCATCATACAATTTTGTTTGCTGTTGTCTTTTTTTTTCATGTTTGTGGCATCATATTTCAAACTAGCTTTAAACTCTGAATTTGCCAGAACGTAGATACATTTTTATTTTAAATATACATTGGTCCTTTTAACAGAAGTTACACCATTTGTCAGATCATATTCACAGAGCTTTGAAGTACACCTTTGTTCCTGGTTCCAGATATAAGCTGTATGGTTGAGAGACTTTGTTACTCTGTGTTTATTTTCTGTCAAGCTCAATGGCACCTGATCCTGACAGTGAGCTCTTTGTTACTTCTGTGCTAGAAATAATACCTGTACCTGGTACAGGTCATCCTGTACCTGCTAAATGTTTTTAAGAGGAGTCCATTAGTGCTGGAAGTGTAAGAGTTTGGATATTATGTTACAATTATGTTCAGATGGCCGAGTATGGTGGATGCTCTTCAGAAGACTCTTGCTCTCACATGGTTGGAAATTTCCCTTGAAGTGCTAGTAAGGCTTTATTTTCTGAAATGCAAAGTCCACATACTAGCTCTCTCCCAGCAAGAACAAACTGCAGCATTGCTCCCATTTCAAAGGTTTGGCCTCTGCAAGTAACCTCCAGTTAGATACATCAGTGATGTATTAAGAGGTTTTGTTGCTCCCTTATTTTCTTCTGACAGTAACTCCAAAAAAGGGGCTTTTTCAGAGTAGGAAAATTGTTTCAATCCTCTTTTCATTCAGTTTTGTGGTCTCTTCATTTCAATGATTAAGGACTTGGCAGGGCTGGACTTCTTTTTTGGTTTGGACGATAGCTTGGGTTTGAGACATCCCAAAATAAATTACGTCCAAAAGTTTCCTCTTTGTCTGCTGTGATTTCAAAGCAATTTTCATGGCTCAGTTCAGGGCTGCCTAATAAAAGAAAATGGAAGAATAATTACTGCCTGCAGAGCTTCTAGCACAGCAGTTATTTAAGTAGCTGCAAAATAATTTAAGGTACAGGCAAATTTCTTGTTCCCTGAAGAACTGTGTGCCTTGAGCCAAAGATTTTTCCTTGAACTAGGCACATAGTTCCTGTGGCAGCCAGGCAGCAGGCACAGCCCCAGTGTGCCAGCAGTACTAGCAAGGGCACCACTGGCATTCCTGCCTGTCTGAGGTGCAAAGCTCACCCCCATCAACACTGCCCTGTGGGCTGGGTGTTGTGGCTCCCCATCACTCCTGGGGATCTTATCATTTCAAACCCCCCCCTGAATAAAAAATATATTAAAAATGGGAGTACTTTTCCCTCTGGGAAGCCCACAGCACTAAGTTCAGACAGGAACCTCGGCCCTGGCTGTGCAAAGCAGAGAGAGGGCTGCCCTAATGGAGCAGCCCAGATTTCCTGCTCATGTAGGGGAAATTTCACAATAGACATTCCAGCACATGGCCAGCCAGATGGTGGTATGTGGAGAAGGGAGGGCGGTGAAGCAGCTGATCACTGTCCTGTGCCTCACTGGGGACAGTTCCACTGCAGTCCAGACAAAGAGGGACTTGGGAAACTTCATCAGGGTGATTTAAACCATTAGCTGAAATAGCTTTGACTGAATCATGGGCTAAGTGACTTCATTCAGGCTGACTTGTAAAGTGAATATGAAAATGCAAGGTGACCAAAGAGGGTTTACCTAGGCAGTGTGGAGATCTACAAGTGGGCTTTGTCAGATGCCACAGCTTGCAGAGCAGCTCCTGTTTTACAGACATAGCCACAGAACACCAGGTGCCAAAAAACAAACTTGTAACTTAAGCCTTTGGTGGGTATAAAACTTAATTTGCATAATTTATCTTGTTGACTAAAAAGGCTATTCATTTGCTCAGAATTAAATTAATTTCTATACACACATCTAAATCTGGCCTGTTCAGATCTAGTGTTATCACAGTGACTTTATTTATCTTAGATAAAAGCCAAAATCCTTGTCATTTCAGGGAAGGAAAAAGTGGTAGTAATTAAAAATCGTTTAATCTTTCAGCACATTAGCACCTGCATGTTATGGAAATTGGAGGATGGTGGTAGTCTCGCAAGCTCATATAGAGTTAGTTAAGAGAGGCTTTCTAGAGGCTCTCAGGGTATGCTCAAAGTGGCAAATATGGCAAAATGTGGCCAAGCCTTCTGGCCACATCATCTGTGGTCAGAAAGCCAAATGTGCGTGAATTTGCTCAGAGCAGTGGGAGCAGTGCTGCACATCTTCCGGTCTTGCAGCTGGAGGGATCAATGCTGAAGCATTTCAAGCCTGGCATCTGTCTCAGTCCCAGTAACCATCTGTGTCCTTATGAGATTCAGGGAGGCAAAAGCCACAGGATGTTAAGTCTAAGGTATGAGGGAGATTACTTGGATGGAAAGTGTTTAGTGGGTGGGGAAATGGGACATCCCCAGCACAGGTTTCTGCTGGTGCCTTTGGTGTCCCAGGGGGTGCCATTATCTCACTAAAGACCTCAATGAGTTGTGTTTTCCAGCAGAGAGATATGTTATTAGCACTTAGGCAATTTTCAATGTAAAACCTAATTAGGGAACATCTTAAGGGGTCAAGTACAAAACATCCACATGGATAATTTAACAGGAAATGACAAAGAAAAGGTGACATGCCTAATTGATCTAAAGTGAGGGTAATAAATGTAAAAAAATAATGATAATTTGTGAAAACTTGTTTTGTTTCATTTCCCCAGATTTGGTGTGTAGTCATTCCATGTGGGGAGCACTCATGGGGTACTAAGGAGCTACTATTTTAGTAAGAATAAACTGTGCCTTCTCCCACTGCCTACCCATAAAATAAAAATACTTACAAAGAAACATCCTTTCCACTGATTATTTTTGCAGACTGGTGAGATCTTTAATTTTTAAAGTGTTTCCAAGTTGTGTTTGTCCAATTATCATGTTACTTCACTCAATAGATAATGTGCTCGTGATGGAAGATGCTATTTTTTTCCCTACTACAAAGAGTAAAATGTGTTACTGAAGTGAAGCAAGTTACCCAAGTTTCTATGTTGTGTTAACACAAGAATTCTGTTTCTTTGCCTAATCCCTAAAATTAGATAAACATGATGAAAAAGTGTACATATTCTCTAATTGTATAAGCATTAAGTATTTATGTGTCTAGCCACTGCACAAACCTATGCCAATATATTGCACAGGCTATTCAAATGGGAATGGAACAGCACTGAAAATAGCCATGAGTGAGAGAAATAAACAGAAAAAGGAAATAAACGAACAGACATCCATTTGTGTTAGGACTGACTTTGACCAAGAACTCACACCTGCCCTTGCAGGGGATTGCCTCACGGTGTTGGTCAAACGTTCCTGTCTTCTACAGGCATCTCTGTTGTTGATGGTTTCCTTTTTTCAATCCTCTGCTGCAGCTAAGAGACTTATGCTGGGAGGATAAATTGATTATTATAATTGTTCATTAATGCGCTCTTATTTAATGTACTTTGAGAGGTTATATTCTTCAGAATGATGATAAATTGTGGTAACTCAATGTCACTGCAGCTAAAGGGATGTAAGCATTTCTATTAATATGGAGCCGTTTTCTGGGGTTTTGTAATGAAGCTATAAAAAATTGCTGAAACTTAAGGTACAAGTTTCTAGTATGTTTTTTGCACACAATATTCCCTTGAATCTGATCTAATTGATAGGCATATCAAATATAATAAGATATAAATAGAGTGGAAAGAATCTACTGAAGATACAGATTCCAACTTGTAGGAATGGAAGTATACAGGGGGAATACACTGCCTTCTCTTTAGGTTAAAGCAGGTGGACCTGTGGTGGCACATGTGACAGGCATTTTGCTCAAAGGCCGTCTTGCACCCTGGGCTGGTGTCTTTATCAGGATTCCTGCTGCCCTCTGCCTCAGTCCTATTAGCTGCACCTGCTGCCCTTCTCTGCACCTGTAGCTCCTGATGCATGGTTAACTTGGTGTAGCAAAACAGTGCTGAACTTATTAAGCCACGTTTATATTCTTGGAAGAGCTCACAAGGAGCTTGCACACAAAGGCAGCTGACTTTGGAATATAAATAAACAATTTAACATTAAAATCAGATCCCATCCTAAAAAGTCAGAGGTAGAAAATGATGGCCCACCTTTAAAAATTGTGTTGACTTTGGATATTTTAGTGTGAGATGCTTGAAACAAAGATAACTCTAAAGATTTTAAATTTTACAGAATTACAGAAAAATTACAGAATTAGTAGAAAAAGAATTACAGAAAAAGAAAGGATGAGAAATCAGCTAACTATGTTATCCTGATGTTCTGAAGTTTTTCAAAGATACTGCCAAAAGAGTTGAAGATAAAACTGACCAAAGCTTTTAGAAAAACTTGGTCATTTTTCTCACTAGAGGAACATACAGAGAGAGAATGTTTATTTAATGGGTTTTTAATATATTTTTCTCCTTGGATTAGAGATAATGAAAATTATCTCTAATATTAAGGTACTTGTAATAACTGGTTAGTGCACCAAAGTCAGCACCAAGGCACCAAGAAGCTGTTAACTTGAATTCTGATGCAAGTTCTGCAGGGAAAAAAAGTCTGCTGAGTAACAGCTTGCCTGATCTGATAACTGAGACTGGCAACATGATGGGCCATGCAGAAAGGGGAAATAAAGATCCTCGACTTACAAAGCAATCCATTTGGTATCTCCTGTCTTGCTGAATGTGGAATGGTTTTCTGAAATCATGACAAAACATTGATGAATGGGCACATGCATTATTACAGAGTCAATCTCAAGGTAATGAGACACACAAAATTCCTAGTTATATTGTAATCCTGTCAATTATGAGTATATTCTAAAAACAGAAATACTAAGAACAAAGAAAAGAGAAGGAGACAAGGTAAGATGAGTTCAGAGCCTCACAACAGCATTGTCTTCATGCACCAAGGAATAAAGTATTTATTTATTTTGGTCAAAGTTCAGGGGCCTTACATTTTATTAGCCCCCTTTCTTTTCTGTATTCCCTTAATCTTTTTAAAGGGGTTAATGGAGTTCTTTATTTTCCTATTTTATTCTGCATATTCAGAAAAGTAAGCTGTGCCACACAATCCACATGATATTATTTGTCAGTAGGTATTTGTAGGTGAATGAAGGTTTTAGATACACAACTGTGTGGAGACTTTGCTGTTTGACTTTAAAATTGGGCCAGTCACCAATTTCTAATTCTGCCAATCACTGGAATAAAAAATTAGAAGGACCTAAAGCATATACATGTATAGACTGTTAAGGTATTTTAATTTTTTCCCCTGATGGAGATGAGCCTAAAGACCCTATAAAAATTATATATTATGTATAAATAATTGTATATATATAAATTATAGCCATTCCATGAGAAGCCTATAGTCTGAACCACTAGCTCAGAAAACCCAGGCTTTGATCAACAGTAGGTGGAGGATGGCTCTGGAGAGAGGCATGTTTGAAACACACCAGGAAGAAATTAACCTGCTTCCTTGAGGTAGCGTGCAGTCCCATTATTCCATTACCCTTCTGTTTTCACTTTGCAGTTGAAATGAACATAATGATGATACTTCTGGTTAAACTGAAATGTGTCTCTTTTTGAGAAGTAATTTGTAGGTGCTTTCAGAGCAAGATTGTAAAAATTGGGACCTTGGACTTAGACACAGGGATTTGAAATGGGATATACCAGCTCTGCCCTTCTGCTTATCAGTTTGACTGCAGCTTTTAGCAATCAAAGTTTCTGCTACCTGATAGCGGTCTTGGGTAGCCTCTGTGAAAGGAGTAATGCCTTCAGTGCATCCCACAAAAGAAAGGGGTTTTTTTCCCCTTAGCATTTCCCTGCATTAGGCAAGGCAGTGCAGTGCTTTGGGATCCCTATCCCTGCACTGCTGCTAGATTCCCAGCAGTGGGAAGTGACAATCTCCATCTGTGCTGACTCTTGAGTGGGCACTGGGTTACACAGGGGTTTTTTTATGTTTCTTGAAGTGTTTGAAAAGCAGCTGGGTCTGGATTGGGGGTTTCCAGTGTTTGGGTGGTTTTTTGTTACTGGGCATTGAAAATCCAGCAGGCAGAGGGAATGCATGGAATGGGGCAGAGAAACCAGTCAAGAGCAGCAAGGAACAAGTGATGCTCCTCTAACCACAAACATTATGTTTGCAGTACTGTTTTTTCAGTGTAATGTAAATAAATAGGCATAAACACAAACCATACCTTTCCAATAAATCCAGCATACTGCTGCCTTACAGTTAGACACTGATAGGTATTGATGTCCATGTTTTTACAGTGTTTGACATCCACGAGCTGCAATTTTCAATTCACAATTCCAGTTATCCAAATTTTTCGACACATTATTATTATCCTTTTATAAGTAAGAACCATTAATGACTTCATGCAGTGGTTTGGATTAAGCAGATCAAGGATAAATTAACTAATTTGCACTGAATCACCAAGGGAAGCTAGGGAATGATCCAAACCAGGCATCTTTGTTTTTAGGCTTCTTTGAAATGCAGAAATATAGCACACTATCTGCAAGGCCTTCCATCCTGCAATACAGAAGCAAAAGACTCAGTCCCTATTCCACATGTACTGCACCAAGCACAGGCTGAGGAAAAAAAATGTTATATGCAGTTAGAATTATGATAATAATAATAAATTACAGGTACCAGGTTTTGTTTCTTTGAGGTATCTCTTTTTTCCTTGGGGGGAAAAGAGTAAAGTAAGGGTAAATATCAAAGTTAGGTTAGGCTAACGTGCACATAGTCATTGTTTACTCTTGTTATCTGTAGTGCCTAGTAAACCCATGAGCTGTGTACTGGTAAGAAGAAAGACTTGTGAAGACAAATCTTCCTTGTTTCACATTGCTAACAATTTCTGTTCACCTGGAGATACAGAATAAGTATGTTGCCAAGCCTGTGCTTCCTCCTTTCTGCTGGCTCATAAATTCTGCACCTCCTTTCCTGCAGATGGCTGGCCTTTTCTATTTAGGTGGTGAAGTACTCGGTGTTGGGAATGCATCTAACCTTGAAAACATTTTGGGCTGCATGGCCTGAGGCCTGGTAGGTAACACCGGGGAATTACTCAGCTACAGTTTCTGACACTGCTGAAACTTCAGACTAATGCTTATCGAGAAAAATACAGCCACGTGTTCCACAGCCTCACAGTACAGGTGAGCACGGATTACTTGCCTCTGCAAACAGGAGTTTGTTCATTCCCAGATTGCAAATGTGGCAATAAATTAATTAGTGTCAGCTAAATATTTTACTAGCATTTATGTCTGTTCATACATCAAAAATGATTGCAGACACCCAGCATCAGCACATTTTTATTGATCCATAACTGTTCCTTTCTTGCCCAGCCGAAAACCGCCCGGGAGTTGTCACTGCCAAGTGACAACAGCCAAGTGACCCCGCAAGAGGAGGCACAGACACCTGGCCAAAGCAGGCGGATCGCGGGCTAGTTGTTTCCGGCTGTTTGTAAATTTCCTCAGTGCTTCTCAAATTTTGCCACACTTCCTGACTTCGGTGTTCATGGGACGCCGCGGGGCGCTTCACCTCGCAAGTGCTCCGCGACTGCGCTTATCTGGGCACGGCAAGGAGCAGGAGGAGCGGCGGGCGCGCACAGGTGCGGACGGCAAGGCCCCAGAGGAGGAGGGGAGCGGGACAACTCTTCACCGCCACCTCGGGCGGGGTCCTGGGAGGAGCGGGGGCGCAGCCGGGACCCGCTCCGCCCCTCTCTACCCTTCCCTTCCCCTCCCCTCGGCGCCGGCCCGGCCCCTCCCCGCCCCTCGCCCAGCGAAGGGGCCGCGGCCGGGGCGGCCCTCCCGCACCCGCGGCGCTGGCCCGGCCAACAAAGGGGGCGCCGGGGCCGAGGGAGGGGCCGCCGCAGGGCCGGGCCGCGAGGGGCGGGGAACAAGGGGGAGGAGAAGGGGAAGGGCGGAGGGCGGCGGCGGCTCCTCGCGCAGAAAGTTGTGGGTCCGCCAGCGCAGCTCCGCGGGAGTCGCTGCCAGGGGACGGAGTGCGAGGAGGAGCCGGGCTGCGCCGCGGGGCAGAGCGGCCCCTCCCGCCGCCGCGCCCGAGGGTGAGTGGCGGCCCAGGAGAGTTGCTGTCGGCGGCTGCCCCGGCAGCTCTGGGAGCGGGGCAGCTCTGCGGGCAGGCGGCGGCACCGGGAGGGGCTCGGCGGGGAAAGTTTGTTCCCCAGCTCCGGTAACGCCGCGGGGCGGGGGTCAGCGCCCGTGGCGGGCGCACCTGCGGGCGGGACGGAGCGGCCGCGGGGAGCCGGGGCGAGGAGCGGCTCCTCCGTAGGGGTGCTCGAGGGCGGCGGCGCCGCTGCTGCGGCCGCGCATCCCGCGGGGAGGAGGTGCCGGCACGCCCGGCCGGCTGCCGGGTCAAAATCCCCGCCGGGGGAGCGGGGGCGGCGGCCGCTCTGCCGGGGCGGCCGGGCGGGGGCGGCCGTGCCCAGGGCCTGCCCCGCGGAGCTCCGCTTCCCCCACCCGGGAGAGGGGCTGCGTGGCTTCTCCCACACGTGGCTGTCGCTCCCTGGGCCGGCCGGGGCAGCGCGCCTGCCCGTACCCTGTGCCGCTGGCACTCGGGAGCGGAGCTCCCTCGCTGTGCCACCCCTGGAGCGGGGCTGTCCCCTCCGTGCCAGCCGGGTGACCCGTGGTGGCGGTGGTGTGGCGGCGAGGGCCGTGTCCTGCCCCTCTGGGGACGGGACGCCCTGTAGCCCAAGGGTGAGTGAAGCCTGGCTTTGGCGGCTGAGGATTTAGCTGTGCTGCTGCACCTTCAGGGGCATCCCACTTTCTAAATGCCACCGTAAGGTGTCCCGCTGCAGGGGCACAGCGAGGGGCAGGTCGCTGCCCCGCGACTCGCGTGGGCATGGCCAGCAAGCCTCGATCCCTCCCATCGCACGGGAGTCACACCTGGCATAGCCCCTGGAGTCATCCTGTCCTTCTGCTCCTGTGCTGTAGGTGCTGAGCCGTGGCCCTCCATGGGAGCCTTTTCCCAGCGGATTTAGGCGCCGCCCGTGGCACACCGCAGCCCACGAGCATGGCCCGTGTCTCCGAGCAGGAGGAAGGACCTGGCGGGGGACACAGCGAGTTCAGCGACATCATCAAGTCCAGATCAGGTAAACTGTCGAGGGGAACGGTGTTTTCCTCTTTTCTCCTCTACCCATAGCTTCTGATATAAGCTGACATTTTAAAACAGCACCTTTGTCCAGCGGTTTTTTTTGGGCATATATTGGTTGTACAGCTAGTGACTGAGGCTGTTCATGCAGCTCACCTACTGTTCCTGAGTAATAGTAATTGTAGAACTCAGGGTTTGTTTTGTTTTGGGTTTTTTGCCAGTATTAGTCAAGTCTGTTTGTTTGGGATACACCTCTGGCATCATAATTACCTCTACTTTTGTAAATAGCCATGTGCTTAAAGTGCTCTTATGCAACCTAGTGTTGGTGGCTTTCATGTTTATTCTCAGGCACTGGAAATGGCAACTGTGGCTGCAACATTGTACCTCCTGGAAGTGCATCGCGGTAGTACTCATGCAGTAAATTAATGTGCTTCCTCCTTAATGTAAAACAGTTGTCTAAGGCTACTCACTCAGGCATTTCCTCCAGCAAAACATTCGTGTAACAGATCTGAAGGTTGTTAGGAAAATGTGGATTTTGTTTGGTTGTAGTGTGTTGGGGTCTCCTGAGGCTCTGATGGATGTTGGGATGCGCAGTGAAGTACTGTCACTTTAGCAGGGGGAGAACAGAGGTGTTGGAGGCACAGCTGGGAGTTGTTTAAACCTTGGTAGAAATTTGTGCTCCATTCAGAGACTGGATGCTGGACTCCTCAGCCTCACAGTCTCAGGCTGTGCAATTCTTACATGCAAAATGCTCCTGTTATCAAAGGTTTTCCTGTGATATCTAGCAAACCTAGCAGTGGTTTGATTTTTTTTTTTTAGTTTTCCACATGTTAAAAACTTTAGGTCTTCGGTTGGTTGTGATTTGATATGTCAGATTACATAGGATGTGGGTTTGATCTGGATCCCATTGGTGTTTGAATTGTTTGTTTCTTAGACCTTCACTTTCTGAGTCTTTCTCTTCTGGAAGAGCAGTTTATGAAGCAGATGCTTGTGGGTTTTGAATTTTGAATTCTGTAGAGTTTTTTGTTTTCTGCTGTTACTCTGGACATAATTTCATTTGATTGTAAGCATATAGTCAGTATCTTTATGGGCTTTGAGTGTGGGGATATACTTGCAGACTGCATGTATGTAAGTACTACAGTTTCATAAGGTGTGTGAGGAAACATGGATGTATTGGAGGTTTTTTATGAATGAACAAATTGTACAGTAAGTTCTGTTGTTTTGGTTGGGGCAGCTGATTGTAAATTTCCTGTTACAACCATGTTGAATTTCTTCAGTGGAATGAGAAAGTGCTGTTAATTTGAATACAGGGCTAAAAGACTTGTGCATTAATTTAAAAATAGTGAGTGATGACTGATCTTAAATAATTATTTGCTAATTACTGTGCTGGTTAGGATCTGGATGTGTGATTTCTCCAAACAAATTACTGTACTACTGTAGTTCAGATCTGAACCATTGACTACAAGTAACTTGCATGAGGGTTTTCCTAATGAAAGGACTGAAGTTTCCTGAAGCCCAGGTGACAGCAAATTGTCAGGACTGAGGAGAAGAATTAGATATTATGGAAAGAGAATGCTAATTTCGATGCTTAGAAAGGAAAACTGAGGGTTTTTTTTCTGGGAAGATTTCTCCAGCATGAAATGCTGTTCAGTCTAAATGACTTGAAATACAGTAGAAGTGTTATAACTTACTAATATTTGGGGTAGCTAAGGCCTCTGCAAGGCTTTTGAGACTCAAGAGATCAGAAAAAGACAATCATTTGCTGTCACAGAAAATAGGCTGCCCTGTTTCTTGTTGCTCTGTAAGTTCATAGCACCAGTGATGTGGGAAGTCTCTTAACACTTTGGTTAGGGAGCAAATGTGCACTGAATATTTTCACTGAATAAATAAAATACAAAAACCACAGTGGGTGAAAAACTCTCTACATGATTTAATATGTGATCAAGTTATTAAATATGTCATAATATTTTTGAGTGTGTATTCTTCCTATGCATTTTTAAATAAGCACACTGAAAACAGTTTACTCTGTTCTTGTAAATAAAAGAAGATAGATGTATAATGTCCTGTGTAAAGATCACTTTCTCTGTGTTCTCCTGGGCAATTCTGTTTGTCTATTTCAATGTTTGTCTTCATCTCTTCTGAACAGATCACCAAGCTGTCAGGATATTGTGGTTATTTAAAACCATTCACGTTCTAGAAGTGATGTTTAAGATCTATGGCTGAGTCTTTTTTGTTGTTTGTCTTGTAACAACTTGGAAGGAAATTATAATTTGAAATGCCAGAATCTTTCTGGGTCAGACCTTAACAAAGAGTGGTACTAGTAAAAATGTTTCTAAATGTTTTGATACAAATGTAAACTTTAGTCTTTAGCAGCTGTCAACTGAATGTATTGTCTTTTTTGTAGTCATTGCTGCTTCAGTTATCTTGCTTTCTAAACCTGTGAAGCAGCTAGAAAGCCTTAAAGGTGGCACTGTCAGTGCAGGCAGTGTGTTGGTTATTGAGCTTTGATCTAAAATCACTCTTATGAGACTGTATTAAGACACATAAAGTTTTACACCTGCTCAGGGCTGTGTGGGGCCCATCTATGCTTGTTTTTATTAGAACAAGCTATGTAATTTTTTCTTAGACTTGTAATTGGGAAGCTGCCAGTGTGCCACATGAAGGATTTAGGAGAACTGCAGAAAATCATGATTTCTCTATAGACCAGTCAAAATAAATTAACAGGATTTCCATTTGTCACTTTTACAAAACAAAAGAAAAAAAAGGGGGGGGTTGCCATAGGATTTCACAGATGGGAAAAAGTAATTTTGCAAGTATCTCATTTGTTCTTTGCTCTCAAACTAAGAGGATGAAGGATAAAACACTTTAAATGGGCATCTCTGTATCTTATTGATCATATTGGAAACACTTTTTCCTTCAGTGGTCAGCAAAGAAACTTTATATGAATGTGCTATAATCTGTTACAAGTGATAAGTACTGATTTTTTTCCAGAGCAGAGATTTTCTATGCCCTTAATGTCACTTCTGTGACTTGGGATGAAAGAAAAGAGACTTTTCCCTGTTGTCCAATTAGTATTTATTGTTTTCTGCTTTGGATATGGCTGTTCTCTAAGTCTGTTAGTACTGATCTACATGTAACTACAGGTTATCTTTGAAGAGACCTCTTCTGCACTTAGAATAGTATTTGATGGTGACCAAAGCTGCCTAAAAAATAACTTTTGGTTATTGAGTTTGTAAAGGAATGTGCTTTTTTTCTCAGAAACACCAGTGATCTGTTTGCCTCCCTTCTTTCTGTACCAGTGATGGATGCTGATGGCTGAGTGGTGTTCAGTGAGTAGGATGCTTGTTCCTGGATGGTTACGCTAGGTTTATATATTTATAATTTGTATTATTTAGCATTATTACCCTGTACTATGCCGTGTGTCTGTATAATGGCAGTTTTGCTTTGTATTAACTTACCTGTAGTATGAAGTAGTGTATGTGGAGCTGATTTATATCTTTGAAAGGCCTCTTGTGCAGATAGGTGAGCTTTCCTCATTGCTTTCGGGAAGGAATGCTGTGGGATGATTGCCTTACAGTGGTGAAAACAGTGCTGTCATCACGGGCTTGAAAAACAGATGAGTCTTTGCTATGATTAATTATGGAAAAAAGACAAACTCACTTAAAATCTGTCATGGGAGCTTGGAATGGTAATATATAATTAAACAGTAAGACATAGCAGGAAAAACATTTTTAGAAGATTGTGCCTCTGGTGCATTTTAAGATATGGGCTCTCTCTAAATTGAAGGGAACTTAATTCTCCTCAAATATATTTGACTGAAAGACTGCTTTGAGAAATTGTAACTTAGTTTTGGACTTTTGGGGCAAGGCTTATTCTGAGAACTGCTGCTGTTGTCTGTCTGTCCTCTTGCCCTCTGAAGCAACGTTTATTTGGCTGGCAGACGCCTTGCTCCTGGGGAGCTCCTGGGGTCTCGCTGCCCCGTGATGCCACAGGCTGCCCTTGGAACCAGTTCCTTTAGTTGTGTCTCTCACTGCCAGATAACCACGGGCCAAATGTGCTGCTTCTCCTTTTCCATTTTGGCTCTATATCTGGCTCTTCCATTTTGGTGTGAAACTGTCAGGAGTTGTCACAGTTGCATGTGGATTCTTAGGATTCTGCCAAGTGGATGCAGAGTTGGTGTAGCCAGATTTGCACTGTGTGAACTCTTCAGGGACATTTGTGCAGATAGGGTGTTAAAGATGAGTGACAAACTTGCTCTCCTTGTTTCTAGCCACTGAAATGACTTAAGCCTTTGGGTTACTGTGGCCTGGCTTCTTTCTGTCAACAGTGCAGCTTCCTTTTCTTGGGCTGTCTGGTGGGGACAGATCGGATGCTGCAGTGAAGACAGTTCTGGGGTATTGCCTAGCATTTATGAAATGACAGATATAGAAGTACCAGGCTGGTTTCTTCTAGCATCTTGATTGGTAGGTGAAGAAATAACATATGCTGCTCCGTGTGTTTGAAGCACGACTCTGCCTTGGAATAGAAATTGAGGCTCCTCAGGGAGGGGAAAAAACCCAACCCAAAACCCAAACCATAAAAGCAGCCCATTGATTTGCATGTGCTCTGCCAGGAAAGGAGGATGCAACCCTGAGCAAGAGCTGCTGTGTGAGGCACTGTGTGTAGTGTGTTAAGTGTTTCTAAAGAGGTCTAAAAGCTGATGTGGGGAGGGGCTGCTGCTGTGGGAACCCCTCACTGATGGGGATCCCGTGGAGGAGGGGTGCCTAGGTGAGAGGCAAACTAGGGGCAATGTGGGGTTCCTTTCCACACCTTCCCTAGTGCCCTTTGGAGGATGGTCCCCCCCCCTTCTCCCCTCAGGTCTGGGGAAAGAAGGAAGATTCTCATACAGGAGCATGAAAATATTTATCGTGTGCTCACAGCATTGGGCAGCTTAGCAGAGAATTCGCTGGGCTATGTTAACACCTCTGAATAACTGCTCCTAATTTGGATTTTCCCCTGGACTGTTTCTCCTAGCAGAATCACTTGTCCATGGTGTGTGTTGGGGTTGATTGTTGTGAGCAGGTTAGAGTAGGGAAGTGCTGTTATTACAATGGTTTGAATACAAATAGGGAATAGGTACATCAGTGTAGGCATGGAAGGGGAAGAGCACGTGGGCTTGAGCTGAACTGATGTTGTTTTAGGACAGTGTATCTGCTCTGCTGCCAGGTAGCAGTGTGGATTGGTGTGCTCAGAGCCTGCATGATCTGCTTTTCAAGTGTTGCATGGTATCCCTCCTTCAAAGGAAAATGCACGATTAGAAAAACACAGCTGATTCCACTTATCTTGCAAACTGAGGCACTCCTAGTATGAAGTTGTGGAGAACTGCATTTATTTGGATGCCTTACTAACAGTCTGAAGAATGAATAACAGGGTTTAAACATTATGAGATGGGAGGGAGGAGTTTCAATGTCTGACTCCTTATTGTGTTGATGATAGAATAAGTTATAGTGCCCTGTTTTATGTCTTTCTCCCCACCCCCAGTGTGTTCTGGGGATGCAGCTGAGCTGTAATTTCAGAAAGTGACAGTATATTCTCAGAAGAAAGCTGGGAGTTTTAAAGGTAGCAACAGAAATGACAGCCTAAGGAAATAGAACAGTCCATTGGAGCATGTGGGTGTGACAGAAGCAATGGCAGGGCTCTGTTGCAAGCTTTAGTTTTGAGAATGAGGCAAGGAACTACTGATTTGTAAATGTACCCAGCTGCAAAGTGAGTGAAATGTGGGTCATTGAGAAGGAGGACTCAAACTGCCATTTATTTATTTATTAGGATATGATGTCTCTGAGCTTTTTCTTTGAAAAGATATCCACCTGATACTGCCTTGGACAGAATAAAAGGAGGAAGTTTGATTATTGGCCCTCAGTTGGGCTCAGCCCTGAGTGAAGCCAAAAAGAGAAATTCACTGAAATTCAAGCACTTAGAGCTATGTTTTGTTGTCACTGATCTATGGGACCAGCAGGTAGGGGCTGGTACAGGGTCAGTGCCCCTGACTCAAGGTGCATATCCTAGCAGCTGAGGGACACTGACATTGGCACTGGTGCTTGCAAGGCTGGGCCAGGGCTGGGAGCTGGTTGTCAGTGGGGAGGCTGCTGGAAGATGGTCAGCTCTAACAGAGGGTGTGGGCAGTTCCAGGTCCTTCAGCCAAGGGCAGGGTTGAGTTTGGGTGTGGTTTGGGCTGCATCTTCCCTCTGGTGGCCTGACCAGCTCTGGGTGAGAGCTGCAGCCGTGCAGAGGAGGCTGGTTATCAGTGGGTACATATACAGCTGTGGCAGTGACTTGGTGAAGGTTTCTTTTAGAAATATGTTCACTCTTTAATAAAATGCATTTTTAGGTATTCATTCATCTGTTGAGTGCGTGGGACAGATGCACCATCAACCATGTCGAGATGCCAGAGAGGAATAATTGCTTCAGTACAGTACACTGAGAGTACTGAGAGTTGTTAACTGAGAGTAGCTTAATTGTAGTTCCTCCTGTGCTGGGGAAGCATTCTCTAGCAGCCTAGCATCTTTTCAGGTGAGCAGATCTTCTGCTGGATATGGAAGAAGTGGTGAAGAGCTGTTGAGTCTCTGTCTGGTGGGATATGGTGATTGTGTGTTTCAGTACAAGACCAACTTCTGTCTCAAAAGCACAGGATGCATGGTGGGAGGACAGGATCTGGCTATGTGACAGAGATTAGATATGTATTCTTAAGGTTATTTTGATGACCAGTATAGGGAATGTACAGCAGTACTTTTCAGCCATAAATTGATCAGTAAGTTCTTTTCTGGACTTCAACATCACCTTGTTATAAACGAAGAGGACCTAGCGTCCAAAAATGTAAAGATTTTGTAGTGTAATTAGATAAACACATGAGGACAGTCAACAGCTTATGCATTTAGTTGTGGAGAAACATGCAATTTAAGCCATGAAAGAACATGCTTTGATGGGTCTATGTAATTCATTCCACAAATAACTTCAGCTAGTTCCCATGTACTCTGCTTTTATTTCCTAGCATTGAAATGTGTTTTTTTGCCTCCTACAACCCCCCAGTTTAGATCATGGCAGAGGACCAAAGATAGAATATGCTGCTAAAATGTTATGTTACAAATTATTGATGAGAGAAAAGTGGTATGATGGTTAAATTCTGAAATGTTTTGCCAGCTATTTTTATTCTTAATTTACCACATTATCCTGGATGAGCAAAGAGCAGCAGTCTGTGTATGAAGAACAATGGGAATTTATTTGAGCATTTTATGGGAGGACACTGGGAATAGAGCAAAGCCTTTTGGTTTCTGTGTTGTTTTAATAGTTATTTTATAAAATATGATTGTATTAACCAAAGAGAATAAATAAAGTAATAGTTAAATGCCAGCAGACCAAAGCCTTTCTGTTCCTTCTTTCCAGGCTTTTACTTCTGTTACAGCTTTATAATGAACAACAGCTATGGTCAGCATAAATTGTTTCCAGAGAGAGTTCATCACCCTTATTTTCCTAGTTTCTACATGTACATCTTGTTCTTGGATGAGACTTCTTGTGGAAATTCACAGGAACATATTGTGTTAACACAATGTATCTTTCAGCTTCCACAGTCTTTTGTCAAGAAAGTCTAGTGGTGTCCTTCTGAATATGGTTTTGTTCTCTCTGGAACAGTGATGTGTAATTGCTTTGCTCTGAGTGCTTTTCCTCTATGCTTGGGAATTTTTCTCTTGGACCTGTCTGTTGTGCCCAATTTAGAACTTGGTTTGATTTATTGAGCTTTAAGAAAAATAATTTTCTTACCTTAGTTAACACTAGAGGTTATTAAGTTTAATCAGAGAGTTAATAAAGTATTTACTCTGGTCTTTGTACTCAAAAACTACATTTACACACTTTGTAATCTGTGCAGAGGAGTGCTCGGACAGTGTCACTTGCACAGTGTCCAGGCACTTGCTGATGAGGATGCTGTGTTTCACTGGCACACTGAGATTGGGAGCATTGAGCTAATTCAGGAAAAAAAGGACATTTTTAAAGAAACACCCACCCCTGCCAACCACCATTCTGGTTTCACCAGACATTTGAAGATTTATTAAAATTCTGAAACATACTTTTGGAAGATTACATTGTTATCTTGACAGGGCAAATTAAATGTTGACGATTGTATTAATGTGGAAGTGGTTTTATACTTAAGTGCACAATCACTATGTTCAAAATGGAAAAGGAGAACGGGAAGGGAAGAGTTCAAATGGAGTTTTGTCCATTGTCAGACATCATACTATTCTGTGTTGGAATTATTTTTATTTTCAAGGCTATTGAAACCCAGTTCAAGTTCATTATTTGCCCTCTGAGTGTTAACTGGAAGTTCCTTGGTTACAGGGGAATCAGTACTGAAAGAAAGGAGATTGAAAGAACTCTGCTATTCATAATTTTAGTGAAGTGTTTTACAGTGTCCATAGATGTCAGGCTCCTACCCTGATGTTCTTCACTGCTGGCTGCTCCAGATCCCTGTTGCTCTCTTCTTTCCCCTCCCTGGTGAAGAGCAGCATGTTAAATATGGAGGTCAAGTTTTTGCAAGTATAGTCCAGTGCTTGCAAGAGGCTTCCAATGCCCAGGTGCATCATACCACTACTTGGAAAACTTGTTTCCATGTATATGCTTTTCTTGTACTTTCTTATCCAAAACACTCCAGCCTAGATCAGTCAAGGCTTAGAGAGCTGTTGAGATGCAGGGATAGAGTGACTGCTGCATCAGCCACAGTGGTGTCTGTTACTTCAGTCCTCCTGCAGAGAGAGCCTCTCCTTGACTGACACCTCTGCAGAGTTTAACAAAGGCCCTTTTATGCCTGAAGGATTAACACAGTTTTCAACTTTCTTACACATCATAGCGGGAGGGAGCATGAGAACCTGCATGAAGACTCAGGACTGAATTCTTGGGGTTGGTTTTAGATCCTTCTCTGGAGAGAAGTGAGGCATGGACCTGAGAAACCAAATTTTAGATTTTTTTTTTAAATCAAAAGTAGCTGTTTAGAAAGGCTTTTCTTTAGGGTATAATGAAGTAAATGGTTGCTAAAACTTGGGAGACTTGAAGTTGATGGATTCCATGTAAACTGTATTTTGTTGTTCATATTTATTTTAAGAGTAGAAATAATTTCTATACTCGAATGTTAAGGTTGTCTTCCAAATCTTTAAGCTAAGAATTTCCTGACTGAGACCTTCTCTACCTGTAATCGGCTGGAGTGAGTTTTCTGTCACTACATGGTAACTTCCCTTTCTCAGCAGACAGTGTTAAATATTTCATCATTGGTAAAAGATAGTAGTTACTTTGCTTACATAGTGACTAACAGTGTTGGGTGTGTTCATCTCCTTGAAGAAAACAGGCTGAACCTTTTCTGACTTTGAAAAACAAACAGACTAAGTCTGATCAAAAACTCCTAAACTCTCTGGTTTATGAGATCAGTTATTTTTGAGCAAGGTGCTCAGCAGGGTTGTGGTGTGACAGCTCTTTGTGTGTTGTAGGGTACCTTACCTAAAGAAAAGGAAGTGTGTTCACTCAAGCATTTTTCCTTCCCTTAGGTAAGGGTGTGTGCAATAGGATGAAAGAACAATACCTGGCCTTGCAAAATGGGTTGGTTTTGGAGGATGATTAACCCTTGCTTGTTTCTCCCTCTTTGAGCAACATTGAAATTAATGCCAGGAGTGCAGTGGTAAAGGTGGAATCCCATGGTCATGAATGTCTGAGGCATCAAATGGGACAGTGTGTTGATGGTAACATGCCTTTTTCATCTGTCACACTGTATAAATTACAGTCCTGAAAATAGATGGAACAAACTGGAAAAGTGTGTACTGAACTGAAGCAAACTCTGTGCTTATCTGTCTCCTGTTAGCCCTAGTGGTGGTCTACTATCACCTGTGAGACTGGGATATTTTACTTCTCAAATTGAGACTTCATTTTATAAAGATAAAATATATTAGCCTGCTGTCAGTCTGAGCGTATAAACTTGCCTCAATGTATATTGCTGGTTTGGCTGGCAGAATCTGGGGTTGGAAGAAGATGCTTTGGAGCATTTAACTGGATTTAAAATATGGGATCTTGAGTCTGAAGAGATGCCTGTGTTAGAAGGGTTTTGTGGCACATACAATCCAGGGGTGCATGTAAAATATGCACATAAAATGCAACATTGAATGGTCAGCTGGGCTGGTTTACTGCCAGGGTGACTCTGTGCTCGCTGGAGACATTGATTTATTATTATTTGTCTTGTCTCTGGGGATGATTTGTGGCTGAATGAATAATATTTAAAAATAGATGTCCTGTTCAATTCCAAGTATAAGGCTAATACTTTTTGAACATGTTATGCGGTTAAAAATAATTATCCAAAATAAACTAAAAGGCCCTAAGCCTTTCTGAAAAACATATTTGTGTTCTTTCCAGAAGTTGTTTTTTTTTTTTTTTTTTTTTTTTTTTTGTGTGCATGTTTTGTTACTCCCTTTACCTTGTACAACTTCATGGTTTTTCTCCCAGTTGAAGGAAGACTGCAGTGATTGATTGGATGTGTTGTAGAGTGTATGGGGAAAGAGCAAAAGAGGTGGAGATACCTTGCACCTCCCCCACCCCTTGCTGTCATCTTGGTATGAGGGAAGGGTAAAGGGATGAATGTGGCAGTGCTGGTTCCCACTGCCCTGGGCCATGTCCTGATGTGTGGCGGGGCTGTGTGCTGACACCTGAGGCCCCTGTGCTTCTGTTTTTCAGGCAGCATCTCCTCTGTGCTGTGAACAGAAGGCAATTAGAGACAGTCTGAAAATCTAGTGAAACAGGTGGAAAATGTCGTACTCTTTTTTTTGTTGCTGGACTCTGTTGCCTCCTTGGCTTCACCTTCCTGTCTTGGCAGGTATTTGCAGGGAAAAAAGGAATCCTCAAGGATTTAGCTGCTGTTTTAGATCATCTTCACAGAAGATAACTCCAGTGAAGTCAGAATTGTTTGCAGAGGTCTGTCTGTGGTGGAGCTGTGTGCTGGGGTGCTGGCACAGACAGACTGCATGGCTGTCAGCATCTGCCTGCTGTGCAAGCACCTGCTTCCTGGCCTGGTCCCTGGCCACTGAGGCATGTGAAAAATGCACATCAAAAGGGGTCACCTTTTCCAAAAACTGGCTGGGGGTATATTTGGAGTTGTACCTGTTTCCTGCCACTGCCTCATAATTAGAGCCCTCGTGCCAGCTTGTCACTGTTGACAAGTTTCTGTCACTGTTCAAATTTTCGAAGGGTTCAAACTACTGACCTTTTCACTGAGCACCTGACTGCAGTGTAGGATGAGATGGGGCCCATTCCTGATGTATTGCACAGAGAGAAGGTGTACCAGGAAGTGAGTGAGGGGCCAGAGAGCATTGAGGGCATTTTGTAATAAATTAGGGAAGTCCCAAAACTTTCTGGGCCAGGGTGTTTGTGTTTGCATGTGTTTCTGCCCTGGATAGGTGCTGCTCAATGATCATGTCCAAAGATGTAGGCCAAAAAGAGGAATTTAGTGGTGGACTTGGCAGTGCTAGTTTAATGGTTGGATGACCTTAGAGTTCTCTTCCAACATAAATGATCTGATAATTCTGGAAAATACGCTGCTAAAAGATGCTGGGCTAAGTGGAAGAGCAAGCTTGCAGTAGAGTCTTGATTCCCACCCCTCTTCCAGGAGAAAGACATTGTAAGGACATTGAGTGCTGGAGAAAAGGAGAGTTGCTCTCCTTTTTCTTCTCCAGAATAAGGCAGCCACAACAAACGCCTCTATTGCCTGTACTGACCACCATCCAGCCCTGGTGATGGTTGCAAGGATGTAGTGTTATAATGATAAACAGCCATTGTATTGCAAGGGGGGCTGGCCAGCACACAGGGACAGTTCTGATACATTCCTTTTTACAAAAACCCACTGCAGGAGAAAGAGCAATGTCATTGCTGTAGTTGTTTACCTGAAATGAGATAATAATCATGATACTTATGTTTGTGTCAGAGTCCAAATAGATGAGATGCTTAAAAAGGAGGACAGCTTAGGGCTGTATATAGAAGGGAAATATGTCACTACATAGATGTTGATGGACCCATTGGCAGGAGACAGAGTCCATGTTTGCCTGGAAGAAATGTGGGGGATATGTCTGGGGAGCTATTCCCTTTATTTGCCTGGTGCAAGAGTGGGTGCTGTGCTGTGATGCTGGGTATGCACAGTGCAGAGTGTGCTAGCTCAGGGATGGTGGTGCTCTGGCATTGAGGTAACAAGTGTGCTTAGAGGGGAATTATGTAGGTTAAATGTCTTCTGGCTTTATGATCTCTGTGTTGTGTTCAATCATATCCTGAAGTGAACAATGCGGCGTGCTGTGGTTGGCCCCTTTGAGGTCTGGGCCCTGATTACTTCCTGGGTGAGGTTGCTATCCTTGGTGTTCCCAAATTCCCACAGGAATCTCATGCTATGTGCATTGTGTCAGTAAGTGCAGCTCTGCCCTGAAGAGGAATTTGAGTGTAGTATTTCTGCTCCAGGGCACTTTCACATTGCAGGAGCTCTTGAATTTTACAGGTACTTTAATGCTCTTACTGCTTCACTTGATGCTGCACCTGAAATAGAGGTTACTGGGTTAGGTCAGGGATCGCTCTAGCATGTAATGCCCCCTTCTGAGCCAGATACATTTTTGCGTAGTACCTGGTGGGTCCTATCGCTTGTGGTTTTATGTATAAGAACACAATTAAATGGTAATTTATTTTATGTGTTTTCAGCAAAATATCACATGTGATGTAGAGGTTTCTTTGCTTACTAAAAGGGCAAGGTGCCTTCAGAAGGGAGAAAACTAGTGTGAAAGCAGTGAGGGGTCCTGAAAGCCCCGACCTGTTGTAGGCATGTCAAATTTGATTTTACGCTGTCTCTTTGCAATGCAGTGTTGAAAAGGTCTTGAGCTGGTCTTCATCCTTAAAGGATTCAGTGTCCTTAGTGTAGTTGATTCAGTTTAGTTTTAGGTTTAATTCTGTGATTGACAGTAGAGTCCTCTCTGAAGTTGCCCAGATCTGTTGAATGGCCTTTAGAGGAAATGGAAATCTTTGGAGCTGGCTAGGAAAAATTAGTTCATGTTGTGTAATATATTCAGTGGAGAGTTTGGTTCCAGTGTGATTTGGGCAGAAAGAAAATGAAATCTCTAAATTTGCTGCTGGTTGTTGCCCTGGAAGTCCTGATGTATCCTTTCTTTCACAGTGCTTCCATGCTACTGTTGGGCAGAGGAAGCTGGGATGGAGCAGAAACCACTAGTCAGGTGGTAAAAATGGACTGTGTCTATATAATGTTCAAATAAAGTGCTAAGAAAAATGAAGACTGCTTATAAATGTTTTGCTGATTTATTTATTCCACGTTAGTTCTCACCTCCTTTTTTTGTAGCTTCTTATTTTGGTCATGCATTTTCTGGCTTTAACTTAAATTTGTTCCCATGTACTAAGAACTGTTGAAAGTGTAATGTTCAATTGAACTCCATTTTGCTGCCTGGGGAAAGAAGGAAGGGGTTAAAGAATATGAGTAACTGGGATACACTGCAATGCTGAAAGATGGTAATGTACTATAGTGATCATCTGAAACCAAATTTTATGTTGCCTAGAGAAGTGCAACCTGATTATGAAAGTATTCTGCATAATTTGTGTGGGTATGGTAAGGAGAAGAGAAATTGTGAAATTAAACTTGTTTCCTTCAGTTGGAAAACTGTTTTCTTATGGTTTTCTTATGGATTTGGGTCCTTATGCTCTCTAATCTGACAATTTTTTTCCCTTCGTACTGAAATGCACTCAATTGTTTTTATCCTAGTATGGAGGGCAGAAAGTAGAAAAAGGGGTTTTGTTCCTCCTAAGATATTGTGTGCCTGGTATTCTCATTGGTAGTAAGGTTCCTTTCATATTCTTCCAGCACTCAGAAAGGACCTTAACTTGCTATCCTATTAAAAACCTCTTGTGCTGCCAAAAAAAATGTAAAAATGTAAAAGTTGGACACTCAACTCTCATCTACAATACACTAGAAAAAAGGAAATGCTATGTTCTTGGCACTCCCAAATTTAGCAGAGCCAAAAGGTTATCATCTGACAGAGTAGATGAATGGTAATTAAGATAACTGGTGTTACTGGAAGTCTTTAAAAAGCAATTAAATTAATTATGTTTGATCTTGGTGAGAATCTGTGGCTGTGAGTCGGATTTTGATCTGGATCTGTTGTCTGGGATGCAGTGTGGTGTAAGTAGGGGAAAAGTAATGTGTGTCAGTTGTGTGAGTTTATTTTAAACTGCTTTGTATCTGTATTGTGCTATACTTAATAGAGGCTGTGTTTTTTCCTTTTCTTTTTATCCCTCTCCTTTTTGGATGAATAAATTGAACTCAGCTATAGTTTGGAATCTGCAAGGTGTCACAAAAGTCTTTTTGGAAAGACTGAGAAATTGTAAAATCTAATTGCAGTGAAAATTGGTGTGTGATATAGAGCTTGCACCTTCTGTGTACGGTGTGTATAGTTAAAAGGGTTATAAATCCTCTTTTGCAGACAATTACTTTTAGACCTAAGTATTGAAGTAATGCAAAAAAAAACAGGAACAAAAGAGAATTTCTGGTTAAATTACTATTTTTTTTAACTAAGGCATCCTTGAAGTATCTTAATCAAGGGGAACCACATAAAAGTTTTACTACATAAAGAATTCCTTCCTTAACAGTCTTTACACATTTCCCCCACCCTCCTCCAGTCCTGCAGGGCTTGGAATGGTGAGAGTACAGCTGAGGAGTGGGTGAGTCAGTTAGATCATGTCTTCCAGAATCATCCAGCTTGTTATAAATAATAACCTGTTGTTTATTTAAATCTCTGTAGTGTGAATAGGTAACCTGTTGCTCTAACAGTCAAGTGCAAATATAGTGCCCTACACTTTTTGCAAACTGGTCTAATTATATCTCAGTAATGAAGGGCAGTGTATTTCTTTGGTGAGAGGAATTCTTTGCTAGAACCTTACCAAGAGCTGATTCAGTAACTGTAATTTCTTTTTATAATAAATAGAACTAGTTAAATATGTTCTCTCAGCTCTAAATGATTTGTAAAGTTCTATTTCAAATTTCCTTTTGTAGAATAAAAAACTAAATTAAATATGAATAACCACATATTTAATTTTGAAGATTGTTTTAAATTCCTGTTCAAGTAAAAATATATGTGCAAAAGAGACTACTTTTGAAATTCCATCCTTAAGGAAAAAATATTTATTTAATGTAAAACTACGTTAGATAAGGGTCCAAAATGTCACCTCAGCCTTGAGTTCTTGCATATCTTAAATGACAAAACTAGCCTCTTGAAATAGATGGAAAATGTGACCAAAACAGAATCTAATCTTCCTTGCTTTTTCCCCTTCATATCTACTTCTGCCTCACAGGCTGTTTCTATTTAGTGTAAAACAAATAGAAAATTCCCAAACTCATTTTACCTTTGCATTTGGTCATCAGCTGTGGAGGATGGGGTTGGATATCCTTAGGCTTGTTTAGCTTCCCTTCTTAGCTGAGATGTGGCATGATAATTTTTTCAGTGGTTTTGCCAGTATTTGAGGAATACATGAAGTAAAGCGTGGTCAGCTTTCTCTCTGTCCCCTTGCAATTATTGATATAGAAACTCATCCTGCCATGAATTTTTCAGGCCTGTCTTGGACTGTTGGGGTGAAAAATGTGGAAGCAGTAGGCGAAGGAAACTTTATGCATTATATACAAATAAACTTATGGGGTTCCTGCTTTGCTCTAGGCAGCTAAATATTAAAGGATGAAAGTGTACTGGAGTGACCAAGATGGCTTGTTTTTTTCTTGGGATTTTTTTTAACCTGTCTTTGTAGAACTTTGTTGCCTGGCCTTTCATTTCCACCCCAGGGCATTACTGTAGTGAGCTAAGTAAGCATGGAAGTGGCTATGTAGCTACAGAGGAGTGTGTTCCCTTCTGGCAGGTGTTCAAGAACATCTTTGAATATTTATATGGTGAATTAACACTGTAGTGTAGAAGAAGTTTGGCAGAAATTCTTGGAGGATCTTGCAAGTTGCTGCATGCAAAGTTAGTGGTTTCTTTGCAAAAGCACATATTGAAAAAACCCCAAATGGCACTTCTAAAATGTGCTGAGTAAGGGTGCCAAGAGTTGTATCTGGCAATATGTGATTTTTGCAAAGGCATCTTGTTTTGGATTGTCATTTATTCAATGGAACCTTTATTTTAAAAATTGCTTATGCAGGGGAAAAGCTTTGTACCTCCTCTAATGGGTATCTAAATTTTACTAAAATTTGTGTAATTGAATTATGGACAACTTATTACAGATTTTTCATAAATTGCAAGTTGACCTCGGGTTTGATAAATCTGCTGGTCATTCTCAGTTGTTATTAGCATTGATGTGCTGTAGAAGGAAATGTTCTCATTGTTCAGTTGAAGGGAAATTCTTAATTTCATGGAGAGATGGAAGAGTGCTTGCTTCCTTTCCTCCATTTTTCCAAGCTGTTTTTTTCTTTTAAAATGGCCTTGTTCTTTGGTAGCAACCTGAAGAACAAGGAAGGCAACCTTGTGTGGGGGATGAGGAATTTGTAGGAATTTGATAAATTTAGAAGAGCGGTGGAGACCTTAAACATCAGAATAACCAGGCTGGTTTAGAAATTGCTCTATTTATAGCAGCTGTGGCATTACCAGGGAGAATTCTTCAACTGGGTTTGGGCAGAGTAATTTCAGTTTAGCATTCACCTCAGCTCCTCCATGCAGGGGTCACACCTGACCCACTGCTCCGCCCACCACAGGATGCGTTGCAGGTAGCTCATGGGCACAGCGGTGGGCTCTGTGAGGTGTCAGTGCACTACATAAGGTGAGGGAGAAAGTGTTCATGGGGATGTGATAATGTGGGAAGATAAGGCTAAACTTAACCATCTGCAGGCAATTAAAATTCATGACAGAAGGTCAGGATATTATACTCTCTGCCAGTCACTTCTTCATTAACTAGACTTATGCAAATATAACATGGTCTGTTAAAATTTAACCCCAAGAGATGGCTTCTAGCAACAGAATCAGTATTGATGCATAGAAGTAGGGAGTAGGTGGAAATGCTGAAATACTGTAGACACCTCTTTCAGCTTAGTATAAAAGCACAGTGGCTGAGAAAAAGGCAGTTTCTGCACATAACACACACAGTATTTAGGTAGCAGTTATGTCTAGTAGATATTGGTTGATGGAACTGTCTGATACACACTGTGTCCTTGTAGTGTGTTTTTAAATTCTTGCTAATGAATTTAGATCCCCTCTACTATTTAAGATTACCCTTGATTTCTCTTGTAGCTAAATCTAATCTAAGTACTGTATTTCAGCATGGCTAGGTTTTGTGTGGTTTTGGTTTTTTTTATGCTTAGGTGTGCTATTCATCTGTCCCTCTGCTACTTTGTCCTTCATTTTCCCTAGTAATTTCCTTCTTGCTATTTCTGTTGAGAGATGGCAAGAGTAAAGAAACAGCTAAAACTTCCCAGGTGTTTAGTTTTCCTGAACTTGGTTCCCAGTACTGGTGTCTTGGTGGTGTTTCTTGAACCAGTGGAACCCTTTAGAAATCTTTGTTTCACTTGGGTGAAATTTGTCTGTAGTGGCAACTGCCTGTAATAGTTCATCTCTGCTGTTACCAGGTTGAGTGCTGTGTCTTAGGTTGGTTCAGTGAATGGCTGTGAATTTCAAAGGCTTAACGTTTTTCTTGTTTTTCAACTTGTATTCAGCTAACATCAGAGCCACCTTATCAAAGAGATCTTTTCTCCTCTTAGGGCAGGGTGTTCCTAAGGATGGATATGAAATTTCAAGTGGTAAAGACCTCTTAATACTACAGTTTTGGGTCACCATGTTATAATAGTAGCTATCAATTATTAAGTTATCTGTGGATGAGACCTGTTTATACTTCAGAACAGTGGGATTTTTTTTTCCATTAATTTTACAGTTTTTCCTTCTTAATCAGAAGGAAAAACTGTAAAATGAGTCTCGTCTTTGTCATGCTTCAGCACTATTGATTGTCACAGATCTTGGGCTTGTCAGATGAACGTAACATTTGGGGTATCCGTGATTCAGATCTGTGCATTTTTTAGGGGAAATATCAAAAACATCCAGGAAGGTCAGCCTTGATCTTTAGCACTATAGCCTATTCTTCTTTAAGAAGACAAACAAATCGTAAAAGAAAACAAACAAAAAAGCTTACCCTGACTTCCTTTTCCTTTCTGTTTTCTCACTGCAGATGTGGAGTAATGCCTTCAAAGTTGAAAGAAGGTAGAGCTTTCAAAGATTAGTATGTTCCTGTACCTTGCTTTTTGTTATAACTAGTTAGGTAAGTGTCACTTGTGACTGATGTTGAGAGAAAGGCAACAAGATTTCTCCTGAGTGGCAGTAATGGCTCAAATAAAAGACTGAATACTAAATACGTTATCTGGGGATTAGCAAGGTGATTAGATGTAGCCACTGAGGTTATTGTAAGGGTTAGGGAATGGAAATTATAGAGTTCCAAGGGGAAAAAACCCCACTCTCTCTTGAAAAAAACACGTTTCATGAGTTTCAGCCCTCAGGGAAGGACAGATTTTCAACTGCTCCTGTTCCTCCCCCTCCCCCTCATAAAGTGAATGGTAAAGAAAATAGAAATGCAATTATGCACTTACTGGCTTGCCTGTTTCCTCCTGATATACAAAAGCACAGCCACAAGGTGAGGCAGTGGTTTTTAAGTGATGGAAGAGATGGGGGTGGCTTTTTGTCATCTTTGTTGTGTATACTCTTAGATAAGAGAGAAGGAGGACTATTTAGCTGTATATGCCTGTGCACACCAATGTATGCATAGACTTCCATCTACTTTTCCCTTCTAGGACTTGCATTTAGAGATTGTGATATTCCTGGGAAATGATGCAGTCCTTTCAAGTTGAGAATAATTATACAGCAATATGTGGATCCAAGATTGTTAAAAGCCTGTCTTTAATGAGGTGTTTCCAGTTAGTTGCTTGGAGTATGGCAATTCCTTAGTTCATATTAAAGCATGTATCTGTATTTCTTCCATCACATGCAGGGGTGGGAATTCTTGCAACCCATGATGAACACCCCTGAGCTTTCCCCAGTGAACAAGGGTGGTTTGGAGCCAGTTTGCAACAAGTGTGTGTGTGTGCACGTGTGGGAGTGCATCACTGACAGGACCGGGCCACTCTTAAGGGATGGGTTTGTTTCCTTGTCACATCCAGACTGTGTGGGGAGCTCTTGGGCATTGGGGATATAGAAGATAATTCTTGAAAACCTTGACTGATAACAGTTCTTAGAAACACGATGATTTGTAATTTTTTTAAAACTATCTGAATTTGTTATAAGAATTGATGTATATTGTCCCAAAGTCTTTGGATTTTTTTGAATGGTAGTTCTCTAGGTTGTGACTGGAATGTTTTCTCTAGGATGAGTGAATGCCATGTGGACAATATGTATTCTTGCATATTCATTTTTTTTTAAATGCCATAACTGAGATAAAGATAAATCTTTTGACTCAACTGACAAAAAGTTTTTAAGGGGCAGAGACATCAAAACAGAAGTGGCAGACACAGGGACATGCTTGCTGCTTCATGAGATCCAAGACTTCATGTAGTGGATACAGAAAATGTGCATCTCAGGCAAAAAACTGAGGGAATCCAGCCTATGTGTGATAAAATTCATTGCTATTTCTTTTTTGTTTCCCTTCCATCCCCAGCCCACTCCCTTTCCTGATCAGCTCTGATATCTCAAATGAGAAGAAATCTCAAACACTTCTCATGACTGTTTATGAATGTTGAGCTCAGCTGCTCTGCATATTTGGTAAAGTTGACTCCCAAGGTTTCTCATAGTTGTCTTCATTTTCTGACATCTATCAACTTCTCTTATATATGTAGTGTCTGGATATTGGCATTTGGGCTCTGAAAATGAATGTGGACTCACTACTTCCTTATGACTCTGCTGGAGAAAAGCTGGTAGTTGGTTTTTTTTTTCCACTTGGTCCAAGATACACTAAAGCTCTCCTGCTGGTCAGTGCCTGAATTTAGAAGCTTGGAGCTATATTTTCCTGTCTTTCTGTGTGCTTGGCTCCTTCCTTGTCTGTGTACTTACTTGTGTATGTGACTGTGAAAGTGGCGCTTGAGTAGCTCCACTGAATGAAGAAGGATAGTGGTGGTTTTGTGAACTTGCTGGAAAATTTTAGTTTCACTGTCAGCAAGAGGTCCCCACCCAGCTGGGGAGGCTCCTGTGGTTCTGTGCTGGTGACTGCACTGGGCTTGTTCCTGTGACCTTGGCCTTGTGGAAGTGAAAACTTAACTCAGCCTTTAAGTGTCATGTAAATAGTTAAATAGTTTCCTTGTGGTTTTATACTGTGTTGGGATTTGACCACCGTGTGCCCAGCTTTTTTAGACTTATTAGCTTTTTAGAGATAATGGTTTGATTTTTTTTTTTTTTCTATTTCCTGCATGAATTGTTCATAAGTCACAGTCAAAGGTCTGGCAATAACTTGTTAATGCAAACATACATAAGACACATGGTCCTACTCTGCCTAGCTTCCACTTTCATATTGAATTTTGTATGCAGACACAAGGGGCATATGTCATATGGTGTGGTTCTTGGGGTGTGCTGGGGCAGGCCAGGAGTTGGACTCAGTGATCCTGATATGTCCCTTCCAATTTAGCAGATTCTATATGTGTAGTGATCTGTCCTTGCCACAGCAGGTGTCATTTACTAATTTTTGCACAGTTACTGTGCCAGAAAAGGAGAAGGGACTGATTATAGAGGGCTAAATTCTCTGCAGTGCTTAATTGGAAGGTACTTGGGGGGGCTACAGTGATGCCTCTAAAAGATTAAGTGGATCTTGGCAATGCCTATCTTTGAACCTGGGTTATGTTAAAAGGTATGTGGCTTATTCCTTATTCCAAAATAATTTTGGGAACTTACATTCAGGTTGATAGTGCTGAAACACTTCTGCTACATTTCTGTGAAGTTCTGGTAGATGAGAGTGCTGTTTTACACTTGCAATGTTTACAAAGCCTTTCTAACATTATCCTGATTTGTGGTGGCTTTTTCTTCTTTTCCTATGCTGATACTGCAGTCTTTAGAGTGGAATGTAATATACGTTACATTTTTTTACAGATAATGAAGGAAATTTGCATTTCATAGTGGTATTAGCTATAAAACTTAATTATAAAATTTGACCATTTTATCTTCAGAGACAAGCCTGGCTAAAGCTGTGAAATTTTTGATGTCTTCAGGAGCCCTGTATAATTTCTGTTACCAGTGGGCTGGGTTGGAATTGCTCACCATCTCTATTTCTGCTTCCCAGGCTCTGCACTGTTTTGGGATTGCTGCTGCTGTTTGAACCTTCTTGCTCCCCAGCAGCCACAGAACCTGAACATGCTTTGTATGCTTTCAAATCATAACAAATCTCATGGCTCTTCTGTTTTGTTGTAGGAGGTGGAGTTTAGGGGAAGGGACAACCTGTCAAAAGAAGACTTTGATCTGCTCACTGTATTTGTAATCCATTCGTGGGTTTTGAGGGACAGGTGGGCTGTAGAATTGGTTGTGGCCAGATGCCATGGCTAAGAAATGAAGCATGAGGAATTCCCTCCTGTCATCACTGCTGCCCTGGCATGGCTTCCCAACAGACTTCCTGGTTTTAGTTGGGAAATAGGTTGATGGTGAAACTGGTTTTCGGAAGCAGTGAAATAAATGGCAAACCAGCTAAGTCATAGGAGTCCTGTTGGTGTTCTTGGCCAGAATGGGCTGTACAGTGTGTGGGGAGTTGAATGAATGGTTATGGTAGGAACTGAGAGGAGCTCCAGCTCTTCCCATGGTAGTTACAAAGTTCTTCCTGACTGCAATTGGATGTGTATCCTTGTACTGTCCTACTTCTTTGCCAGTTACTGAAATAGAGAGGTTGAAATGTGTTGGAGCAATTCCTCCTAATTCCTGGACAAGGCAACAAGGGGTAGGACCTGGGAGCTTCTCCACTCATGTTTGTCAGATGGAGGAAGCAACTCTCTGGCTGAGCTGGGCCTAAATGCCATCAGACCATACATCTGATGCAAGTTAGATTTTTCATGGAAATATTTCTCCCCTCTCTCCCTGTGTCTACTTGTTCTTGCTTTTGTGTGCTGGTGGGAGAATTTCAGTGGTCACATCTTATCCTGACCAGGAAGATGTCCCTGTTCTTTGCTGCTCTTTCATTCCAGCTGCCTGATCTTGGGTGCAAGAGACAAAACAGGAGACATGCATGTTTTCTATGCAGTATTGGTAGGGATTTATATGGACTTCACTGGGATTGTACTGGATGGAATGCAATGAATTGGCCTGCCTCATTGATTTTGACTCTCCTGACAGAGGGTAATAAGACTGATGATCATCTGTGTAGATCGGGCTAGAACAAGGGAAGGAAGATAAAAATAATTATGATGGAATGGTAGGTACAAAATTGTTCATATAACAGTACCTGATGGTCACATGGGAGTAAGAAGACTGAATGAACTGTCCTGTGATTTACTTTGAGGGCTGATCATCTTTTTTTCTTAACAGTAGCGAGGTTTTGATCATTTACAAGAAGAGTAAAGGAGTATTTGGAGGCACATAAGGAGAAAGATAGGTGATGGAAAACTGCAGGGCTGGGGAAATTACTTGAGTGTAAAGGTAAATTTCTGAAAACCCCTGAATAAAGCAGCTTATTGACTCTTTGGGGTCGTATAGCTCCATTTACACTAGAGCTACTTTTCAGTGACCCAGAGTCTCACAAGTATTTAGTAGCAAAGTTCCCAGAAAGTAGGTTGTAGCAGGTTGTTTTTAATTAGCTTCGCAAACATTTTAATTGCACCTCTATGAAGTTCTGTTTCTGAACCTTGCCACTCATATCCTAAACTGCCTTGCTTATCTCCCAGTGTAAGCTGTAAAGATCTTTATTCAGTGAATCCCCTCTTTCAAATGGTATTTATGAAGATGTGTAATAGGGGTTTATCTTTTTTCTGTGGCTGACCTGAAATATTTGTGGTGAACTTTGTTATATGGAGGAGAATGTGTCAGAATGCTGTGATTTAAAATTAAACAAACAGTCACCTAACAAGAAAACAAACAGTATCAATGCTGTGGTTATGCTACAAAGTAAAACAAAAAACCAAAATCAGGCAGCAGTGAAGTTTTATAATGCTTTGTTCATGCAGCTGTCTTAAACCAGTCCAGTTAAAGGGACGGAACTGCACATAACTAGAAAAGTTTGTGACAGTGTTAATTGTGAGAATACTACAGTTAAATATTAAATGATTAGTAATGAAGGTATTATAATGTTTGGTTGAATATAGATATTATAGAGAAGTGCTCAAATCTAGGGCAAGTTGAAGGCAGAGTCACAGACACTTGCACACTCATATTTGAGTGAATTACAACTTGTTTGTGTTTTGTTGTCCATCTCCTTTATTTATATTGGAGTTTTACCAACCTATAATGATTTTTTTAAGGAGACCTGTGAACAAGTTTAATGCAACTTGTTTCAATGATAACTTTGTGCAGTTGAAGTGGTTTTTGCCTAGATGCGTTTGCAGGCCTGCAGAGAGAAACATGGCTTGCTTTTCAGTAGCAACTTGTTGCTGCTCATGCAGGAAAAGTTAAACTAGTAAGAAAATAACCCTATAATAAATAAATAAACCTAAGTAATAAAAAAATAAATAAACATGTTCTGTTTTTGGTCGCAGCAACAAAAGCAAATAGGTAGTAGGAAAGACAAGACAACATAAGGAACAAACTGGTAAATGTGTGCTATTTGGAGCACTTGGTTTCCTGTGCTGTGGAGACTGGGGGGTTATAAAAGCTCATCTGCTAAATGAAGTAAGGGTCTTAAACATGCAGGATGGTGCATGGTGTCTCAGAATCTCAATCTGTCCACTTTGGTGTAAAAATGTCTCTTCAAAGGTGCTAATGTTGCATACTCACATTCTTATTGTGAGTATAGCCATGATGTACATATTTTTGAAATACATGGAAACACTGTTTATTTAAACACTTAAATTCAGTAGGAAATAAAGGTAATTATTAAAGGATTCAGTCTTAAAATGTTTTTGTTAAAGTAATTTGGAATTTTGTTGAGCTGATTGTCAAGTTGTTGCTGGCAATGTCAGAGGGCTTCATAAGCAGTAGTACAAAATGGGGGTGTGAAATGGCTAGCTGAAAAGCTGCAGTTCAAACCATGGATGAGACTGTGTCTGCTCACACATTAAGTTCAAGGTGTGGTGCTTCAGTAAGGTGACCGATAATATCATTACCATAGTGTGTGCATCTGGTGTTAACCCTTTTAAAATTTGAAATAGTTTTAAAATCAGCTAGTGAACATGTGTATTGTTGACATTAAATATTTATGTGGGAATGCTGTGTTGCATCTATTGCATCACAGTAATTGTGAAAGAGCAGTTGTGTTTTGGGGCTTCATTCCTGGCTTAGGAATGAGTATGATTTGCCAGTCAATATTGCACAGAAAGACTTTTTAGAATATACTGTACATGTGGCCTCTATCTCAACCTTCACATGGTTTAGGCTTTAAATCCAGCTAACACTTGGTTATGGTGATGCCAATATGATGATGGTGGCATCATGCCATGGTGGTGGTGGCAGCAAGTAGCAGAGTTGGTCATTGTGCCACAGTACTTTGAGAGGCACAGATGGAATTTTTGAGATGGGTACCATTTGATTGCAGGCTAACTTCTGCACAGTGTTTGCTGGATTTGCTTACAAGGTTTCTGAGAGTTTTATTATCCTATCTTAGTGGGTGGTGGCATTTGAAGAATAAAAGAATGCAATCCTTCTGTCCAGTGGAGCTTTGGTAATTACTCCTCCGCACACTTGAGCTCAAATAACTGAGCCCAGTGTTTTCCATTTGACCTAGCAGAAGCCTGCAAAGTATCCACACAGAAAGCTTGCTGAAAGTTTCTTGAAAACAAGCAAGGGTGTAAACATGCAAACTTTTGCTGGCTTGCAAAATTGAATCAGTTGCTGCCCCTCAGCTGCTTACCTCACTGCCTAGTCCTCTTTTCACCACATCTCTGCTGATTGTGGCTTGTGTGAGCTTTCCTTAGCTAGTGTGGAGTTGAGTTCTAACCCAGCTATTGCTTAGCCTTTTCAGACTGGGCTGCTTCCCAGTCTCTGCTTGGGAACCTGGGCAGGTGGTTTGAGATAGATAGGTGCACATTCTGTCCCAAATAACATGCACTATCATTTTCACTGCTGTTGGATCTCTGTTTTTGAATGTGTGTGTAGCATTACTGTCAGAGAGACTTGAGGCTTTTTGGTGTTTAGTTGTGTGGGTCTGTTATTTCTTTAGGTAGCAGTTCAGTTGTGCCATATGCTTTGTCTCTTTTCCATGCTCCTTCCCAAGTCCCCTAATACACAGAAGTGCTGTGCTAAACTGCTTGACTCCCTCTGAGAGCCTTAATTCTCACTTCTGTGGCCCTAAGAAAGCAGGCTGATGCTGTTTTCTTGCTTTGCTCTTTGTTCTTATATTTCTCTTTGCTAGTTGGCAGTGCAGTGTGGTGGTTCTGTGTTGCCATAGCTGCTGTGTGATGGTTCTTCTGTAAACTGACCTCAGCCTCAGATTAGTTAATTAATCTGCTATTTTGCAGGTTCCAGTAGGTTCAATATTTAACAAAACACATGGTTTTATTTCGTTCTTTTTCTTTTGTGCTAAGTGGGGAGGGAGGAGAGAAAGAAGGCCATTAATTTTAACAATAGTTTTAATGATGCACTTTTAGTACCTGACAGTTCATGCAATGGTTTTTTTTTAAATACAGTCTTTGTAGAATGTTATACCTAGCAAAATGTCTGAATGTTGGATTATCTGTTGAAATATACTCTCTGACCTTGTTCAGGTCTTGATAACCTTAATCACACAATGATTTGCAATTTGTAGCTGTTAAAAAGAGATAAGTGGCAAAAGGTTGTGCATGCTGTGGAAGCTTTTAGCAGTGAGTGTAAATTTAACTATTGAGACAAATTAAGAAGAGCTATATTAAATCTGTATTAAATTAACCGAAGGGTTTAAAGAGGATTGGACAGGAGTATGTTTTGTTTGGGTTTTTCCCTCCTTTTGGTAAAGGAGGCTTTCATGAAAGTAAAGGCTTATACAGGGGCAGCAGTGTAGGTAATTCTAAGAAGGTTTTCTGTAGTTTAGAAAATTTTGCATTGTTGCTGTGGCATCATGCAGAAGGAATGGTGTGATGTCTGCCCTCATCAAGCTGGCTGCTCTAGGACTGGGCTGGGTGCCTGCACCCAAGCTGGGTGCTGTGTCACTGTGCTAAGTCCTGAACACCCAGTGCAGCCTTCCTGCACTGAGCTGAGTAGATGTGTTTTGGGTTGATTTTTCAGGGTTTTTTTCCTTTCCTTTTTTGACTCTGATAACAGAAATGCTATTTCAGAAAGGATGTTTGCCTTGGGTCCTTGGCAGGAGACAGATTTGTCCTCTGAGGAGCAGGGAGTTTAACTGCACATGTTTGTGTTGGACCTGACCAAGGTCCATAGGGAACAGACTTAGTTTTAGCATGCCTCTAATAGTTCCTTACTGAGTTTTAGCTCTCTGAACTAGGAAGAGACAGCCTGTTTAACTTAGGGAGCTCTCTTGAGTCTTCTTGTTCAAGGAAGGAATAGGGAAACTTGGGGCTCCTAATGCAGACTTTGTGCAGATCCCTCTTTTCCAGGTGAGCAAAACTTTCCATCCCCAGCATAAAGACTGGGAAGTCCAAAGAATTTTGTTAATGGTTCCTGCAGAAAGCAGGGCAGCTCTGCACAATGCTGTCCCTCTTTGTCCTCTGTGTTTTTTTGTTGTGGGAAAGCATGAATAGAATACGTTGTTGCAAGCAGGAAGGGAAGTACACTGTCTGGGTGGAAGAAATTGATCGCTAATTTTAACAAGACTGGTTATGTGTATGCTTGTGACACTCCGCGTCAGTTTGGAAATACATAGCTTGTTATAAATGGTACAGCTAAAGAATTCATGTCTTAGAGGGTGCTGTCTGATCACCCATGCATTGTGACCGGGCATTAAAAAATGGAAAACCGAACTTTCAGATCTTTGGAGTTGTGGTGTTGGTGCAACCCTGCTGACTGTGAATGCGGTCAATGGCCAGGGTGAAACGCTCTTGAAACGGGCCTGTGATTATATTTAACTGTGTTATGTCCCCTCCTTCTCCCCACCATGGTAGGAGATAAGAGTTTTAGCTTTTAGGATGAAGGTTGTGGTTGTAGCTGGGTGGAGTGAAGGCCTGAAGATTTGGGCAAGTGGAGAGATTTGCTTGATCCACAGCTCCTCTCCAGACTTCATGGTATGTTTTGCTTCCCCTCTGCCCAGCTTGAGGCAGACATCAATGCACAGCCCTGTGGAGTCTAGATGGGGAAAGCTGGAAGAGTTTGAAGAATCTATCAGAAGATACTTTGAGGAAAAAGCACTGTGGGATTTACAAGGAAGCTTTGAGATGTTTATTTTCTTGGAGGTACAAACAGATGTTTACAAAATGAGTGAGAGGAAAGTACAAGTAAATTATTCGTATGCTTGCCTAAACCATTGCTTCCAAAGCTTTGGATTGTGTCCTGGCATATGAAGGAGAAAGGAATGACATGTTTTTTGGAAGCCATTCCTTTTTCTGCAGCAGTCCTACTGCTGTGGGGTGTGCTGAGGGCAGTTGCCTCTCCTGGGTGGAGTTGCTTACCAGCAGCTCTTACAGTTGCTTGGCTGCTAACTTGGACACAGTCTGTCCCAGTGCAGCAGGGCAAGTGGTTTTGGAAACACTGAACCACCAGGATTGCTTGTTGGAGGAGCTGGGCAGATCAAGTGATGGCTCCTCTCCTGTGCTTGGGCTTGCATGCTGTCACTCAGGGCTCAGTGCCTGGGCTTCAGCTGAAATGCACATTACGCCCCAGCATATGAGCACACAAGTGTTGAGCAGTGCATCTGGCATGGATTCTTTGGGATTTGTTTTATACAGGTGCCTGTGAATGGGCAGGAGCCTTGTTTTGGAAGGTGTGATGAGCATTTTAAATGAGAAGCAAAATGCAGAAGTCTCCTACTCTTTTCCTGTGGACCTCCTGTCACCCCTGTGGGTTACTGTAAACAGGTAGCCCAGGATGTTTTGTAAAAAGCAGGTGCTTTTTGGATGTGGCTCGGTTTTACAGGTGTGATCATAATGTAAACAACACTTTCCAAAGATTAATGTGCTCCACAAATTTTCTCAGTATTTACATTCAAAATATTCCCTTTTACAAAAGGAAAAGGGAAGCTGTAAGAGGAACATCAAAAAAGACTAAAATTATGGTGATTCTTGAAAGGCATTACAATTTATGTACAGTTGCTACTATTATTTCTTTTGCAGGATGAGTCAGTTATTTGTGGCAGCCACAGACATGCAGTTTTACGAGACCCATGTGTCAAGTGCCCGAAGCACTGTGTGCTGGAAAGGTTTGTGTTGGAGCTGCCTGTGAGAGCACCAAGAGGATATGATATCTCTGTGTGTTATCTGTGCTGCAGTGCTCCACTAGCTGCCACACACTCTGTTCATCTTCAACAGTAGTGAGGGCATTTACTTTATTGATAATGTTCTTTTCAGCAGAAAGCTTTATGCTTACATGAACCTGGCTTTGTGAAACAAGGTTTCAATAGAAATTCTAAAAACCCAGTGTTCTCCATGTGAATTTGCTGGTGTTGTGGGTTTCTAATAATTGGTTTGCATCAAAATGCAACAGGCATTTGCAACATGACTTTCTGTTCAAGTTACTCTTTCCCCTCTACCATCCTTCTTAGCATCTCCTTAGAAGCTCTTGTTTGCTTGCTGGAACAAGTGTTGTGTGGCTTGCTAATTCAGATCATGTGTGGCAGGTCAGCAAAAAAAAGTTGTCAGGTTGTTGTTGTGAAATAAAACATCCTGAACAAAATTAGGGGGTGTTAATCCCACAGCATGAGAAGCTCTTAACTAAATGCTTATTATAGCATATTATAAAGGGTAGGACTAGACAGGTAACACAGGAACCTTGAGGAAGGCTGAGCTTCCCCTCTAGGAAAGCTCTTGTCTTGCTTGGCTCTCACCTTGGAGAAAAAGGGTGAAGGAGGAATTTTGTATCTCCTTGTTCTGCTCCCATAAGAAGTCCCTTAGATTTGTTTTTTCCCTCAGCTATAAACCCAAGCCTTTCTTTATGGACTTGAATGGAAGAGTGGAAGTTCAGAGCAGGACTACCCAAGGCCTACTTGGAACACAGCTGGAAGGAGGCAGATTATGAAAAAGAAGCCAGTTTCCTCTTCTCAGAATCAAGGCATTCAAAGCTTCTGGATGGCTCCCAGAAGGCAAAGAAGAAATGGAAACCAATCTCATTATAGATTGTCTCGCATACAGGGGAGTTTTATAATGAAAGGATGTTGTCCTCTGCTCCCATTGTTGTTTGCCTCTCTGAACTTTAATTTTACTCTGAACACTGTGCTGACAGTGTATATGCTGGGGCTGTGATAGAAAAGTGATATTAAGTATTTATGAGCTCACCTTCAAATGAATGGGTAGAGTTATCAGAGTTTTTTCCCCTCTACTTTTCCTTCCCCCCCCCCGCCCAGGTGCTTTTTTGCTTTCCCATTCCCTGCTGTCTGGACTAAGCTCTAGATGAGTAATGTTTCACAGATGAAGTGTGGCATTCAGACCTACTCTTCAACAAGGGCTGAATTGTCATCCAACCTCCAGTCCTTCTGAAAACTGTTAGAGCAAGCTTGTCATGTATTGAGTGTAGCCTTGTTCTTCATGCTTTGTAATACATGGGCAAGCATAAAAAGCTATGATTTCTACTTACTAGGCTTCTAGTTAGGCTTCCCTCTACTTGTGTCTTCCCACAGTAGTTTCAGCTGGTCTGTTTGGCTGGTCTTTTTTATCATACATGATAAGAAGCCTAGGCAGCCAGCCAGCTGCTGTGGAACTATAATAGGGCCAGTGGCATGTACAAAATTTGATTACTGCTGTCACCACCAGAGAGAATAGAAGAGATCACGTACTCCAGTCAGAGAGCTACTAAATAAATGGCCTGTTGAATTCAGTAGTAGTATAAATAAGACCATCTTGCTCCTAATGAATGAAGTGGTTTATGGGTAGAGAGTATGCTAGTACATTGAGATCTGGAGTTAGGTTAAAAACTTTTTTAAAAAGTCTTCCTTTGCCACCTTCAAAGATTACTTTGACCAGAAATTTCCATTTCTCTTCTGTTTATCTGCTCTTGCAGTAATGTATGGATTTCACACCCAATACTTCAGATATTCTAAGAGGCCATGGTTTCACTTTTAAAATTTAGCTTTAAAATATTCCTGCCATCCTAAAGCTAACTTCTTTGCAGATGGGTTCAGATATGAAACTATTTCATGCTAGTAATTCCATTTCCATTTAGGCAAGAAATTTTTGTTTTTTTAAGTTAGACATAGTGTAACAACCTCCCCCCTCCCCCCCCTTAAGTTAATACATATTCTCAGTGTATATTCTTGTTGAAATGTTGGATTTTTGAGGTAAAACCTGACGTTAGATAAAAGTGGTTTCTCTGATGTTCATGGGGCAGCTGCTGATGTCAGGCAGAGCTTGAGAGCTGAGCTTCTCTGGAAGCTCTGGTGCATGAATGATTTACTCAGCTTCGCTAAAACCTTCACATTGAATGAAGTTCAGGGGACTGATGGAGTCAGAGTGGTGTTTCTGTAACTGCTCTCACTGACTGCAATCACTTCTTCATTTGAGAAGTGGTGAACCCAGAACTGTTGTCACAAACTAGCTGACTCGTGAAACTTGTGCTTATTCCTCAGTCTTGCTGAGTGTGTGGGCCTTGGAGCGGCAGGGACTGAGGTGAGGTACTGGATACACAAGGAGAACATTCTTAGGGTATTCAGACCAGTCTCATCAAAACTTGAAAAAAGGAACATGTGGTGCTTCTGGCATATGTGCAGGTCTGTCTGCTAATTCTCATTTGTTTGGTGGAGTTGGCAGTGTCTTTTTGTTTTGTGCTTGGCACAGTAAGGTTTGTATTTATATGTATTACAAAATACATCCTTGTTTGTTTCTAAAATAGAAATCCTAGCTTTAAAACTTTTATTACCTTTCCACTTTGGTCCTGTTTGCATGGTTCACAAAAAGGTTTGGATACAAATGTCTGATTTAGCCCCCTGAATGTATGGTTGTCTTTATTAATGGAAACAAAACTCCTTTTATGTGAAGCCTTTCAGCCTTCAACTTTGAGGAATTCTTGAATTTGGGGAAAAAAACATCCAACCCACAAATTTAAATAAGACCAACTTCTGACTCACAAAAACTTAAAGAAAAATCTGATCTTGATTTCTCTCTCCTTCCCTTCTCAGAATAGTGTCTGGGGTGTGATACAGTAAACTGTTGTGACTGGATATTAATGAAGAGAGGAGAGCTGTATCCAGAACATTCGTCTTATAGCATGATACAGTGAGACAGGCAGACAAATCAAACAGCCTCTGTCTTTCTGCTTTTGAAACCAATTTTGTGGTTTAGAATGCTCCTCTGTGGTCATAGTGCTTGTACTTAGGTGCTCTAGCTAATCTCCTCTTGCATTACTTTGTTGTGACTATTGGAATTCTGTACAGTTCAGTATCCAAAAGTGTGGCTTATGGAACGTCTTGCATAACTACAGTATTTGGAGTCCTCTTCATTTGGTTATAAATTTGGTGACAGAGGGATTTGATTTGCTTTTTGTATTGGTGGTTAGCACAGTTTAAAGGCCCACTTGAAAATAACTCTGATCTTATCATAGCCCTCCATTACCAATATTCTGTTTTACTGTTCCTTGCTCTGTCTTGTTTGGAATTACTGCACAGTGGTAAGGGCATGCCTAATCAGAGTTTGTAATTTTTGACTTGGAGGTCTATTTGTACAACTTCCTTGATGTGCTATAATCTTATGTTTAAAATTTCTTGTGCTTTTTTGAAAGGCCATTAAAAGATGTGGATGCTTACTTTGAAGAGTTGTTCTGGTTTTATCTTCTGTTGAATGTGTGAAAAAGTGTTATAGTGATAGTGCAAACTTTTTACCAAATGAATACTAAAAATACTTAGGATTTTTAAAATTAGTATGATGTTTGACCAGAAGTTTTGATTTTAACAGAAAAGGAAAATTGCCATCAGCTTTCCTATTTTCAGTTTGTAGAATTTAACTTGCCAGTTCTCTGAAAGCTGGAGTGTCCTGCTGTTTTCATAAGGAGTAGCAAAACAGCATATTTCTCTGATTTTATAGAGAAAAGAAATCTCAATTAGCTTGAAGTGTGTTACTTGCTAACGTGCAGCCTTTTTAAAAGTTGGTTTCCTGACTGGTTCCTGTCCGTCCCTGTGTGGCTGAATGTGTCAAACCCTCAGAGGAAAACCAGCGCTTCCCTCCCCCTTGAGTCCCAGCATGCAGTTCTTGCGTGGGTACTAGCGTGTACTTCCTCTCCATCTTCACTTTCCTGTTATTCAAAAACTGAGCTTGATCATGAGCATTCAAACAGCCAAAAAAGTTGTGTGGAAAAAGTACAAGGTTGCTGCTCCTCGGGATACTGACCAGCAGACCTGTTACACTCCGCTGGGTGAGTGCTTCCCTGTGCTCTGAGGGCTGTGGTAGATTAAAGGATCCTGGCATGTGGATCTGTTTTTATCTTCTACACCTGATGAGGGCTGCTTTTTTTTACTTTGCAGAAGTTCGTTTGCACTAACAGAGCAGGCCGTGGAAGGCATGACAGGAAACAGAGTGGGGAAAGGCTGTTTTCTGTGGCGCTGCTCTGTTGCAAGTGTTGTGTGAGCTCTGGCTGTGTCACACCTGCTGACATAAGATCCTCTTGGTAATGCTTGTGTCGTGGGCTTCCCTTTCACCTAGAACAGTAACTTGTTCATGGCAGAAATTTTAGTGTTCTGTCTGATTGAAAGTCTTCATGTCCCTAATTTTCTTAAACTATGCATTACATTTTGGTGACTTGAGCATTTACTTATTTTGATTCTTTACAGTTCTGCCTAGTGTGCCTTTTAGTACTTTTGAATGTATAAACTTACAGCTTCTCCTTGACACCCCACAAATTTTTCTCCTCATTTTGGTGGTATCTCAAGAGAGCTGTATTTCCTGTAATTTGGAAAGAATGTTTTGTGGAGGGATGCTTTGGAAAAGAAGAAATTTGGGATATTATGATTTTCTCTTCCTTTTGCCATCTTTCATACCTACTCTGACTGAAGTTTCATGGGTTGCCTCATCTGTTTTTTGACTGGGGCCAAATAACACAGATTGACAAGAAAAAGACAATTTGATTATTCCTGTTACTCGTGAATATGCTATGTAGATACAGTAATTGACAGATGGAAACAGTTTATTTTTGTGAATTGGTGTCAGAGCTTTGAGAAAGCAGAATGTGGTGATCAATAAAGAATTTGATCCACTTGACTTTTGATGCGGGTTTTTTGTTACAAAGTTGGAGGCTGAAGATGGGTTTTTAGAAAGGAAAACTAAAATCCTCTGAAGATGTATCAATGTAATGGCTAAATTTAGAATAAAATGATGGGCTGGGACTCTGATTTCATGTATGTTTGCTTCTAGAACAATGAGTTGGATTTGGATATATGCCAGTTTAGCTGAGAGCAGAAACTTTTCCTTTGTGGCTCAGTCCAAGCTTCCTTAAGAAACTGACAAAAATGTTAAGAAAACTCAGTAATGTGAGCGGAGTTGCTTTTGACTGACTCTGGAGAGCTCAGTAAATTATAGGTTGGAGAGATCTAGTGTTCTTCAAAATCTGCACGTATTCAGCCCTCAAATGTGAGACATATGCAGTTGATCATTCTTGGAAGGTTAGCAGTAGGAGAAAATCAATCTGCTTGGTTTTAACCTCGGCTGTTGTTCATGGAAGTTCTTTGTTCTGGCTCTGCATGTATTGGTGTAGGGTTTTTTGGAATATTTCTTGGGGTTTTTTTCCTTTCTTCTTTTTTTGTCATATTTTTAGAGGAGCATAAACTTGGGACAGGAGTTATAACCAGCCATGTCGTTAACTGATGAACACTTCAGTTGTGAAACCTCTGAAATGTTCATCTATGGGATAATAGGAGGGTCAGTCTCTCTGAGGTTTTGTATCTCAATCCTTGAGGTCTTTTTAACATGTAAGTGCACACACTTAATATTTGGTGATGTTTGTATGTCTACAGATGATTTATCTGGCTCCAGGTGTCTAGGCTAAGGTATAAACTTCCTAGGTGAGTAGCAGCTACATGCTGCTCAGGTGCTTTATATGATTGAGCACCGTGTTTACTGATTGTTTCTTAAAGCCTGTTTAAATCTGAGTTGAACCCTCAATTTTTAAAAGAACATAGATCATGATGGATAAATTGTAGTTGTAATTTTTCTTAATCAAGGAACAGGATTTTTTCAGGAAATTTGTTTAATTATAATCTTGTTCATGAAGTGTAGCGATGCACATTTGCTTTTTAAGAGAGTCATAGTCTCACATTCATTGTCATCTCACTTTTTAAAATTCTGTATTTGGAGACTGTGAGAGAATTGTGGCTTTGCACGCTTCTTTGTGTGTTGGAAATGCACATAGGAGGGGAAAAATCTGAAAAAAGCTAGAAGGTAAGAGGCATGGAAGAGAAAATGAGGAAAAAAAACCTGAAGGTAAATTGGGGGTGTGTATGTGCGCTATGGTGGAGAGGCTATTCTCTGAGAGGACAGGATTTTTAATGGTGCAGTACTGGAAATACTCAGGGAAAAATGGGTGGAGAAGCTGGAAGGGGTGCGTATGTAATTGTTTCTTCATGTCCTTTGCTTTTCACAGAAATCTAGAATATAAATAACAGGGACGCTTTTCAGTCAGCAGAGGTGTGGCTTTGGCTTTTTTGGTTGTGTGCTTGCTGTGAGAGTTGGCAGGGACTGGAGGAAGGGAGGTTGAAGATCACACCTGATAAAGTAACTAATTGTAAATGAATCAGTTTGGGTGAAACCAAAGTGGATAAGACTAACTTCTGTTCTCTGAAGCCTAAACAGCACAACTAAGTTTTGTCAGAGATTGATTTATGGTCTAAAACCAAATTCTAAATAATTTAGCTCATCTGGTGGGGTGACCTTCTTTATAACAGTCTAATCTCTTAATAACCTCTTAAACTCTCAAGTTGGTGACAGACACTGGGAGTGCAGTGGCGCTGGTAGGCTACTGGTGCCTAAATGGAACCAAAGCTTACTCTTTATCTCAGTGGAGAAAAAAGAAGGGATCTTGTACTTTTTGTGTCTGTTCAAACAAAAGGGCTTTCTTCATTGCTGTTTCATGCCATGGGAGATAATTTGTTGATCTAGTAAAATTTCTGAGACTATTGCAGGAAAATGATTGGGCTATTTTGTGTTTACATATACCTATTCTACTGTTGTGGCACTATTTGATGTGATTATTTAATAAAATATTTTTTCACCTCAATTCCCTCCTTGCCCAGATGGAATTCACGCTGGAATTGGAGGGGAGGCTACTTAAACTGTGTTGCAGAGGCACAAAAAGATGCTGGTTCTATGACAGTCTCCAAAAGGATTTGCCTTGTGGAACTTTTTCTGTAAGATGTCAACTCGTGGAGTAAAGCACTCTGCAGTAATTGAATAATCTGTGTTAGCATCTTAGCATTATGTGACTAGATATTGTTTTGTCATTATATTCATACAGTTATAAACAGAAGCGAGATCAATTTGCACTTTGTTGTGTGAATTAATTGTGCAGCCACCATCCCAGTGACTGAAATGAGTGTTACTTTTCAATAGCTGTAAAAGGCCATGGCAATGACATGACTGAGGTATATTGCAAGCAAATAGATAGTTTAAGAGCATATCTTCTGAAACTCTGCATTTAGCTTCTGTCCATTTGTGGCTCTGGAAATCTCAGAAGCACTCGCCTATAAACAATAAGCTTTCTTTCAGGTAGGAAGGTACTTGTCTGTGTTCCCTCAAGACATATGCACTGATAGCAGCTTGAAATTGAGACCACACACAAGCTGTTACTATAGTCAAACTAATATTTATGGTGTTGTTCATATTACTGTAGGCTCTGATCTTGTTAGTTGTTTAGTACAGCTGTGTTGGTCCTCAAATCTGTTTGATTTCAAACAACTCTAGCTTTTAAGCACTTGAAAATGGTATATTTCCTTTTTGGCAGCAGGTGAAGTAGGTGTTCTGAAATACAGCATGGTTGTAAATAGAAACAGGTTTACATAGTAATTACATCACGTTGCCTTTTGGGTCTTCAAGTGAACTTATTTTCAAGATATGAAAGACTTAAACACTTTTCATGTATATTAAACTCTTAAATGCACATAGGTACTGAAAAAGTGGGAAATATTTTCTGTTGTCCTGTCGTGGAGTCCCTTTTTAAGCTGTAGGGGGGGAGTGTTTCTCTGGGGACCGCAGCCCCGGTCCGTGTGCTCGGTGTGGGACAGAGCGGTGCCCGTGACTCAGCTCTGCCGGGCGGGCAGGCCGCGCTCCCCGGGCCGTGAATTGTCTGCCGCTGGCTGGCTTCAATGTTCACACCGAAATGTTGCGACCCTTAACTTGAAGGCTCCATCTGCTTCCTGCCCTCGTCCCCGATGAATAGGGCAGGAATTGGCAGCAGTGTGGTCAGCTATGTGACCTCATTTGTGTGGCGTCTGGGTGGAGCGCCCTGATCTTCGCTGGGCGAGCAGCTGAGAGAGCGAATTGCGGTAATTCCCTGGCTCAGCCTTCCAGCGGGTGAAACCTGGGCTTTTGCTGCAGGGCAAGGAGATGCCTTCACTCTGACACTTGTTACGTGCGGAGATGGATTTCTTTCGAAGCGTTCAGAAAAGCAGCAAATGGTTCGAGGGTTCTCTGCAGAAATCGGGCAATGTGCTGTTCCGTGCGGGGCAGGGTGGCAGTCAGCAGCTTTGTCCTTGTGTCTGCCCGAGTCAAAGCTGTCACACAAGTGTGCACTGGCAGCCCTCGCTAATAATTGACAGTCAACATAGCATTCCGGATCCTTTGTGCAGATGGAAGCAGAGTGCTTGTATCTGTCTTGCTGAATTTCGCTGCACTGTGGATTTTGTACTGTAGTTATGGCACAGCTCCTCTTTATTGAGATAGTGTTGCTCAGGGTTAACTGTCCTGGGTCTGATTAACTCCAAATTAAGGCCTGTGATATGATATGATATGCCAACTTGGAGTGCATAGGTCCTATCCCTGCCCATTCCCTCTGGTGCTGGTGACTGGTTCTGGCCCAGTGCTTTTGTGAGGTTGCCCCGAGCTGTTCCCCAACATCACGGCTTCAGGACTGCCTGGCCTGGATTGAGAGAAAGCATCCTGCTTGGCTTTATGAGCTGCTGATGTGCAGCCTTTAATACTGTTTCTCTTTCTCTCAGCTGTACTTTCTACCCTGATAAAATTGTACAGCTCAATCATTTTAAGCTTCAGATTATTTTAAAAGGTTCTTAGCTGGTTTAATACCTTGTAATGCAAAATATTTTTAAAGCAATTCGTAAAACATTCTGTGCAGACTGTTGAAATTAACTTCTGCTCCCAGCTCAGCTATAGTAAAATCAATATTTACTTGCCTTGTGTGACCAGAGTTGCCTTATATACAAGGAAAACATTTCCACTGCTGCTTTTAAGGTAGCAAAGAGATAGTAAAGCTGTTATGTTCTGAAAGCAGCATAATAGATCCCCTCTAAAGCTACTTTTTTTTTCCTCCTAAAGTCCTTATGCAGAGTCTTTTGCCAAATTTTTCAGGCACACCCCTTTCTAAAAGGTTAGTTGCCATTTCTTCACTTCTAATGAATAAAGCAAATAATTGCAATCTGTTTAGTTGCTGTAAATAATTGTGAACTTGGAATTGAATATTTGAAAGCTAATCTGTATTACTAAATAGCATCCAGTTTGTTTTTCTGATTTTCTATAATGTAGGTTTTGCATTGTATTTTTTTTACCAAACAATTTGCTACTAATTCTTGTTGTGGTTTTCCTTTCAGTGAATAAGTTGTAGGCTTTAGCTTACTGATGACAAGTTGAGATTGAAGGATAATATGCTGGGATTCTTAGCCTTGTGTACAAGAAAGCCATAAAACTCTGTCACCTGATGTCTTACCATCATTTCCATATCTGTTGCCATAAAATCTCATGCAAGCATTCCTTATCTTATCTGCAAGCAGTAACTGCAGTAGCTTGAGAAAAAGTTCCAAGTGTGGGTTACAGAGAGAACTTTCCTGTGGGAACATGCCTCAACCTTTTGCTTAGTAGTCTTGAATGCAGGTAGAGTCTCCCACAATGCTCAAGCTCATTTCTCATTAATAAAAGTGAGAGAAAAGGTAGTTGGTGAACTTGATTATCAAATGATGGTGTACTTTGCTGTATTAAGCAAGCAGGAAATGTTCTATACAGTTAAATGGAAGCAAGTATTTTATCCTTTCAGGTTTTGATCTGTGAACAGAACTGATTATAAAAAAATTGTTAGCAGAAAGACTTGCAGGTCCTAATATCTAGACAGAATTAAACCAATCACAGTATGCTTCTTGTGTTTTTAGTTTATTTTGATGCAGTTTCATTCCTGTCTCTAATATAGTTGTGGTATATTCTTGAAAATAATCAAACTGTCAGTTATTCCCACTGACACAGTGTCAGCCTTCTATTGGTAGTGCTTTTTTGGTTTAAGTAATTTATCGGCCTGTCACTAAGGGGGGGGAAGCTTATTTTAACTAAATGTTTTTTTAGGTTTGCATCTGAAAGAGAAACCAAGGTATTGCTGATAATGCAAGATGTTAACTTTCCAAGATATTTTGTTTTACAATGGATTAATATCAGAAAACAGTGCTATTTAACTCATTATTAGAATCCAATGATTTGCTTTATAGTGAGCAATACTATAAAAGACTTTATAGAGCATTCACCTTGCTTCTCTTTTTTGTTTTTTTTCAATGTATTTGGTGGCTTGTTTGGGGTTTTTGTGTGTCTTCTATTGTTTTTGTTAAAGTAATAAAAATAACTCTTAAGAGTTTGTCCTCAGGAGTTGAGCTGGAATTACTTTATAGCCAGGTAAACTAGCTTGCTATCCTATTAGATATTCTTCTCTGAGCTGAAGGGAAAGATTTTTCTTTATAAATTGCTCTAGTTGTGCCTTCTTGCAGTTAATATTGTCTTTCTCTGCATAACAAGTTTACTGTTCAGCCCTGTGGTGGGTTGACTTTGGTAGCTGCCAAATGCCCACCCAACTACGCCCTCGCTCTCCTCTCAATTGGACCGAGGGAGAAAAATAACATTGAAGGCTCATGGGTTGAAGTAGGGGTAGGGATATCACTTGCCAGTTTGAATTGTGGACAAAATAGACTTGATTGAGGGGAATTTTTTTTATCTTACTGACAATTAGTAGAGGATGGGGTGAAACAAGAAGGAAAAATGAAAACACTTTCTACCTCCCTGTCTCCATTCTTCTCAGACTCAATTTCACTCTTTAATTCCCAAATCCTTGCCACCCTCCCCCAAAGGGAATGAAGAAGCTGGCTTATTTAAATTACATCTTCGACTGCAATGTTTTTTGAGAGAAAAGATGGAATTTCTTAGACACGTGCAGTCAACTCTCAGCAAGAGTTTGAGCTTTAAAATCCTATGGTCCAAAAATTTACAAATGGTGGAAATGGACTCTTGGTTTGAAACAAACTTAAATATATCTGAAAATAATTCTAAGTTTGGTTTAGCAAGTATATTAATGCTTGTGGGAGCAGGGTTTGGATGACAGTGTGTCCTTGTGCCTTTCTTTATTGTGTGTGACTCTCAAACCTAGACAAATGAAGCCCATGTTTGAGGCATACGGACCTGCTTTGAGTGCTTGCAGCATCTTGAAATGGTCCTGGCCAGCTGCTAAGCACGTGCAGTGTTCTGCTGCTTGTGATGGCATCAGCTGAAGGAGCCTGCAGGAGCAGTGAGGCTGCCTCACAGCCAGCATCAGCAGGAGCAGGCCATGTTTGCTAGCCACTTTTGCTGAAGTCCTGGCATGGTGTTCCTCATTCCTGCATCTGCCCTGTCTCCAGTCCCCTCTGCATGCTTGGTAGCTGTCACCCTCCAGAGGGATAGAGGGTGAGTCAGAACTCAGTGACAACATGTATATTCTATCAGCCTTCTCCTGCTCAATATCCTTGAACATTATACACAGCAGAGTAATATCAGGTAAATAATTAGCTACTGTTTTGACAGTGTGAATGTGCTCTTTTCTGTAAGATGGGAGACTAGCCAAAAGAATTTACTCTAGCCATTAAATGTAACACCCCACAAAAAACAGCCCTAACAAATCCAAACATATCTAGGTATACAAATCATCAGTGGCTGAAGGAATTAGGAAAAATAAATGTTCTTCATGAGTTCTGTACTTTAGCATGCAGTCCTGCCAGGGCCACTACTCCTTGTTCAATTCAAAATTGGATGTGACACTATAAATAAATCACTAGCCATGTTATTTTTCATAATGTAATCTGGGGGAGCAGAGCAAAATTGATGCTAGAGTTGGTAGAAGTTCCTGTAAAATGGTTCAAACAGTAACAGGTCTTGGGGAAATGCTCTACTGGCTTAGCACTAGCTCTTGAAGACTTTTGAGACAAATAGATAAATTCTGATTCTCTTGTTTTATTGTTGACTGCTTTGCAGTGGAAGAGTGCTTTCTCATGTCTGATAAATCAAATAAGCTTTTTTCTTGTTTCTGTCTTTGCATATTCTTTCGCCTGTTGTGTTCTCATGCCAGTATAAGTGAATTACTGCACCTTTGAAAGAAACAAACCAAGAGTGTAGTTAAGAAAGTTAAAGTTCTAAACCAGTGTCTTATGTTGTCAAAGAAACTGATTTTTTGGGGAAATCTCCCTGATATAGGTAAGTGACATGGTGTGTGTTTTTTAACTTTGCACAGCTGTGATTTTGGTGCTGCTGTGGTGGTTTCTTGTGTAACCTTCAGCTCTTCTCCTTTTGTTATGCTTAAATACCTCTTTGAAGTTATTTGATATCTTCCATTTCTCAGGCTTGTTTTATTTTTATCGATTTCCTTATAACACTTCTGCATTTGTGTCCTAACTCTTCAGGTTTTGTCTTAACTGATACCTGCTTTCTGTCTACATCTTCCTCCTCCTCAAATTCTTTTCTGCTGTCCTGTCGTTTGGAGACTGACATGATCCAGATTAAGAACTTGTGTCATAGTTGATAAAATAAATACAAACATGCATGTTTCATCCTTGGGCGCTATTAGGCTTTTCTAATTCTTCCTTTTCTCCCAAGAATGAGTATCCTCATATACTGTTTTCTTGCATGGCCTCTTCTAATATGCTAAAATTAGAGAACAAAAGGTAGAAATTCAAGTTTTTCTTGACGATTTCCATGTTTTTTTTTCTATAATGTTCATGTCTAAGAGGTGCAGTATTACAACTGAGCAGCTGGAGTTGTGTGTCATCTTCTAATGCTCGTTTACTGAGCCCAAATTTCATTCTGCTTTTGAGGGATTAGAAGGTTGGTAGTCAGTATTAATTGCTTTTCCTTTTTGCATCCATGTAAAGACTTGAGGAATAACAGTGAAGTGTGGTCACATGAATAGAAAGAGTGGAACAATGTGACAAGACTAAAGTTTCTGAGCTTTTATTTGCTCAGTTTTTAGCAAGTTGTTGTTAATAATATATACTTATCTCTGCAGGACTGCAGACAAGTCTCTCCCTCATGTAGAAGGTTATAATTAAATGCACCAAAATTGAAATATGCATGAAAGGTTGCTAAGTCATCTCTTAATTATGCTAATTCTTTTGAGAGCAAAAATCTTCTTTTTCCCTAGCCTCTTTAGAAGTCCACTCTGACTCTTCCTTTGTACTTTTCCCCTTTCACTCAGTTTTCACTTGTCATTTACAAAATTTGAGCCTTCTGTTTCTGAATAAACTGAAGTCTGTAAATGGCATTTTGTGAAGCCAGTCATGCCAGTTCATGGTTGGACTGAAAAGATGCTGCAGGACAAAACATGTCTGTATTGCCTTTTAAGCACTCCCAGAGCTCTTAGCTGGACTTTGTAACTTTGAGGGGGATCACAGGCAGTATTTAGTGGAATCATTCTATGAAAAAAAGAAGACTGCATTTTCTGGCCACTTGAGTTACTCATCAATGTGAATTTTCATTTCTAAGCCTGCTGGACAGTGATGATGTCTCTTGTGCTGTTTGGGCAAGTAGCAGGTAGGTAGGGGATTGACATTTAGCATGCATTTGGTCTGTACAGCTGCAGGAATTCTTTCCTTTCTCCTTTTGTGGTAGGCTTCATGAGCACTTGGCTTTTGTGAGGGATCATTCTTCTGCTTGTGTGTCAGTGGTGGACAGCCTGAAATATGAAATCTGTATTGCAGCTTGTTCCACGATCTTCAGGCAGCAGTGTGCATGAGTTCATGTGCCCTTCTGTACATCCTTACTACTGTTTCCCACTTCCTTGCTTCTTTGCAGCTTAAAAAATTTTATTTCTTTTTTTGTGCTGCTGCTTTGCTATTGTTCTAGACAAGAAAATACTGTAAATTTAAGAGTTGCCTTGGTGTAGCAGTCCTGTGGAAAATTGGAAGTGGTAGTTGACACAGTGAACTTAGAGATCTTCAGGTATGAAGATCTAATCTGTATTAAGCGAATTAAGCTTCTTATGTCATTGTGTCAGGGATGAAAATGGTGTTTGGGGTGTTTCTTAAAAATAATAAGTGGTTTTGTGATTTAGTTTTTAGGACTCTTGTCGAAGGAACAAACAATTGTAGAAAAATCTTGTAATAACTTTAGTATTAAAGCTATTAAAAAATCTTGTAATAACTTTAGTATTAAAGCTATTAAAGGTTTTCAACTGTATTTATATTACAGTGGTTTAAGATGGTATGTTAAAGTGGGACAACTTAAAAGTTGTAGCAAATTTCATCAATCACATTACTTTTGGTTTTACCTTGTGTGATGAAGGTGAAACTGTGAGAAATACTGAAGTTATTTGCAATAGTTAGTAATGCAGAGTATTGAAGGTAAACTTTTTTGCTTTTTAATTTGTAGAAATGAATTTTAAAAATTGAGTTAAAAGTACTCTCTAGATGCGTTCCCCACTTTTTCCCCATATCAAGTTTATAGTACGCAAAGCTCAAAATTCAAAGGCAAGTCATATGACGACAACAGCATCTTTAGGAGGTGACCTTGTGATTTTGTTCTGTTTATTTGACCCTGTCCATACCACCTGTTCTTTCTGTGAAAGGTTGTGTTTTGGTTTCAGAAATAAGAATCTGTCTTTTATTACCTTCATTGAGGTGTTACATTTATCTGCATAACTTGAAGAGTGTGGAGTATATTGCTGAGGTTTTTTTTGACACTGAGCTTTACAGTTTGTGGTAAATTAAATGCATCATTTTATTGAGACTTTGAAATTCTTGTAAATGTGCATGGAGCCAATTTGTTGTAGTAGCTTTCTCACTCGGAAGTGCAAAAAGTAGAAAACTGGCTTCTCTGAATCCCTTTGGGGAACCACATGAGTTTTTCTTTTCTTTCATAGAGAGCTAGTCTCTTTGCATACTTCGAGGAATACATCTGTTCCTTACCCCATCTCTTTTCTCTCCTTCATTTGACCCTTTACTCTGAGCAATAGCAAATCAATATAGACCCTTCACAAGTTGCTCAAATGTGTTGGAGCAGTTGGGCTTTGCTTCACCAGAGCTGTCTGGTACTTGGGAGTGTTTGCATGGGTAGGTCTGACAGAGCTAATGTGTGCCTGGCTCTTTGGAGAGCTGGGCATGTGCAGAGAAGGTGCTGAGGGGTAACTTCAGACTGGGATGTTGTACTGAACCCCAGTTTTAAGCACAGCTTTTGTTCTTGCTATGATTATAGCATGCATTTTGGGAGATTACTTGTTCAGTATAAGTGTTTGTAGCTAGAAAAATTATTTGACACTACTTGAAAATAGCTTTTCTTCTGGGATGGGGTGAGGGTATCAAAGCCTTAGAAGAATTTCCTCCTTGCCTTATGTGACCCAGCAATGGTGATCTTATCCTGGCTTTTTCTAGGATGTGGGTTAAGGACTGATCTTAATCTACTATGACACTGGAAAGTTATAAGTATTTTTATTGATTAAAAGTGTCCTGAGTTGTTTCAAGATAAACCACTGAATTGAGGAAAAGATTATTTTGCATTGCATCAAATGCTTTTGTCTGCTGCAGAGGCTGTACTTGGTATTTTGGTTTGCTGTATAGCTTACCTTTCTTGCTGGCAGAGTTGATCTCCCATGCAGTTGTCATCATTTCCTCATCATTGTATGTAAGGGTGTCCACAGGTAGATACCGTGAGCTAATACTTCTTCCATAAGCACATCTTTAATGGTAAGTCCTCTAAAATACCTTGTTTTCACATTCTGGTTTGCAGTTCAGGGATCTCTTCAGCCATAAATTATGTCCATCTTTTTGTGGACTCTTAATTCCATAAACTTGTCTTGCCTTTTTTAGCCAGTTTATACTAGTGCCCTCATTTTTCTTGTTTCACTGGTGGTTATCATCATTTTGGTCCTCAGGCTAGCAACATTGAGGCTGCAAGCTCTGTCCTTGCTGACGCATAGACACCACCTGTCTGCTTCAGGGACATTGACCTTTGGCAGAGGGCAAAAATAAATGAATCCTGAGCCTGCTTTTTGCCTGACTTTAGCACTGGGAAGGCATGCAAAAGAACCCTCTCTGAAAAAGCACCCAGGACAGGATTATACCTGTGAGTGTGGCTGATCTACTGGAATAGTTGACAGAGGCAGCAGTACTAATATGACATGTAATTATCTGGTTTCATTAGGTGATTTTTTTTGTTGTTTAGCCAGTTTTTACAAAGGTAAAGGTGATGTGTCAATTTCAAATTGTACACAAAACCACTTGAGATGTTAGAGTGACAGAAATCGAACTCTACATTTGCACAGGCTCTACCACAGTTCTCTTCAAAGCTTGTCTTAAATAATAAAAACATGGGGAATGGGATGTGTACATCTAATCCTTTGCCTAAACAAGGGGCAGCTGAAAGCCTATGGCTCAGGTCCTACCAAAGGCTTGGTAGGATTTGAGCTTTGCTTGGTCTCCTTTTGACTGCTCTTGCTGTATTTTTATTGAATTGTACAACAGTTTGGGTTGGAAGGGGTCTTAAAGACCTTCTAGTTCCAAACTCCCTGTCATGGGCAGGGACATCTTCCACTAGATGAGGTTGCTCAAAGCCCTGTCTAATCTGGCTTGGAGCATTTTCAGGGATGGGACATCCACAGCTGCTCTGGGCAACATGTTCCAGTGCCTCACCACCCTTATAGCAAAGAATTGCTTCCTTACATGCAATCTACATATATTCTTTCCCTTTCAAACATTTACTCCTTGCCCTATCAATGTACTTCCTGATAGTCTCCCTCCCCATTTTTCTTGTAGCTCCCCTTTAAGTGCTGGAAGGCTGCTCTTCTCCCACTGAACAGCCCTGGCACTCTCAGCCTGGCTTAATGGGAGAGATGTTCCTGCCCTCAGATCATCTTTGAGGCCTCCTCTGGATCTGCTCCAGCAGGTCCTTGTCCTCCCTGTGCTGGGGGCCCCAGAGCTGGAAGCAGTACTCCAGGTGGAGTCTTATGAGAGCAGACTATCTTCTCCAATTTTTCTCACACTATTGAGAGTGGTATATCCTTAAGGGTCTTTCTATATTGCAGTTGGAAATACTCTGTGGTCTCACACTGGTCGTCAGTGCTTGCTGGATTGCATAAATACCTGGTTTAATGTGTTCCAGATATTTGTCCTGCAATTGCCAAGCAGAATTTATGTACTTTCAGAGCACTTAATCAGGAGGGGGTTAGCTTTGGGGACTAATTAATGACTAAGCCAGGGAAGGAAATGAGAGTTTAATTAGGATATAGGATTAGCTGTGCCTCAACTTACTGCTGTTCTGATCAAATGACAAAAGAAAATCTTTTATGTTTGCCAGAAGCCATAAGAAGGGACCATTTATATTACTTTACTCCAATTTCTCTTTTATTTTTTCTCCATTAAGATGTCTCACTAAAAACACCAAGTGGCTAAGACACCTTTATGACTCTTACCTCTAGAGGAAGAACTGTAATTTTGTCATGAGCAAAATTCTCAAAGGCTTGCTTAGCATTTTGGTTCTGCACAAAGGTGTAAAACCTTCCCTAGTGGTGCAATATTCCTTGGCCAGCAAAGAAATGTAACTGGGAAAGGAAATAAATTATCTCAAGAACTGGACTTGCCCTTCACCTAATCTTCCTCACTAAGGCTGGATGGCACTATTAGGCATTTAGCATTCTTTGTGTTGGTCATGTGAAGCTAGAAGCAGTTGAACTCATGGTCGCCATTTATGTAGTGAACTTTCTGGATTATTTTAGGGATAGAAATGAGAGTATTTGGTTTAGCTTGCACTAACAAATTTTTTGGATTTAAATTCTGTGGTTGTCCTGTTTGTTTTTGCCTGCTTCTCCTTCATCTTTAAAGCACTACTACACTGTGACTTTTAGGGGCTTCCTTTAAATCTTCTGTTTCAGGTTTCATCTTGGTAAAAACAAAGGTTAATAGGCTAAGGTAAATAATTTATAGGCATCAGTGAATGATCCTTGACAAAATAATGGAATAGCCAAAGAAGCTTGGCCTGTCTAGAAACAAAATAAACAATTTCTGGTTTTTTAAACTTCCTTTGTCTATTTGATTTCTGTGAAGACTGAGCTTAACTTAGTTGTCAAGATTGGTATTCAGCAGTTTCCCCCAGTTCTATCTTCCAACTGTTGCCTGCCCAGGAATTTGTAAGGGTAGCATCACTTGGTATGAGTCTTAGTTGTGAAGAATAGAAATGTGCTAGTCAATTGTTATAAGCTGGACAGAAGTGTGTAGAAGCTTTGTTATGTAGTTTAAATTATTTAGCTTTTTACTAAACCATATTGCTAAGTGCTATGCTCATGTGCCCTTTGTATGCTTCTAGGGATGGTGATTCCAGCACCTCCCTGGGCAGCATGTTCTAATGCTTGACCACCCTTCCAGTGAAGAAGTTTTTCCTAATGTCTAACCTAAACCTCCCCTGGTGCAACTGGAGGCCATTGCTTCTTGCCCTGTCACTTGTTACCTGGGAGAAGAGACTGAACCCTACCTGCCTACACCCTTCTTTCAGGCAGTAATAGAGAGTGATAAATCTCCCCTGACCCTCCTTTTCTCCAGGCTAAACACCTCCAGCTCCCTCAGCTGCTCCTTAATAAGACTTGAGCTCTAAACACTTCACTGTTGCCATTCTCTGGACTCAGTCCTGCATCTCAATGTTCTTCTGGTAGTGTTGGGCCAAAAATTGGATACAGGATTTGAGGTGTGGTGTCATCAGTGCCAAGTACTGGGAGATGATCACTGCCCTGGACCTGCTGGCCACACTTTCTGACAGGCCAGGGTGCCATTACCTTCTTGGCTACCTGGGCATGCTGCTGGCAAGTTTGTGAAAAAGGAACTTGCTTCCTTTCTCTGTAATTCCTTTAGACATGAACCTGCTGCATGTACTTGGATGTGCTCTCATTTACCCAGTGCTGCTGATCCCACACCTGGAGTACTTGGTCCAGTTCTGGGCTCCCCAGGACAGGAGAGAGGAGAATATACTGGAGTGAGGGCCACGATGATGATGATGAAGGGACTAGAGCATTTCTCCTGTGGAGAAAGACAGAGAGAAGGTTTCTATTCCGCCAGAAGAAAAGGATCAGAATCCAAGGGATGCTACTGAAATTTATAAATATCTGAAAGGATTGTGCAAAGAAGGTTGTTATGCTCCTCTGACTCTGTTGAAAGGACAAGAGGGAAGGGGTGCAAACTGAAACCCAGGAAACTCCATTTTTGTTGAAACCCTGTCTTGGGTTTTCAGAGAGGTTGCAAAGTCTCTGTCACTGCAGATGTTAAAAATCTGACTGGACATGGCCTGGGGCAACCTGCTTTCACTGGGGAGTTGGATTAGACAAATGATCTCCAAAGATGCCTCCTGGCCTCTACCATACTGTACTTCCTACAAAAACACTTCACTCAAAATTTTACTAAGCTTTCCAGGAACAATGCAAAGAGCAGTGGGATTCATAGAGGTGAAAGCTTGTTTAATCCATGAGACATCCACATGAAATTGCCAGAAAACTTACATTGATATTACAGTGATTATAAGAAAATTGCCCTGGGTGTGTAAACTATACATGCTCATTGTTTTTGGTGTAGAAATCTTGTTCCAAGTGATAGTGTGTTAGGGCTTTGTAAGGATGCTTCTGTACCTTTTTTCTTAATTTCTGAGTTAATTATAATTGGAAAGTTTATTTTTTTTATTGCCTTCCATAGATGAAATACAACTGCGAAAACAAGTGTTATTTTTTTTCCTCAGGACACATATGCTATTTCTTTGTCTTAAGGCTGGATTTCTAAATACTGTCAGAGGTTTGAAGCAGTCAAACTGAGAAAGTTAACACCTTGCCTTTACATAACTCAACTGCTCAAGGTGTTATGTTATGATTGTCTTCTACACTGGACTGAATGATTTAAACTCCATGGGGTTATAAATTCCATTTATTTTTAAATAACTGTCTGTAGTCTGCACACTGGTGTCACTGAAATGGGTCCTACATGGTTGGTATCCAGAGATGCTTGATTAATTTCCTTTCAGAAACATCTGAATAGCCCTTGTGTAAATTTGAAAATGTTAACAGGATACAATTTTTTTGAAATCTGTTGGTTAAATTGATTTTCAGAAGGAAAGTGGGATACTCTTATTAGACTTGTCTTCCTGTCTTTTTTTTTCCCTGCACAACTAGTTCAACTTGTTGTAACTAGTGGAAGTTTAATCCAGTTTAATCCAGCTAGAGGTTGTGTGGACATACCAGTCAAATATGCCAGTCAGCATGTGCATGTGAAGGACAACCTGGGGCATACCCAGCTACCTGTAGCCTGTGCCTGTGTGCTGGGATGGGGTGGAAGATGCAGTGAGAGGCCAGAGAAGATGTGGGCAGCAGCTGGCACTAATGGGGCATCTACTGATATGTGAGAGGCCAAGCATTCTTAGTCTTCAGTTTAGGAAATTGGAGCATGTAGTTATATGTGGGAGCCAGGTATTACTATTTAAATCTCAGGAATTGGCTTCTATTTGTGATTAGCTGTTGGCCTAGAGAGTTTTAGAGAGAAATGATGATAGAATCTAGGAATTTGGGTAAAAGGGAGGCAACTTTGAGGGGTGGATCAGGAAGGGCTTTACTATTTGGAGCAAAAAGACTGGGAGTGAGGAAAGTTTAGGATTGCAGCCTTTGGGTTGTTGGAAAAGAAAAATAGGAAAACTTCTGACTGAAAGAGTTGGGATAGAAGAGACACTGGAATACGAGTGGGCAGAAAAATTTAGTGTTGTGAATAACTTTTCAGGCTACTGTCTTTACCTGCCTGTGACAGAGAACAAAATAGCATTTTCTTTTGTACTGTGAGCATTGTTTCCTGAAGATGTTCAAACAAGGTTGTTTGTGATGTCTGCCTGATTTGAAACTCTGCCATAACTAGAAGAGAGCTACTTGAATATATACAGTTTATGGCTTGGCTTCCTTCTCTGTCTGAGCAATCTTGTTTACTTGTGCCTGTGCAGGGTCTCTGATATCTGTTGTCTCTGCTTCCTTTCTGGTATGCAGAGGGGCTTTTTTGTGGGGATGGCTCTTCTGTTATGCAGAAGATTAAGCTGGTTGAGCACAGCGATCCCTCTGACCTTATATCCTGTGAATCACCTCCACAAGTGTAAGTGAGCCTAATAACAGTTCTAATTTGGGCAGAGAAAAAAGAGCAGATGGCTAACACCAACTTGTGGATTCCATTTTCTTTGTAACCACTTAGAAATTTAAAGACCTAATCTGTGCTCAAAACAAAACCAGCTGTAGTAAATCTAGCTTGTGATTTTATTTGTATTCATAAATTTACCTTGTCCTTTTTTCTTTAAGTGCTTTCCTGTTTGTTGCTTAGAAACGTCTTCTTTGGCAGGAATTACCTGCCTTTCTTTTTTCTTTCCATGTGCTGGGCAGTTTGTGAAATATGTGCTCAAATGTACTTGTATTATATGTGAAAGCTTCCCAGGGCTGTCTTGCAGTGGGAGCTGAAGCTGCTTGGTTTGACCTGCTGTTGGGGACCCATTGCAAGCTGTTGGAGTGACATATGGGGTTTCTGGCTCTGGTGACCCTCTGGAGCAGCCCTGAGTACTGCCTGCAGTTGTGGAGCAGCCTCGGGACACTGCTCACAGCGCTTGGGTTTGCACTGTCATCCCATGAAAGCAGCAGGGTCACTGGCTGAGCAGCGTGGGCTGTCAGGCTCTGTACTTAGCATTATTTCTGTCTCCTGAGAGCTTGGTTATCTATACCTCCCTTTTAATCATCATTCCAATGTGCTGAGACCACAGCGTGGCGTGTTAGGTTGCTTTTGTTGGGAGGTATGGAAACAGCTATTTTAATGTTCCTTCAGCTGTGAGGATGCCTTTCTCTAGGTTATCAGTTGCTGGGGGATTTTTTGTTGTGAAGTAAACACAATTTAGCTTACAATTACAGTACACTTTGGTGAGGACCAGAGGGTGGTCCTCATTACTTGTCTATGGTGTCGTGTTTTTAGTGGTGTCTGCTGTTGGGAAACAGCAGGTAGTGAGAGGTACATGACTTTTCTTTTTGCATAATTTTTTTTATGCTAATGCTTATATTCTATAGTTGTTACTTTATTTTTTTTTTAATGTTAGATACACTATTAATATTACTCTAGTTTTGCCCAGCTGCTGAAGTTTGGAGAGAGAAGGAAAAGGAACGAAGGAAAGCTTTGTGCATACCACTGATTGCAGAAATTAAAATTGCAGCACAAAGGTGAAAGTTTACAAGCAAATTATGTGTTGCTGGAGCTATTTTTTTCTACCCTGGTGTTGCAAGAGAAGAGAGAATGTGCAGTACAATCTCAACTTTTGCTTTTCTTTCCTTTAAAAAAAGGAAACATTTTACCTTCCCCCTTTCCCCCCAATCCTTAAAAAAGGCCCAACCCAAAATCTGCTGATAAAGATTATTCTGTGTTGATAAAGTCAGGAGCCAGTACTCACAATGAGCTCAGGGGTCTATCTGTGAGCTTGGTGGTCACAAACTGGTGCTTCCTGGCTTTTTGCTTCTTGCTAACAGGGATAAAAACTGTGCTGGTTTCTGTGGTCAAATTTTACATGCTTATTTTGTGTCTTTTGCTATATTAATTCGTCTGAATTTGACAAAAAGATAGTTGTTTTCAAAAGGCTTTTTCTGTCCAGGAATACAAACCTTATCCCTCTTTTTGTTACTGTTGTCAGGGTTTCATAGGTGTGCAAGTCTTGGGAGGGGCGGTATCTACGATAGATACTCCCGATTGCCTAACGGCTTAGGCAAAGGGATGTTTCTAACTTCGTTACATTCCAAGTGTCTTAATTGAAACGCACAGGCAAATTCTAAATTCCTTTGCTGAAAACCTAAATAACGAGGTGGTGAAGGCAAATTTAAGTCTTCAAATGTGAGATGACCCTTAGTAATGTGTGCCGGAGTGGTTGGGCAATTTCTGTACTTTATTTGCCAATCAAGTCTATGCTTCTCCGGGGCGTTTTCATTTTAGTGCTGTTCTGCCAGCTGTTTTGGGTGTGATAACTTCTGTCTTTGAAAAGCTAAATAATGCAGTTCTGTCATGCAAGCATGTAATGTGTTTTGGGGAAATAAGAAAGCTCTTTCAGCATGAAACAGAGGTTGAGTAGAGGACAAACCACAATCCAGTGATGCTTTTGTTTTTACCTCTATTTTTAGATAATTTTTGCTTTCCTTTCTGCTCTCCAACATGATATTCACAAGGTAATAGATTGGAGTTGAGCTGTGTTTTCAAGGTGCCCCAAACAAAGTGAAAGCACAATGTTGTGGGTGGAGGAGGTGTGTGAGGCTACAGAAGCGGCTGCTGGGGGCGACTGAGTGCCAGGACACAGCCTGGGCATCTGATCCCACAGGAACCGGCTGTTCCGAGTGCACTCCAGTTGGGTGGACATACATCATCCTGTGTAACAGGGGCAGGCATCTGGGATAGGAAGCTTTTCTCTCTTTTGTCATCACAAGAGTTTAATTTTGTGTGTGTGTGTGTTTAGGTTTGTTTTTATTTCCTCTTAAAGGAACAAACTGTTCTGACATTGTCCATTACTAGTCCATTAAGTGGCTGGAGGGCAGGCAGAGAGAGGAAACAGTCAGTAGGTAATGAAGCAGAATTTGGCCCTGAGTCAGTCCTTGGCTTATATTGTCAGGCTGCAGCAGTGTGAAAGGAAACAAATGTTTTAACAACTTGGTGAATTTGTTTCTTGCTGGGCTGTAACTTGCTGACATTTTTAATGTCTTGTGTGAGAAGTTGACTGGCTGGATTACTGTGTGCTTTGCTGAATGGTGATATTGTTTTTTTACTGAATGTGGCTAATTTGTTATCCAAATCATAATGTCAGCCTCCCGGGGTTAGCCTTACAAATTTGTAGGAATCTATAGAAAATTACTTTGAAGGATAAAATAACTTGTCAATGTTGCTATCCAAGCACCAGCATTTCAATTTCTTTCTTTTTTTTTTTTTCAGGAGTTTATAGGAGAAAGCTTGACAAAACTGTAACATCCACTTCCAAAGATCCTAGTTACAGAGGCTTTTATAAAGCAAGCATAAGCATAGAGTCTGACTGGCAAAGGTTGTCTGTGGATTTTATAACTGACCAGGATGTTTTAGGAAGATGGGATTTGTGGGGGTTCTTATTCCTTGCTTAAGAAATAGAAAGGAATAAGGATGCACTGCTCCTTAGGGGATACTAGGGGTACATGCATTCATATTCTTTCATTCACCAAATCTTTTATCAAGACTAAGTAGTTCATAATTATCAAAGACGTGGGTTTTTGTTGTCATCTTATTGCAAAGCTCCCATACCTTCTTGGTGATTTCTCTTGGGCATCTCCTCACAGCACTGACGACTCCTTTTTCACAGTACAGCCAACAAACTCCAACTCTCTCCTCACCCAGCTAACCCACTCATTTGTAGCACACATCTCCTTATTTGACACAGCTGTGGCCTGTTAAGGGCAGGCCTGTTCCTAATATCTGGTGATTAGTACAGCTGCAACTCCTCAGGGGTGAGACCACCTTCTGCACTATCTTTATTTTCTTACATTCTGTCCTCCCACAAGTTTTGGTGGATGTTTTTCCTTCCCCTTCCTAGAAAACCCTCTGTTTTGAAAAGGGGGAAAAGGGGCTGGATTTTTAGTAAGTGCCATGTGTGCTGCTACAGCACACCTAGCAGGAGCACTGCCGCAGACTGGACTGTGGTGGTGGGAGTGGCTGTAGGAGCAAGGCTGCTGAGGTAGTCCTGGCAGGCTGGAGCTAGGGAATGCTGAGCAGAGCTGTCACCTCCTGCCATGTGTGTGCTTGGGAAGGGGCTGAACCCTCCAAGAGTGGGGTTTGTAGGGCTCCTACTGCACAGGATTTATAAATGCAGGACCCTTTTCAAAACTGTTGCTCTCCTTTAACACAGTCATACAACTGTTTTTGGCCCCTCTGTTCTTTGTCTTTATCATGCTAAGGGGCAATACTGTTAAAACAATGTGATACCTTGAACTGTGGTGTTACTCTTCATTCTCACAGATGCTTAAGGAAGGAAAAAGGCAGATGGAGCCTTGGGAAACCATCATGGTACATAGGGGTGTAATTGGGGGTGTTGGCACAAAAGGGGCAGACTGGTTAAGGAATGATATTTAGAAAGAAAAATATGTTTAAATCTCACTATGTTCAATACAAACAGTATTTGCAGTTAAAGCTAATGGAAAACATTGCTCCAACAATGGCGGTTGGACCAATCTAGTCCATTCCTGTGTCTTAAAAGGAAAAAAAGAAAACAGACATGTAGGGGAAAAAAGGATTAAATATATTATTTTTAAATTTTTTTTTGAGTTTCATCTTGTCTGCCAGGCTCCTGTGAGATGGATCTAGCAGGATCTAGCAGGAAGTTACTTGGTTCTGTCTTTGATGGAAAGGAGCTGTATGCCACTTAGGGGAAAAGACAGGGTTAACAAAGTGTCTTAGGTAATTATACTCCCCTGAAACAACACCTTGAGTTTCAATATTCTGAGTATGGTGTGCTATAGCTATCTTGATGCTTGCTCAGAAAAATCTTTTCAGTTATTGTGCTGTCTTTGATGTTTGGTTGAGCTGGAGGTGTGAATCAAGAGTAGGGTCTGTTGGGTCAGCTTTAGCTGCCAAAGAGGAGAGGCATGGAAGGGTGAAACAATGGCTCCTGGCTGATATGCACCTTTGTGTCCTAAACAGGTTTTTCAGCTGTAGCCTAAAAGAAGCCCAGAACTAAGGTTTTAATTTTGATGGATATGAACAGTTTCATACAGTTTTAAGTTTTTCAACTGTCATGACACTTCATTTCTTATTGATGTGACTTCTTGTATTTGGACTGAGCTGTAGCCACTATTCTTTACTGTTAGGTAAAACACACATGGTTTTTGGTTTCTCTCTGTGTGTAACAGCTTTTTGGCTAGATATCTTAGATGTGAATACATGGATAGTGTCAGCTTCTGTGTTAGGCCAGAAATTAGAAATGTTGAGGTTATCTATATAAATCTTCTGGTTGTATTCTGTCGTTTTTAAATTTATTTCTTTAATATCTGGATTTTATAGATGAAATTGTACAACAGTCTCAATTACTGCTGCGAGTATATGATCTTGTAAGTGGTGCTTTTTAATCATAATCTAATATTGCTTCAGACTGCATAAATTTTCATGATTACGTGAAGCAGAAAATTTGAGTTGCAATCAGGCTTTTTCTATGGCTTCATTCCAAGTGCAGGGACAGTAGTCTGAAAACCATCGTGGTTTGCTGCTTTGTGGAATGGATTCTGGAGAAATTGATGCCAGCTGCCACCAAGAGGTTCTGCTGGAGAACGTTCCAGACAGCAGTGTGTTGTGGTTGCCTGAAGGGTATCTCAAGGTTGGTCTGCCAAGAAGCTGGTGGAGTCTTGAAAGGCTCTTGGAGACTCCTGATCCAGGCTGCAGCTGTCCAATGGTTTTCCTGGTGTAAGGGACTGACTGCCCTGGCTGTGGTTTGTGCAGGGCTTTGGAGGTTGAAGCCTTTGACAAGCTGCATGTGTGTATTTTCTTGTCTGTGGCAAGCAGACCTGTAAATCCATACTGGGTGAACCTCCCTAGCCTAGTCTGGTTGTCAGCAGTTATTTCACTGTCATTTAAGTACAGGTGATGAAGCGCAGGCTCACCTTTAGCAGTGCTCAGTGCAATTTACCCAAGATGTGTCCTGTGAAACAGGCAGGAGTGTCTGTCCTGTGCTGTAAGTGACTCACCTTGGTTTAGTGGGATGGGCTCTGTAAAATTGCAGGTGACTCCTAAATGGCTTCCTTAGGCATCCTGGGAAGCTTCCTTCTCTCTGCCCAGCTGGAGGCCACTGCTCCTCCCTCTGCTCTGACCTACAGGCACTTGCCTGCCCTTCTTCCTTTTCCTGCTGGCTCCTTATGGCTGTCTCTCAGACCCCTGGGTGGTGGTACTTTGGTGTCACACCAGCAGGGCATTTGAAGGGAAGGGCTGCTGAGCCCTTCCCACAGCTTAGCTGAACTTGTCTGTGACTGATCACTAACACACTTCTGAACCCAGGTGCAAAAGTAGGCTGAGGGTGGGTAAGGCTGCCAGTGCTTCAAGGGTTGTCCCAGCAGCTTTGCTACCACAGAGGCTATTATCTGCATCAGAAGCTTGAGTAAGGCCCTCAGCACCTTTTGGAGTAATGCATTCAGGCAAAAAGGTGTTGACAAAGTCTGTTAATTAAAAGCCCATGGTTTCGTAGGTTGTTTATCACCAGATGGGAGGCTTGTGAATTTTATGCATCAGGAACCCGCTTGGGAGGTGCTGTGAGGCTGTTTCTAATGCAAAGGAGCTGCTGTGGTTACTAGCAAAGGCAAAGCATTTGTGTGCTCTGCAAGTACTCAAGTGTTGTGGATGTTGTTCAGCTTTATTGACAGATAAGGCAAAAAGTTCTCCCAAGTCTCAGGACAGTGTTTAATGTGACCTGTATTGAACAATCTAGGATTAAGAAGAATGCAACTTTACTCATTGTTTTCTTATTTTCTTTCTCCAGATGAACACAATGATGTACAGAAAAAAACCTTTACAAAATGGATAAATGCTCGCTTTTCCAAGGTAATGTTGGTTTGGATGTACTACTTAATTTTGTTTGGTTCACTGTTTAGAATAATTTTCGTTAAATGTACATTACTTTTACTCTTGTTGAATACTCCTAGTAAAATGTCAGTGTGTAGTAAAAGCAGATAAAACAGTCTAGTGTTTGTTCCCTCCATTTCCTCCTGCACATCAGTATCAAATGTTTATTGGATACTATATTTTAAGAAAAAATGGAAGATTCTATTTGTTAATATATCAAATAGTTATTTGCATGAGCATGACTGTTTGGTTTTGTTTAGTTTTGGTTTAGTTTATGTGCAATTTTCAGAGTGCATTGCAGCAGATTTTTGAACCTTCATCACTGTGTTGACTCTGTTGCTGAGTCAGCTTTACTCACTCTGCAAACCTCTAGTTGAAGCCACCTGGTGTTGCTACTTGAGCCTTGACTGAAATTTTATATAATTACTTGCTCATTTTGAATTTTCCTCAGCTCTCATGCTGTACAGTTCTCATTTTAATTCTCTTTACTGACTGGAAACTTATTGAGGATTTTTCATGGTTTGGGATGATAAAGGAAGTGACGTTTGCTTTGGAATGCTATTTAAAGCCTGCTTTTTACACTGTTCTGCTGATAGGGAAAAATGACACTTTGCCCAGGAATATAAGTGTCTGTGGAAAGTTTTCCTGCTTCATAGTTTGAATGTGTGAAAGAACCTGGAATATTATCAGGGAAAACTCATGTTTTTTTCTGCCTAGCGTGGTGCTGCAGATGGGGCAACTACTCTTTTGCAGGCTCTTATTGAAAAGTGGCATGTGTGTGAAATCCTGAAAGCAGATATAAATATTATGGAAGGGGGTGTGTGTTTTGGTGTTTTTTTTTTTTTTTTTTTTTTAAATCTGCAACAGTGCTTTAGTAATGAGTGACTGCTTCTGGAGTGCTGCCCTTCTGAAGTTCTTGATCAGTAATGTAAGGAATTTTTACCTTCCTTTCCTTCCTGTGCAACAGGACACTGAGCAATGCAAGGCTTGTGGCCTTCGTTGAATCATTTTGGCTTGGGTTTGTTTTGGTTGAAAGCTGATATCCTGCACTCTTCATCCAATGCATTCTTGGCTAGTTTGCTCTTTAGAGGAGGAATGTGTGTGGGTAACTGGTTGCTCTAAGCTCAGCTTTGGACTGCTGCTCAGAGGAGTGGTGGTTCTGCAGAAGGAGCAGTAGGCAGAGCAGGATCATGTAAGGAAGGAAAATGTGGTGAGAAAGAAATGACTGCTTGTAGTCATGTAGCTGGCATAGAGATGGCATGGACATGGAAATGACAGTGATACTGAGAATGAATGACAGTCATACTGAGACTGTGCCAGGTGACTCATCTGTGAGTGCTGCAGGCATTGTATTGAAGAAGGTAGAATTATTTTCAGTAATTCTGCTTCTAGTCACATGGATGTATCTTGTACAGCATCTTTCCTTCTATGCTGTGTAACCAGACAGATCTTGCTAAGCTCCTGGATTTCCCAGGTGCAGGGTATGGTCAGATACTCACATGGTTTTAAGTAACTGTAGCTTTGTGACTCTGTAACTTCATGGCCCATTAAACACCTGAAGCTATGAAAGCCTTGCTAATGATTAAAGAGACTCCTATAAGAGGACATGCTCCCAACTGCTGCATGTCCAATTCAAACTTAAGCATGGCTATTTTGGCATGACAAGACACAGATTTATTAAGACTGGCATGTTCAAATTGCAAGGAAAATGATGGTGTTAAATAGAAATCACTTCATGTAAGGAAGTCTACTTTCAACTGTACCTTAAAAATAGAAAGAGGCTGATTTCAGTCCTGTTGTGTCAAAGTTTTTTTTTATGTACCAAGTCATTTGGATTGTTTTAAAATTCCTTTTCTGTCAACTAGATTGATTTAGCTGCTTAGTAGGTTAGAGGGATTTTAGAGGTTAGTTAAATGTAATCAGACTTATATTGCAGAAAACAAAATGGTAACTTAGGTATTTTGTATGGAATTGCAAATTTCATTCCAAAAATTTTACTTGTCCATCCATGTTAATTACATTGTACTTGCTCTTCATTTAAGCAAATAAAAAGTAATTGGTTGAGCTTTTGTAGCTTAGCATACAAAAATTGTGAAATTGCATAATGCTGAGTTTGATTTAGGTCAATTCAATAAGGTTTTACAAAGGATCTAGAGAGAGAGCAGTGTCTTTCCCCTCTCATCAGAGAACAGGTAGGTGAGTAAAACACTTCAAGTATCTCAAGTGTGCTGTGAGGTGCTTGCTTCAGTACCCTGATGGGTGAGATAAGAGTTCTTGGTGTAGTTCCAGTACAGTAACCTGGTTTTGTGCTCTTGGTTTAAACTGTGCTAGAACAGTGCCTTTTATTTGTGTGTGTTGTTTGAAAATCAAGGCATAAACATTTAAAGTGGATTGTTTTAAGGTCAATAAATATACTCAGCCAAGACTCACTGCTCTCTTAGACATACCTTAGGAGAGATGTACACACTACAGCTCACAAGCCTATGATGGCTGTGTAGTAAGGATATTTTGTTAAGATTAGAGGGAATAAAAATTGTTAGAGAAATAGTCTGATACCAAGCTTTAACCAATGGGGAAGTTTATGTTTAAATAAATACTGAGGCAGAGCATTTCAGCATGTGGTTATAAAGCCATGTGATGTTTTTACTTACTGTATTTTTTCTATTGTTCTGTCCAGTCTAATTTCAAGAGTCTGATTTAGCTGTTTTCCTGAGTGTAGCCTTACCAATTAAAGCATCTAGTTGTATGGATAGCTGATATATGTTCTTTATACAATATAGGATTGTTTCCTATCCTTTTATCCCTTTCTATATTAATCTTCATTAAAACTTTCCAGTAGGTTATTTTCAGAACATCTATTTTCTGCATACAATGCAGAAGTGCTATCTTGTCATAGTGGTTTTTAGCCACTGCAAATAAAGGTAAACATCAGAAATGGCTACCAACTTTGAGTGCCTGATCTGAGACTTAAGCTAAATTGTCATAGAGGATTTAACATTTCTTTAATGTTTCTTGATATAAAACAGAACTCTTGATCCTTATAACAGAATTTGGAGGGTTCATATCTTCTGCAAACTCAATCAGACCATCCAAAATATTTAGTTGGTTTTCAGATGGAGCTCGATCAGCATAGAAAAGGGACTTGAAGATGATTATGCCTGTGTCAGCAAGGACTGGCTTTAGTGATCTAAGGAAGTTTCTTAATCTGGCACACCATTCATAATTGCATGTAAAATTGTGTTTTAAATGATTCTGATGAGTTACAGGGGAACTTCTGGCTAACAGTGGAGCTTGAGTTCAAGTCTGCAGGATAATGTAGTACTCCAGTATCCCTCTGTTACTTGTTTCACGGTTAAAGAGAAAATGAACAAAGATTTTGTAATCAACTCTAGTTTGTCCAAATATCTAAATAGCTTCAGTCTTTAGCTACTTAGATGTTTTATCAGCAGGCCTGGGATTTTTAACTGCATCTTGCAGATATCTTGTGCTTCAGCTTATAATTACAGAGCAAAGTAGTTGGATACTCACACTTGCAACTCCAGAAGGTTTCTAGAAACTTGATAGGTATGTTAAGAAATTCAGGAGTCTTGTGTTCCACTTTAGAACCCTGCAAGTACAGTTCTTTCTGCCCTATTTTCTTCCTTTACTCCTAGTCTCTGACCCTGTTTTTGGTTGGTATATTTGTTTTTCCCCCCCTCACTTACTATTACACCTTCTCATGTCAGAAGCCTTGCCTGCCTGGCAAATCCTTGCAAATCTGGAGTTTGGCTGCCCTGCCTATTATTACACCTTCTCATGTCAGAAGCCTTGCCTGCCTGGCAAATCCTTGCAAATCTGGAGTTTGGCTGCCCTGCCTATTTCATATCCACTTTTGCCTTTGTCACTATACTTTTTCTTCCCATCAAGACCCAGTTTTTCTTTTTAAAGTTCCATATCTGCTCTATCTGCCCTTCATTTCCCCTCTCCTGCCTTTACAGGATTTGATGCTTGTGTGGTCAGTCCTATTTTTGCATTTCCCTTTGTCTCAGGGGCACTAACCTTGCCCTCCCTTCACCTTCTTGCAGGATTCTGTCTTTGTTGGCTTTAGTTTGCTCATTTTCCAAGGTGGTACTTTTCCAAGTTTGCTTTCAGATTGGTTCCTCTCCTCCTCTGCTCTTCCTGAGCTTGGCAGGTGGAACACAGAGTCAGCACAAGAAACATGATTCCCTAACTTAATTTAGACCCATGTCTGTCGCAGCCTGTCGGAACTCAGTGCTGTCACTCACTCACTAGAGGAAGCTTACAGATCCAGCATTGGCAAACTGAAGTAGTGTCTTTTTACCAAAACCTTGCTTCTTCACTGTGTTTGGGAAATTTTCCCACAGGGATGGGAAAAAAAAGCTTTATTGGTAGGACGGTTGTGCTCTGCAAAAGGAGCGTAAAAGCCCAGAGATTTGTGGTATTCAGTGAAAATGACACTGGATTTCTCTGCCCCTCAGTTATAAGTCTTGGATATGGCAGGCTGTTGAATGGAGTCAGCTGGGGCATTGTTCCAAGGTGGCAGGAACCGCGTTCAAAGCCCTTGCATGCCTGAAGGCTGGGCCTCCCTTTCCTTTCCATCATGTGTTCCTATTGCTTTCCAATACAAACTCAATTTCTTTTTTTTATGTCTTGTGCATTTGCAGTGTTCTTGCTGCATGTATTTGTGATTCTGCTCCTCCAGGTCCTGTGCTAGTGCCTTGACATCTGCATTGGCCAGCATTGACAGGGCTTGGAGCCAGGCCGGGATCTGGCAATGTGAATAAAGCCAGACATCCCACACTTGTACAGCATCTTAAGCTCTTTTTCCTACTCTGTGATCTTCCAAAAATACATTTGACTTTAGGGTTAGAGTAAAGAAGAGGAGGTGCGGCTTGAGATCAGAGTGCAGGGCTGAGCTCCAAGTTAGCCTTTGAGAAGGCAAGTGCTCAGTGTGGGGCTCCTGTGCATTTCCTCTCCTGGGCTCTGATGTGTCCCTTCCCCTGGAAGCACACCAAGGGAAAATGAGAGTAGGCAGGCCAGTAGGAGAACTGATGAGTTGTTCTTGGAGTGCTTTGGGGTGTTGTGGCTTTATACGCATCTTAAAATTGAAACAGTTAATTCCTCATTATACCAGGCATTAATTCATATGGTAACTGCAAAGTCTTCTTTTAGCTTTTTGTGTGGTGTGCTGAATAGATGTTTTCCTCCATTTCTGCTTCTTAATTTTCTTTCCTCTGTTTTGTCATAATAGTAAATGTCAGGCCCTACACTTGTGAAGATATTTTGCAGCTCCATTGCTGACCCTTAGCAACTGTGATAAATCTTTTTAAAGGCAAAATTATACCTATTCATGATAATTAATTTCACATGACCCAAGATACCTGAGGTCAAAGACATTTCAGAAGTTGGTTTTTTTTTTGGGGGGGGGGAAGGAGAATTACGGAGTTCAGTGTATTAGTCATGCAAGAAAAGAGATCAAAAAGATTGATTAGACAATTTTGTCTGTCCAAGGTGACATCACCTAACATGGTGTCTAGTCCTTTTTGCAGTGCAGTTTTTGTTGTGCAAGCAAGGAGATACTTGATGACTGGTGAAATATTCTACAGTTTAATTGCTTCTGATATTTTTCTATGCTGAATTAAACCGTAAAATGTAACTTCACTCAAAACCAGCCACAGCTTAAAAAGCAATAGCCTTGTTAGAAAAGAAGAGTAATCTGGATGGAAAGGAATTAGCGTTTGCACGAGCTGGCCTTAAAAAGGTCTATTTTAGTCTCTTTTTATGGGAAGACAAAACAAACCTTTCTAGGCTTAGCATATCTTTTAGCCAAGAAGCACAAAAGTAAATTTTTCTTCTATAGTAGGTTGTGAGTTATGGTAAGGATGACTGCTTTCTAGCATAAAAGCAATAATATGTAGCAGTTGATATCTCCCAGATATAGTCACAGCAAAAAAATTGTCAGTTTTCTGCCTTCCTTTCAATTTCTGCTGGTTTTTGCTCTAAGAACAAGGGGTGAGCAGTGTCTCCCTTGCTGAAGTTGAAAACTTGGTATAGTAATATGGGCTGTAAGTATTGGTGACTTGGTTAATGCTCTGGGTTTGGGTCTGATCCTTAGGCTTGGTTTTCATCCCAGTTGTTGAAGGGTTTGTGGGACCTTCTGAAGTACTAGAGCTGAACCTGGTTGAGGCACCAAAGCAGATCTGTTCCTTTACCTGTTAGCTGCTAATGAGACTAGTCAACCTGGTTAGCAGGATTTTTAAAATTTTTTAAAGGGTCCAGTTGAAGTTATGTTGCTTGAAAAACTATAACTAAAAGGATAACCTTTTAGTCTTACAAGAGAAATAACTGACAGTGGTAAGCAGGGTCCCAGCTGCCCCTGCTGGTACTGTTGTGCAATGAGGCTTAATTGCAAGCTGAGGTTAGTACTGTTACATTAAACATGTTATTGTAACATAGGCTTATGTAAATGCATTAATAAATACACTGGAGAGAGAAAGACCTACAGATTTACTGATGCCTTGCTGTGCTATTTGCACTGATAGATCTTCCCTCCTTCGGTCATGTTGTCAGTCGAGTATTTTAGGAGTTAGGTGAATTGAACTATCTTTAGCTGTTCAGCTTTGCTGCTTCTTAAACTCATGTCTGTCATCTAGTAGAATCAAAATTTCCAGCATATCTCAGTGATGAGTATTAGTTTTGCCCACCAGCCCCTGTTAGTCTGGGGTTTAAAATAGCTGTTTAGTTGCTTGTAACTATTTTATTTTTGAGCACCAGTAGTTAAAAATAATTTGCTCTATAAGGTGTCTTCTTATGATTATAACTTTTTATTTATTTGCTTTACTTGGTATTTGAAATCATAGTTTTGGTACTAGTGTTGTGTTGAGATGCCACAACTCCTTGGCAATATTCAGCATGGAGTAGAGTATACCCAGTGAAAATATATCTGTCACAGTGCAGCTAGTATTTGTGTATGATGTCCTGTAACTCCTGCATGTTAGTGGAAGGAGAATGGAAAAAAGTACCACATTTTCATAAAAATACTTCTGTAAACATTGTCTATGGTCTTACATTAGAAACTGGTGAGATTATTTGTTGACATAGTTGTTTACTTTATGCAATGACCTTTTTGCTTTCTGATTTGTTTCCCACATTGAGTTCCCATGTGCTGGCCTTATAATGTAGCAGCACTTGACATGCTTCTTTCTTGGTCTGGGTCATGATAAAGTGTAGTTCTTGCTCCTGAGTTTAAACTGGTTACCATCAGTTCCCTGGGAATGTACTTGAACATTATGAATGGTTCATGCTATCATTTAAGAGCCCAACCTCTCCAATACTTGCCCCTTCTCAAAGGAATGGGTCTTTATAGTTCTACTACTGCTTTGATCTATGTATTGAGCATATAAGATGTTAAAAATTGTCATATACTGATTAAAAAGAATGAATTAAAACAACTCTTAACTTCATAAAAGTGACATTTGAAGATAAAAGAATCTGATGGAAAATCAGTGTACTGCTTTCTTGTGTTCCTGAAGTGGCAGATAATGTAAATGGCAACCAGGGCTTTTCCCAGCCCTGCTCTGAGCAGCTGGAACTTGTCTGCTGCATTCCCTTAGTGATGAAGGTCATTTGTATGATTTTATGAAATGTGTTACTTTCCTGCTGACAGCCAGTGTGCATTAACTGTGAAACTGAGAGGACCTTTCATCCTGGTTTTAATGTTGTGGCTACAAGGTCTGAATCAGTATCACTGAGGAGGATGTGAAATAGAGGCGGCTTATCTCTTATTCTCCAATGTCTTTGGCGTTCATTAATTGAAAAAGTCAGGTTTAATAATGTAGCTTCAATAATTATTGATTTAAAGCACAGGTAAATTGTCTGCTACAGATAATTGAAATGAGAATTTCAATTCTAGTTTCTAGTTAAACAACTAGGTAAACATTTAACCTTGTTTAATGATTGCCTTTCCATATAATTTCATGTTGAAGAATAAAGAACTTAAGTAGTCATCATAAAATGATAAATAGCTGGTGTTTGAAAAAAGGAGGTTTTGTCCTACTGAGAATTTGCAACTCCAGTTTTTTCTCTAACTAGGCTCAGTTTGATACAGTTCCTCATTGGTAATAAAGGGAAAATTAATAATGTTCTACTATAGAACATACTCAACAATGATCACTGCCTTGTAGCTGTGGTGGCTTTAGTAGAACAAACTGTAAGTGTTGATGGCTGGGCTTTCGACTCTCAGCAGCATTGGATGACTTCAAAACATCTGATCTGGATTTTGTTTATACCTTCTTCCACTTCCTGGGAATGCTTTCTGGCAAAGAGGAGGAATGATTTCTGCACAGTCATGTTGGCTGGCCTCGGTAACCCTTCGTTGTGAGTAATTCTAGATGCACACAAGGAAGTGTGGGTCACCCTCTTAAACCTGATCCAGGTAGAGGGACTTGAAAGATGGCCAAAGGGGCATATGAGGGCAGCTGGTGTGAGGAGAACGCTGTGTGGTATCTCCTTCCCAAATAGTGCCAGTGTCTTGCTGGAAAGTGTAAAACTGATGTCTGAGATGCCTGGTCTTGTGTACATTTGGTAGCATCTGTTCTCCAGCTCAGAGATCATTAATAAACTGCTGCTTCCTCATGAGGTAAATCAACAGAAAAAGTTGTTTCTGCTGTGGATAACTAGCAAAAGTTCTTTGTCTCGTCTCCCTTACTTGTGTTCACACAAAGGCTGGCATGAAAATGTTTGTTGGAATAGATGTAATGTGATGGATTGGATCTGGTTCTGATCCTTGTGTATGTGCCTACTGGTGCATAACAAATGTCACCATGCAAAGTTCATGAGAACACAAGCAAGCCTAGCCCTTAGCTTATGTACAGTCTCTAGCTTTTATTTTTTTTTTTACTTTCCTTTCTCTTGCTCTGCCTCCCTTTCCCTTTTCTTTTTTCTTCTTCCTCTTTCCCTTACACAGCCTGTTGGTGAATCAACTCCTTTCCTGCTATCAGTGCTAATTTAAAGCGCTGGTAAACCAACACTGCCTCTTTCTGAGTCTGTTAATTATGTTCTTTTGTCTGTTTTATCAAGTCCTTGAGTCTGTTACAGTAACTGTGTGTACAGCGCTGCTGGCAAAGCCTTCCTGAACAGGCTGAGGGAAAGAGATTTCTGCCAGGATTTTTTTGGTTTGTTTTTTCTGCTCTTGTGGCAAACATAAGCAAAGCTGAGAAAAACTACCTTCTGTTAACTGATAAAAGTGTTCAGTGAGTGGGATGTGAATGCTTTACACCCCGAACCGGCACAGATCTTCTGGTACAAAGTGTGTCCCTGCCTGTCCTTTATGCTGTCGTTATAGTGTAAACTGGACTCTATTTTGTCTTTGAGAAAGGACCCATTAGCTGCCTGGTATTTGTACAGTGCTTAGCACAATGTAAGCTGCTCTTTAAGTACTTACCAACACAACCTTGACTAGCCATTTGCCCGTGTGAAGGGCTCGGTATGGTTTGTCACTGTCACTCTTTCTTAAAAGACAAATACTTAAATTTCTCCATCCATTATGCTCAGTGATGGACTGCTTCTCCTTACAGGATGCTGGTAAGGGCTGAACTACTTTGTACTTGTGTAGTCTTTAAGTATTTAGAAAGTGACTAAAATGTTAGTTCTGAAAAAGAGAAATTTAGATTGCCTTAGTGTACTGTATGCCAGACAAGAATCTTCAGAGAATCTGCATGCTGCAGATTGTGTATTTATTTATGTGTGTATCTGTAGCTACAGACTTCATTTTTCAGAAGGCCAGATTATTTTCTGGGTGTTAGGAGTGAGCAGTATGGATGTGGGTAGGTATGGTTAAGGAACCAAGCTGCAGAGCCCTGTGGCTTACATTCTGTCCTCCCCCAGAGCCCAGGCTCTTTGCAGCAGCACACCAGCCTGCCCTAGCTGGTCTCAGGGCTGCCTGCTTCACCCCAGTGCAGTCTGCATGGAGCAGGTGTCCTGATGGTGGTCAGACTGCTGGGTCAGAGCCAGGGTTCCAGTGATGGCCCCTGGAGTAGAAGTACAGGTCCAGCCTTAGGGGCCGTGTAGTGCAGCTGCTAGATTGCCCTTGCACTGCCACAGCAGCCTGCCCCAGTAGGCTCGGTGGTGGGTATTGCTTGTGAGGTGATGGGGCTCTGTGTGGGTTTTATCACAAAGAGTGTGATGGCAGCAGCCTGGCCTGGCTCAGGGCTGGCTCGTACCTGGCACAAGAGGGCATGCATGGCTGCTTGGTCAGCTTTGCCCCAGAATTTTTCCTTGTCGTCTCTTGAGAAATAAAGGTATGGGACTATCACTAAGGGCTGCCATTTAAAGAAATTATTTTCCTGCACCCTTCTATGCTTAATAAACTTTATGAGTCATGTGGCCATCAGAAGCTGGGATCTGTAGCTGTTCTGTTTGCATAAAGAAAATAGAAGACTTCCTGAAGCACATTGGGTTGCTCTCAAACTGCATCCCAAGAAAGCAGTCCAGTTTCCAGCTGCACTGGGGAACAGAGCAGTGATGTTTCTGACTGCAGACTATATGACTCACATAGCAGATCCTGCATGGAAATGTGCATTCAGGTATGAGAAAAATGCATGACTGGGAGGAGGCAGTGTGAGCAGAACAGGATGCAGTGCCTGTGCAATCTCTGCTCCACTGGGACATCAGCTGACTGTTAGGGCTGGCTTTGTGCCCTGATTGGACAGCTGAGGCTGCCTGGGTGGCAGCTGCCACCTGGTGTATGCATGGGATTCAGGTGGGTGTGGGAAGCTGAAGAAGCAGGGTTCCAGCTTTCCTGGTGGGTACGCTTCTGTGGAGGTGGTTATAGGCTTGGTGGGGTGGGTGTTGCAACCCTTTCTTAGCAAACTTGAGTCAACTTGCATGTGGGAGAATACATGGAGTGAGCTAACATCTTTCCCTCGGAGAGCATTTACTAGACTTCACTAAATACAGAAGCTTTGTGTATTGCATTGTCTCTTTTGAGGATAGTGGGTACTTGAACAAACCAGGAATGAGTAGCTTAGTATGCAGAAATAATTTAATACTCTTCTGTTGACTCTTTGAACTGACAGCAAAACATGGTGCTCTGATAGTCATCAAAATGAAAAAGTCATTCTCCTGAGAAAGCAGAATAAATTATTTCCACCATCACAGCAGGGAGCATTGTGTAGGGCTGGAACATACCATGACCTGTTGAAATGAAGGACTGAAAGCAGGAAGTCATTCAGCTTATTTTCATGCATGTGAAGTGAGGGCATGGAAGCAAAGAAGGAAGGCTGTATCCTCTCAATACTCTTGTTGCACTGTATTAGATGAGATGTCGTTCTGCTTTTCCAGTAGTTCCAAATCCTTTTTAACTTCAGGACCTAAAGCAACAAATTGATTGAGGATATATGGCTATAGCATTCTCAGTTTTGGTATTATATATGTGTGTGCTGTTCTAATGATATATAACTATAATTAATTGTATAATTATAAAGGCTTTCCTTCTGTAGGGCTTTTGATAGTGTCTCCCACAACGTCATTTGTCACTAAATTGGAGAGATAGGGGTTTGATGAATGGACTGTTAAATAAATGAGGAATTGCCTAGGCAGCTGCATCCAAAGATTTGCAGTCAATTGCTCAATGTCCAAATGGAGATCGGAAATAAGTGCTGTCCCTCAGGTGTCCATAATGTGATCTGAAGGGTTCAATATCACCAATGACATGCAGTGAGTTTGAGTATGCCCTCAGGAAGTTTGCAGATGACACCACTCTCAGCAAGTGCAGTTGATTTGCAAGTGGAAATGGAGGTGACCCAGAAAGACTTCAGCCTAGAGAAGTGGGGCCCATATGAATCCTGTGAAGTATGGTGAGTCCAAGTATGTGGTCCTGGCCTGCACCTGCATCCTGGCCTTCCCAGTATCTGTACAGACTGGGAGATTAATAGATTAGTAGCAGCCCTGTGGAGAAGGACTTGGGGGAACTGGTGGATGAAAAACTAAACATGAGGCAGCAATGGTGTTCTTCAGCTCAGAAATCCAACCATACCCTGGGCTTCATAAAAAGGTGTGGCTAGCAGGTCAGTGGAAGTGATTATTCCCCTCTACCCTGCTCTGGAGAGGCCCACACTTCAATGACTAAGATGTTTAGGTTTTTTTTACTTTTTTGCTTGACAATGAGTTTTTGATTAGTACTACATCCAGAGACCTCTGTTAGCTCCTACTGCTTGCTTTTCTGGTCATAGGAACAATTTCCTTGTGCCCTTAGCAACCTGTTTTTACTGTCTTCAGTGTGGTGATGCACACCAAATGTAAACTAAATTTTACTGGTTGATTGCTCTGTGGCTGATCTCCTCCTGTATTACACCATGCTCAAGCAGAGAGCCCTAGAGCATGTTACTCAGGATTGCATCCAGATGTTTTTTTGAACATCTCCAGTGAGGGAAATTCCACAACCTGTCTGGGTAATCTGTTCTGTTTGCAATCACCTGCACAAGGAAGGTATCTTATGTTCAGGTGAAATTTCTGTCAGTTTCTGCCTGTTACCTCTTGTCCTATTGCTTGGCTGGGAAGAGCTTGGCTCCATCTTCTTGGGACATTCCCTTCAGGTACCTACAGACACTGATCATGTCTCAGTTGTCTCTTCTCGAGGCTGAACAGCCCAGCTCCCTGAGACTTTCCATGTGAAGAGATGTTGTTATTATGTTTCTACAGTCCTATACTGTTGTTATCATATTTCTAAAGTCCCATACCTCCTTACGGCTGCAGATCTTCACAGCACGGACTCCTTCTTCTGCATGCTGTTCTTTCTTAGTCAGGACTCCTTCAAGGATCTCCCTGACTGGCCCACCCAGCCCCTTTTATCCCAGTTATCTTCACTAGCCATAGCTGCAGCCCACTGAAGGACCTTGCAGCTGCAGCCCATCAAGAACAACCGGGACTTACCGGGGCAAGGCCTATATACAGATATTCATGTACAATACAGATATTTTACTAGGACTCAAAGGCCACCTATACTATAAGGAGATGCTCCAGTCCCTTGATCCACTTTGTTGCCCTTTACTGGAGCTACTCCAGGAGTTCCTTATCACTGGTACTGACGAGCCTAGAGCTGGACACAACACTTGTGAGTCTCACACACACCTAATGAGATGTGGCCTTGCTAGGGATGAGTAGAGAGACACCTCCCTTGACCTCCTGGCAGTGTTCTTCCCAATGTCCCCAGGATACCATTGGCCTCCTTAGCTTCCTGGGCACACTGCTGGCTTGTGGACAGCTTGTTGTCCACCAGGACTCACAGGTCCTTCTCCACAGAGCTGCTTCCCAGCAGATCAGCCCAAGCCTGTACCAGTGCATGAGATTATTCCTCCCTAGGTTCAGGACCCTGCACTTGCCTTTGTTGAATTCCACACAGTTCCCCTCTACCCATCTCTCTGACCTGTTGAGGTCCCTCTGAGTGACTGCACAGCCCTGTGGGGTATTGGCCACTCCTCCAGCTTTGTGTCATCTATGAACTATGCTAAGGAGGCATCTGTCCCTTCATCCAAGTCATTGATGGAGAAGTTAAACAATACTGGGCCCACTATTGAACCTTAGGGGACATCACAAGTGACAGGCCTCCAAACAGACCCTGTGCCAATTATTGGGACCCTCTGGGATTTGCTATTCAGCCAGTTCTCAATCACCTTTCACCTGTCCAGTTCGCACACCTGAGTTTGCCTATGTGGATATGATATGAGACAGTGTCCAAAGATTTGCTGAAGTCCAGGTAGACAGCAAGCACTGGTCTCTCCTCATCTCAGCAGCCAGTTGTCCTGTTGTAGGCTCCAGCATGCTTTAAAAATTTAGTTAAGTTGCTATGCAGCTGTGAAGCATCTGAATCATCTGTGAAAAGTATGTGCTCTGAGAGAAAGATCATACTTACCACTGTTTAGCTGGTTGAAATTGTTACATTCAGTTATATTTTTGTACAGGAAACTAAAGTATTTCTTTGTGGCTGTTCAACTCTGACTTTTTTTTTTGTGTTGGTAGTTTTTGCAGTATCAAATCTAACTAAATGGGGCACCTAAGAAAAACCCATATGAATTTTGGGGAAAATCAGACATTTACAAAAAGGGTTCATTGAGCTGTTCAGTTCTCTTTTTTTCTGATTTGTTACCCAGTATTTGGCAATTACCAGCAGCTGTAGGGCAGGAGGAGAGAAGTGAAGACAGGAGAGATCTATGCCAGCTAATTTATGTCATGTAAGGTGGGTCTTTGACAGCCTTCTTTCTGAAGAGCAATGTTAAAAAGTCAAGGTGACAGGAAAAAAACAATATTGGAGCTTTTTGTGGTACTTAGAAAATATTTTCCTTCTCCTCAAATTGGCACTTGGAAGGGACACTGAAAGCAGTAGTTTAATTGATTTCTTGGCAGCCAGCAGGTGAATATTACAAAGGAAATGCACTTAGTTGCTGGCTGGCTGTGTCTTCTCCCCCTGCCCTGTAGAACTGTCCCACAGTAAATTTCTTATGGTCTAAGAAGAGATAATATAAAAAGGAAGCATGGAAAAGGTTGACATGATTCTACTCTCATCTGCCACGATTTTTGTACAGAGTCCCTCCACTCCCAAAGAAAGTAAAAATAAGAAATTTATAATTTAGAATACCTCTGGGTTTCACATTATGATTCTTTTCCATGGTAGAGAAAATGATTAATTTGTTTCAATAAATATCATACCTTTTAATCTACTGGTCTTTGTAGAACAGTGACACCTTACACAGGGCTCAATTCCAAGTAATTTTTTGTCCTTTATTTTAAATCTGACAGAAGTTGTTCCAATAGCTTTCTGATATGCCTCTGTTTCTTCTTCCTTTAGATGCAGCCAAACCAAGCATTCCTTCTCAAATGATTCCTCAAACTTGCCAAGTTTTCTTTCTTTGCCATCTTTGCGTGTTCATGCATCCACCCTAATCTAAGCCAGGATGCACTGATTTGGTTCCTTATAATGCTGCTAATGCGCAGAACCACAGTGATAGGGAGGAAAGAAAATAACACTTAAAAACGGAAGAAGGATTCCTTCTTGATCATTGTAGCAGTCCCCTAGCTTTCATTCACTACTTTTAGTGCCAATTAAGAATTGCTAAAAAGATACAAAGGAAAAAGCATATATTTTTTAGGGACATTCTGCTTAAACATTGTTTTTATTACTCCTTTTTTTTTCTTCTGCAGAGTGGGAAGGCCCCAGTGAAAGACATGTTCACAGATCTCAAAGATGGAAGGAAGCTTTTGGACCTTTTGGAGGGTCTGACGGGGAAACCTCTGGTAAGAGAAACATCTGAGTCATATATCCATTTATTAAAAAAACCCCAGACCAATGAATAAACACAACACAAACTGAGGCATGTTATTTTTCTAAAAATTTTAATTTATTTAAAACCTTAATTTGCTTGTAATGTGTACTTGTTCTCTACAGTTCCAGTGAAATTCCCATGAACTCCACTCATGAGATACAGCGTCAGGCTGACCTCCCTGACCCTCTCTTGAGGGTTTACATACTGTCTAGCAAAGCATGTAAAATCAGTGGTGTTGTTCACATACTGAACATAGTGTATGTTTTTAGGAGAGATCTTTTAAAGGTCTGTTTTTGGATGATCAGGTTGACCTGTGTTCAGCTGGATCCCTGTGGGCTTCTAGTAAGCCTGTGAAAGATCCCTTAAAGAACAAAAAGAAAGTAAAAAGACAACCGCTAGTAGGTAAAAATCTGCATCTCCATTGAAAAATTGTGTTGTCTAGAGACAGGAAAAGACTGAAAACTGCTCAAAATGTGTATGGGAAAGTGCATGTGGCTGAAAACTCTCCCCTGCTAACATTAATGGCTCTTCAGAAAGATGCATAAAATGTGGTGAAACCTGTGAAACTTGGGATTAAATTCTTGATTTCACTATACCAAGTCTCAAATTTGTTTATGGCCCTTATGAGGAACCTTCAGTCATACAAAATTTCACATTGCAAGCTTACTTTATTTTTTAAGCATATGTGTTTTACTACTACTTTTAATAATTTGTGGTGTGATTTGAAGTATGATGAAAACAACATGAGTTTTTTGTTTCTAAGTTGATTACTGTGGTCCAAGTTCAGCTCCATGCTCTTGCAGTAAGATCACTTTCTGCCACAAGAATTAAATTATGGCGATTAAAAGAAAATGGAGTGGCAGGAATTGTCAAGTTGAAGGTTTGTTTTTTTTGGTGAGATTTCTTTTTCAGTTGTGGAGGTTTTTTTGTTTTTCTTTTTTTTTTTTATTCCCCCTGATATTAAAAGGAAGGGAAAGTCAGGAAGCATAACTTCTTCCCAGTATGCAAAGATTTAGCAGGCTTTTGGTGCCAGAAAAACAAATTGCTGCTTGTTCTCTCTTGGGAGCCAGAAAATTTCAAGTACTCTGGCAAATGTTCAAAAGACTCAGATTTTCCCCAGGAACTCTTCCTTTGCCTTTGCATTGCTGGTTTATAATTCTGTAGATGCTGGGAATAAAAATTTTGGACTTACGGAAGATGAGCTGAAACACATTTTGAATCCAAGGCCTGTCCTGTGCCTTTGGTTAAGGAATATTGTTCTGACCAGTTTTCATTCTGAAATTGTTGTGGATGATCTTGTTTGGGCTTTCTTACTACTACTAAAAGAAAGAAGTGAAAATCTGGAGATGTTTTTCTCTAATCTTGTTTGATATGTCCATTAATTCTGATGTTGAACAGATTGTAACTTTTTATTTTCAGCCTAAAGAACGAGGTTCCACCCGAGTACATGCCTTAAATAACGTCAACCGAGTACTGCAAGTCTTGCATCAGAACAATGTGAGCATGTTTTTCCACAGCTTTTTGAGAGATTATTTAGTTTATTTTTGTATGTAAATGAGTTCAGAATGCAGAGAGTAAAGTTTTTTTGTATCTAAAATGAGACCTTATTGAGATGGGTAAACTGTTCATAGTTTCTTTTACGATGTAGAATTTCACTGTGCAGCAATTTTGTGAGATCTTAAAATGCAAACTTAATAATGTTATTAAACGACTAATCACAAAACTGTGCTTTGTTGAGATGTGTGCAGCTCCTAAGAAAAATGTGCCTTGAAACTTTGCTTCAAGCAAACAGCAGGACAAAAAAATAATTTCAAATAATGCTGCATAACTTGTGCAGGAATCTGTAAGGGGATGGCAGGTTTTGTGGCTCTATCCTGCTCTCTATTTCCAGGAGGGTCTTTTCATTGATTTCTGTCATCTGTGTCAAACATACAGTCTTTCTAATTTGCAGCTTTGGGGACTGGTCAGAAGAGCAAACAAAATCAAATTGTACTTTAAGAAAAATAAAAGTAATAATTATTTAGCTTAATATTTGTTTTTAATGCCTAGAAGACAGTAGTGCTATAGTAAAGTGGTTTTAGTTTTTCTTCCTTTTTTGACGAACAATTCCTGGTAAGTATGCTGCCTATACTTGGAATTTCTATTTGTGAATGTCAGGTCACTAAAATAATGTAATAAGATCATTGTGGAAATAAAATACGTGAAATACAAGAAAGCATGGGCATATTTATATAAACTGCTTATTGAAGAGTGATACAACATGCTGTATTATACTGCAGTTTCCCCTCTGTGTTGGTGGACTAGTGTCATATTTCTTGGAAGCAGACAAAGCTGGCAGTGGGTTCTTTTTGTTCTTTGAGGTACTGTAAATATTGATTAACTTTTTAAAGGCTAAATAATGAGTTTTTCAGCTTGAAATTGATTTATTTTATTATGACAATAAATGAAACAATACTGAATTGCAATAATTAATTATTTCTTCCTGAAGCTGACAGCATCTGGCTTTCTGGAAGTAAACAGATGGTCTTAGTTAGCTGAAGGTTGTTAGGGTCATGTAGTTGATTTATGCCTACTGCTTTGCTTCATTAAAAAGTGTGTTGTGTGTTACGATGGAGGGAAAAGGCATCCACTGAGAAGCAGTTGCATTCTGTTGTTTGAGAGTTTGTGGGCTATGCAATATTCATAACTTGTGAAATAATTTATAAAAGTGTTTAAATATATATTGCAAGGATTGGACAAACCTAGGGTGTAGGTGATCAAGTAATCCTGTGAACCTCGTCCTTTAAGCAGAATGGTTCGAAGTAAGGGAAGTCAACTTTTTTGATTTGTAAATCAAATTAAAATATAAATATAACTGAGGACCACATTTATTTAACTTTTATTTTCCTTTCAGGTTCTTTATGCTTGAATTTCTGTTTTTCAGTTTTGACTGCTAGTATGCACCTGTATGTTTAGAGGAGAGAATAAAACTCTTCCTGTGGAAAATCATCTTTGGTGCCATCTTTTGTCATGCAGTTTAAGCAGTTAATGTTAAGTTTATTTAAGCAGTTGTCATGACAAGTTCAGATGAACAATTTTCTGTCAACTCTGCTTTTCTCTTCAACTACTTTTTATTTCAGAGCACTTGGTAATACTTGGCTGGACAGCCAAGGATGTGGGGTGGGGTTGTTTCTTGGAGCTGTGATAAGTGTTTAATAGAGAGTTGATTCAACCTCTCCAGGTGGAGTTGGTGAATATTGGAGGAACTGACATCGTTGATGGGAATCACAAGCTGACGCTGGGGCTGCTGTGGAGCATTATCTTGCACTGGCAGGTGAGAGGCTACTGTGAGATCTCTTCCTTTCCAGGAATCATGTACATTGTTCTGCTGTGAGTTTCTCAAACCTTCCCAGGCTTTTGGTGGCAGAAAATACTGCTTCTATTTTGGGCTGGTAAATAAAGGCAGGCCAGTATTTGGTTTCTGCCTGAAGTCTATTGGCTGCCTCCCGTGATCTGTATTCTCGTATGTGCCCAGTTGTGCTCAGCTGCTCAGTTTAGTTCCTGCTGGTGTGAATTGCAGAGAGGCTTTTCGGGCTGAAGCATTGTATTTCTATTCCTCCCTCAAGGGCTTGAGGCAGGTAGTGTTTTACTGCTTAGGTAGCTGTGTTTGTCTTGCATCTTACAGCTGCTTTGTAAGTTTGTTAGTCTTATAGGTTGAATTGTTCCTGGTTTATCTAAGTATCTGGGAAGATCATTGAATTAACTTGTAGGGACTTTGGTAGATGTGTATAACTAGCACCCAAACAACAAACTATTTTTGCAGGATGAGCAGATATCCTCTTCTTGCAGAAAACCTATACAAGCTGTATTTTTGGAGTTGGTTTACTGGTGGAGCCACAGCACAAGGCAGTGAGGAGTGTTATTCCCTATGCTTAGAACAGACAGCACCAAGGAGAGTGAGAGGATCATAATGTACGAGTAATGTGCCATTATTACACAAAGCATCACTGGCTTTTGTAAGCAGTAGAGGGCAAAGATGGCCTGAAGACTGCTAGTCCCAAATTTCATGTGAGGAATTGGAGTTTGATTCATAGCTTTTCATGGGGAAGCCCCTTCGATGATTCGTGCAGTAGTTTGGTTTTGCAAGGAGAAAAAGTGGGGCATATGTCTGTAAGGTGTAGTTGTTGCTGTCTTGCAGGTGAAGGATGTAATGAAGAACATCATGTCAGATTTGCAGCAGACCAACAGTGAGAAGATACTGCTGAGCTGGGTTCGCCAGTCCACCAGACCTTACAGTCAGGTCAATGTTTTGAACTTCACCACGAGCTGGGCTGATGGACTTGCCTTTAATGCTGTGATTCACAGACATAAGTAAGTGGCAAACAGCTTGTCTTTGACTTAGTGAAGTAAACAGCTTTTTTCTGTGTCTTTGTGCTTGAACATTTGACAGCTTCTGGCCTATTTCAGTGATTCGTTTTCCAGGATTCTTGTTTGTTTGTCTTTTTTTGTGGTAACAATAGCAGTGGTGGGACATTGCCAGCATATTGCAAAGGCTGTAGCCAAGGCAGAAGTGTAACATTGAGTTCCTGCACATGCACAAACATTTGCTAATTGGAGTGGGTTTACATACCCCTTGGTGTGCATTTTACAGTGAATATATTGAAAGGGTCTCTGTGGGGGAAGGAGGAGTTGACCATCTTCTTTGCCTGAATTTCTCTCCTACCTGCTCTCCTTTGTGAAAAGAAATATTTCTTCCCTTGGAGATTGGCATATAATTTCAATAAGAAGATACAGAAGCTTCAAAATGAAGAAATGAGAGGCTCTGTAGCTCTTCTGGTGTTTTTTAATAGAATGTGCTTGAAAGATGATGTATGCAGTTCTTTCAGGAGAACTGTGGGGCAGAATATCAAACTCTTTGGGTATCTGTAGAATATCCTTTAGTTGGTTCATTATACTTTATAAGGAATAGAGTTAAAGTTTCTTTGCACAGATCTTTTGTGTTTGTTCTGATTTTTGCAAGAATCTTCAGAAGTTAAATAAATCATCATTACACATTCTGTTAAAGTTGCATTCTTTTTTTTTACTTCCTTTTTAAAAATCTCTTTGAGATCATCTGCGCCATCGATTCTAATCCTGTGTCTCTTAAATGAAGTCAGCTCATTGCTTTGCAAGGTCTGACTGTTCTTACCCATAAATAACCATTTTAATGTGGAAATGGCATAATAATTTCTACAATGTAACCAGACCTCCTGGTCACCAGGTATTTTACACAGCAAATGCTTTACAAACACTCAGATTTACACCCAGCAGATGCCAAGTGTTTCCAGAACATACACCCACTTTGAGCCTGCTCTAAAGCGCCCATTTGGCCTGTGGTAGCTGCAGCAGGCTCTGTCACAGGCTCGCTGGCTTCAGGACAGGTCTGCCCTGACACGTCTCTGTGTCTTGTGGACCAGGGCTGGCTTGTGTTCAGCCTGCATGGCTGTGTAAGGAGGGCCAGCACCATCCTGAGGGCTTCTGCAAGTTTGGCAGGACTGCTGTGCAGGGACAGAGCAATACTGCCAAACCTCTCACTGGAATTTATCACGAGTATTGCAAAGCCCTTCCCCTGGATTGTGTGAGCAGTTGTGGTGAAGCTTTCCTATCAGCACAACTGCCTGTAGTGGCCTTGCTCTGCTGCTAAATGTGTGAAGCTTTATGATGGAGAGTGTGCCAGCTTTAGACACAAATGAAACCTAGGTGACCTGAGAGAAGCAGAAAAATTAGTTTTAGGCTGTTTGTTGTCCTTTTGTTTTAACTATGTGCTTAGGCTTTGTAGGATCTGAAGTCTCTGCCCTTTTCAGAGCACTTGTTAAGCAGCAAAAGCCTCAGCTGAAAGCTTTTGACTCAGTAACTGTGCTTTCTTGTGATTTCCTAAAATCTGGGTCTGAGCCTTTTATTCCATATTCCTTGGAGCCTGACAGCTGCTGGCATGTCAGAATTCAGCTTTGTTGTCCCTGGGCACAAGTCCTTTAGTCAGAGAAGCACCATTTTCCCCATACTTTAAAGAAATCTTTAGCTGGGTTTCTCTTTTCAGCTTTGAAGGAGAGAATTTAAAAGCACTTGCAAGGAACAGGGAGATTGGGGCAGGTTGCAGAAATGATAGGACAACAAAGCTATTTAACTTACCCAGACAGTAGTGCTTCCCTACTTAAGGGCTATTTTTCAATACTGCTTTTATATTTTATTTTAATATGACACTTGAAAGAGGAGAATCTTGGATTCCATTAGGAGATTTAATACCTTTTCTCATTATGTATCTATCAGCAATTGTTAGTTGTACTACCTCTTGGCTACAATATCTAATAACTTTGTAACACTTACAGCATGTAAGTAACCTATTACCTCATATAATTTTATTAGCATTTTACTGTACTGCTCTCTTCAATTTACTAATATTAGCTTAGCTCCTCTTTGAATTGAATTCTGCTTTTTGGTTTGCTTTTCTTACTCTTAGGTAAGTACCTAGTTGTGATCTATTATTTTGTTTTCAAAGTCACTATCTACTAAAGATTTACATGAGTCTGTGGTTCTCCTTGCTGCTTTTGCATGGATGTATAGTATTCCATGAGCTTCCATGCATATCTTTGTTCCTGCTCACCCTGCTTTCTTCTTTTTGCTTTTTAGGCTCTGTTGGCTTAGGGACATCCTGTTTCACAAATGTAATGACTTTACTGATGGTAAAGCATACTCTAAGTCAATTTACAACTGAATCAAATATTAAAAGAATTAAAGGCAAGCCCATCTCTTCCTCTCCCAGTTCTATAAAGTACAGAATCGATAGGAGTTGATGAGAAGCCACTGTTGCAGGAGAATGGAAGGTGTTTAAATGGCTCTGCAGCTGTGCTGCTGCAGCACCTGGCTGGTCATGCCCCACAGGTGTAGGCACTGCTAGGAATGGGCCCTGTTTGCTCCCTCTGCTTCCTGCTGTGTGCTCTGCTCTTTCCCCTTGAGACCCACCAGCATGTTTTGGGTGCACAGCTGGACTGGAGATGCCCTTGGGCTAACACTGATCTTAGATGAAGGCTGCTGGCACTGCAAATTGGCCAGCTCCTTGGCCTGGTTTGCACTGGGCCTCATGAGCACTTGTGATGGGATGTTTTCTTGTAGGCTGTTGTTTGTTATTGGGGGAAAAAGACCATGGGGAAGAGTGAGCAAGTGGGGTGGAGATTGCTGTTTCTGGCTGTGATGGCCTGGGGTGGTCACTGAGCCACATCACAAGTTTGGAATGAGGTTTTCCAGGAACAGAGTGACTCTTGATTACCCAGCAGTGCTTGATGCAGAAAATGTGTAGTAATAGTAATGCTGTAAAAGAAACAGTTGAGGAAAACTATTCTGGGATAAATTTTAAACAAAGCTTGTGTTCTTGCTAGTGGTATTTTATCTCCCATTTCAGTCCATGACTTTGTTTAGGACATGGAATGGTAGGTGGATGTTGCTGTGAGCATGCAGTCAATTAATTTGTGATCATCAGATTGTTACTAATAAGTGAGAATCGAGCTTTTTGTTTTGCATTTGTGTATATGCACTGAAGTTGGTATTTGGTATATATATGTATGAATATATTGTTTGGGTAGCTACTATCATATGCCTACCTTGATATTCTGCATGGTATGGAATTTTCTTATTTGCTTTCATTCTTGTTTTGCTTTTTCTTTTAGACCTGAGCTGTTCAGCTGGGATAAAGTTACAAAGATGTCTCCGGTTGAGAGACTAGAAAATGCTTTCAACATAGCCAAGAACCACTTAGGAATAGAGAAACTGTTGGATCCTGAAGGTGGGATACAGTTATTTTACTTGACAAGAAACTTTTTTTGAGCTCTCTTAAAAGAAATTTCTTCTATTGATACTAAGTATGAACAACAATTCTATCAACTTTGTGCAGTGCTATTTAATTTCAAACTTTAAAATTTGGATTTAAGCAAATGCCATTTGTTAGGGTAAGGGTACAGATGTACATATGTAGGCTTTGATGTTTTGAATATTAAGGTTTGGGTTGACTTTGCATCCAGGGACTGTGTAAGGAAGGTGAAGTTGGTATGCTGACTTTGTTTCCTTTTAGGTAAGGGGCTGTGCTGCAAGGGTGTGTGCTTTTCAGGTGCAGTAGTGCATTCTGTAGAATGGGGCAGTTTAAGAGTTCAGAATTTATTGTTCTTAACACACACACTGAGTAGCAGTAGCTGCCTAGGAGTGCTTACCAGGTAACCTTTATGGCTCCTGTTAAAAAGACTGACCTGTTGCTCTGCTTTGAAGTGAGCCTCCAAAGGTTCATTCTGAGAGATGAGCACCACCTTCTTATGAAAAACAAAAAAATTCACTGAATGGGTACTGTTCATAACCCAAGAGAAGTGAACCTGGCTCAGAAAAACTCTTTCCAGTGTGGAAAATGAGAAAATTACCTGACTGGCAATGGAAAAGGGGGATAGAGCCTAAGTGGAAATGTTTATGTAGGATACTGTCCTTTATACATTTCTACCTGGGAGATGCTTCAGAACAATTTTCCCCAAATGGATTTTATTGCTTAGCAACTTCATGTCTAGGTTCTTACTTCAAAAAGATCAAGACTTTTAATGTGAATTCACTTCCAAATGTAGAAAAATTCTTTTTTCTTTTTTTTTTTCCTTCTTCACGGTACTTGCAATGTGTGTCCAGACTGGTCTCTAAGTTAAAAGTTTATGAAAGGCTGTTTGACAGGACAATATGTGAATTGTTACCTGTGTTCTATGTAATGATTTAAAAAATTGTCCTCATTTATTTTTCCCCGTGTTTTATCTTTTTGATGCAGATGTTGCTGTACAGCTTCCAGACAAAAAGTCCATTATTATGTATTTAACTTCTTTGTTTGAGGTCCTTCCTAAGCAAGTTACAATGGAAGACATTCGGGAGGTGGAAACCCTTCCAAGGAGATACAAGCAGGAGTGTGAGGATGGAGAATTCAGTGTGCAGCAGGTGTGTTTGTTGTCAAAGCCAGCCTTTCTTTTTTGGAGTTGTAATTTTAGCTGATCTTCATGTTTGTCAGTTTCTCTGGATTATGCCTTCTCTCCTGGGCAACACAACTGGGAAAATACAAAAAATCATAGCAGCTTGTTTGTCATTAACTTCAGTCTTTCTGCTTTCCTTTTTCTTTTCTGAAACACGTACAAAATCTTGTGTATTGAGATATAAAGTTCCATTTGTGTTGTGCTACCTTTTGTTTTTGTTTTTTTTTTGCTTCTCTGTTTCATATGTCTTGATCAGCTGAAGAGGGTGGTCCACAGTCTTTAACTCAATTTTCCATGGAACTTGTGGTGGTTCGTGGTAGTGATGAGGTTTTGGTTGGTTTTGAGATTCACTGTTGACAGAGCAAGATTAAAGTTCTATGTTCTATTCAAGTTCTTTACTAATGAACTTGCATTTTAATATAGTGACTTTGGCATTTCTCATTAAAATTTATCCAAAATTTTTTAACATTTTATGAAAGCTTGGAAGAGATCTTAGTTGTTCTGTTTTTAATACCATTTGGGAGGGCATGTTCTGTGCACTTCTAAGACATCTTTCCTCTTGGCTGCCTAGACTGTGGCACTTGAAGAAGACCAGGACAGTTCTAGAGCAGAGACTCCCAGCACAGTGACAGAGGTGGATATGGACTTGGATAGCTACCAAGTGGCTCTGGAAGAAGTTCTTACATGGTTGCTGTCAGCCGAGGATGCGTTTCGGGAGCAGGAGGAAATATCTGGTGATGTTGAGGAAGTCAAAGAACAATTTTCCACCCATGAAGTAAGCTCCTCTTATAAATTCTTCTGTTGTGGTTTGGCTTCTTTTTTTTGTGTGTGTAAATAAGCTGCAGAGCTTCCATTTCCTAACCTTTATTCAAGGTGAAATTCTTCTTTTTAGAAGAATCATGATTGAAGCATGCTTTGAAACCCTAATGTAATTTTTTAAAATCAGCCTTTGGTGACTGGTTTACAGGTGTGCATAATAAAAAGGCAGCCTGATCTCAGATTGAGTTGTACTTCCCTGCTGCCAATTAAAAAAAAAACCTGGTCAGCCTTATGCCACTTGCTGTTAAATAAGGGGAATGCTGAAATTGACAATTATGTCAATTTATTCAATGGTCCTCCTGGGATGGTTAGGATAGTTTGTTTTAGAAATGTGTGTTGATGCTTCCAAATTATTCTTTTTTACAAATTTTGGTTTGACTTTGTTCTAAATCTGAAAAAACATCATGATGTTGCTAGAAGGTTATTGACATGTTAGACATTTTAGTTTTCTCCCATGCCAGCTTACTGTATAAAATTGAATATAGAGTTTGAATGCTGATCAATAGGAGGATTTTTTTTCCTTGTGCTACAGGTTTAAAGTCATGAAGCAAAGGAAGAGGTGTTCTGGATTTACAGTAAATATATGTTGCTAACTCATAGGGTTGTAATTGCTTTCCTACAATACCTTTCAGATGTTGTTTTATGTTCTGTTGGCCATAGGTAAATTCCTGTTTCATATTTTTGGTGTTTTTGCTTGAAGGCTCTCTTCTCCCCAAGAGAGCTTTCATTGAGGTGGTCAGTTTTTTTTCCTCTATTTTACTGGATCCAGAATTTTTGTAGTGCATGGAAAATCTTGTGTCAAGGAAACGAACAGGTCTGCCATGGTCATGCATTTGATAGTGTCAGCTCCTTCTAGAGCACTGATTCAAACATTATAGTTTTTTAGGATATTTACCAAGTCATAAACTCTTATAGGACCTCACAGGGATGTTTGCTTGTACCATTTCCAGGGTTTTATGATGGAACTGACTGCACACCAGAGCAGTGTGGGCAATGTTCTACAGGCTGGAAACCAACTGGTGGCCCAGGGAAATCTATCACCTGAAGAAGAGTTTGAGATCCAGGAGCAAATGCTGCTGCTGAACTCCCGCTGGGAGGAACTCAGGGTGGAGAGCATGGACAGGCAGTCCCGGTGAGTTCATGGCACACAGCTTCTTCTAGGGGTCCAGGACTGACCTCTGGTGCTTGCTGTGTTTTGGAGAACTTGGTTTGCATCCCTTTGTAAGATTTTTTTTAGAATTAACATTTCAGTTTGTGCACAAAATCCTCCTTCATACTTTGAAATGAAACAAAAGAAATGTGTATTAACTAACTGGGTTTTTCCTTTGGTCATTATGTAAAGTATTCCATGAATTGTTATGTAGATGTGCCGGACTAAATATATGGTATTTAAATGCAGTGGTTGCATGAACTACTGAAACAATATGAAAAACAAATTTAAGTTTGTCAATAAAGCATATAGTGCATGTGGATATCTATGGGTATTTACATAATTAAAAAGCTTTTAGAAGAATTTTTCCCTACGTATGGGTTATCAAGGTAAGAGCTGCACATCAATGGAGAAACTGTATTTTGTTGTGACTTTCAACAGCGGCTTAATTAGCAGAAAATCCCCACTGGACAAAACAATCTCTGATATAAATTGCATAATTAATGAACATTTTTTTATTAAGAAACAAGAATACTTATCTGTGTTCCTTAGCTAAATGGTGGAAATTTTATTTGGTCATAGGTAGCAGCTTTATGTATGGCCTGGCTTCTTTCCTATATGAGCTAGAATTTAGTTGCTTTCCTGGGGAAAGCTGTGTCTGAAGTAACTCTGCTTCCCCCTGCAGCCTGCACGACATGCTGATGGAGCTCCAGAAGCAGCAGCTGCAGCAGCTGTCTGACTGGCTGACGGTCACCGAGGAGCGCATTCAGAAAATGGAATCTCAGCTCCTAGCGGAAGATTTGGAGTCACTTCAAAAACAGCTGGAAGAACATAAGGTAAACCTTTTGCTGTTATGTAATATGTATAGGAGAAGTATTTGGAAGATGTGTACGTTGGTGGATTCCTTGACTGAGAAACTTGATTGTCAAGAGTCATAAATGGCTGTATTTGGTGCTTGGAAAATGATGGTGATGATGTAGAAAGGAATTAGAAGCTTTAACTTAACACCTGAGCACTGCTGTCTGGTAGGAGCTATTATATTTGCTTCATGCAGGAATTTTTTTAGGCAAAATTGTTACCCTTGCTTTGTGGAGAGAATAGGGCCTCTCCTGGTAAACTGTTGATGTGAGGAACAGTACAAAAGGTACTGTGGGCAGACTTGCCCTTAATTACTGGCATGCATTACTAAAGCCTGCTTGAGTCTTGCACATTATTTTAATGTGGGAGTCAAAATCATCAGGGCCTTCCAAGTCACCAATTCCAGTCCCTGCTTTTGCAGGGATCACATCCTAAGGGAGTGCTTAGACACTGCTTTCTTATGTGTGCAGTATTTTGGAAGTGTTTTTTCTCTCAATTGAGTTTTTGAGTGCAAATCCAGCCTTTCTACCCTGCAAATGTTTTTGTGAAGGAGAGAGATGTCCTTTTGATGTCCACCTTTGTTGTGGGCAGCTTTAGTTTTCATGCTCAGTGCTGAGGTTTGACCTTCTCCCCAGCATGGGACATACCTCACAGAACAAGAACACTGGAGTATTTTTAGTCTGTGTCATTTCCTGTCCTTTGTTTTCAAAGTCTGGAGAGTTTGAGGCATGTATTTCATAGAGTAGCTTAGGTATAATAAGTGACATTTACAGTACTGTAAAGGTGTGTTGATCTTGCAGAGATATTTTGTAGTAGGCTTTAGCCATTGAATCTGTTCTTTTAGAAGTTGTATGAATATTTAAATCTACAGATTGCTTTAAACTGATCTGAGCTGCCTGTTTTCTGCAGTTTTCAACTATTAGGAGCATCATGGTCAGTTATTGCACTGTTGATACTTTTGAAATTATAGTGTCAACTCTTGAAAAATTAGTGGTTTTATTGATTTCTGTTTGGCATGCCCTATGTTGCTTCCTTATTAACAATAGCAGCCCTGTGTAGAAACACGTAAGATCTGCTATGTATAATATCAAACATTTGGAAAGTCAGTGCAATTGTCATGTGATTCTCCTAGTCAAGTATGGGCATCCAACTGAAAGCACTCCATCTTTTACAGTATTTTAACAGAATGGGTTTGAGTTCATTTCTAGCAGCCTTTTGCTTACAGTTTTTAGACTGCGCAGTGATTGCCAGTGGTAAAATCTATGCTTAGCTGTTGAATCTGAAATACCAAAGTTCTTTTGCCACAGCAGCTGTGATAATCACTGTGGCCAAAATAGCAAATGAGCAAATGCATTCAAAGTTGGTAACCTCTGATTTGTTCTTGTAGAGCCTGCAGAGTGACCTAGAGGCAGAACAGGTGAAGGTCAATTCCCTAACACACATGGTGGTCATTGTTGATGAAAGCAGTGGGGAAAGTGCAACAGCTATTCTGGAGGAACAATTGCAGGTAAAATCTTAGAGCCCTCTTTTTAAAACTCTATTATTAGGCACTTGAAAAATTTGCATGTAATTGTTAATCAACATTTTTGTTTAAAGACAATTTCTCATAAAAAGTAATTTAAAATAACATTTCCTTCAGGAACAATAATAACTTAAAGAATTATTAAATCAGCTCAAGCCAAAACCTGCAAAAGCGTATTGGTGACTTTCAAGCTCTATTACTGATTAGTCAAGCTGTCTGCTTTCCCAATGACTTGGGTAATTTGGTAGTATATCCTTTCAGCAGTTTCATTAAATGGGAAGATTCATAGTACAACTCTTATTTCATGTAAGTTGTTTTCCTAAGAAAGTTAAAATCTCATAGCAGAAATTCTTGGAAGACATGAACACAATTTATCTAGGGGATATAATATGAAGTGTCTGTATGTGAGACAGAGTTTTTCCAAACAAAATTAGTGCTACTTGGTTCATTCCTTTTTAGGCTCAAAGACTTGAGCAAAATCAGAGTTTAGGCCATATGTAAATGTTTTTGAAAGTGTTAATCTCCAGCTCTGTGCAATACAGCAATATCAATAATGGACAGGGAAGTAGATATAATGTAGAAAGAAGTTACTGTGAAGCAGAAATCACACTTTTGAATATCTGTTTTTGGAGTTTCTTTGTGAGGTTTTTAGTAATTTCTGAGTGTTTTGTGCTTTTGTAGAGGCTTGGTGAGCGGTGGACAGCAGTTTGTCGTTGGACTGAGGATCGGCGGGTCAAGCTGCAAGAAATTCAGCTTTTATGGCAGGAGCTGCTGGAAGAACAGGTGAGTAGCTGTTCAGCTTTTCAGAGTGACTGGTTGATTTGTGTGGAAGAGAAAAAACTGAAAAAGCCCAAAGAATCAAAGCTCTGACAAGGATTGATTTTTTTTTTTTTTTAATGGAAAATAAACCTTGAAAGCCTAGAATTTGTTATTGTTTGGGTTCCCTGTGTTCTTTGAGGACAGGAGTAGCTCTGAAGTGCAAGACAAGTATTTTTCCATAGGTTAAGAATAGAAGTTTATAGCTTCTTGTAAAGTAATTTCCAAGATACCTTGTAAAATGGTGACGTAGTGTGAATGTCAGTGATACTTAGAAAATTCATGGTCATTTTCCTATCGGGTAGTTTTGTAATTACAGAAATCCTCCTAATTAATGTATATGTAGTTCCAGCATGAACACATATACACAATACTAAAGTGTTTTCTTGCTTTGATATAATGTATTTTACAATAAAAATACTGCTCAAACGCAAGTAACTCATAGTATAAAAAATATGGTAACACAGCCAAATGTGCTGTTTGTATGTCTAGAACTAGAGCTTGTTTCATTTCTCAGCTGAAAATATTTTGGTTTTTTCTTTGAAGGTTTTACTGAAATTGTGTTTTTCTTGAACATGATATGTATCACTGTAAGCTATTGTTTAAATAAGGCAGTACTCAGATTGTTTAGACATTTGAAAGAAGCCGAGCAGTGCTGGTATAACTACTGGTATCAGCTGCAGCCTGGTTTCTTTGACAAGGATGTTTTGTCTGCATTCTTTGGGGCTCCTTGTGTGTTTCTCCCTTACCTCTCCCATATCTGTTTCTAGTATATTGATACACTGAATTTGTAGCTCATGTGACCTTGTTTTTAATATGGACCCAAGGTTAAGATTCTGGTTTATCCCATGCTGAGTATCTGTTTATATATGTTTCTTTAAACTAATGTTTTGTTATCTGTGTATGTGTATCCAGAAAATTGTATGCTAATGTTTTCTGGGAACTCTTGGGCATGGTAACTCGGAATTGAGAAAGGATTCCCCCAAAATCCTTGCTGTATATGTTTGAGTTACGGACTTCAAGTGCTCTTAGTTTTGATGACTCTGTCATCATGTCAACATCCTTTTCCACCCTTACATTTGTTTGGGAAACACTCTTTGACTATTACAAAACTGTTAGAAGTGCCATGTTCTGTTGGAGTTGAACATTTGAGCTCTGCTTATTTCAATTTGTGTGAAGCAATCAGTGTGCTTAGTGTAGAATGTCAGATAACAAATAAAGAAGAAATAGAAGTTTGTTTTAGCTGGTTTAGATGAACCTTTTTGTACTCATTATTTACCTGAATAATTCATTTATTACTAGTGGGTTTGAATTACAAACCCACAATAATGATCAAGTGACTTAGAAAAATTACAGTCTGAAACTACTTAAAATTGAATACAAACACTTTTATAACACAAAAGTAACTAAAATGCTTTGTTACAAGCATTTTCTATTTTGTCCAACCACACAGAGAGATGAGCAACAGTGATGCATCAACCTTTTTGTGGCTGCCTAGAAAGCTCTTGTACACCACATTTTCAAGTCAACACAATCCTTACCGCTCAGGAAACAAATTCCTCAATCAGTGCCAGAGACTTCTTAGCACTGTGGTAATTATGTTTCAGTTTTCTAGGGAGAGTTATCTTTGACTGCTGATTTAGCAGAAATTAGCTGAACGCATGAAGGGTTTTTGAGCTCCTCTTATGCATAAAATATGTTGGCTGGGATGCCAGCATGATTTTTCCAGAGACTGTGTGATGTTATAATTTTTTTTTCTCACAGCCTTATGGCATTTCAACCACCATCATATTTTCTGTCTGTAGATTTTGCATATTGGTTTATGTTGGAAATGTAAACTGCCTTAGCCCTGTGGCCCAAAGTTTCTATAGTAAGTTCTGGGACAATGCCAAAAATATATAGCTAGGATGGGGAACCTGGTGGCTATTGTAAAACGTGTTGTTTAAAGAACAAAAAGGTCTGTCTTGCTTTGTGATTTATTTTTAAACAGAGAGGAACAGCATTGCACCAATGCCTGGGCAGCTGAAGTTTATAGAGAGATGGGTGTTCTACTCCGTGGAGATTGCTGTCCAGTAGCAGCATTATGTGGGAACATAATATAGAGTACATAAAATCCTTCCTGGTACTCGATGCCAGTTATTGCTCGTGTTACTACAGGAGTGCAGTGTGACTGAAGAAAAGTGAGACCCAGGACAAGTCTTGTAGGAAAAAAAAGGAAAAAATGAAAGGTCCCTGAGTTAGAGTAGTCTGCTCTAAATAGTTCTAGCTTCCAGTAGTCAATGAAATAGGATTTGCTGAAGTTGTTTTGCAATTGAAAGCAGGTACCATAAACAGGGAGGTCACTGATTGGTATCTGAGTCTTTGATCAACTGTCTGGACTAAAAGAAATGTGAATTACCAGTGGTGTCACTTCTGTGAGAAAATGCTTGTAACAGCATGTGAGTCACAGAGGAAGAAGGGTAGAAAACAAAAGAGCACATGCATGCCATTTTGATATATTCTATTATGACTTATAAATCCTATGTTAGCTTTATGGTGGATATCTGTTTCCTATATAAATAACTTGCAGGGAGATGGGCTCTGATATATTGAGAAATGATTTTGTTGAAATTGTTTTGCTGGAAGTATTGTTTCCCTAATCTGATAGTTTTGTACTCTTTTCTGTATTATTTTTGTTAAAGTTAATTGACATTCCAGCGTATAAAGACTGCAGAACTGTGCTTTGAATGCAAAGATTTTGAAGAAGAAATTGTCCATAGCTGTTTGACAATCTTGGTATTTTCTTCTGTTGTTTTTCTTATGATCTGCAGTGCTTATTGAAAGCTTGGCTAACAGAGAAAGAAGAGGCTTTGAGTAAGGTCCAGACGAGCAACTTTAAAGATCAAACAGACCTGAGTGTGAATGTTCGAAAACTAGCTGTGAGTATTGATATCTTGCTCTATCCCAACAAATCTCATAGCTCAGGTAGTACATCTTTCACCCTGTCACCACCCTTTCAAACCCCTTTGCCTTTTAGCCATGGAATTAAAGCTTAGGGGAAGTAGAATTCTTGATGTTCTATTTTAATCTTTTCTTTTAACTACAGATTTTAAAAGAGGACTTGGGTATGAAACGACAAACACTAGACCAGCTGAATGAACTAGGTCAGGATGTGGCTCAAATCCTTGGGAATGGCAAAGCATCCAGTAAAATTGATCAGGATCAAGAAGAGCTAACTCAGAGGTGGGACAGTTTGGTTCAGAAGCTAGAGGATTACTCTAACCAGGTATTTACAAGGCTTTATTACTTTTTAGCTTTTTGTATGACTGCATGCATGCAAACTTCACTGTGTCACCAAAATTGTCCAGGCATCAGGCTAGAGAGGTAGGTGAATGCTTTTTCACATGGGACTGACAAAGGTGCCTGCATTTTTGGTCTCCAAAAGCCCAATACAAGTACTGACCAGTACTATTACTCCTTTCTCACACAGATTAAGCTTCATTTTTCTGATGAGTAAAGCAGGCTTGCCATGTATTATCAGTCTATGTAAATGGCTTTAAACATTGTAAGAGTGCTGGGACTGGATTTAAATCTGATACTAAAAGAAAACAAAGGCAAAACCTAAACCCCAGAATAGAAAAATAAATGGGAGTCATACAAGTATTTATGCTCTGTGCGTATGATTTCTCATCTGTTGAAAATAGAGTAGTTGTTTGTTTGACATGTAATGATGATAGCCAAGCTAGATCGTTCAATGTTTATTTTAGTGTTTTGAGTGCTTGGTAATGTTTTTATTTAGACAGAACTCCTACTGGATTCTGTGAGGGTTTTATTTGACAGCTTTATAACTCATATGTGCTTTTTCTGGTGATAGTAATATGTTGTTATGGTAAAAACCATGGCACCAATTCATGATCCATTTAATGTATAGTGAATGAGTTGTGCAGTCTGGGTAGGGGCTCATTGCAGCCATGTGGCTTTAATTTGATCTTGTGTTTTAGTCAAAGCACTAGAGAATGCCAATTCCTGTCTCTGTCCTTTCACTCTCCTTAAATACCAAGCACATACCTGGAACTTACAGGTTGAGTCTCCAGGGACTTACCTTATAACCTGATAAAGAGCATGGGAGGTTTCTATTGACTTGAGTGAGCTTTTAGGTCAAATTCACTGTGTATCAGCTCTTCATGAGATCTAGGCTTTGTTTTATAGAGTAAGAGTACAAAATGTAGAATTGCTAGTAATAAACTCCAAGTACCTTTGTTCTTTCTGTGAAGAAATGGTGAAAGAAAATACATATAATGCTCCTTTTGTTAATTTTAGTTCACTTGGACTGGCACAATTCTAGTTGAGCTGAGAATTTTGATGCTTGGTTCCCATCTGTAAAATGAGAATAATGATCTTTTTCTCTGGAGCGTAAATATGATAAAAGTGCTTCATGACAGCTCAATGTGGTCATTTGTGGGAGTGAATGAACAGGCTTTTGTGACTGAATAAAAGGAAATAAGAAAAAACAACTCAGCTTGTGTAAAATGACACATAATCCTTACCCTAAATTATTTTGTATAGGTAACTCAAGCTGTAGGAAGCATAGGAATGTCACAGGTTTCACAGAAGACTGCTGCGGAAACACCACTGAAGGAACAGACAGTGGTTAAACAGTCCAGACAGGAATTGCCCCCACCACCACTCCCAAAGAAAAGGCAAATTCCAGGGGACAGTGAAGCAAAGAAAAAGTAAGTACATGTCACTGCAATTTTCCCTTGCTCATTGGATACTACAGAGACTGTCTTGACTTTTGATCCTTCTTTTATGCAAGTGAGCAATACTTAAATTGCAGTTGTGAGGTTGGGCTTGGGGGCTTGACTAGATTATCTCCAGTCATCCCTTCCAACCCTCACAATTCTGTGATTTTTTGAATGGGAATGGAATGTTATATACAGCCTTGTTTTTGGAGCAGCAGAAAACCTGTAGCTTCCATTAATTTCAAAAGAAAACAGGGATGTTTTGTTTCTCATAAAAGCAAGTCTTCAGTCCTTTGTACCTCAGCTCCTTTGCTGAAAAGACAGATTTATATTTACTTTATGCAAAACACCTTCTCATCTTTGCTCAAGAGGTGGTGTGAACGTGTCAAGCATTTTGATTGATTTATTATTTATTTCTAATTTTCCTAAAACATATGGGAAAAATGGGAGAAACTGCACAAAAAAAGATGCCCAGAAACATTTTCCATCTCTTGTATTTAGTTATAAGAATAATATTATGCTGATGTCTTCTTTGACATGTATTTCTGGAGTGGCTGGTGCTCATTTGCATATATAGACTCATGGAATCATTTGGGCTGGAAGGGGCCTCAAAGATTATGTCATTTCAACCTCCCTGGAAGGACAGGGACACCTTCCACTAATGTAGGCTGTTTGGAGCCTTATCTAGTCTGGTCGGGTAGGCTTCCAGGGATGGAGCATCCACAGCTTCTCTGGGCAGCCTGTTCCAGTATCCTACCACGCTCATACTGAATAATTTTTTTCTGATACGTGATCTAAATATACTGTCTTTCACTTTAGAAGTTACTCCTTGTCTTATCAATACCCTTCCCATTGAGTCCCTCTCCATTTTTCTTGTAGCCTCCCCTTTAGGTACTGGAAGGCTGCTATCAAGTTTTCTTGGAACCTTCCCTCCTCTTAAGCCAAACAGTGTTTCATAACTTGTGTTGAATTCTTGTTATTAAATAGCATACTTAAAACTAAAGGAATTGTTTAAATATAAATTAGGAAATTAAATGCTATGTCCTCAAAATTTTGCTTTTTGTGCTTGGCTGAGGAAATGAATGTTTCCTTGAAGTATCACTGGTGTAAATCTTTGTCAGATCATTTAGAGATACTCCCTAGTCTTGATGCAGCCTCTACTGTAACTGTGTGTTTGTGCAATGAAGAAGAGTCTTTAATTAATTTTTTTCTGGAGGAGGAATGGAGGTTTGGAGGGGTAAGGAACCTGCCCAAACCCTCTTGAAGACTCTGGTCAGACCTTTTGAGCTCTGCTAGGGGCGGTGTGTGCATCTGGATGTGCCAGGGCAGTAAAGTAGTCAGCAGCCATTCTGTGTCTCCTGAATTGTAGAATCTATTATAGGTTTTGAAAGCAAAAATGATTTATCTGTCTGTTTTCCTAGAGTTGAAACTGTATTAAAGCCAGGGGTAGTAAATATAGGTCATAAAGTTTCTGATGTTTTTGTGTGTTTCCATTTGCTTCTTTTGAAACCAACAAATGACCAGTTAGTGGAATTTTACCAGTTTTCCCATGGAAACTTTGACAATTGCATTTGTTGGGGTGCTGTTATTCCATGTTAGGATTTGTTAAGTAATGTAATTGTAATTCAACCTGACTTGTAGTCTGTACAGTGTATCTGTCCATCTCTCAAGTTCTGTACAGTACTGATTAATTGGAGAGTTGATTTGGTCTTTTTTTTGGTGGTGTCAGGTTGTAGCTTAGAAGCCATAGGGGTAAGAAAGTTGTTAGTATAGATGTGTGCACTGTAGACAAAACCAGTAAGATATAAGTTAATTTTTTGTCTGCTAAGTGTGCAAAAATCTTTGTCAGCTGTCACTGCCACTGTTAGCTTTTCCTTCAGACAAAATAGCGTTGCAGACTTTTGAAACTTAGAACTGAAATTCTTACTTATTTTATTCCTGAGGTCTAGTATTACTTTCAAAATACTTGCCATTGAGAGATCTGTTTTGTAGCATATTAAAAGATATGGTTATAATTTGTGTGAAGCTATGTGTAAAATAAATTGCACCATGATTCTCAATTTGTTCCTGAAAGCTGATATTATGGGTATAATTTTTATTATAGTAGGCTTTTAAAAGTCTGTCTCTACTTCCTGTGAGTAGTAATATGAGGAGCATGAATTTTGTGTAAAGCCTTGCTGGTTTGGGATTGAATAATGTGCTGAACTGTAAGACTTTTGATTTTTAAGACAGAGTGAAACCAAAAAACAAACCACTGTCTGACCTTTTAAACTAGGTTTGATGCTGAAAGTACTGAGTTCTTGAACTGGATTTCAAAATCAAAATCTGCCATTCAGGCCGCAGACATCAAAGAATATAAGAAGATGAGAGAGACTTCAAGCATGAAAGAAAAATTGAAGGTAAAATGGGGAGATAGAACATGTTTCAGTGAATACTCTACTCTGTATCTAAGCTGGCTGTCAGCTGGAGGTGTGAGCTGATCCGCATGCTTTGAGGGGATTAAGTCCCTCAGTTACATAGGTTCAGAACTGAGCATAGATGGAAATCTCTGACCAGCTGGACACATTTTTTTGCCTGTGGTGTTGCATAATCCACAGGAAATTTAAAAAATAAATTACTGATGTCTCCCTTGGAGGTCTGAAAAGTGTCTGTCTTCAGGATTATTATCTTTTACACTAAGTAGCATATTTTGGTTTAATGTTTCACAGTTGGAAATGGCCTTGACTGATGCCACTTACATAATTTTGGTAGAGATAGGCCCGTGGGGGGCTCAGAGACCCCTTGAATCATGCTGTGACACTCCTCAAACGCTGTTCCACCCAGGGTCCAAAGTGGTTTGTTGTTATAATGCTTGGACGTGTTGTTTGCTCTATTAATTTTGGAGAAAACCTGATTGTTACAGCTTGTGTACAGTATTGCTGACCTGCAAGACAGACTAGATAATTTTATAGTGTCTTTTGGGAGCTATGAAATAACCATTTTATTTTCTGTTCCTTGTCAGGAATTATTCTTGCCTTTTTCTGGTTCTTGAGCATTCTTTGTTAATGAAGACTTACTGGAGCTTTAACAGGACCTGAATCTGCTTTCGAAATCAAAAACAATACTTAAAAATCTCTATAAAGAGGCTCCTCTATAGTCCTCTTGTGGAAAATGGTGCCAGTAGGAATGTTTGGAATGGGAGTACTGTTGGAAATAAAAACCAAAACAACTATCACAATATTTTATTTATAGATCTTTAAGAATGTTTATAGCTCTTTAAAAAAGAGGTCCTGAAATGAACACCAGGTTCCCATGAACAGCACTGTTTTTAAATGACTGGACTGTAAGTGGATAGGACAGAGTTTGTTCTTCCCAGCTGTGCAAATAAGTGCATGCTTCTGAATATACTGTAGGAAGCCTAAACCAGAGTAATGACCTTTGACATGAGGTTCAAAAAGATTTTGCTTTGGAGATACTGTGTTGTAATCACAGAAGATATTGAAGCTGTGGTTTTGTGGCCAAGGAGCTCATCTTTTCTCTGTGGATGTATTCTACTGATTGACTCACAAAGGAATAATCACCAATATGTATAACTTGTGGGAGGAGCTTTTTCCTTTAAAAATCTTGGTAGTCATGGAGAATGTCCCTCTCCAAATCTTTGTGAGAGTAAAGTACTAGAGCTTATGAAAGTGGATTACTGGTGTGCTATAGTTCTTGCTGTTTGGACTTCTAGGGAACAGGTCTGTTGGTGCCTTCTACTGGAAATCACAGTAGAAACTGTAGAAATGAAGGGGCTATTAAGAAGAAAGTCTTTTCTCTGCTGGTTCACATTGAGAATTACAGCTGAATGTTTGATCACAAATGTCTTGTTTTAACTATTGTCCCAATATCTTATTTCATACTGTGAGATCATCAAGCCATTAATCAATATTTTATTCCTGGTGCTGTAGTACTAATCTCTCACATGCCTGCTACTTGTGAGAGGTGACTCCTTTTGCATTTGTTTGCTGCACAAGCAGAACTAACATGCAGCTCAGAAGGTGATGTACCCAAGATAATGATGTGTTTTGGGTAGTAGTGGGAAAATAGATATTACTGGGTGAAAGTGGGAAGTCAAGGAAAATAATCCTTGCCGCCACTACATTCTTTTGGTATTCACTTTAAAGGTGATTGAAAAGGAAAGACCTGAAAAAAGCCAGATGTTAGATGAACTGAAACGAAGTGGACACATTCTTTTGGATCAAATGGAAAAGGGTAAGCAACTTGGAGTTTTTTCTATTTTGTGATTTAATCAGTTGAGTTGCTGGGAAATAATACTGAAATACCGATCTCTTTTCTTCTCCCTCCATTTTCTTTCCTTCATGGTCATTGTTCTGTTACTAGTAAGTTATGCGTTTTTTTTAATTAAAGCTTTTAGAAAAATATTATTATTATTCATTAATGTGCATTTGTTCATTTGCAGTCTTTTAAGGTTTATTTTAAGAAATTTTCTCTTTCAGTAACAATGCTAGTTAGATGCTTTCCAGGAAGTGGTTTGATTTTAAGTAAAAGTTTTAAAACAACTGCTATAGAGAAGTGAAAATTTTGAAGCCAAATTTAAACTTGATATGTATGTGTCTATCTCTTTCCATATTTTTATCTGTTTTTGTAAAAAATGTCTGTGTTTTTAATGATGCAGTCACAGTCTATGGCTCAAAGGCAAGAGAGAAGTCTATATGATTGGGAAAATGATTGATTGCTAAATAAAACCCTTATCCATGGGATCTTATAATTGATATCCATGGAATTTTAATCTTTAAGCCTTGCTGAAAATCTTGTTTCATATTGAAAAAATTCCATCAGTGGAATGAGATCTCTATATGAGATGTTTATGTCATCTATGTTCATGTCATCTAGAAGCAATCTTTTAGATATGCTGTGCACTTGACATCTGGTGAAGTTGTCATGACTGGTAGCATTCAGACAGGAGAGAGGATGGTGTCACTGTCCTGCATAATGACCAGCATCCCTTTTGGAAAATGCTGAATTCCAATGGATTTCTCAGCAATCAGATTTTTTTTGCAGTCCAATGCTTTGCTCGTATGCCCCAATTTACTAAGAATGTCCAGTCCTCCCTCCTTGCTTACTGCAGCTGAAGCTTTTTACAGTGGGTGCCATTGCCCTGAAGTTGGTGGCTGAAAGCCACTGATTTGACTTGGTGTTTGGTTTATAAAAATTTTTAGATGTTGTTTGTTTTCAAACCTGAGCAGAATGTAATCCTCCCTTCCTCTTTCTTCTGCAAACCCATTTAGCTGTGATATAATGGGTCATGGTATGAAACCAGCATGTGTTAACCATAACAAGAAATGCATTGTTGAAAAGCTGCTTTGTATCAGTGAAGAGTAAGGTCAACAATTTGCTTTCTAGTTGATTGTCATCTTAAAGGTTGGGATCTCTAGAAAATAACCAATCTAGAGCCCCTGGTTTTGTTAGGGTCTGATAGTATGTTCTGTCCAGCTCACGCTCACAGCCTTTTTCCAGACCTAGGCCCAGCTGCACCTGTGTGGAATAATGCACAGCACTGGCACATTTGGCACATTTGTGCCAACATCCATTTCTGTCCTGGGGCAGGTACAGGCTGTGCCCAAAGGGCAGTGACTGCTCTTTGTGTGCATACTCTTCCCCTATGGCTGTGGCTGCTGTGTTGTTGGCGTGCCAAGCCTGTGGCCAACGTGTGAGCACAGGGACATCCGTGGAGCAGGGTTATCAAGTGCTCTTGTGAAAGCTGCCTGGCTGCCCTGACCAGAGCTTTGGACTCTACTTGTGCTAGAGTGGTTCAGCAAAAAAATGTCTCTCTGTCTTTCCTCAAAATTAGAGTATTTCACTCTACATTTTACTAGCAATATAAAGCTGAAATGGTGCTACCAATAAGTATAGATTTATAGATATTGAACTTGGGATCAAAATGTTTTGTATATTAAAGTGAAAGTGCACTTGTATTTGAAGAAAGGAAAGGTTAAATGCCTGTTAATGAAAATGTGTTGCAGTTAATATAACAGTAATTTGTATAATCTTTGTAGAAGGACTTCCTACAGTGGATATAAAATCTGCTATGGAGAAAATTTTGTCGGGGTGGAAAGATGTGGTTCAAAATCTAGAAGAAGTGGCTAGAAAGATAAAGTACCAAGAAGATATAAATGCTTATTTAAAGGAAATGAATAAGCTTGAGAAGACTTTAACTGAGAAGGATAACTGGCTTAAAAAAGCTTCTTCTTCAGCATCCCAGTCCTCAGCAGTCCTGAAAGACTTATGTCAGGTAAGTTTGGCCAAACTTGCTGATTTTGAATGGAAGCTGTCAGAAGCACAGGATGCCCCAGTGGAGCTTGGCCTGGTTTCTAAGGCTAGGCAGGGCACCTGATTTGACTGGAAGATTTTGGAATCTGTCACAGAAATACTTTAGTGTTGTCACCCTAGTAATGTGGATGAGCTGTGCTGCAGTGTACTAAAATCTAAGTGTACTAAAATTTTTGTGTTTACAGGGTAAGTGTGAATTTTGGTTTTGGTTTTTCTTTTACAGAAGGAGTTAAGTCATCTTGTAAGCCTGAGTCCACAGCTGGAACATCTGAAAGCCACCTGCAAGACACTCACCTCTCAGCCCATGCCTCCAAATTTTATTCAGGAGAACTTGAATGGTTTTCTTGATCACTTCAAATTGACTCATCAGAAACTAGAGGAACGTCACCAACAGCTGAAAAAAGGTAAATAAATAAACATAAATACATATATTAGCATAAAGCCTCCTGCTTACTTGTGTTTTGATTTTTTTTTTGTTTGTTTCTTTTGAGCTGACGGAAAACTCATTGAATTCTGGTAGAGTTTTTCTAGTGTTTATGCTAGGCTTTGTGCCAAACTGACAAAATTAATTTATTCACCTGGAAGGATGTGGCCTCCTCTGTGCACAATTCAAGAGTCTATCATTCCATGGTGTTTAAAACGATTATGCAAGGATGAAACATTCCTGAAACCTCATTTAACTACTTAGCAAGACATATTTAAGGTGGATAATATAGCTCAGAAATCTGTCTCTCCCTGGCACTTACAGAAATAAATGTTCTGTAATGAAATTCTAGAAAGGAAAAGTAGACTATTAGGAGAACCTTGTAAAATGAAAGTGCGCATGTGAAATTTACTCTTTTTCATAGCTTTGAGCACATTAGTCATACATAATTCCTTTTTAAAATTTCATCTTTGAAGTGATTTGGAATCTGGCTTGCTTTTCAGGCAGTTTCTACTTGGGTTGTTGTTGCATTATAGATTTCATTATGAGCATTCAAACCAGTCATGCTGGTTTTTAAAGAATTTTAAATGTAGTGCATGGAATATGTAGTTCTGGTAATACTTTACATCTGAATAGCAACAGCACAGACTTGTAAGCATTTTTTTTTCCTTAGTTTTTGTTTCAGAGTAATTTGAGGAAGTGTTTTATTAACCGCTCCAAATGGAAGAGCATTAAAACTCTATTCTGTATGTAGTAAAAATAGGCTCAATTACTAAGTTGTTAGGACATTTATACAATGTCTGGCACCAGGTCTGCATGCTTCAATTATATCCATGCAGAAAACTGTATCAATGAAGTATCTGTCAGCTATGTTCGAATTACAAGGGGATGTTTTCATTCTTACTGTGACTAGTTATTATTTTATAGCTGTTTTGACTTCATGTACTGGTGAGTAATTTTATTGGTATTTTGTATTTTGGTAACTATATATCATGTGACAAAAATTCTTTTTTTTTGTGTCACGCATCACTTGAGGTGTTATTGATCTACTTGAACCAGTTATTGCTTGGTAGAAACACCGCATATATTCTAACACATTAAATTTGTGTTTGTGTGTCTTTTGAATGAGACAACCTGCTGAGAAGGTATATTGCTGACGAACAGAGGGAAATGTCAGTTCAGGGTTTTAGCTGTTTATTTACAGCGTAGTTGAATTGCTGCAAAGTAAAAACTTCCAGAGCTATGTGACTGGTGGTGTGACTTAAGCATTTGTGAACTCGGCAGGCCTTGATTGACAGAGGGTCAGCTCCTCTTATGGCTCTTCTTTGAGCCTCTGGAAATTCCCCCATGGAGACCTACTCAGTCCCAACTCTATGGGAATTTTTTAGATGGGAATTGACTCAATATTTTTGTCACTGAGAAACTACTTTAACTATTTTCTTCTCCTTCAGGATTTTCTGTCACTTAGTGGCAGTGTACCTTTATGCTTCTTATTAATTTTTCCTCTCCCCTCTTTAAATTGAGCTGGCCTTCTGAGAAAAGAGAGCTGGATAACTCTGATTCTCTCAAAAATGATGACTCATTTTATAAAAGGTAGGACAGTTCTGACAGTAAGCTGTTGAAAAGCTACCTGCTGAGTCAGAACAAGGCTTATATTAATTTTCACGTGGGGCAGTAACAAAATTGCTTAGGAATCCAGGGCCAGAGAATGTGCATAACACAGTACAGGATTTATAGGCAAAATCCTGTTTACTGCAGTTATTCCAATTGGCTGTTTTCATTCTGAAATGCCAGTGAGGTGCTGCCTCCTGCCTGGGATTCCACGTGGGGCTGGATTGAACAAATTTTGAGGTATGGTTGAAGAAGGCAAGCAGATACTCCATCCAAACTTTAATTCCCTTTTAACGCTTCCTAGATGGTGTCTCTGTTCTGGCAATAGGCTGAAAGCTTCTATTTTTATATATTTGTGTGGGTAAATATATTTAAAAAAGGTAAAAATGTAAGCAAAACACAAGCCCACACTAGTATGTTATTTATATACACACACACACACATATTTGTAAATACTAGCTTATATAATTCCTATATATTGTGTCTTATATAATTCCTATGTATAGTGTGTATTTTTAATTTAATATGTAATGTATGGCTATTATATTTGCTATACTCTGTTTTCTATATATAGCAGATATCAGTGTGTGTGTATTTGTAGATAAATAGTAGATATGTCTAAAGCTTAAAAATGCAAAATACTAAATTTGAGTGGTTTATATATTTTAAATACTATGGGTTATTCTTGGTATGATAATATATAATTTAAATACTACTGATTCTACCACCCCACCTACCCAAACAAATCTAGGTGCTTAAGTGTATAAAAAGAATTTATGAAAATGGGATTGAGTTTGTAAAATTTTTGGAAGGTTGTAATTGCATACTTATTATTATATTCTATGTACTTGCATGTTATATATTTAATATTTTTAGAGGAAAAACAATGCTATCTGTTGAAGAGTTTTTTAGCTCTTGGAAAGTTGTTCACATCTCCTATGATTTGGGTTCAAGCGCATTTCCTTACTTTGTATTTTGTTCCCTTTCTCTTTTGCGTGGTCCCAGAGACAGAAAGGCAGCCGAGCCAGGAGTACGTGGAGTCCCTGCAGCAGCTGAGGGACGCGCTGAGCGAGCTGGAGGGCAAGCAGCTCTGCATTGCCAGCGGCCTCAGTGAGCCCAGCAAGGTGGAGAGCGCCCTGCAGCAGGCCAAGGTGACTCTGCCCTTTGCACTGAGGAAGGAGGTTACCCCACTCCTGTCACCTTCTCTTCTCCTGCCTTGCTTTCAGTGGGGTAGCTAACACTGCTCAGAGGGGTGTCAGGGATGTGGGTATGGAACCCACTTTTGTAGGTGGCTTGCTGAGTTACCAGGCTGCTGAGGGACGTGTCCAGGCGAGGGCTGGCTATCTCTGAGCCTGCAAGACTTCACAGCTTCTCATGCTGCCTGTGACAGGAGATGGGGCTGAGAGCTGGGGCTGCTCAGCCAGGGGAAAAGGACCTCAGAGGGCACTCTCTGGTGTGCATGTACTTCCTGTGCTCAGGAGTTGCAGAACAAATGATAGGCAGAAAGGAAAGAATGTGCATGTACCTCCTGTGCTCAGGAGTTGTAAAACAATTGTTAGGGCTCCAAGAGCATCTCCCTTCTAGAGGCTGGGTTGGATCAGGTTGGTGACCTCTGATCCAAGGTCTGCTCCTCTGTTGCTGAGAGCAGTTGTAAGGAAAAGGAGCTGGGAGCTGCACCTGCCTGAGCCACACCACAGTCATGCCTGTGCCTGGACTGATTTTGTCCTGGGGCAGGGTGACCTCCTCTGACCCTGCCTCTGCCCTTCTGAACGGACTGTGGTTTGCAGGCTTTCTACCCTCCCCTCCAAGCACTGGGTAAATATATTCACCCAGGTGTGAGGGGTCTGCTGGCTTTAAAGTGTCTGAGGGTCAGCTGGTTAACAAACTCATCCTGCTCAGGTGTTTGGAAGAGAGTAACTGTACTTCTCTGACCTCCAGACTGCCTATCAAAGGGAAGCTGTGCTTATAAAGTAGACAAAAATTTATAGATGACAGCAGCTTTGCAAATACCAGATACTGAGGCAGGGATGTACCTCTCTCCAGGGAGAGAATTCTGCATCTCCAGTATTTTCCCCCCTTATGTTTGTTTGTTTGTAAAAAAATCAAATTCCTCCCTGCCTGCTCTACCACCTTCCACATTCAGAAGCATGTGTTTTTCCTCGTGTGGTGGCCTAATAAGGCTGCAGGAGCTGGAGGAGCTCTGGATCTCTGGTTGCTGGGTGCAGAGAGGTTGTTATATCCTTCTCTATTTAGCAGAGCGATGATTTTTGGAAGTCCAGTAAACAGAGTTGTTAGTGCTTTGTATTTTTTTTGAACTAGGAGATTAAAACAAGCTTTGATTCTTTGGTTTTCTCTTTAGTGTTGCTTCTGTATTGTTTAAATGAGATGGAGGTTTTCTGGTCCATATGCTAGATGAACTGCAATGGCATTTAGCCTTTGGAAGCTTGTCTTTTCCTGCCTCTGCCCAGTTTTCTTCAGAGACTAATTACCCTGAAAGGACATACTATGCTAGTGTAGGTGCTTTAACATTAGCATGTGACAGGAGAGGAGAACAAACTGTATATGAGGAGCTGCTTGTGGACCTGGGGTTAGTTCAGCTCTCTCTGCACTGTAGCAGGCACTGATGGATGCTTCATCTGTGGTCTCCTGCACAGAATGCTCTTGTTTTCTGAAACATACATTCCTCTTCCCAGTCTCATTGCTACTTCTCTACCTGTCTTAGAGGAATTGCTACATTTTACAGGAAAAGAAACCACGATAAATGTAAAGTAGATTTGAGAACGTGAACATTTTAAAAAAAGTCTTCCTCAGTAAAAATACAGCAAAATATGTATGCACACATCCTACTTGTACCTATTAAATGTATATACTAGAAAATTAAATCCATTAAAGTAATAATAATTTCATGTGTTCATTGTGAAATTCTCTTAAGCAAATTTGAAGCACAGTAATCAAAGTGATGAGTTCAATGAAGTGGCAGCATTTTTTATGTTTTGGCTTATACCTTCAGCTGTTATTTTTCATATTAGTAAATTAGCCCTTTCAAATCAAGCAACTCTTTATATCAGCAATGTCATAGTGAATGTACTCAGAATCTATCTTTCCCTGTATCCCATCTGGGAAAGTAGTTTTCAAAACTTGAGTATCAGAGCTTTTATTTGCAACTAAGAAATTATATTTCACTTTACAAAGCTTGGAAGAATACTCTCAGCTGGTTTGCATGTGCTTTTAAAAAGCAAACTTGTGGGGATATGACCATACTGAGGCCCTGGTCTGTCTGCATTGCAGTTTGCTCTGAGAGTGCAGTGTGGCACAGCCATTGCCTTGTTGACTCGAGTGCCAGTATGGCACGGTACACAGAAGGCGTAGATGCCTGCGTGTGTTGAGCTTTGTGGCCAAGCTTTGCTGCCCCTTCTGTAGTCTCTGCTGTTGCCCCAGTACAGCAGCTGAAGGTTTTGCTGTTTAAAAGGTTGTTTGGACATCTCTGCTGCAGTAACTGCTGGAACTGGAGTATCACTCTTCACTGAGTCTGCACAAGTATCACTCTTGACCATCTGCATGATAAAACTTTTAATGTACTTGGATTTATATGTAAGTGTGTACCTGTTTTATGGCTAATACTGGAAGGAGGCTTTTTTTCCTTTTGTTATAGACAGTTTGTGAGACACTGGAAGCCCAGAAGCCCAGGGTAGATAAACTTGCTGAAGATACAAAGGCTTTGGAGAAGCATGCATCTTCGGATATAAAAGACACCTACGTGAAAGAGTTCAAGGATGTGCAGGGACGCTGGGACAAGTTAAAGGCCAAGATTTCCAAAGATATTAAACTACTGGAGGAAATTATGCCCAAGTTGAGAATGTTTGAGGTAAAATGAAAGGATTTTTTTGTTTTTGGCTTGAATAACTCACTTGCTTTATAGACCTTTCTTTCTCTGTGTTCCTGCAGGAGTCTAGATGAAACTGATTGAGAAGTGGAATTTTGATGATCCACTAGTCTGGCAGAGGCTGAAAGCATATATATTGTATTTGTAGCAGCATAGAAGTGGAATTCTAATGTGCCCAGGATATTATTTTGTCTTCTAACAGAAATATTTTTCACTTAAAATTAGTTTCCCTCTCTTCTTATAAGCAAAGGTTTTGCTAAGGTCAAGGGCATGCCAACTGTGCTGTTAATCCCAGTAGGGGCTGATGATCTTCAATGGGATTGGTGTCAGATGCCCACTAGTCTTAAAGTGTAATTCCATGACTGCTACAGAAAACTTGCTCCTTCAAGTAAGGTTTTGGTGAACAGTCATGAAGAATTACTACAAGGAAGTTAGAAAAGTGAATAAGGAAAATGCTTGGGTATAGTGACTTTTCCAGTTCCAACCATGGCCTCTGAAGTGACAGGAAGGACAGTTAAAAAATTAAGGCTACTCAGCCCTTCTACCTATTTTATAAATATATACACATGCCTATTATTGCTGGGGAAGGGTAGATATAAGTCTAATTGTGTCAGGAACCCACGTCTTAAAAAAGGAACTCACTATGCTGTGGCAAAACGTCCAGATATGGACAACGTTGGAACCAGACCAGTGAAGAGATTTTTACTTTTATTTCCAGCACATCAGTCTCAAAACAGTCAAGACATGATGTTAACAGCTCATTGGTCTACACAAAATGTCTGCTGAGGGTGGGATAATACAGAAAGACATAAAATCATCTCAGTCTAGATTTCAGCCGATCATACACAGAAAAACACATATTGACAAGCATTCTATCCAATCTTATAAAACACACGTAATGATAGTTAAAACAAAGACTAGTTCATAGAAGACAAAGAACAGAGTTCTATTCATGCTAACCTTCTAAAGATATACATTAAATAACTTTGTTGCCATCCTAAAGCTAATTCTACAGAGGCCTATTGTTATTTGTCACATCTACTGCTTGGGAAACTTTTCTGCTTGCATGGGAAACTTTTCTGCTGTTTCTGCAATGCTAACAGAACTCTAGTCTAAGGCCTACATACTTTTTTTTAACCATTTCCTAAAAACTCTCTAACTTTATGGATTCCAACACCTATGAAATTCTGCAAGACAGAAAATCCCACTGTTCTGAGAACAGAATTATGTCCTGAGCAAGATGCTAGAAAACTTTCCTTTACCTTAAAAGGAAGTACAGAGGCCAAAAAAGAAATTCTAGCAGAAGAAACAATGGAACCAATTATTATATGGTTGCTTTATTAATATTAAACCATTATTGTAATTATGAAGTAACTGAAAATGAAAGAAATACCTACTGGTGCTATCTGTTGAAATATGGGGTTTACATTGTGTTGTCTTATGAAGTGTTTTTTTGAGTATGCAATTTCTGGGTTTTCTAAATGTTTTGTAAAGCTGTCAGTGGATGGACTGTTGTGTCATATTCCCTGATTTTTTCCTTTGGTACTTATCTATATGGAGATTTTTGTAGTCTAATACTGTATAAATTAAAAATGATAGTCTGGAACAAGTTGAATAAAAATGCTGTGGACAACATTGGGCACACCAGGATATAACTTGTACTGCAGGAAAGATTAGTATGGCAGCCTTAGTGTATGGTCCTGGTGCAGATGCCAAACACAAGATTAGTTTGGAGAATGGCTAGGCAGGATCTTCTTGGCTAAAAAGGAGTTGAAGCCCCTGGCTATTAAAGGGGAAAAAAGTTTACATGGGGAGAAAAAGAAAAAGTTAATGTCAGTGCTTGGACAACATGTGGTTTATGTTCAACTACATGCAAGTATTAGTTTATTTTTAATGTTTCTTTTTTTTTTCCCCTAAATCACCTTTAAAAACTGACATTTCCCAAGACAACACTCCTCACATTTGGGTTTTTGAAAAGAAACAGAGTAAATATTTTCATTTTAAAAGTGAGCAGACAGGTGAGCAATGACTAAGATATCTTTGTTAGCCTGATGAGCATGTCAGTGGCAGATCTGCCTGTGAGTCCTGTGCTTACCTGGTTCTTCTGTTATTTGTGTTGTGATAGAGGCTCCCCCAAGCTGACAGTGCATGCATTAGTGACATGAACTAGGAGTAATGATTTACCAGTAGACTGTAATACTCATGTGATGGGAGGAGTAGACAAGGCTCATTTTTATCAGTTTTGCATCTTGTTTTTCCTGGAAGAAATTTTCTTTATCTTGTATTCTGTTATCATACCTCTAGTAATATATGGCTTGCTGTGTCTTTGATTATATATCACTCTCAGATCTTTTAAATCTGCTGCATGGCTGTACATCATGTGGTTTTTCTAGGAGTGAACAAGTTAAGATTCAGCACATTTGATCTTTGTTCCTGCCTGGAATAAATGTCAAAAACTGATTCTGAAGAAGTGAAGATCTATAAGGAAGACCTTATAGCAGCATACCAGTACCTGAAGGGAACCTTTGAGAGATGAAGGAGAACTTTTTACATGGGCTTGTAGGGACAGGACAAGGGATAATGGGCTCTTAATTGAAAGAGGGTATGTTTAGATTAGATTTTAGGAAGAAATTCTTTATTGTGAGGGCAGTGAGACACTGGAACTTGTTGTCCAGAGAAGCTGTGGATGCTTCATTCATGGAAGTGTTCAAGGCCCATTTGGATGGCATCTAGTGGAAGATGACCCTACCCATGGCTTGGTGGGTTGGAACTGAAGGATCTTTAAGGTCTATTCCAACCCAGACCATTCTATGACGAGGATGTTCATGTCTAAAAATTGTGAACTCTTGTACATCAACAGCCTACACTGGTTATTTGACTGACCACTGATAATTATTTACCTGTGCAATGTAGGAACATTTACTTAATTAAACTTTGTAGGCTTGGTTTGTGATTCAGCAAGTTATTTAAATGTGTGTCTAAGTTTGAGTAATCCCACTTAATTATCTTCAGCTATTTATGTAAATAAATATGTAAATATGTAAAAAATGCTAAATTAGTTGTGTGCTATAGTGCCTTGTCAAAAGGCAGCCTTTATAAATACATATTTTTTTACATTAAGCTATGGTTCACTGTTAAGCATCATAGGGCCTTGAAAATAATTTAGAAAATTATTTTCAGTCTAATCATCTGCAGGAAATTCCATCAAAATGGAGAAGGAATGAAGAAAATGCCATGACTTTGACCTCTAATGGTAGCAGTGATCTAAAAATAAACATGGACTTCTATTTTTTGAGAAACAGTGTGTAATATATTGATCTTGAAAACACTGTTAGTGTAAGGTTTTAAAGAAAATGAAGTGTATGCTTTCCTCCTCTGTGACATGCAGAGTTAGAAGGTGAAGCTGATGAGCTGTTCTATGATGATGATTGTGTCAGGATAGATGATATCTATCAAAAACTCCAACCAAATAATCCAAAAATATTGAGTAAAAGTCCAGCTATATTAATAAAAAATGTCAGCCTCATAAGTTGGTTGAACCAGGGGAAATAAGAGCCCTCTTTGTATTGGTTTTGTTTGTAAGGATGATTTGGAACATCCATGACTGCATGGGAAGGAGATGGCAATGCCTCTGTCTCCTTTCTTCCCTTCCTCCCTTCCTACCTCATTGCAGGGTATAAGGAACTGCCAATTGTTAGATCACATAATTCTGAAATTGGGTGTGTTTATTTTTTTTCCTCAAGAGTTGCTCTAGTGAGTACAGTATTGTACTATTGGCCTCAAACAGCTAGGCTTTTTTTTTTAATTTTAGTGATTAGTCTGTTCCTCTGTATTTTTTTCCTTTTATATGTGTCTTGCTTATGCAAATGGCTTTCTCAGCATGGTTTCTACCTGAAAAGTATGTTTAGCACTGTCCACTCCTCTTTTCCACATATGAATTTTTATAGGGCCGTCTCTTTTCCTTTGGAGTGCAGTTTTCAAACAAGTGTGGAAACAGTCATGCATTTTTTTTTATCATAGTTTTTAGGCATATTTCCAGCCTTCAGCCAGGTCCTTCATGTGAAGAGTAACCACATAATTCTTGAAACCATGCTCTCCTCCTTACCTGATCCCGTGCTTTGGTGTGATGGATTGCCTGGAACAGTTTTGTGTCACTTAAACCATGCTCTGGTGGGTGGAAGAATATCACAATTATGAATTTACTATTCATATAAATTTGAGAACAGAGAAATTTAGGATGTTCTTCTTCCCCCAAAAAAGCCCAATAAAACAAACCCAAAAACTAAACAAAAGTTGGTCTGATTCCAAACTAAGACTATGCCAGCAGCTTGTAGAACACCCTTTGGAAGCTGCTAGAAGTTGAAGTGCAACAGCCATACATTCTTCATCACAGCAATAAATCAATGTTCTTTACTATATTTGATTTAGACTGACTCTAAAGTTGTTCAGAAGTGGATGGATGGAGTGAAAGACTTCTTGATGACAGAAAAGGCTGTTCAAGGGGATACTGAAGGTCTTCAAAGGCAACTTGACCAGTGTACAGTGAGTTTCACTCTTACAAGGAGTCTTTTGAAATAACAAGTAGCATCTCTTTTTTATTTTTCTTGTAATAAGTACTGTTCATAGCACATTAAGCCCACAAGAAAAAATGTTTTATATTTCTTCAGGGCATGTTTGAGTTGGTTTCCTTTTTTTGCAGCTATAATATTTTGTGCTTTTTTAAGGTCTTCACTGTAGTCATAAATACCTATCTACAAGTTTTTCCTCTATAAAAGGCTCATATATTTTTCCCAATTTTTTGTGATTAGGGAATTGAATCTGTGGGTGAAAAGTGCCTTCTGCATTAAATTTCCAAGTGTAGCTTAAAAGTAAGAAGCAAATAACTGATCAAAGTCCTAGAGTTTATAATTTTGCAAGGAAGATTCCTGGCTAGTCAGTGTCACATAATGGTCACACTTAGGTAGAATTTTGTCTTGTAGTGAGTAATTACAGTGTACCTTCAAATGCTTTTTTCCAGGAGAAGAATATAAATTGAGGTACACCAGAAATAGAATATTTAGTGCATGTAATCTTCAAACTTGTGTTGTTTTGATGTTGATGGTTGGCATATGAAAAAGTTTACGCTGTGTATGGCAAGCTGTACTTTGTTCTTCAGTTGCGTAGTTCTGATATTTTGAATCACTGAAGGATTACTTTAAGCAGTCTGGTATTGATCTGATCACAGCATTGTTCTGCTCCAAAAACTTTCTCTGGAATAATTAAAAGTTGCAAAATTATCAATAAGGTTATAAATTAATGTAAAATCTTGCTGAAGAACAACATCCCTTTTCTCTGATGTGTATTTAGATGTTTATCAATGAAATGGAGACAATTGAACCATCACTGAAAGAGATGAAAGAAGTAGAGGCTACTTTAAGAGCTCAGCCTATTGCGAGCATAAATGCTTGGACAAAGTCTAGGCTAGTAGACTGCCAGACTCAGTGGGAGAAGCTGAGCAAACAGGTGAGTTCTCCACGTGTTCCTGGTGCTTGGTTGTTGCTGCAGCTGCGAGGTTGTGTGGCATTGTGAGGATTGAGAGGAGGTGAAGCAATGAAACAGTGGGAATGTTTTACTTGTTTCACTGTCAAAGTGGCTGAAGCCCAACTTGAATGCACACGTTTCTTGGTACCTGACTGGAAGGAGCAAAATAAATTCTATAATTGTTTGTAATTAGAAATTAATTTGTTGACTTGGCTTTATGCTGCTCTTTCTGGAGAGTGTGAGAGGAAGATCTGACCTTTTTTTCTTGTTTCTGAAGACTGGAATATTATGCTGTCCCTGTATAATTTTTATTGGTTTCCAAGCAGCTTTGAAAAACAAAAAGCTATAAATAGACTACCACTCAAATTTGGTGTATTTGGTTGTTTCTTTTGGGTGGAAGCTTTCTGCTGTCAGTAGAAACATTTATTTTGTTGCAATTGCTGATGAAAATCTGTGTTAGAGAGCCTTGCTGTTGATATAGAATCCAGAGTATCTGGGTTGTGGAAAGAAGTGAGCCCTGAAGAGTTTTTTATTGCTCAGTATAATGATATCTCTAACTATACTGTACTTGTAATCAGAAGAGGATTTTATTCTGTCTGACTTTTTCCAGGGATTGTTACCAGTTTATGTTCAATGAAGGAGGAAAAAAAGGTCATATTTCTCCTTCCCTCACTTTTAGATTTTGTTGATCTGCTAAAAAGGGTTTGTAAGTTTGTGTGCATGTAAAAGTTCTCCTTTAATTAAAAAGGCCTGAAAGCGTTTTGGTACTAAAATATTTTAACAAAGACTTGTGTTTTTTCACGTGTACAAGGACATTTAAGTAACAAAACTGCTATTTCTTTCTCTACCTTGGATTCTAGATCATTAGTCAGAAAAATCGCCTGTCTGAAAGTCAGGAAAAAGCTGTAAATCTGAAGAAGGATTTGGCAGAGATGCAAGAATGGATGACCCAAGCTGAAGAAGAATATTTGGAGAAAGATTTTGAATACAAGTCCCCTGAAGAGCTAGAGAATGCAGTAGAGGAAATGAAGGTCAGCAATGCCAGCTCATTGTAGAGGCCTGATTAAAGAGAAACAGAACCTTAAAGCTTTGGGGGTTGACCTTTTATGGAATTATATTTGTGGAAAGGAGCTCAGGTCATGACAAGATTAGTAGTATTTTTCATCTTGGCTGAGTGGAATTTTTGATTTTTAAAGCATAAACTATAAAAGCAGATGTTCTTTTTGGCCATGAGGGATAGGGAGTTCATAATAAATAACAGCTTGCTCAGCTGTTGAGTCAGGCTTTTTTATGTATAGCATATTCAACATTAGGAGTATGGGAAAACTTTGCAGGAGACAAATCTTGAGAAAGGTATAGTGTCATATTGTATTTCTGACTAAATTAGTGGTTGTGAAAACATTATTCTGCTTCCATCACTTGGTTCTCAGTTTCTTGTCCCCTAAATATTCTAACTCCACATTTAGAAAATCACTTTAAAACAGGTGTTTTGTAATGTGTTCATCATCTGTTGCAAACAGTGATTTTTTTTTTATATCATTAGTTGGAAGAGATCCACAAGGATCAGTGAGTGATACTGGTCCCTGCCTCTGTTATTTTTGAGTCTGGTGACCAAGTAAATGGAGAGGAAGGAGATATTTTTGTCTCATTATAATATTGTCAGTTGAACAGATAATTTTCTTGGATACATGTACAGAGTAAATAATTCCCTGCATTTTAATCTAAGAGTTCAGTCATAGCTTCATAAATGGTTTTATTTGTGTACACTTTGTAAGTATCCACTATACTGTTACTTGATGGACAATTAAAAAAAAAAATTCTCCCTTACAAGTGCTTTAATGAAGCCATTTGAAGTTTTGAATTGTCCCTTTTGAAAGGGTTTTGAAGCAGTCCTTAACAAGAGTTTTAATATCTTCATGTCCTTTGAAGCCACTTGAGGTCACATAGTCTGACAGCTGGCTGAACACAAGCCAAGGAAAGAAAGAGCTTTCTTTTCACTGGCAAATCTGTGAGACTTTTAGCACATTTACCTTTGTCAAATCCAGATTATATTGTGTATATTATGCCAGTTATGTCAGTGAGCCTGTAAGCTTATTGTAACACTTAAAATTCCCTTTCATTTGCAGTAACAATATTATCCTGGGACTACTTGTAGGACTGGGAAAAAGCACTCTCTGGATTTGACTCATTTTTGCATATGCTCTCATTTGAACAGAGAGTGGAACTCCTGCTGACAGGTGGAATAGGTTTAAGGAGGAATAAGTTTAAGATAAGGCTGTGTGGTTTTTGAAAATCCTACCATAAAATATATTTCCAAAATTTTATATTCTTTGCCATTCTATTAACTGACTTTTTTATTGCCTTACATCTAGAAGACATCTTGAAATATATATACAAAAATTGTGCTAAATTCTACTATATAGTGCAATGTCTTACTTATCAGAGGTATTTCAATTTCATAAAATTGTTCTTGAAACCTGAAAAGAAGGATATGGAGCAGTCTCAGTTTCCGGAGCCTTTTATTTGTCTCAGCGGGGAGACTCAGACTGGTCTGCCTGATCTGTCTTCTAGCTGTCCTTCTTCCTCAGTTCTGGCTAAGGCAAAATTTGACAAGTGACAATGCAGTTTCTCCTGACCTGTGTGCTGGGAGTTGTACTGTACTTACCCTGTAAATGTGTTGCCAGGCTCCTCTGAGCGTAGTTAGATTGAAGGAATTTTTCTAGCTGTCCTTTTTGTCTGTTCCTTATCCAACAGCTGTGAGGGAGGTCCCAGCTTTGTAATTGCACATGTCCTGGGTAATTACATCATCTTTCCTGGATAAGTTTGGGAGATAAGTTACTGAGCTCTGAGACACATAATTTCTGTAAATTCACCCTACCTTTTTCTTCCTGATATACTTGTTTTTTAGCAAACGTCTATTTTATTTTTCTGGTAAATTTGTTTTTTGTATTTGCATGATAGAAATAGCAATGAACTTGATTTTTTTTTTTTTTTTGCCTTGAGTAATGGGTTTTTTTAATGAACAAACCATGAATGGTAAATATATCTGTATACTTAATGAAACAGGATCTTTCACCACTTGCTAACATGACCTGAATTCCATGCAAGTTAGTGCTGTATTTTGTTATGTCCAGGCCCAAGAAATACATTGGCAGCAAGACCTCCAATGTGAAACTGCTTATCTGTGATTTGAGTGGTGAGTAGCTGAGTGTGAGGCAATTGAAGGTTGATAGTGTAACATGATTTTTGACAGAGAGCGAAGGAGGATGTGTTGCAGAAGGAGGTGAGGGTGAAGATTCTCAAGGATAACATCAAGATGTTGGCCACCAAAGTGCCGTCCAGTGGTCAGGACCTGGCAACTGAGTTGAATGTTGTGCTGGAGAACTACCAGCTACTGTGCAACCGGATCCGGGGGAAATGCCACACTTTGGAGGCAAGAATGATAGCTCTCTGCTTAGAAATATCTGTTCAATTCCTCTATTGATGTTCTGGATGAGGTTATCAAGTCTACCCTTAGTAAATTTGTGGATGACGCCAAGCTGGGTGGGAGTACTGATCTGCTGGAGGGTGGGAAGGCTCTGCAGAGGAATCTGGACAGGCTGATTTGGTGGGCTGAAGCCAAAGGTATGAGGTTCAACAAGACCAAGTGCCAGGTGCTGCACTTGGGTCGCAACAACCCCATGTAGTGCTACAGCCTGGGGAAAGAATGGCTGGAAGATGTCCAATGAAAAGAGGGCCCAAGGATGCTGATACACACCCAGGGAATGTGAGCCAGCAGTGTGCCCTGGTGGCTCAGAATGGCATTTTGGCCTGTGTTAGAAGTAGTGTGGCCAGAAGGACTGGGGAAGTGATTGTCCCTTTGTATGTACTTGGTGCTGGTGGGGCACACCTTGAGTGCATTGTCCAGTTCTGGGCCTCTCGCTAAAAGGGGGACATTGGGGTGCTGAGAAGGGCAGCAAAGCAGGTTAGAAGGTCTGGAGTACAAATGCTATGAGGAACTCCTGAGGGAGCTGGGGGTGTTTAGTGTGGAGAAAAGGAGGCTGAAGGGTGACCTTATTGCTCTCTACAACTACTTGAAAGGAGAGTGTAGCCAGAAGAAGAGGTTTGGCCTCTTCTCTGAGGCCAGTGACAGAATGAGAAGAAATGGCTTCAAGGTGTTCCCGATGAGGTTTGTGTTGGGCATTGGGAAGATTCATTCTTCACAGAAAGAATGATTAAACATTGGAATGGGCTGCCCAGAGAGGTGGTGGAGTCACTGTCCCTGAAGATGTTTAAGGCAAGAATGGATGTGGCATTTAATGCCATGGTCTTGTTGACAAGGTGGTGTTTAGTCACAGATTGGAATTGGATGATCTCTCAGATCTTTTCCAACTTAAGTGATTCTGTGATTCTGTAAAATGAAGGCAGGTGGCACAAGAAGGGAGTGGAGAAGGACATTGATAATGTTTGAGTACGGTAGCTTCAGCATAAATGCATTTTACTCCTTTCCAAGATTACTTTCCTTTGAAATGATGTATTTGGAATCCATGAGGACACCATCTAGATTTGTTTTTATAATTGTATTTGGTGCTTCTGCAAATAAGTAAACTTGTCTCAGTGACCTGTTACTGATCCACGTGTCTTCCAAAAAGTCAAAAAGGAATTTACCAAAAATTAAAGGTTGAAATCCAGTAATAATTAGGACAAGAGATTATGGTCTGGGGTAGAGTGTGAGTGTCCTGTCTTTCAAAGAGGATTGGATGCGTTTTGTTACATTCTTGCATAGTTACATAAAACTTTGTCAGTGATAGTTTTAACACAAATTTAGTTAGTGACTGCTATACTCCTTTCTCTGTATCTTCCTGATAAAGCTGCGTGTTTTCTGTCTAGAACATACTGTACTGTGACATGTTTCTCAATGGTTTCTAATTGTCTCTTTTAGGTGATTTCTCAGACACATGTCTTTAAGTTGTTCATAGGGTATATGAGGTATGCCTGGAATTCTAGGCTAATTCTTTTATTTTCTGTTGCTTCTAGGAAGTGTGGTCCTGTTGGATTGAGCTGCTCCAGTATCTTGATTTAGAAACAGCTTGGCTAAACAATCTGGAAGAAAGAGTGCAAATGACAGGAAATCTGCCTGATAAATTGGATGCTGTCAATGATGCTCTTGAGGTATTAGAATGATTCTATCAGATGAGTAATTTTACAGATAGCTCTGTTTAAAAAAAAATTCTGCACTTCAGTAGCATACTGAAAAGTGCTGGATATTCTGATTCTTCACATTAAATTAACATATTAATCTGAATTGAAAATGGAGATTTGTAAGATTCTGCACCAAAAGTGGACTTTTACTGTATGTGGTAGTGCCATACTTAGTACTGTGATAAAATTGTATCCTCTCTCCTGGCCTGTGTAAATTGGTTAATTCCTTCCAGGACTTTGGTGGTCTGAAATTATGAAAGTAGGCAAAAAATGCTGTGAAGTTTGATAATCAAAAGTAAAATCACCTTTGTGCCATTATGAATTAAGCCATTACTGATTTATGCTGATAGAGCACTCTCAAGACAGTTGAAGTGTTAAACTTGTGTATACAACCAGATTTCCAGCTCTGAAAATGCAGTAATATTCAGTGTCTTGACCTTTAAAACTCTTTCTAATTAGTCCCTGGAATCAGTCCTGCGTCACCCAGCTGATAACCGAACCCAGATTCGGGAACTTGGGCAGACGTTGATTGATGGAGGGATTCTTGATGACATCATCAGTGAAAAACTGGAAGCTTTCAATGCCCGCTATGAGGAGTTGAGTCATTTGGTAAGAACTTGGGGTGAAGGTTGAAGTAGGCTGGATTTTTCAGCTCAAGTCTGAAATGATTCTTTTTAGCTGAATTCAAAGATACCAGACTGCAATACAGGAAAAGAATAAATAGCATCATTGTTGTCAGCTGCTTTTAATTTGTAAAAATATCCAAAGAGCAAGATGCCTTTCTATTTTTTGTTACATGAGTGAAGTTTGTTTTGCAAGCTTGCACTGCAGGGATGCCCTGGTATTTTTTAGATAATTTTGACAAAAAGGCAATTCCAAAATCAAGGAACAGGTCAATATTAACAACTTAATATCGCCTTGCTACTGCCGTCAATACTGGTGATTTTCTCGCTAACTGTAAAAGAGAGTGTGAAAAGGAGTGTAAAAAAGGAGTGTAAGTGACATTTCCGCTCTTAGAAATAGCTAGGAAGAAGTCATGCTGAAACAAGGAACAGGAGGAAAACATTCTTTTCATTACTCATCCATTAGGTTGTCCTCTTCCTCTTCTCCCTACTTCAGTCCTAGTCTTTTATAGATTTAATAAGTAGAGGAAGACTAGCTGTATTTCAGGTAGCACAGGTTTGTAATTTGTGTTCTGTATCCTGGTAATACAGGCCCCTGCCAAATTGTAGGATGGGAGTTTTCTGTCACTGATGAAAAAATATAATCATAGAGGGAATTTCAGTTCATCCTCATTACAATGAGCAACATGAATGCAGTGCCCTCAGCTGGGGACTATGTGCTGGCATTTAAGTTAGCATTGACTGCTGTTTTTCCTGTTACAACAGGTTTGGCATATAAAAACCTGTTTGCTTTGGCAGCTGCAGCGCTGGCACACTGGGCTTTTGACAGCTCTCCACATCTGTGTGTGTGCACATGCACGGGTCTGTGCATGCATGTGCTGGTAGTGGGGAATTTGTGTTTCTGTGCTGGTAGTGACATTTCAGATGCTGTTAAAGGAAGAAGCAATAAAGGGAAAAAACTGTGGACTTCTGTTTTGACAGTATAACCAAATGAGTTTATTGTTTTGAAAGGAAATGTGAATATTAACAGTGTGAATATCAAACAACAGTGATCTGTGGTCTATTGCAAAGTTCCTGTTTCCCATTGAACAGCTAGTTTTTGAAACTGGTGTGGTTTTAACAGAATGCTTTCTTACCGAGGTAGTAGGAGAGGTGTGCTTTTGCTTCTCATATGTATCTAGCAGCAGAACTCTCCTTCTGTTCCACTGCTTGTCAGTTGCTGGTTCAGAAGCCACAGCAAACTTCAAAAATTGCTGCTTTCTAGGATGCTTTTTAGCCAGTCCTTCAGGTGTAGGATCTTTTCTGGTCTCTCCTCCTTGTTTTGAGGAAGTCTTCTGTGATTTGTGTTGAATTACTGCTGCATTTTGTCTCATCTTTCTGTCCTGCTCAGGCGGTGAGCCGACAGATTGCCCTGGAACAACAGCTTCAGACCATGCGAGAAACCGACCACATGCTGCAGGTCTTGCAGGAAAGTTTAGGAGATTTGGATAGACAGCTGACATCTTACCTGACTGACAGGATAGATGCCTTTCAGGTGCCCCAGGAGGCCCAGGTATTTCTGTATAGCCCTTCACTACAAAACTTTTGGAAATATTTGATGATTGTGCTCAGTCTAGACTTAGTAATAAATTTCAGTCCTGTGTTGATGCATTAGGTGTTATCTTCTGTAATCTGGAAGGTTTTATTTTTTTTAAGGTTGTATTGAATAACAGCAGTTTTCAATTTTGCTAGCAATCTTTCACCAAAGGCAGAATACTTAAAATAAACCTGGGGATGTTTAAGTTTTACAGAGTAGATTTACTTCTGGTGGGTGGTAAGAAAGTTCCCCTTCCTCTCTCTGCAAGCAATTTTGTAATGTGTTTCTTTCCTGGTTCTGTGATATGGCAGAAAATTCAAGCTGAGATTGCAGCTCATGAATCCACCTTAGAGGAGCTGAAGAAAAGTGCTCGCTCTTTCCCTCCTGCTTCTCCTGAATGCAGGTCTCCCCGTGGTGGAACTCAGCTGGATGCTTTGCAGGTAAAGACGTGAGTCACCCTTACACCCTGCCATGTCAGCCTGTAAATTGTTTGGTGCAGTCAGATGAACCTCAGAAGAAAATAGTATGTGCTTTCATAAGGATACGAACAGCCCTAGATGAATTGAACAAGGCAGCTTAAATTTCACAAGTGTCATGGGATAAGTGCAGAAAGTCAGCAAGTCTCGGTATATGAGTAGAATGGATATTTTTAGTGTATGATACAGAAAGAGATCTCTCTTGCACCTCAGGTAGAGAATAGGAATAGGTGGCACCTTTATTTGCCAAGGCAAAATTCCGTAAATATGGATTTGTGGTGGCATGATGGGTTATAATCTGTGGTGTGAGATGCTTTAAAGGTTGCTTTTTGAAGTGCAGGTACTAATTTAAAACCATCTTTCAATGTAATATTCATTAAAACAGAGAAAGCTCCGTGAAGTATGTACAAAGTATCAGCTTTTCCAGAAACCAGCCAATTTTGAGCAGCGCATGTTAGATTGCAAGCGGGTGTTGGATGGTGTAAAAGCAGAACTTCATGTCTTGGATGTGAAGGATACTGACCCAGATGTAATCCAAGCTCACTTGGAGAAGTGCATGGTACGTATCCAGTGTTCATGACTCATCCTAGGGGGTGATTCTTTTTCTTCTAGTTCTTGTTGCTTAAACTCTCTTCTGAGGAAATTTTGCTTAAAGTCATCATGGAACTATTGCAGCTCATTGAAAAGTGCTAAGAGAGCACTTGATAACTAGAAACCTCATATTCTTGTAGGACATAAAAGCAGTGGGCTGTTGATCATAGATATGGTGGAACAGCTGAGTTTTTATGAACTCCCTTCCCTGGTTCATCCTTATGTTCTGGAGAAGCATCACAGTCATTAGTATTTGATCAAAACAAAATACTAAGATGAAGTACAGATCACAATATTAGCCTTGGAATAAACATTGTTAAATTATTGATCTTATTAATTTTTGAAAATAAAAACTAGAATATGTTATCAGGATATTTATCAGAATAAAATATCATCAGGAGTTTGGAATCTTCTTGTCAGATATTGCTATTAATTCAGAAATCAGAATTTAAGTGCGATTTGAAGTTAAGGTCCTCAAAGGAATCAGAGTCAGAAAACCTGCACTACAAATTGATCACCAATATACATGTTTGTGCTTTTAGAAACTCTATAAGACCCTCAGTGAGGTGAAATTGGAAGTTGAAACTGTCATCAAGACAGGAAGGCAAATTGTACAGAAGCAGCAGACTGATAATCCTAAAGGGATGGATGAACAACTGACAGCACTGAAATTTCTTTACAATGACTTGGGGGCACAGGTAAGAAAAATAAATAAATGTATGAATATTTGTCTGCATGTCATTTCTCTGCTGTTAGATGGTTTTTCAAGTTTGATTCTAAAGCTGATAATATGTAGGTTAGTTGCTGCATCCAGGAGCAATCATTTGAGAGATTAAACATTGCACATACCTCCCTGGAGGAGAGGTAGCCTTGAAGAAAGAAAGGTTCATAGAGTTTTGCTTGCCCTGGAAAATCTGACCTACCATTCATTAAAGTCCTTTAAGATAATTTATGGTCAGATTATCACGTGAGAAATGTAAGTCAACCTCAGGTTTTTTGGGTGTCATGATGGCTTTGAATTGTAGTCCATCTAAATGGTTGCTGTCAGTGTGAAACAGAAAATGCAGGCAAACCTGTATTTCCCATGAACTGCATTAAATATTGCATAATTTTCTTATTAGTTGAATATTTACTTATCCAAGAGAAGTGTTTAAAAATGGTTAAACCCTTACTGGGCAGGTAGGACTCTACCTAAATTAAGGTGGAATCCCAAGTGGATTTGTGTTTGTTCAGTGCTCCATGAATTAAGATGGGGGTAAATGATCTGTCTTGTAATATCTCGGAATGGGTTCTAGGAAATTTTGCAGTTGTGAATTTGAGAATATCCAGGAAGCTGTGGATTCTAGAAGGCATGTAGATAAGAAATTAAGAAAAGGTAGAAAGGCAGAGTTACTTGCAGTATAATGTTATGATTTTTATTTCTGAGCAGAGAACAGAGCACAATATTGTGAAATGTCAATTGATTCTGACTATGATGCTTGGAATTCTTCTCAAGTCTGTGTTAAAATCTCACCAGACTAGTTGTGTAACTGGTGTGAAATACAAATTATTTTACTGTGACAAACATCAAATTTCATATTTATGTTACTGATATGTTTTTAAGGGTAGACTAGATTTTCAGTGAAATTTTTCTTTACAATTTTCTGCTGGCAGCCCTTACAAATTACTTGGAGGAATTTAATTTTACCTATGTGAGTGACTAGACTCTACATTCCTTTGAGTTTCAGCTAAAGGACCAAAATAAAGTGATAAACATCAGTTTGGTGATTGCTAGCTATAAATAAATTGGTATGCAGGTTTCTTTATCTCCTTTAGATGTATCTCAATTTAAAATTATTTTTATATATTCCCTGTCATATAGTAAGATACAGATGCTTATGATCTTTCCTTTTAGGGTCCTTCCTTAAAGCAAGACAGTTTTTAAGATGCAAGGATTTTATATATTTAGGTGGATATTTTAGCTGGCTAGCACTTTTGCGTTTGCTATCTTTTAAAATCTAATTTTCTTTTCTATTTTTTTTTTTTTTTGTAGGTGACAGAAGGAAAACAAGACCTGGAAAGAGCAACTCAGCTGGCACGCAAAATGAGGAAGGAGTCTGCCTCTCTGTCAGAGTGGCTGGCTACCACTGAAGCTGACCTCGTGCAGAAGTCCACCTCAGAGAGCTTGCTTTCTGATCTAGATTCAGAAATTGCCTGGGCCAAAGTAAGCATGCTTACTAAATAATGGTAGAAAAAATTTCTGACATTATGGCAATACTATGTAAAAGTGGCTGTGAATTGAAATACCTGTAACTTGTTCTTAAATCTCCCACATCCTGAAATTTTAGTAGAATCAGTAGTTCATGTAGAGTACCCTACTGAGTCTGATCTGTTTCATCTCAGGCATTTTGTATCAACCTTAAATGCCAGTGAAATATTTAAGATACTTCTACATATTTGGTACTAATGGGTATTTAGGAGTTACTGTATCTCTTACACATTTCAAAATTATAATATTCTTAAAATTATCAGCAAATATAATTGTGGACTGGATCAAATATTTTGCTAGTAGAACCAACTGAAATTGCATTGAATGAAAAGTGCATTCAATGAAAAATTGAGTTTGTAACTTTTCATTGAAACAGCTTTGTCTTCAAAATTTTGACTTTGCAAAATAAGAAACCACTGTAATTCCTTATTTTCTTTCACCTACAAGTTAGCTTTTAATTGAAACAGGCAAATATGTTACTTTCTTCAGAGTAATTGTATTTTCTCCCACTGTAGAAATTTGGATATTACTAGGAGTTAGCAGCAAGTGTCAGTTGATACAATTCAGCAGTACTGACCTTTCCAGTTTTTGTTTTCTGTCACCTTTTACTTCTGGAGTGGGTCTATCTGCAGTCTTAAAACTTGAAAACTCACCAAATTGCAAACTTGTCTAATGTAACCTGTTCTCAGTCATTTCAATCAGGACTAGCAATTGTTAGTGCTAGGATTTTGCTGTGGCAGTACCCCCAAGATTTCTCTCCAAACAAACTTGTGAATCCTTATTGGAAGTGTCCCTAACATTTATAACCCATGCAAATAAAGACTCTTATGCTGCACCAGCAGGAGGACAAGTCCTATATGTTACATACAAAGTTGTCCTTTCTGTTTTCAAGTTTTCTAGAGGCAATTTTAAAATGTAGTAACTTGAGTATTTGATTCTAAGATAATAAGTTATGATAAAGTAATAAGTTACTTAATAGATAGTATGTTCAAGGAGCTCCAGACACTAGCTGTGATTAAGTGCATTCTTCACCACACTGTACACTGGCATCAAAGAACTTTCTAAGCAGGCAGATACCATCGATAATAATTGGTGATCTTATATGGCAAAAGGTCTGTTTTCCACATGGAAACTGTGTCCTGATATTTAAGAGATGACATATTGCTTAATTTGCATGTCAGTATGCATACTTTCAAAAAAAGGTGGGGTTTTTAGATTAAAAAATATTTAAAAGCAGAGATGACTTGGGAAAAAGGGTAGAACTAAAAATACATATATTTACATATATCTATATAGATAATATAACAATAGGGATTCTGTAAAATGTAGCCACTGAATTGAACATCTGCAGTAATGAGTTGTGATGGTTCCCAAAAAAATATTTAGCATCGGCCTACCATGCTTCTCATTATTGCCAACTGTAAAAGTACTTTAATAGGAAAAGATACAGAGGATCCAGAGTGTCTCTTGAAATTTGTGTTTTGTGCTTTACAATGCAGAAAAAAGCCTTTTAAAAATGGACTTGCAATGTAGTGTGATGCATTTGCTTTACTTACATAATGAAAAGAAACAGTGAACATGATCTAAGATAACAGACAAAAGAGTCCCTAAGTTGTTCAGGACACTTACATGCATTGTGCTCTCACTCTCTCTTAAAAAATGAGATCACTACCTACAGAGAAAACAGAAGACAATTACAGTTGATGTAATTCTTTCCACAAATGAAGATCACCTACAATATATTTGTTTCCTGTGGAGGTAAAAATCTGCCTCCTTTGTGTTTGGGACCAGTGCAGTTTTAATGGATGAACTTGTTTCAGAATGTGCTGAGAGAGCTAGAGAGGAGGAAGGCTGATCTGAAGAGCATCACAGAAAGTTGCACTGCACTCCAGTCTCTGGTGGAAGGGAGTGAGGCTGTCCTGGAGGAGAAGCTGTGTGTCCTTAATGCTGGCTGGAGCAGAGTTCGAACGTGGACTGAGGACTGGTGTGACACCTTGTTGGTAAGTTGCATGCATGAAAAATATTCAGGGTAGCTCTCTTTGCACCTCTTTGCAGCAGTTGGAGTTGTCAATTGTCTCACTTTACTGTAAAGTGAAGCTTCCATGATGCCTTATGCATTTAAAGAATGTGGAACGGATATCTCTTTATGCTGTAGACGGAGAGGTAAGTCATGAGGAAGTTGGAAACTGAGCTGCTGCATGTCCTGCTCTTTATTCAGCCTGAATATTCAGCCTCTGTGCCAGCTTCAACATGGACAGTGGTTTGTGTTGATAAATTTCCTTGAGACCTGAATGATGGCTATTTAATGGACAATAGATAACTTTGTAATGGTGTTCAGCAAGGCACTTGTGGCTCTGTCAGTCTATTGCTCTTTTGGACAGACCATAACTGCAAGTGTTCAAGTATGGCAACAACATCTATTTGACTGATCAAATAAAAGGCCAAGCATATTATACACCTAAAGCTGCTAATTAAGCTAAATGGACATGAAACAGTCTACAACTGAACTAGTATCAGACTGAGGCTTTTATATAAATAAGATATTTTGGTGTTGTTTAGCTAGTTATGCCAATCATCCCGTATCAGTGACTTCAGAAGGTGGGAGTTGTGGAAACTTTAGTGTATGAATGGATGGTGAGCCCTGTGCCTGCTGTCCAGTTCCTGTTGCAGGTGATAGTGGTAATTTTGTAATCCAATTCCATGTTAGGAATAGTCAGGTAGTTTACCTTTATGTGTAAATGCTGTAAGGATGATCCATAACTAAATACTTCTAGATTATTTTTACATCTGGTGACAAGTATTGTCTGTGCTCTCTATTTCAACATCAAGAAATTTATAGCTCCATGTAGCAAAAGAACAATTTAACCTTACAAAGCACAACCATAGGCCTTCTCTCTTTTCTCTCCTCCCTTTGTTTTGTTATTCTGAAAAAGCAAATCTTGTCTACCTTTTTGTTTTGGTGAAAGACTTAAACAGGTTGTTACTTCTCTGAATCTGATACACAAAATAATGTTACATCTGTCTGAGGCGCCTAATGTGACAATTTCTGACTGCATGTGAACGCAGACCTAATTAACATGTCTACAATTTTGTTACTTTTCTTAAGAGGAAGGAATATTTTTATGCAATCAGTGAAATATCAACACTTGATTAATTTGTAAGTTTGGCATAATCCCTTCCAATTAAAAAACCTGAATAACCACACACAGTGGATACTGTTGCACCTGCTAGCGCTGATGGAAAAAGTTGTGGAGTTTTTGGTTGTTGTTATACATTGTCTATCTTTAATTGTACAAACTACCTCAGCTACTTCTATTTATCTTTCTGTGAATTAGAAATTATATTATCAAAGGGTCTAGAATGAAAATTGAATTTTTGTAAATACTAGTGAAGATGAAAGGTATGATTTAATTTTCAGTGTTTCATTCCAAATATGTCCAAAACACTATTTTATCAATCTCCTTTCTACTCATAAGATTTTGGCAGTGTTGATTTATTTGATGGTTTTTTGAGTTTCTGCGTTTTTTTGTTGTTGTTGTTCGGATTTTTTTGTTGGATTTTTAGAAGTTTCTCATATTCATACATTTTTTTAATCTTTTTCCAGAATCACCAGGGCCAGCTGGAAATTTTTGACGAAAATGTTGCCCACATAAGTACTTGGTTGTATCAGGCTGAAGCCTTACTGGATGAAATTGAGAAGAAGTCAGCCAGCCAAAAGGAGGAAACTGTGAAGGTAGGAAATGTTGTGTCATATGTCAACTCATGGATTTGAATGATGTCAGATTTGTTTATTTTCAGATGTCTCTGTCCTTGCCTAGGAGATGACCATTTTCATTCTTTCACTTTCTAGCGTTTGACATCTGAACTAGATGACGTCAGCCTCCGAGTGGATAATGTCCGTGACCAGGCTGTCATCTTAATGAACGGTCGGGGTGTGTCCTGCCGGGAGCTTGTTGAGCCCAAACTGGCAGAGCTCAACCGTAATTTTGAGAAGGTCTCTCAGCACATCAAAAGTGCCAAGGTGAGGATGAATGAGCCCCAGAACTTGATTGGGGAATCTGTGCCAAGAAGATGGCAACTGGCTGCAGCAGATAGGTCATTGTTTATTAGAGCAGCGCTCTCCTGCTTTTGAGTTCTCTTTTAAGTGTGGGTATTTATATGTGACAAATAGACTGGTTTTTAGACCAGCTGCTTTTTTTTAATCTGAGTAGCAGGTGATGACTTGTGTTTCAACAGTTTCTGAACAACTGTTCAGAAAATTTTATATATTGCACTGCATATTTGTGAGCTACAAAACAACAGCATAAGCTAATGTGACTGGAGACGATTCATTTATTTTGAGAATAAAATAATCAAATTGAAGTTTCAATGTAGAAACTTGGTGATAACTACCAAGTGTGTTCAAGCTATCTCTCAGATCATATAACTCCTAAATTTTTGATTTATACTGATATCTAATGGTCCTGCGGACTGATATATGTGTTCATGGGGAATTGTATGGGACAGCTCAGACTAAATGTTCAGCTTGACCAAGGTTTTATTTTGCTTTGCAGATGCTTGTTGGACAAGAACGACTTCCTGTCATGTCAGAGCCCCGTGAAGCTAGAGTGGCTTTTCTAGACCTGGACAAATTTGAGAGTGACATACAGAATATGTTAAAAGTTGTGGAAAAGCATCTGGAGTTGAGTGGGGAAGATGAAAAGGTTTGTGAGCAATGAAACAAATGAATAATTAAATAAATAACTTTCTGTTTTGTCCCTCTGTTGAATTGCTCCAGGCTTTGAGGGAGAATTCTGATGAAATGTCTTTAAGTTAAGGATAGAAAAGGAAGGGAACTATTAGGTTGTTGGATACCCTGCACAATTTTCCAATACTTTTCCCATAGCTATTGCATCTTGGCTGCTGGGCTGAGTGTAACTAATCATACTTGAGTTGGTATTTTCATCACAATTTTGTAGAATACAAGTAGTGAACTGTGATTTTTGTTTATCTACCTTCTATCTGCTACTCAAAGTAACTCTTTGTGAGAAATCCCTCCTGCATTTGAATGATGTTTGAATGAGGTTCAAATTTAAACTGGTATGATAAAATGAATCACAGTGCATAGGCCAGCTCAGAGGATGCTTGAGGTAAGGTGCAAGTAAGAGTCTTGTAATGTGGCTCTATCTTGGAAAGTCCAAATAAAAGCTTTGAACAAAATTTATCTTCTAGATTCTTATCTAGACTCTGCTATTCACCCATATAAAATTGCCGTGGTTTTGTTAGCATCTTGTCCACTATGGCCTCGTTGCCTGCAAAATCGGGTAAATTCCTGTCAGTCCACTCTATCTGCCTTCCTTTTAAGCAGCTCCAATACTATAAACTGAGCTGAAAAGCTGGATATAAGTCTGTGGAAAATGCCATGTACATTACAGAACACAAATTTTAAACTATTTCTATAGAAGGGCCTATGGTTATAGAATGTAGCCTTCCTTTTATACTGTTTTTATATTTATTGAATTTTTAATTTTTGTATTTATTGAATTTTTAATTTTGTACTGTTCTGCTCTAAGCTTGCTTATTATTGTCAAGGAATATCTAGAATAGAAATGGTGCTGAAATCATAATACCCGATTGATGTGAATGCATACTGCTGGCTCATTAAATTTCTTTCAGTACATCTCTTTATAAAGTTTATGGGAAGTTGAATTTTATGATTTGGTAGTTGTTGAGGAGAATATCTGCTTGAATTTGTTTGGCTCCCATTTGGATTATAAGACAAAAGTTTGGTACAATTGCTGTTACTATCTGAGCAGCTAATGTTTCTAAAATTAATTTCTCTAGATAATAGAGATTTGTGTAATTTTAGCTGGATCAAGAAAGAGCTCAGATTGAAGAAGTTTTACAGAGAGGAGGGCAGTTGCTCCAGCAGCCTATGGAGGACCATAGGAGAGAGAAGATCCGCCTACAGTTGTTGCTTCTGCAGAAAAAGTACAACAGTTTGCAGGTACAGTTATGGTAGCTACTACAGCTCATTTATCAATTTTCCCTTCGGTATCCCACTTGCAACATGTAATCCATATTTATAACTTATGACTTTTTCAGTGTATGTGATTCTTTGGGGAAGAGTTAAATGTATGTGCACACAATTTGACTCTCTGAATCTTTGCAATTCCAAAATATGAATTTTCCCATTTTTAGGTTTTGGGGGAATGGTTTTGATTTTTAAAGTCCCTTTCACAGCTTCACAGAGGGGCACCCTATGTATTGACCCAAATAGGTGGGTGCATCAAGTTGGGCATTTGCTTCACCTGTCTTTGCTGGCCCTTGAACAGAGGTTTATCCCCACCACTAGATGTGAAGAGTGACTATGGATACACATGTACACAAACATACCAACCCCTCAGCATGAGCCCTTTGTGTGATTGAGCCTGCTCCCACATTCCTCTTCCTTCCTATAAGAGGGTATTAGCAGTGACTGCAGCATGTTGTGGTGCTTGCATACACATGCTGTGTTAAAAATGGCTTTGTCTAGAACAAAGATGCTCCTTTTAGCTCACCTGTTTGAATCTGCTAGAGTTGAGGAGCTGAGGTGTAGTTCAAAGGTGCAGGGCAAGACCATTAGCTCACCTGTTTGAATCATGCTAGAGTTGAGAAACTGAGGTGTAGTTCAAAGGTGCAGGGCAAGACCATCAGGCAGTCTTTGATTACATGTCTATGCAGATAAAGAAAATATAGCTATTACAAAAATAAATTAGTAGTATTGCATATTTTGGAATTTGCTCCTTCAAATAAGTCCCTCAAGTATTTTTGTTTTTCAAATAAATAAGACCTATTCTGTTCACTACTTCCTTCTTTTTACGCCATATTTTCCAATACACTGGATTGTAGGAGTGCAGGTCATTTCAAAGGAGGCAGGCGGTGGAGCTCTCTCCAGTGTTTTCCCAGTATAAGAAGGAACATGATAGTCTAATGAAGTGGCTGAATGAGGCTGAGGACCGTCTGTCAGGGCTGCAAGGTGTGGAGGATGAACAAAAACTACAGGTAATTGGGGCTTCTGTTTCTTAGAACAGTTAATGGTGTGTATGAACTTTGGAGATTCATACACTAGAGTTTAATCTAGTCTAGTGATCTTCTTTGGACACCTCTGTGGAAAGAAGTGTTTGAAAATGACAGCATTCATTTTTTGTTAGTAGATTGTCAACATATACTAGTTGGGGATTTGTACATAGCCATCATAGGTCCAGAAGATCTCATCCTTCAAACCTAAATCTTAGACTGTGATCTGGGCAGTGGGCCTGATACAGGAAAGTTTGTCTTGCCAGTCTTGATCCATGAGGATTACACTTAACCCTTTTTAAAAACTCTTAACTCAAACAGCCAGATTTAATATCACTTTGGTGCAGGTATGATAAAAGCCTTGTTTGAGGCTTAAATCCAGTGCCTCTGCATCCTGTGGTCAGGGTATTGTACCTACTCTGCTGTCTTTTCCTGCCTCAAGTGCTTAGAGAGGGAACACTGCCCTCATGTAATGGATATTACTCTACACAATGAATTATTAATAAAACAGACAAAGGCTGAGGTATTTCTCATAATGTGTGTGTTTATCTTGACAATTTTGCAACTGATATGATGTCATGGTCTGATAAAACTGACTGCCCAGAAAGTTGTATGTCTTAATTTTTGAGGATACAGATAGTTTTTGTTTGCTTTTGTTGTGGCTTTGTGGTTATTTTTTTTTTTGGTGTTTTTTAAATCTCTTTTATTTCTCCTCTCCATCCTTAAAAACACATGTTTTTGTGGTAATTAGGTTAATATTTTAGGCAATAACAGTGAAGAACTTTGTGAAGCAGTAAGTAATGTCTTGAACAAACTTGAGGGCTAGGTCGTCTACCAAGGACTTTTCAATTTCTGCATATAAGGGTTTGTGATTAGCATCTATAAATATTTTTGACTCCTTTGTAAATTTTTGACCTAGAACCACTTGATAACGTTCTGACTCCCTGTAAGACTTGTACCACAAAATCATAATATCGTGCTTTTTGTTCACAGCTAGTGCTGTGTAGCTTCAGCTGCAGGTGATAGATGGTCTGCTGTCCTCTGTCACACCGTCCATTCAGTATCAGCTTTTAGATCTGATGCTTTTTAGAAAGACTGTTTCACATTGTAAGGCTGTCATGAAGAGCTGGGCAGCAAAGAGGGTGCAGAGTCTGTGGAACAGTCTGACATCTGACTGCTCTGTTGGGTCTTCAGCAGTCTCTTCTGGTGACATAAGCCTGGGGACCTGCCTGATGCCCTGGAATTTTTTTTAAGGGAATGGGGATTCATGTGCATTTAAAGTAAAGTAACATTATTCATTTTTCTGTTTGACCATCAGATGCATTGAATGAATCAATTACTGGACAGAAATGGAAAAATGGTGCACCTGCATGGCTCTTTGCTAATGGGGGCAGTCCAGTCATGCCTCAGATGGGTCCTCCTTGTCACTGTTGGTCTCACTGCAGCTTGACTGATCTTCTCTAAGGAGGATACTTTGATTCCTGTAAAGCCCTTTTCTTAAAGGGGTATACTGCAGCTAATCCCTGCTACTGCTAGATCCATTCCTGGATAAGTCAATCTGGTTGCTGAATGCAGAATGTTGTGTCAATATGGATTACCATAGCAATTAAAATAGAGTGTTGATGGAGAAACATTATCCTTGCTCAGGTCAGCTAGACTGTCACAAAAGGACCACAGAAGTTTTCATTACTGATGTGAAACGTGGACATTCAAACTGCTGTTTTTGCTTCATGTGCCTGTGCCTGTGGATTTCTGATATTTGAGTGCTAAGGCAGCTTGTCTTAGGTAGCCTTATTTTACTTTTATGGCTTGTTCTTTCACTGGCTCTACTAATCAATCTTGAACACTGAAAATGGTGTGAGACCATAACCTTGCTAAAAGGAGAAATAGTCTTCCCAAATATCATCATTTTAGATAATCAGTCTTGCTCCAGAATTTTCTTGGAGCCACCAGACTTGAAAATTGCAGTGCTTGTTGCTCATCTCAGCCTAGGACTGAGAAGCACTAAATGAATTCTTGACCTGCTGGAGTGCAGGTGGCTTAAGCACTCACCTTGATGTGAGGAAGCTGTAGTGAGAGAAGGACAAACTGCTGTTTGATGTGAGCAAAACAGGGAGGGAAAGGAAAATTTCAGCTGCCGAGCTGGGGAGTAGACTTCAATTGGGCTTTTATGAAATACATTATTTATGCTTTTGTAAGCAAGTGTGGAGGAGAGGACTTATTTATGGTGCTTGAAGGTCATATCTATATATTGATTTGCTGGAAGTAGCTGGATCATAAATATTCCTCATAATTTATGCTCCTAGGGATTATGGAGTTAAAATATCTTTGAAATATTGGTAACCCTTCTGCATTGTAGGTACTTTTGAGTAAGCCTTGTTTTGCCACAGATCCATTAGCAAGAAAAGCATGCACTGGCAGTTTGCATCTCCTAGAGGTCCTTCTTTTCTAACAGTGTTTTAGTATTTATTTAAATTGGACTATTCTGCCTTTGTTCAAAATGAGGGAAAGGAAAGAATTAAACCTGAAATTGCAGAGGTAATTCGTTGCCTAAATTCCTGAGAGATTTTTCCAGATTTTAGGAAGTTGTTTTGAAGTGAAAATGGTAATTTTGCAGATGGTGAATATAGGTGATTTTGCAACTGCAGTGAATATGCAGTTGAAGGCACAGTGCATTTTTTCCTATAAACCGAAGCATTGTCTTGAAGACTCTTGAAGTATTTCTGCAATAAAGGAAATGTATTTGTTTTTCTAGTATGCTTTTTATAGGAAAGGTTCTGGATTACTAAAATATGAACAATTGTTTGCTGAATGCATTAATTAAATGGACATGAGTTTTGGGAAATCTTTTTTTAGAAAACTGGCTCTGAGATATCTTGAGATTTAAAAACTGGCTTATATAGTTAAACATCCAAGGAGGTACATGATTTAATTTTATGTCAATGTCTAGGGCTTCCAAAATCCACTTGGAAGCAAATCAGAAAAATCTTACTGAGTAGAATCATTAGTAGATTTTGTTTCAAAATGTATTTAGAGTAAAAGAGGAGATGGAAAAAAAAATCTGAAACTGAATTCTGAATTGCAGGTTAAACTGTATGCTGAGTATAGGAGGAAATAACATTTTTTATTTGAACTCCAAATAAAAAGCATTTTTAGCCATTCTTATTGACTCGCCTTATTTATAGAATGTTCAGTAATAACCAAGTTTCTATTTATTCCTCTAATCCTTTGTTTTTGCTAGTATTTAAAGAGAGAGCAAATTTATTAACCATGCTCTATCAACACTGAAATTAAAGTAGAAAAGGACTATTAAGTCATCCAGTCAGATTTCATCTTAAATAACCTTAGATTTACTTTTTATTTGTGTATGCTGAAGAAAAATTGTGGGAGGACTGAAGCACTGCTCCTGTTAAGACAGACAGAGGTCTTTTACCCTGGAAAAGAGAGCACTCTAGGGAGATTGTTATAGCAGCCTCCCAGTACCTACAGGAAAGCTGGAAGGGACTTTTTACAAAGGCGTGGAGGAATAAAACAAGAGGCAACGGATTTAATCTGTAAGAGGGTCAGTTTAGATTGGACATTAGGAAGGAATTCTTCATTGTGAGAGTGGTGAGGCACTGGAACAGGTTGTCCAGAGAAGCAATGGATTCTGTATCCCTGGAAATGTTCTAGTATGGGTTTGATGAGGCTTTGTGCAGCCTGATATAGTGGAAGTTGTCCCTGCCCAAGGCAGGGGGGTTGGAATGAGATGATCTTTAAGGTCCCTTTCCAAACTAAACCATTTTGATTCTGTGAAAAGGTTGCTTACATGAGGGTTTTTTTTCCCTTAATTAAAAAAATAAAATAAAAGAGCCAAGCAACCAAAACCAACTTCTGTAATATTTAGGTACTTATCAGGTAACTGTGAGAGAGTTACACTTCTATTTTTTAGCATATTATGCTGCATTTTAGAAGCTTCCAGTCTGCAATGCAAGGTAGAGAACAGCTGAACAATTAAAAACTCGGCTGTACTGAAGCACTAATGTGTTTATAGCACTTATGTTCACCTTTAAGAATTAGGGTTGTGAGAGGAGGAAGCATCATCTCAGTGATGGGAGGCAGCTGGAGGAGATTAGCAAGGAGCTGTACTCTGAGGGAGCAGCATCAGGAGGAATTCACTGCTTAGCCAGGAAGAGTAATCTGGCCCAGGATGGTGTTACTGGGAAAGCAGAAAGTTTCAGAACATGTCAATGCACAAGTACAGAACAAGTTTGCTGCATGCCAACATGTGCTGTTTTAAATCTTGTGCAAGTTTTTTCTAATGAGAGACACAGCAGTGTGTGGGGTGTGGATAATGAGAGACAAAGCCGTGTGTGGGGAGTGGAAACATAGTAAAGCCCAGTGACCTATTCATGTGGATGAAGTCTTGATTCTGAAGTCTTGCTGCCTGTGTGAGAATGGGACTTCTGGAATGATTTGGGAGCTAGAGAAAACACCTTGTGAAGATATTGCAGATGGCTGTGCTGTAGAAGGCATCCTGGAATTTTTTCTTACCTTGACATAGTTCATGTTGCTAGGGAAAACATACTTTGAGTTGCACAGACTGTCTGATTTCTTAGGAACTGGGGCCCTCTCCTTCCACAGGGAATCATGCCTCTGTCTAAGCCTTGGGCTTCTGCTCTGAATTTCATTGATGGAAGCTGATAAAATATATGCAGAGCCTCAAGAAAATGCATTTGGGGAGCATCAGGGACCAAGAAGCTGGCTTTGTAGCTAAAACATATGGAGTAAGCCTTGTTTTTAACTGTGATGCTTGCTTGCTGTACTGAATCAAAAGCAGTACTGAGTAGTTTGTGATGCTTTTCTGTAATTCTTGTTTTTAGTACACTTTAGTAGACTATGCCCTTGCATCCTGTTTCTTTGGTGTGCAATGAATCACTGAGAGCAAATCATATGAGGTGGTAAAGGTTTTGTGGAAGCAAAGCTGTGTCCCCAGTTTCAGAACAGGATGACTGTCTATTTTATAAAACAAAACAAAAATCCAAATTAACACAAAACAAAACAAAAAACAAAAACAAAAAACAAAAACAAACAAAAAACCTCCAAAAAAACCCAAAGCAACACAAACCAAAGAAAATCCTTAGGAACATTTAGTGCATGTAAAGTCCTGAATTGTGAATATGTGAACATATCTTTTCTGCTGCAGTCCTTGCTTCATTTGCACTACATATGCTGGTTATGTTAGGTTCCTGTTAATTTGAGTGACATATTTGAAATTGTCAGAAGCATGTGAAGGAGGAAGATATAGACACGTGTTTGCAAGCCACTTGGTTTTAATATTTTATTGGTTGTCAGCTCTGCTAGAGATTTTCATGTGTACACCCAGCCCAGACAAATTGCAAAGTAAAATTCACTGGCTGAAATTGCTTTGAGCATACATTTATTCTTCACTCTTTAGAGTGTTCTTAGCTGTTAGTAAATCCCACAGTCCCGTGCCTCTGTCTTGCTTGATTCACTCACCAAGTGCAACATGGTGATTTAAAGTTGCTTGAGTTCTTCAGTATTTGGAAGTGGGCTTTATTTTATTTGATAATTTGAAAGAACTAGGCTATTTTCAGAGATGGTAACAGAATTCCGTTTGACAAGAAACATTTTCTTCTAAAATGTTTTCTTTCAGTGTGCTTTACCTGCCTCTGCTAATTTTTGCCAGGCGTGGCAGAGGGATAGTTTCCTGTAGCAATCTTCCCAATGTTTCAGATCCAGCCCTCTATTAGTGAGCCAAGAAAAAGCTGCATTAAATTACTGTTCTTACTCTTATCTGCTAACATGGTACTTGGCTAGATAGCCTAGTCTTGCAGCCAGAGCAGAAAACAATTGGCAAGCTCTGGAGGAGTTACTGCCTTTTATTGCTGCAAAATATTGGACTACTGGTGGAGCACTAATTTATTTTTAAAAAAATGGTTAGAAAATGTGGGTGGGGATGCCTATTGAAAAGAATATGGATGGGAAAAATAAGTGTTTCAGTAAATTGGTATCTTGGCAAAGAAGGAAGCAGAGTGGATTGTAACACTAGATAACGGCTCAATCAAGAAGTGTTATTTCTGGAAATTGTAAGGATCAAGTTAAGAGAAACAGTGGTACCCTTCCCATTGCTTGGAGTTTTAATCAAGAATAATAGAGTCATTTTGAAGCATGATATCAACTTTTTCCTAACTTTTTAAATAAACAAACTGTCTTGTGCAGGACTTGCAGCTTTCTGAATGAATGTAATCTTGCTAGAAAGGCCTTTATTTTCTTTTCGAATGTAGAAAAGGAATTATTCTGAATATAGTTTATTGATTTAGGATTTTTTAATAAAATTGATTGTTGCTTGAATTATAAAATGAATTTTCATGTTTTCAGGCAATCCCTGTCCAGCAGAGCTTGAAAGGCCAATTTGCTACAGGAGTTAGGACCTTGCCTTTCTCAGCTGAGTACTTGGTTGAAATCAACAAAGTTTTGCTGGCCATGGCTGATGTTGAATTGCTGCTCAATGCACCAGAGCTGAATACTGGCATCTATGAAGATTTTTCAGCTCAGGAAGATGCACTGAAGGTACTGCATGCCTAAGCATTATATTCAGAGTGGAGAAGGGAAACAGCAGAAGAAAGGCCACCACCCTAACAACTCTATTACTACATTTGTGGTTTTGCTTGGTGTATACAAGATCAATATACACTGGAAACTAAAAAATGATAGCTCTTTTGGCTATTTTTTTTTTCTATGCATAATCTGGATACAAAGTGTAGCAGCATGAAAACTGGGTAGGAAGTTGAGGGAGCAAGGTTTAATTTGTTGTAGATGCTTGTTTGCCATCATAGTCTACATAATACTTAAAGAAATGCTGAAGCCAATCTCCTTGCATTCCTGCTTGATAGCCATAATACAGCTGCTGTTCTTAGGTCATGTGAAAGCAATTGCTCAAATAGGAATAGGAGAAAGGGTGATTTTTGTCTTTTTATGAAGTTGTGTATGAGGCCACAAGATGATGGTACCTGTTGTGATGAGCAAAACAGCAATATTGTTTCAGTTTTAAGCTCCTCCATCTTATTGTCAGCCAGTGGATTAGCTTGTGTGATTTATAGTGAGGAAATAGTTGAGGACCTCGACTTTTTCAAAAGGAGATGAAGAAATCATGCTTGAAAATACTGAATCCTCCTGTCAAATATGAGCTGAGTGTGGAGAAGTATGAGCCCTGGTTAATTCTTACCATACAAAAGAGTGTGAAATAGAGTCCCTCAGAAAACATCCATTGGAGTTGGTAATTACACATGGCATGGTGCAGGGTAGGTGTACCTCTCTGGACTGGGAATCATAGCAGGGTCCATGTGTCATATCTGAGGTGTAGTTGGGCTCTGCCTCTCACTAAGAGCTAGATTGGCTGTTTCGGCAGCTGCTATGTAGGTCCTTAAAAGCTTTGCAGAATTCCAGTCCACTTTTCTGACATGCTTTCCTTTCTGCTGTGCACATGCTTCCATTTTTCATGTTTTGGTTTTTTTATGTTTTTTATAAAACCAAATATGGGAATGGTGCCAGCCTTTGACAAAGGGGGAAGCCTTTGTTTTGTTGATGAAATTCTCTTAACCCTGCTTACTCTGCTTCTGTGCTGCCTTGAGTGCAGTTAGGAGTGGTTATGTTAAGACAGGTTGAAAATACTTTTGGTATTTTTGGTGCAGGTGTCTCATCTGATTTGAAGTTTTGATATAGCTTTCAGAAAAAGCAAATAGCAGAGCATAAAATTTTTAGAAGCATTACTCTTTTAAATTCAAAAAGATAAGTAAATTCCACTGTCTGCATGGACTATTTGTCTTCTGAATACCAAGGCAGTCTTACAACAATATCTGGTTTAAAGGAATTTTCACATAATAGTTCAGTGGTATTTGAAATGGATTACTTTAACTTTGTCATTTAAAGGTAAAACCTTTGTGCAGCCTTATGCTTTTGCAATTCTGTGCATATGGGAGTTTACGTGAAGCATGATGAAGTTGCATTTTGTGGTCCATTTTTTTACATGAGGAAAGAGTATGTATAGTGACATGGGTAGATTTGTTTAATAGTGAAGCTAGTGTAATTTTGAGAAGTATGGTGTGCCCTTTACCTTAGGAACAAATTAGATATGTATGAATTATTACATCCTTTTCATAAATATCTGAAAAGGATACACGTTTAAATGGTATGATGAGCTATTTAGTTCATTTGCTAAAACTGATTTAAACTGTAAATGTTACTGTGGTCATGGTCTTACTGTAGATGCTGATTTTTGGGAAACAATTTTGAAAATATTATCTTTTGGTATTTTTCTTTTATTTCCTGCTGGTGTTAACTTTACTAATGACTTGTGCCATTACTGTACTCGCAGAACATAAAAGATATTTTGGATAAACTAGGGGATCAAATTGCAGTAATACATGAAAAGCAGCCTGATGTTATATTGGAAGCATCTGGACCTGAGGCAATACAAATAGGAGATGCACTAACACAGCTGAATGCAGAATGGGACAGAATTAATAGAATGTACAATGATCGTAAGTGGTAAGTCAAGCATGATTGGTCTCTGTGGCCATGTAAATACTTTATGTACGTGTTTATATAAGTGTTTTTCAAATGTACCTTAATGATGAAGATGAGTTTGGGAGTTGTCAGCTTTTATTTGTTGGTATTACAAAATAATTTCCAGAATTATTGAATGTTGAAACTGTTAACATGGAAATTGAAGTTTGGCTGCTTTCATGAGGCTCATTGTTTCTAGTCTGTGAGATACAATGTTTTGTTTATGGAATGTAAAATTTTGGTTTTGTAAAGGCATCACAAAGCAAAGTTCTAGTAGAATAATGTTGAGTAGGACATCTTTTTATAAAGAATTCAAGGCTGATTTTTTTTTTTTTTTTTTTTTTTTGTTTTTTGAAGGAAGGATGCAATTTGAAAGAATAGGGTTTTTAAAATACAGCACCTATGACAGTTGTCAATAATATTTGTTGTAAGTATTTGAAGATGAGAGATGACCTGATTAGAAAATTTTGTTGTTAGGAAAACAAAAGAATACTAAAATAAGTGCTTAAGAAATATGTATTTCTAATTTCCTTGCCACAAATAGGTGTAATTTCACTTGGGCAAAAAGTTTGATTTCTCCCTAACCCTTATAGAAGAGACAATAAACTTTTTACATTATCTGAATCAGTTTTAAATCTTTAAAAACAAACTCAATACCACTTAGTAATTCTTGGGAAAGTGTATTAGAGGAATATTTTAAATTGGAATTTGTAAAAGTGTCAAAGCACATGTTCGGGAAGTTACCACTAAGCTGAAGGTGCTCATGCTGCAAGCAGCAGTGTACACAAAGATTGCTGCTATGCAAAAAAAACCCTTAATGACTGAAAATTATATAGTAACATTTAAAATTAAATGCAAAGGCTTAAACTGAAATTCCTTTGCTTTTACAGCATTTCCTTTTTAATGATGATGTAAGGTAATGGATGATGCAGAAGTTTTGTAGGGCATAAGGTATGCCAAACTATGTTTGCTTGCTTTGTAGCACCAGAAATCTGATATCAAACACATGTGGCAGTGTATTTTTAAGACGTGTTTTTAGGAAGAGTGTGTATTACATAAGCAGGTGTTTCCAACTCTTTCTCAGAGGATATAAAAATCAGTTTGTGTGGGGATATAAAAATCAGTTTGTAGTATCATCCAAATAGAGACTTCCAGAAATTCTGGGCTCCTGGATGAGTGAAGGATCAAGATTTCTAATAACTCAGCAGGCAATGTTGTTTCACTGTGGGTTCTTCAATCAGAAAGCAGTGATGCCAGATATGTAGAGCTTTGTGCTCTTGCTGGGTGCTTGTGGTCACCTGCTGAATTTGGAAACAACTGCTCCCGAATCTGGTGCCTGTCCATATTTATATGCCTGTAGCTATAGTATTGTCCTCATAGATACTGTATGCACTAAGCTTTAGTTATGTCTTTTTTTCCACTTGAAGCTTACTTGGAAAGCTTTAACTAATGTTAACATTTTGTAAGTTAACTAATGTTAACATTTTGTGAGTACAGTTGAATTTGCTACTCAAATTTACTTTGATTAAGTAGCCAGGGCTAACCAGAAACCTAGTCTTCTTATTGAGAAAGGTAAGTGAATCAAAGAGTAAGTTCAGTGTTTATGAATAAGTGGCAAAATGCAACAGATTGCCTCTTCAGTCACTTTGCTGATACAAATTAAGCTTGACCGTCATAAAGTTTGTAAAGCTCTTCATATTAATGAGAATAATATTGGGCTTCATTTTCATACAAAAAGGGACTACTGGACTACTAATTTAGATAAATGATATGTAGCTTCTTGCATATATAAAATGCTGTAATTTTAATAGAAGCATGCTTTTTGATCACTGAAGATGTTATTAATTGCAATATTAAAATGGCATTAGTATTTTTAAACCCTTTCTGTTACAAAGAAGAATTCATAGTTTAAGCTTGCTTTTACCAGTGTTACACTAAGTATAAGCTGGATAACTATCTCCTTAATCATCTTTGGCTTTTTTCTATGTCTGGAGTGGGTGGAAATTTTGACAAAATTAGAAGAAGCAGCATCTGAAGCCTCTGGCAAAAGATTGATTTAGTTTTCAGAGGTAGTAAAGATTTTGTGATTGAATGCCAGCTAAGTAGTTAAACCTTTGGTAAATGCTCTGATGAAGCCAAGCACAAGTTTAATTCAACTTTACTTATCAAAGCTTCTAAGTAGTCAACTAAATCCAGCTGACTGCATTTGCATTTGGACGTGTGTAGAGTAAAAAGTGTGGATTTTGTATGTATATATAGACTTAATGTTTGTAACTGTACTGGTTTGATAGGTGTGCTCATTTTGCTGTGGATTTTCTCCCAGTGCTAAGTGTTGATGACTTGGAAACAGTGGATTCCTGCAGAGGAGGCGAATGATGGCCAAGTTTTGGTGCAATAGTCACAGGAATTTGATACTTTTAGCTTTCAGATGAGGCAGTCTGTAGGGGAACAGCAGCACATGCATGTGACTCAAAACTGAGGTGGAACTTTGCTCATTGCTCAAAATACTGATGGAGCTGTAGTCCCACAACAGAAATGGTGCAAGTTAAAACTTTGTACCTCAGTGTTCTCTGAAGTTTTAAATTTTGTATTCTGAGAAAGTCATGTGGCCAAAACTCCCTGAAAAACTGTAATTTTTAAGGAAGCCTATAAAACCTTCTTTTAATCTATTTTAAGTGCTTAGAATGTATCTTATTAAGTGTGGGATGAGTACTGTTATGAAACAATATGCTTGGACTGAAACATATGTGAGAAATAAAGGGACACTGAAATTTGTGGTCAGTGTACAGGTTGGTCTAGGGTGTTAAATCAAGGTATGTGCTGAAACTGAAATGGTAGAACTAGGAGATAAGGTTAGAAACATTAAAGTGAAGATTTTTAAGACTTCTTTAAATCTTAAATTTTTAAGACGTCTTCCAAGACTTTTTAATTGGCTAATAATAATAACAACAAATAAGCCCTGTATATGTCAAAAAATATGGATCTTATGTAAAATGAGATTTAATTTTGATGAAATTAATCTCAGTTAAAAAAAAAAAAGTTGCAATGGTAGCCCTTTAAAGTTTGGTTTTAGAGATCTTTATTATGCTGGTAATTTCAGATTGTATCCATATATGTGCAATAACCCTGGTGTCTTTACGGTTGCAATTATTTGCAATTGTTTGCAGTAATAGGCTGCAAATGACATAGTTCCTCAGTCAAAACAGAGGGTCCTCTGATTAACAGTAGTCTTGGCCTCTTAGGTCTTTAAAGATGACCATTTTTGTTAGTTGGGAATAGTTAATAATCAACAAATAGAAAACAAGCCACTCCATTCCTTTCTGACATGTTTTTCTCATGCTCTTACTTTGGTAGCTCGTTAACATAACCGAACTCTCATTTTATCAGAAACAAATTTCTGACTATGGTTATTCTGTTCCATGCAAGAACATGTTGCCCTTCAAATTAGGCAACACATTAATTTGAGGCTGCAAAGATGATGACAATGAAGTATCTGTTAAATTATTGTGTGATTAAATGCTATAAGACCTACTTATGTGTGCTCACTGATAATACTATATAATCAAATATATAATCAAAATCACCTTCACTTAATAAATCCTGGGCACCAGCACCCCATTTCCTCCTCATGAAGGAGAAAAAAAATCTGAGCAATTAATCATATTTCATATTTTACACTGTTTGATAGCTGAACTGTTTCACGATAAAGGAGGGAAGGGTTCTGCAGACCAAATTGATGTAGCTAATCAATCTTTATTTTTTAAGTGATAGAACAAGTTTGCTGAGGACTGCCCTTTCTTCCTTCAGCTGGAAGTTAATGACAGTCTGTGCTGTTGGCTTTCTCCAGCTGCTACTGTGCCAAGAAGCCTTCAGTACTAGGACTTGGTTAGCCAGGCTGTGTGTTAGTCTTTCTGTTCTGCAAGGCAAATTTCTGCTCACTGGGGTGGGATTCCTCGCCTTCTAGCTGAAATTTTGGCTGATTTTTCACTCCTGTGTTTTCCCACAGTTGCTTTGACAGAGCCATTGAGGCGTGGAGGCAGTTCCACTGCGATCTCAACGATCTCTCCCACTGGATCGCGGAGGCTGAAGCGTTATTGGCCGACGCGCGCGGGCCCGATGGCAGCCTGGAGCTGCAGGCAGCTGGGCTGCATCAGCAGGTACGTGGGACTGGAGCAGAAAATGAGCAAGCTGGAAACAGTCTAGAGTTTAGTCTAAATTTGTAGTTTTATAGATAGACATATGGATTTGCAGAGGCTGTGCTATTACATTTCAAAGAGCAGTAACTCTTAACATTTCTATTTTGGCTGCAGTTTAAAATTTATTCTTGGGGAAGAACTCAACTCCTGCTTATAGTATGGGGTTATATGATCACTCTTAGTATGGATTGGTTTGAGATAATTTGATAATTCAAATGTTGGCATGATTTTTCAGTTTATAAGTTTTGTTAAGGCTTCAAAAATATTTTAATCAGATAAAAGATCCAATGTAATATTTCACTTACTTTTGACTCATAATTTAAAAAAAAATGGACCCCAAAAAGGTCATTTATAACTTAGCAAATTGTTTATTTAAATGAATGTATTTTGGAGATACTGCCGTGTGTAAACAATCTAGAAAAAGAAGATTCCAATTACAGGGGTCTTAGGTGTGATTTTTTTTTTTTTCAGATTTTGGTTCTGGAATTTAGTTCCCTGATATTTTTTTATTTTACTTCCTTTTAAATAAGGAGATCAGATTTTTCTTTTGAGAGTATTAGGTATCCAAGTGTCAATGTGTGTTCTGAAAGAAAACTATGTTCTGTCTAAGACACAGCTTCTGTTTTATCCTTGTTGCTGCTTGAAGTTTTCTTCTGATGCGTTGTACTTCTCTTTTTTGAATCATCTTATTCCTAATCTAGTTGCAAATAAATTTTTGCTAACAGTGTAGGACTTTTGTAGTCATTAGGGATGTTTGAAGATTTAATCCCAACATCTTCTGACTTTCTTTATCTTCATAGATTTTCCATGGTGTCTGGGACCATGGCAGCGCTGCCATAAATATCTTAGTTAAAATACTCTGAAGGTAAAGAAATATTTGGGATACAGATCATGAAAAGACCTAGTTAAAAGTCAAACGATCGGTTAGAACTACTAGGAAGCGCTGTACATAAAGAGAAAAGGATGAGTGTTGATTTCAGAACTGGTGACCTGAATGAATTCTTGTGATTCTTTGTAATATTCATAGCCTAATTTGTGTCACTATCTTCTTATGACACCTAGAAAATTGAATTACATTCAATAAAAGAACATTAATAACTTTGTCAACAGCATCCATTTTGAAGTAAGATGGTTTTAAGTGCCTCTTTTAGTAAAATAATATGCACCCAGGGTTCATCCTGCATATCATGAGCCAGATCAAAGTCACTTCAGGTCAGTAATAAAATTCTGTGTGGCTTTTATGTTTCTGACAGGAACTTGAAGAGGGAGTCACCAGCCATCAGACCAGTATTTCAGCATTGAACAGAACTGGGGAGGGGATCATACAGAAGCTGTCTGCTACAGACGGGAGCTTCCTACAGGAGAAACTGGCAGGATTGAATAGACGTTGGAAAGCAATCACAACAGAGGTCATGGATAGACAACAAAGGTAATAAGTTAATCAAAAATTTGGATGTCTGAACAGATGCAATAAGTAGAATTTCATTGAGCAGACGCTGGGAGAGAGAGTGCATTCTATTGCACGCTGTTATTAATCTGAATTTTCCTAATGTTTGGAGCTCTGCTTTGAACTGTCGTCTAGAACAAATTTCTCATAAATCCACCTGAAGTTGACTGCTTAGTAAGTCTTTGTTTAGAACAACTCACAAAATGACAACCACAAAACTTTTTTTACAGTTTCCCTTTGTTTTAAAAATAATATCCTTATAAAGCCAGGCTTTTTAAAGAATAATTTCTCAGCTACTTTCTCTGACTGAAGCTGAACTTGTAAGTACCTTACACTAAGTTTTGTTTTATTACTGACAGAGATACGCTAATTGAACCAATTTGTACAGTTCTTAGATTTCCACTATATTGTAAAGTAAGAACTTAATGTAATTACATGTTTTTAACAGCTCCTGATATGTTTAGGAATAAAATAGGATCTTGCTTAGTTATTTAGTTTGAGAAATTTCATTAAAGTTTTATGTGATTTAGTGGAAGTATTATATATGTCCCTAAAACCTCCAGGGGAAAAATTCAGTGACCTTATAATGATTAGGCCTGAAGGTGTTGTCATTACTATCACTTACATTTAATGTTTTCTGTAGTCTTTAAAAGTCTGTTTTATGACTTTGGAACTAAAATTTGTCTGGTTTTAAGGCAATAGTATTTATTTGTAAATATCTTGCATTTTAATGAGGGTGGTAGTCTTTTGATGATAAAATGAATTCTTTAAAATTCTTCAAGCACTGAAAAAAGTTGACCATGACATCAGAAGTAATTTAGGACTGATTTGCTGGACTTCTGGTTTTGCTTTTTAAGGCTAAAAGGAGAGAACCAGCAGCTGATAGAGTACAGGAAGAAGCTTGATGAGCTGCGTTGTTGGTTGGAAAATGTAGAAAATGCTCTGGACACAAGATTTACATTCAACCATGAAGAAAACTTGCAAGAATTACAGGCAAGACTGATTAGTGTGTAAATATGTATACATCTGTATGTCTTGTGTAAAGCATGGCTTTTGAGGAGGGGAGTTTTTATATTGTGAACAGCGAAAGACATATTATGGTTGTGTGAGACAATTTTGTGAGATTTCTTACATAGGCAAGCTGTAGCTCGAAATGAAGTTGGGTTGAGTTGGTAACTGGTATGTAGCCAGAAGATGGTGTCTGTGTGAGAGACAGTGAGAAATAGATATATTGCTGATAGAATTTAGTGAGTAGAATTTCACTGGAGTTGATGTGTATTTGTCAACTTTTAAATTGCTAAAATCTATAGAAAAAAAGCTGATAACCCTAAAGGGTAAGTAACAACATTGTCCCATTTACTGGGCAGTTGTAATAATCTCTTATGTGTGTAAGATTTATCTAATTTGTTTTTTAAACTGTAAGGATTTTGGCCATTTTAAGTAAGTTGTGTGCATATGTATGTGTTTTTCCTGTTTTGTGTCTCGCTTTGACAACAAAACATCTTTGGTTTATAGAATGTGTGAAAGAAAAAGTTTCTGAAATCCTAAAAGAATGAGAGGAGCAGTCAGTGCAACTAACCTGCTTGCTTGTTTCTTAAAAATCATTAATTTAAAAAAAGGCAACCAAAAACCCCAACGAACCCCCAACCAACCTCTTTTAGACCAAATCTAAGATGGAAGGCCTGAATAAGTGTTTATAAATTATGTAAAGTAGTTGCAATTGTGTTTGCCTAAATAAATTCCCTCATGTCAGTTGAATATTTCCTGCTTGTCATCAAAGTGTAATTTTTCTTGTCATCTACCTTAATATAAATGCTGGAAGTGAAAGTTAATAAATATTTCAGTAATTTCTAGATCAAGCACAGAAACCAAAATTGGAGCTTCTCTGTGTATGTTCAGGGAAAGGTCTAACATTGGAATTAAAAGAAAGCTTTCCTCCTCCTTTAATTAAGCATGTATGCATTTTATTTCAGTCTGTAACTCTTCTGTCCATTTTAGGTCTTAAGTGACGAGATGGAAGTTCTGGGTGACAAACTGGAATGGCTGAACAGAACTGAATCTGAAGTACTGTTGGATAAAAATATTGATCTTCAGGAAAAAACCAAGCTTTCTGATTGCCTGCGGTCCCTCAATGCGAGGTGGAATAAGGTATGCATTTCTTTAGCATTGGGTACTTGAGGTTGAAAACAGAATGGTGTACTTGGAATGATTGTTTTCCTTTTCATGTATCTGTGACATGTGGCATGTACATAAAATGATTAGGGAACCATACAGGCTTGATGAGGAAATAAACCCCAAACCACTTACACATGAAAATACTGATGGACATTTTTCCATCAGATTGAGTTAATTTGGTTAGCTTAGGTTTTTCTGTTTCCTTTTTTCTTGTATTGGCTCTCTTTTTTTTTTTTTTTTTGAAAGATGGATCACAAGTATCAGCTGAATCAAAAATATTTTGTTTATTTGAGTCAAACAGTAAGTATTAACTTGAAATTCAGAGTTAGAGTAAATCTTTACTATATAGGAAAGTTGAATGCTTGTAGCAGTTAAGAGGAAAAGAAATAAAGCTGTGGTAGAGCTTAGAAAATCTTACCAAGTGTATCTGTGATTCTTCTTAAACATTACTGTAAATTAGAAACTAATGTGCTCAATCTCATTGGCAAGGCTGGTTGTAGTAAAGCAAGATTTTTTTCAAGCAAAGCCTGGAGATCCAAATGAAAAAATTAAATTATTTTAATTATTTTATGGGTGACAGATGTAAGAATTTATTGAGGAAATGGGCTTTTGATAGTTCAGGGAAAGAAAAAGATGTGTTTTTACCAACTCAGCCATGAAAATAGGGACTCCCCCACTGCTTTGAGCACTATGTTTTCATCACTGACTTTAAAAAACTTAGAAAGCATATAGGCACATTTGTTTTCACTACAGTGGAGTTGTAACACTTTTTTTTTTGTCAGTTCTCTGTTTCTTTACTTTGTGTGACTGACAACAAATCATGCTTTGCATTGTCTTTTCTTCAAAGTATTTTCAAATAATTAGTTATAGTTTTGGTGCCTAGAATGTAAAAACCATGTAAACATGGTTTAACTGTGTAAACAGCCTGTCCACAACAATTTATTTCTTTTCAATATTTAGGTGTTACACTAGGATGTATGGAAAAAACACTTTAGTTTTTATTGTTTTTTAAAGAATACCTTCCAAAAATTAATTAAAATATATCTGAGGCATGGTGTAGAGTATTTTGTCTTTTAATAATTGCCATTAATATAGGTTGTGTTACTGTTTTTATTTCTCTCTGCTGGGCTGTAGGTGTTCAGAGAAATGCCTGACAAAGTGAGAGAGTTGGAGGCATTTGTTGGGCAGTCCCGTTTTGTTACAAAGACAAAGCCTCCTGGTGAGTGATTGATCCTTCTGTTCTGCTTAATTGTCTTGAGTGTAATCCTGTTTGCAGTCAAAAGTAATTAAAAAAGAAAATAAACTCTAAGAACTTAAATAAATAAGAAATGTTGAAGCATTGTGTTGAACTTGCGGCTGCCTTCTCATTGCCGTGGAGGAGAGGGAATATTTGGGTAGTGAAGAAGTCGCTCTACTCTTCAGGACTGGGGGAGTCTTTTGGAGTTTCTCTAAGAGTTTTGAAATTGAGAAATTTTTATAAAGCTTAGGCCTCCTCATCAGGACTAGGTAGAGAGTAAAAACAAAATAGCTGTATTTGTGACACAGCTGTGTCTGTGTTTTCTGTGTTTTGTTTCCTGTGGATTTGTGTTCATGCTTTTTACTAATTAAGATGCACTAGAAGCTTTCCATACAGCTAATTATTTGTAAAGTAACTCTTGCATGTGGATTTTTTGCTGTCTTCTAAATAAAGACCATTCTGCTTCTTTTGGCTCGGTTAGAGGGCCAGATGGGTCTCCCTTATCTGCTAGGTACTTACCTTTCTGAATGTTTTAGGGAAAGCTGTCTAAATATGTGTTCTTTTATCAGATGCTGACACTGGTCATATTTTCAAGTTGTTGGAGTCAGTTCAGCAAATACAGATTGTAAATAAAATGCCCAGGTCTCCCTTTTGGAAATTTAGGCAAAGATGACAGCCCTTGCCTGAAAAAATTTGCAACTCAAACCTCAGTAAATTAACTCAAATTGTTTTTTTTAAATTTCAGAATCAGTAAACAAAATTTGAGGCAAACCAACTTCTGTTTAATCCTTTCAAAACCTTGAATTCAGCTTGTTATCCTTTCATACAATGTGTTTGTTAAAACTCCTGTGTTTCGTTGTTTGAGGGAAGTGTGAAATATTCATGCTGCAGTTTGATGTTAGTGTTTCTTGGAACAAGAACACAACTTCTGGAGTGAATCTTACTATTCATTCAGCTCGTTTCTCACTTCTTTCTTGTGTCAGGTTAAAAAGAGAGGAAGATGTGACTGAACTAGTGGGCATCTGTCCCTTCTTCAGACAGTTGTGTAATGCCAAGTCCATGAAGCATCTGTTCCAGAAGCTTCACTTGTGCTTAAGTGAATTCTGAGCCAAGAGTGGAGAAGACCTTTTTGCTACATAGTACAAAACTGAGGAAGACAGCTTTAGATGTTTATCTTAAACAAAAATATTGGGCTTTATGCTTAATAAATGTCAATGAGTGTTTAGCTTCTTTCCATTAGGTTTAATGTAATTTTGTCTTTGCAAGTTTTCATCTTGTTTTTTTTGAATTTAGGTGGAATCATTTGGGTGAGTCTTTTTGGCATGCAGTAAGAAAATAGCTGCCTTAAAGGTTCATAAGTCTCATTACTTAGCTTCTGGTTGTTAAAATACAATTTTTGCTGTGCTTTCTCTGTAGATGCTGTTACATATTTATAGGAATTACAAAAAGCCCCTTGTAATTCTAAGAACTGCTCGTGTGGCCATGACTACTTTTGCTTTAACAGAACCCCCACACTCTGTTTCAGATATCCAAGAGGTGGTGCTAGCATCTTCTTCATTGGAAATTCCTGTTCAGACTCAGCAGGCTTTGGAACTTTCTGCACCTGCTGATCTGGACAAAACTAGAACTGAGCTGGCTGACTGGTTGGTGCTGATTGACCAGATGCTCAAGTCAAACATAGTCACTGTGGGAAATACTGAAGAGATCAATCGGACTATTATACGAATGAAAGTATGTGCTTTTGTGAAGGCTAGTAGAAAATTGTTTCACATTTTAATAGTTCTTACATTCACTAAAGAAGCTAAAAGCAATAACATGTTTTTAAGGGGAAAAAACCCCTGACTGCAGCTAAATGCATAACACGAAAGTTACACTTTAAATGCTCTTATTATACTCCTTTCTCCTTCAGAGCCGTTTTCTGTTTATTCTTGTGTCCCTATGTGAGCTTGGCTCACAGTTACTTTTTTGTTTAAAATGAAGAAATTGGAGAATACCTCCTGGCATCTTTTGGGGTTTGTAATAGTTGATTTACACGGAAGACTTTAGAGCAGCTTCATGTCTGCTTAGTGGGTGATCTTTGATTCACTCTTTACTGGTTTCTAATGAGTTTTGTTTGCTGTAGTTACACTAAACTGATTTCCAGAGACATGCTAAGAGGATTAAAAGTTGTAACATAAATGCTTATGATGTAAATGTTTATTTCTGTTGATAGCTCATGCCATGTTGAACCGTGACTAAGAGCAGTATAAGTGAGATGTATGCTGCTGTTAAAGTTCATTTTATTTGACTTAATGTCGATTAACTAAGTGTAGAGTTAAAGCTGTAGGCTAAACAAGTGCTAAACTGTTTCTGTGAGTATCTCACACATAGTCTGGAATTTGGAAGAATAACATGATGTAGCTTTTGAAACACTTTCTTTTAACTTGTAATATTCTGGTATATGAAGAGAACAATGTTTTATAGAGCAACAATATATAGTCTGATTATTCCTTCCAGTTTTTGTTCTTCACTTTCCCCTGCACCCACTGCTGCTTCTGATACATATAAATGAATCTTGGTTAGGAAAAAAATAAGTTATGGAAACTTATATGAAAATAAGTCTATGAAGAATAGATATTGGAAAACATTGTGCAACAACTGTGGTAACAGTGTGGTTTGATAGGTTAACCTTCACCTCTGGATTTTCAGTAACTGCAATTTACAATATTTTAGCCTTTTAGTGCAGTGCTATTATACTGTGACAGTTCAAGGGTCACAATAATGATGGGACCAGCTATATAGTTGTGGAAACGTGTGTGTTTTTTACCTAAATAATACAGATGAATTTAACTATTTTCTACTTTTTGGACTTAAAAACAGATAACCAATGCAGATATGGACCATCGCCACCCTCAGCTCGATTCTGTTTTTACATTGGCTCAGAATTTGAAAAATAAAACTTCCAGTTCAGACATCAGGACAGAGATCACAGAAAAAAGTAAGTTAATCCATCCTATGTTTGCAAATACATTGTTTTTATGGCAGTAAAAAATCTTCATGTCTTTTTCCAAAATTATTGATTGGGTATAGCTGAAGTTGCCTTCCTTGAAAAAGAAACCTTGGCAATTAAGTGACTTTCACTTAAACAGTGTAATGAAAATTCCTGGAACAAGAATTGCCTCTTGTTTTTTGACTGGCTGATTTTTCAAGTATGAAGGTCAATAGTTTTGCTGGGATTTTTAAATATTTTGTGAAGAATTTGGGTTTCTTCACAGCCACAGACCCAGGGATGAGGATTTTATTTATTGAGAAAAGGAGCTAATCATGTTTCTTTTTTTGTTGAGCTCTGAGGCACTGGACAGTTAAAAACATGAATGTATTGACTTTAGGACAATGACTTTGTGTGTACTTTAAAAATCGTTCACTGAGAGTAGAGATTTTAATTAACTGACACATACTTGAAAATTTAATTTCCAATTTAAAGGTCTCCACTCCCTTTGAAAATTTATTTTACTTGTACCTAAGAAATGTACAGTTGTCATAATGTGAAACTTATGGACAGTCTGTTTTTTTAAGTCTTAAGCTTTGCTCATTGCTAAGATGAGAAATTTCATGCAGCAGGGAATACCATAGTTAGACGTAAAAATGGAAAGATATATTTTTTTATATTCTCCTCTGTAATGTAGTTTTCCTTCACTCGATCTGCATTAATTTCTTTGGTGTCCATAAGACTTGATGGAGATGATGTGGTCAGACGGGAAGCCCAAAGATGGGTGGTTTTTCTGGGGGTCTGAGGAGATGACATCTGCTGTCTGAGGTTCACAGACTATAGACTGGTGGGGGCAGTAAGATTCAAAAGCAACTTGGTTTTGCAGTCACTCAGAACTCAGGGGGAGGTGGAAACTCAGGGCAGTTAGGATAATAACCACGGGAGTCAGTCAACAAGGGGACATGGGGTCAGTCACAAAATGTTCAGGATTCTTCAGAAAAGCTGAACAAGAAGTAAAGGACTATGTGTTGAAGTTTGAGTTCCCCTATAGTCATGCACATCCAGAGTGGGAAAAAAGAAGTTTTATGTGGTGCCATGGATTAAGCTTCCAGTAGATACTTTGGATGTGTGTGAAGATTTTCTGTCTATCATGAAACATGAAAATTGAAGGTTTTGTTACCACTGACTTATGTTAAGAAAAGCTGGCTCTTTGAAGAAAAGTGAAACTCTGGCCTGCTTATGCACCTCTTTGTTTAAACACTGAGTATGTATAGACACTGAGTATATATCAGAATGTATCAATGTCCTACAACCTTCTGGAAGTCTGCTGTGTGTCATCAGATGAAGCATAATTACTCAAATTGATAGGAGCAGAGAAACAGCAAAGCTTCCTTCTCTGGAACTTCGCTCCCAATTTTTGGGACACTTAGAATTGAAACTTTATTGGCACTTAGAATTGAAAAAAGTCTCATCAGAAATTCCTTCTAGTTTTTCTGTCTGTGATATCAGGCTGGTGCCCATACTTTTTCAAGTATATTTTTCAGAACAACTTTTTTTAGGAACTTACCTCTTAAACCCACCAAGTTCTGAGGCTACCAGGAATGTCACTATTTTTCTGTCCTGTTTGCAGGAGGTAGAGAAAAGGATAGATATGTCAGCAGTGTAGAGAGTAAGGTTAATCTGTCCATTAATAAGAAAAAGTATATAAATAATATTCTATAATACCAATACTACTATGTGAACATCAAATATCTGTGCTTGAAAATTAATCCACAAGCTGCCTGTGGGTTGAAAGGGATGAATCTATATTGCAGAAATTACTAGGTTTGTCTACCAGTTCGGTGTAGTGATATTTACTCTGACAGGTGGGCTTTGCTGCCCCAGTCTTTGAGAGCTTTGTGGAACTAAACAGAATATTGTTGAATGTATTAAAGTTAAGAGATTTTTTCAAGCAGATGAAGCACAATGGCTTTGTTTAATTGCAAAAGGTTAGAAAAATGTAAATCACTTAAATGGCTTCAATTTTAGTGCAACCTTTAGCGTTTTGCTTCATGGAAAATTGAAGTGACTTGAGCATCAAGATTGTTAATTTTTTAATAAAACTGTGTACTTACTGTTAAAATAAATACATTTGTTTAGTCTTACGTACTGTGTACCTGTTTCTCATGAGAGTAGTGAGATGCTCAGGAAATCCAGCTTAGTCTTTTTTGGTTTTACTTTTTCCCATTAACTTTTTTACAACATTCTTTTTTTATCACACTCTTTAGTGATATAATTTGTTCCCTGTAACTGTCACAACAGGTAGTAGAGAAACGGGTTTCCAGCTCTATAGACTTTCAAGTAATATACTTGCTTTAATGGTCTTGTATCCAGGAAAATGTATGATGCCATGCATTTCTCTCCAAAGACATATTCACTGCTTTTTGTGATGCACTATTTTTGTTCTAGGCTCTTGTGTTTTTTACTCCTTGTTTATTAAAGGTTAAGTGTGTTTATCCATCATCTAATGAAACTATTTATTGAGAGAGGAATGGAATTCCTTCCACTTGAAGGGAGTGGGGTGTAACCAATAACTTCTCTCTTCTGCTAGGTTATCTACTAAATTCTATAGAAACCTGTGCTGGAGTTAAATTGCCAAAGTAGTTTGTTTACCTTGTGGAATGTTTCTACATTGGCCAAAATTGCAGTGTAGGTGCCATGAGACAGTGGTCAGGAATGCTCAGTTTGCTTTATACAAACTGTCCAAACAGTATTTATTTATTTGTTTCTACCGGTTTAAGTTATAGATGCAAAAAGATGACTTATTGCTTCTAATATCTTAAAATCACCCTAAAATTGTGCTCCTTGGAGCCCTGCTGCTGGCATATCTCTGCTGTAAAGTTTCCTATATGTGTGGACTTTAAAAGTGAATAATGACTTTGAAATATACCAGAAAAAATAGTTGTTACTTGTATGATGTCTTACTCAAACAAGAGGAAGCCGAACACCTGATTTTTCATTTGCTTCTGTGAATATGTCAACTAGACGGCGAACTAAAATACTGAATATTGAGACTATTGTATTTGAGAATGTGTTCTATTATTGCCTTTTGCCCTGAAGATTAGGAGGTAGCTATGGCTACTTTTTCACTTGCCTCATATTTTTCACGTTCCGTGTTGTCCTCTGCAGTGGAGAAGCTGAAGAACCAATGGGACAGCACCCAGCACAGCGTGGAGGTGCGGCAGCAGCAGCTGAAGCACATGCTGGCACACAGCCTGCAGTGGCACGAGCAGAGGCAGGAGATGGAGCACCTCATGGAGCAGTGCGAGATCCGCCTGCGAGGGCTCCTGCAGGCCCCAAAAGAGATGCTGGCCAAATACGTTGCAGAGAGCAAAGTAAGACCACTTATGCTTCCTTTTTTGCCGTACTAGATTCCTGAGTCTATGTAATGCTACTACATTCAATTGATGAGTGGATGCGCAATTTAGTTGTTGTACTATTTTCTGGTTCTTTTTGGGCATGATATTTTAATTGTCTGTGTTTTTCAATATATCACACTACCCAAAAATCCCATTTTGGGAAGTAAACAGGTGGCATGTGTGCCTTTTAAAGCTTAGTTGAAATTAGTATAATTTAGCATCAAAGAAATGATATTATGCAAAAAGCTTGAACCCCAGACCAATTAAAATTTAATGATACTGCTGCAGAATTGACTTCATAGAAATATTTAACAGCAGCTTAGTAAGTCAAGGAATGGACTAAGGTATTTAAAATTGTCCTGAATTTCACATCTGGTGGATGCCAGGCATATCCTATGCTTTTTTTATTTTTATTTTTTTTTTATTTAATGCAATCTTTGATGCTTTTTATATCATATCAAGCATGCTGTGATAAATCTGTAAGTCTAGTGTCCTTTGTCCTGGTGGCTGTCAGAAAAAGGGCGAGCTGTAGGTGGCACAGTATGAGAACTAAAGACACAAAGCAGTGAGGAGAGGCTCTTGCCAGTGCAGTATTTAGAACAGGGATATACTAGAGTTTAAAAAAACATGTGCATATATATATGCACGTATATATTCATGAAGGGGCAATGTAGAGATGCAGCTGAGTAATGGAAGAGGCAGGAAGTATGATTGTGAGAATTGCTTACCAATCCATAGCTGTTTAAGTAGACAGTAAAGTTGTGTGCTTTGTACAACTATCTGACTTATGTCTATCTCTGCATAAGCAGGGAAATAGAAATGGACTATTAGGTCTAATTTGTTTTCTTAAGTGAAAGCAGGTCCATGCCCAAACAGAGGCCATAATGTGAAACTGGATATATATATATATATGCAAATACTCTTTTTCATTTTGAAATAATGAGTTTAGATTCTCTAAAGTCAAGGCACATTGTAAATATCTTGCCACAATAAAGAAACCTTTCTAATGTATTTCCTTAATTTTAAACAAACAAAAAACCAAAACAAAAAACCCCAAGGAATGAAATCAAATTCTCATATTGTACATTTCATTTGTGGTGCTTTTAAATGCTGCTTATATTGCTATTATAATAATTCAAACTTATTCATGCTACTCAAAATACAGAAGTATTTTTATTTCTGTTGCCAGTAGACTATAAAAGAGGATTTCTCTAACCTTTGGCAGTTCTGGCAAATACAGCTTTTTCTCACCTATTTATGCTTTGATTAGTTCATTATCAGGACATTTAATATCCGTAGATTTTCTCTGTAAGGTTTTACCCCTAGATGAAAAATGTGCACATTTTGCTTTTTAGAAAAGAGGAAAAAATGAGAGGTTTATAATGTGTGATAAAATGCATAATATGAGAAATAGTCTCATTTTAATCTGTCTCATTTGGCACTGCTTTTTAGCTGTTGGTACAGGATTTGCATAGAGGTGACATCACAGTAGCAGCATTCAATGATCTTTCTAATAAACTACTTCGAGAGTATCGTGATGACGACTCAAGGAAGGTGAAGGAAACCACTGACCAAATGAACACTTGCTGGGTTAATCTCAACCAAAGGTAACTACAAGGTTTCACTTTATATGTAGCAGCTTGTGCCTTAAACTTGCATTCTCTGTATACATGTGTATTGTAGTCTCTTCTCTGTGTGCTTAAGTGCAGCTTTTAGTGCTGCTGGGGATAATTAGTCAATTGCAGTCAAGTTCTTTTGATGATTGAAATTCCCACAGTTCACAATGGAAAGCTTCTGTATGACTTCCCATTTATGCGGTATATTTTTAAGCAGAAAAAGAAGGGACTTCTCATGTTTGGTTTCAGGTTTTCCTGTGGCTATTATTCTCTAAGTGTCTTTCAAAGTTCCTCTTTTATTCTTTATTACTGCTATGATTTATGTATTTGTAGTTTGTTATTGTCCTTCCTTTTTGTAAGGCTGTAAGTGTTCAGCTTCATCTTCCCATGCATTAATTCCTTATGGCCTTTCATCTAATGGAAACTTCCCCAGAATGGGGCTGTCAAATGCAATCCTTCCAGTACTCCCATTTAGAAAATACTTGTGCTGTAGGAATTGAGACTTAATTGAAACTTCTTTTTATTAATCCTCTATTTAAGATGTATCTGCAGATATGTCTCAATGAAAATGTGATATTTTCCTATGCATATTTTTTTTTTCCTGCAGGATAATCTAATTTCTGCAGAAATTCTTTTGAGTATTTGGTATTGATAGACAATCAAGATTTAGAATAGTGTCTGACTCTGAAATCTAAAAGTCTATATGCGTTGTGGTTAGATGGAGAGAAGGAAAAATTGATCCTCTTTATGTGGGAGTGGGGAAGATGACAATTGAAGTCTGTATGTATACATGTGCATGTGAAAGAAGCAGCTGCTTTTGGAATGGGACATCAGTAAAAGGAATGAAAAGCCTACTTTGTAAAGCTTAAGGAGATGTTATCTCTTGAGGAGTGAGAGGAGGATAGCATTATAGAACTTGTGAAATTAGAGAATGGTTTGAACTGGAAGGGGCCTTAAAGATCATCCAGTTCCAACCGCCCTGCCATGAGCAGACCACAATCCACTAGATCAGATTGCTCAAAGCCCCATTTAGTCTGACTTTGGACACTGCCAGGGATGGGGCATTCACAGCTTCTCCTGTTCCAGTGCTTCACCACCCTCACAGTGAAGAATTTTTTCCTAATAGCTAATGTAAATATGCCCTCTTTCAGTTTAGAGCCATTCTTGTCCTGTCCTTATATACCTTTGCAAAAAGTCCCTCTCCATGTTTCGTGTAGGCCCCCTTCAGGCTCTGCAAGGCTGCTGTAAGGTCCCCTGGGAACCTTTGCTTCTCCAGGCTCCAACTCTCTCACCCTTTCCTCATAGGAGAGGTGCTCCAGCCCTCAGAATGTTTTAGTTTTTCCTCTGGATCTGCTTCAACATGTCCACATCCTTCTTGTGCTGGGGTCCCAGAGCTGGATGCAGCACTCCAGGTGGGATCTCACCAGAGTGTGGTAGAGGTGCAGAATCCCCTCCCTTGCCCTGCTGCCCACACTGCCCTGGATGCAGCCCAGAACACAATTGGCTTTCTGGGCTGCAAGCACACATTACTGGATCATGTCCAGCCTCCTACCCAACAGCACCCCCAAGTCCTCCTCAGCAGGACCATTCTCAGTCAGCAGGTAATGAAGGAAGCAGAGTAGAATGTCATCCTATCCTTCCTTGGAGGAGAATTGTTCTTCTGTCATTTTGTGCTTTGGATGTGGCAGCTTGTTTCCTAGTTAATTAGAGGATGAGGGAAAACAGCTCCTTGTTGGATTAGCATTGACAGTAGACTAAAACTCTGTATTAGTCTCATTCACATTCAGACTTTGCAGTGCTATGGCTAGAGCTGGCATAAAACTGCCCACTATTCAGAGAAGGTGACCAGAAAGAAGGGCTCCTGCCTGGAAGCCTCTAATTAGTTTTTAATCTGCTTAAAGTCTAAAATAGTAAGCTACTACATTTTGTTGTGTATAACTGAAGCTCCTTAATTATCACTGGGGCTACTCTTTGAAGTCTGCAGCCTAAGGAAGGTGAATATCTGCTTTGTTTATTAACTAGTGGCAGAATGGAAAGGACAACTCTGAGAGCCAGTGGGCAGCCAGTGTGGAGCTGCACAGTGTAACACCATCTGAGCAGCACAGTAGAATTAAAAGGGGAGACTGTGCAGTGAAAGCACCTTTTCAACAGGATGGAGGTTTTTATACTTGCTTTAAATGCAATAAATAGAAATACCACTGATGAGCCTTATTTTTTGTGACAGATGTTGGACATTTAGGGCTTATACATAGAGTGGACATGTAGCCCTATGGCTTCTATAAGAATAAATCTGTATTTATAGCATAATGCTTTAAAATACCAGTTTGTTCCCCCCACTCACACTTGAAGGACCCCTGTGGAAAGGGTCCTTCGTAGCATCTCCTGGAAGGATTGTGGTTCTGGTTACCATAAGAACGCTACCATGGAAGACTATAGCCATGGCATGTAAAGTGAAGAAGCTTATTTTAAACTGATGGCATTAAGAGATTGAAGATCCTCAGCTTGACATTGTGTAAATTGGATACTTTGCCCAGTGGCTATTTATGTTCTACTTTTATACTTTAGAGTGAAACCATAGTCATTCTAGGTGATTGTGCTGCCTTGGTAATGGATTATAGTTGCTTTCTGTACTGTATCAGATGTTGGTTTCTGAATTTCTTTTGATCACACCCATGTATCTGCATCGCAGATTTTTAGTATAAATCTGGAAAAATAATTGGGTGGGACAGAAACCTGAAACAGCCATGAAAACTTAAATAATACAGTAACAATTTTTTCTTGGGTGTGTGTTTGCCAGTAGAATCTGTGTAGACTTTCTCCACTATCACCGTATAGGTTAGCTACATTTGAAAAAAATAATTCTCCAGCTTCTCCTCACATTTAGTTCTTGCAGCCTGGAAGATATAGAGATCCTCTGTCTTTTGAGGCTGCTCTGATTGTGTCAGAATTATTTGAAAATCTGAGTTATGTTTTTATAGCATGGGGTAGTTTTTAAGCTGCAGTACAGAATTCTCTGGTAAAAAAATTTTCTATTTTGTATTTTATGTTGGAGGTCTTTACTAGCAGGGAAGGAAAATATTTCCATCTGCTCTTTTAAAGCGTTGCTCGCTACTGCTTGCTATACATGTCCTCTTTAAGAACACCCGTGTAATCTTAGGAAATTAGTTGTAAATTTGTATGTATATAGCGGCAGGATTGTTTTTCAGCTTTAATTTAGTATGGCAGCAGTGGATCAGTAATAGGATTTCATTCTTTCCTTAAAGCTCAACCAAGCAGAAGGCTGGAGAAATTAAAACTTTAGGATGAAGACAATATTCTTCAATGAATGTTGTTAACTTCAAAGTTCAGGTTGTCTCAATTTCTAATACATCAGTACTTAGACTTAGAGATCTGGGTCACTTGGTGTTTCATCCTTTGGTGCTGTTCTTTTCCTTTGAAGGTCACCTTTATTACCAGTCTGTTCTTCCTGCTGTCACTCCTGTTCTTCCACCTTTGGCCTTAACCCCCTGCTAGGAAAGAAAATCTCTGCAGAGGGCGAGGATTTTGAAGTTAGAGCTCATAACTGCTTTTACTTTACATTTTTCTCACAGTTCCTTGGAGTGCTCTAATTTTTTAGCTGGTGCTTATTATCAAACTACTTGTTTTCCCTAGCATACTGCATATTTTTTTTCTCTAGACTAGGTGAAGCATTCCAGCTGCAAGTTAGAAGCAAGAATGCAAGTTTCTTGATATCCTAGTTATTTGCTACTCACTAAAACTTGGGCAAGCACAAAGTCAGAAACCATTCTTAGAGTCTTATTTTTAGCTAAAGCAATTAGCAAGTGGTGTAAGACCAAAGCTTCTAAAATAGGGGTTGCAGCACTATCCTTGTGCAAATTGTCTCTAAAAAGTTCATTTGGTTATGCTAAAACTTAGGAATGTGAGCCTGGCAGAATTTGGGTTGCATGAAATTTCCTCCCAGTCCTTGAAAGAGGACAGCTTTTACTTGTAGCTGTCTCATGTGATGTGCTAGTAAACCAGGCTACTTGCTTTGAAATGTCATCCTGAATGGTACTGAACACCCACTGCTTCTTTTCTAAAAGGAATATTTTTACTAGTTTTGAAATTCACAATTCCAAACATAGTTATTCCTTCATACTGCTGAGCATCACAGCATGAAAAGGAGAAAGAAAGCTGAAGTAGATGGGAGGATGCGGAAGACACAAGTTTGGGCCTGTCTGCAGAAACATGGAAATACCAAATACTGAGTGTTTTGGCCTTGTCTGTCTTGAAATTAAGTATCACTTTACTTCTAAAATATTACAGTACAGCTAGTGCTTGATGTGAAAATAAAATTTAACTACTTACTCAGCAGAAGCATTCTAGCTGTTAGCTCTGTTAGAGGTTTCTCTACAGTGTTCTGGTGTGGGATAGCTTGTTTCTTTTATCCTGATTTTGGGAGAAGGAATTCGGCAGAATAACAGCCTCAAGTGGGTGAAATTTAGTTTGTCTAAATTTAATGATGTTGCTAATCAGAGCTTTTAAAATTGCTGACTATAACAGTTTCTCATCTGAGTTTCATGTCAATCACTAGAAGACAGCACTGTTATGCAGAACTATAAGGTGATTTTTTTTCCTAGGAAATTATTTGAAGTTGCTGATAAAATGTTTGGATTATATTGTTATTACATGAAAAAAATCTTCTTACAGATACAAACTTTAGTGTTTGTATCAGTTAGAAATCTTTTGGATGATTGAAAATTATTTGGATCATATTCTGCCGGTCTTTTTTTAAGTTCGTTGAGCATATTTTTGATGGCAGTGTATTATTCTGTTTGTTTGAGTGATTGTGTCAAACGTCTTCTAGCAGAAAGAACCAGGTATCTGATTTTTCATCCCTTAGTGTTTTAACTCTTAAGAATTTATGGCAGTGTTTCTGCTCACTGTGAAAATACCCCAAGCACTCAGTGCTTCTGCTCCATATGTTTTTTGTTGATGGGGTAAAGCCCATTTTTCACACATGGCAATGACACTTCTACCCTTTGGACTAGCATAAGTTGATGATGGTAACACTCTAAAAGGAAAAACCTAGATTTTTAATTAATAACTGAGTTTTTACTGCATGCCTTTAAAAAAAGAATACATTCTGTCAAATGTATAACCAGTTCAGGACATCTGTGGATAGCTATAGATACACTAAAAACAGTGATATAAATTATGATAAAACAAGCTGTATCTCTGTTCTTACTAGAGATGCATTTCAGATTCCCTTTTAGTAGTTTCATTATGATGTATATAACGTTGTATCTTATGGGGGAATATTCTGACACTTGTCTTGTTTTCAGAGCTGTTGATAGGCAGAATTTCTTGGAGACAGAGATGAAGACAATACAGGCCTCACACAAGGATCTGGAGGGCTTCCTCAAGTGGATTCAAGAGGCAGAGACAACAGTAAATGTTCTGGCAGATGCATCAGAGCGTGAGAACACTGCTCAGGACAGTGTCTACATAAGGGAACTCAGAAAGCAAATGCAGGTGAGAAACTAAATAATATTGCTGTTATTCAGGTTTTGTCTCAATGGCAAATGTTATAAAGAAAAGCTGTCTACTTGCTTGGAGAAAGCTGCAGCCTATTGAAAGGTGTTTCCTAAGACACAGTGTTTTAGAAGTCGGGTGTATGAAAGAAGCGGATTTGTCTTCTTAAGGTTTGAAGCACATATTTTTGTGTATGTCTTTGGCACTGAGGGCTCTTAAATGTCCTTGGAGGGTGAATGCATTCAGGAAGTGTACGCTTCATTAAACCAAGTCATGTTGTGTAATTGTTCAACCAAACAATTTAATCTACTTCCCTCCAAGTAAAGCCCTTCTGGGCTGCACTCTCTCCTATTTCTGTCTGCCACCTTCCTCCTGCTTTTTTAGCAATCCAAGAAGTTGTTGTGCTGGGGTTACCTCTTCTCCCTCTCCTATTGCCCAGCAGCTCCCCAGCTGGCCTTCTTTCATGTTCAGGCCCCAGACTGGAAACCTTGGAAATGGCTGAGTAGTTTAACTGACACCACTTATTAAATCTTGCACTCTGTGTTTGGATTAATGTCACCTGTGATCTAAGTGGGTTTGAGCAGCTTATAATGAAAAAAAGATGTTGCTTTTAGTATTGCTCTTAATCTGAACATATCTATGCTGAATTGAAATGAAGCAAGACACTTAAAAATATCTGATAGCAAGTTATACTTGCTAATCATAGTAGGAGCACAATGTTTTGTGGAAGCTTGTATCTGTTGAAGATGGCATGTCACTCACCAAATTATTTTAGTCAGTCAGGCAACTCATCTGTAGAGATGTGGCTTTTTGTGAAATGCTGAGCCTAGTCTGTAGTGGTGACACCTAGAGCTTAATGTTATGCTTTATATTGGTGCCATTTCCAACTACTCTAATGTAGTGGAGGTGGAAGAGCTAAAACAGGGCACAGGCAGTGAACATAGACTTATTTCTGCATTACCTTGCATTCTGTGTAGTCTATCACACCAAGATACAGCTGTTATTTCACAGTTTGTTTGTTGGCTCTGTGTGGCTGTGAAGCACTGTGTGTAGAAGGTTGTTTGCCATTCTTTGTTGTGCTGCAATCTGATTAAAATTGCCTGAGTTGTGCTGCATGAGGGGAGAGCTGTTGTGCAAGACTGCTGTGAGAGAAGAAGGTCTATGACCAACTCCTGACTTTGCACGCTGTCCTGGCTTGTCACTGCTGAAAAGGCAGGTGGAGGTGCTGGATCATGACCTCCCCTGGTTCACCATCTGGTACCTGATATTGTCCATATCTTTGAGACTGTGCACATGAAGTATCATCACTTAACTCACCCATGACCTCACATAACATGGTAAGGCTTTTTGGCTACCATAGGAAGTGGAGCATGTCAAAGACTGTCATAGCATAATGACTTCCAGAATGAACTTTATCCCCTACCATCTTAGAGTCTTTAAATGTAGATGAAGACATTCATATAATGACTCCAAAATCACTGTTTATGTTTTCAAGTATTTGTTGCACTTCTGAAAACAAAATGTAGTTCCAACATCTTGCTGCACCTCAAAAGATCAAGCCCACTGCCTTGCAAGTTCTTAAGCTTATTATCTGATAAGACAAAGATAATTTCCTTTTCTTCCCCTGTTATGTGGTGTAAAATGACAGTGTTGTTCTCTTGGTGCCTTGTTGAATATGTAAAGAAGTGTTGGTTTTAAGGTTAGTGGTTAAATGGTTTCAAGAAGAATGAAGGGATTATAACCTTCTCTGTTCTGTGTGAAGATGCCCCTGCTCCCAAGGCCTGTGTATTAAGTAAAACTTTACTGTGAGTTCAAGGTGTGATAAATTCTAGGTGAAATGAGCTGAACCTATACAAAAGGTGATGAATTTGTTGTTGTTGCTGCTGTTACATGTCATGCATTTTCAAAATAGGATCATCTGTTAAGCTGGCATCTGTGCTTGCATGGGAGGACAATCCTCCATTACATTTTTGGCCTAACTTATTTGGCTGCAGCTCAAATCACTCTACAGTGGAATCAATGATCTGAGCCCTGAAGCCTTGTTTGGTCTTTCATTGTGATACCTGAAGCCAGCAACAGTGCTATGCAAATAATGAAGACTTTGAGTGTGGTTGCAATGTCTTTTTAAAAAGGAGACATCTAAATTATATCATCAGTCAGTTCAATTAATTCTCTCAGTATCTAAACATTCTAGAAGTTTTTCCATTCAGGTTAGTGCCAAAACACTACAGTCTGTTTTGGAAAATATTTAGCAGTGACTTGGAAGAGATTAAAAACTAATTTGAAGAAAGATGCAGAAAATAAGCTAGGAAATAGTAAGAAGTAATGCAAGGTATATGAAATCCTGGGCCTATACGTGTCAAGGTGTTCAAAATAATTAAAATTTGTTGTATTTTAAAAGAAGTTACCATAAGTAGTGGCTGGCTGTTTTGTCTCACTGTTTGATTCAAACTCGTAAATTGAAAGATATGGGAACATAAAGAGTAGAAGGAAATAAAGAAGGTGTGGACTGTGGGGTCTCTCTTGCACAGAAGAGGTGTGAGCTTTTGCACAGTCATTTCTAAATGCTTCCATGGTTTCAGAGTTCTGCTGCTTCACAGGTTTCCTTAAAAGATATTTGGTAAGAGCATGTCAGCTAATCATGGTAGGCTCAATCTGGAAAGTTAAAGAAGCAGTCTTCTGGTGGAAGATATGTAAGCCAGGAGCAGTGGCATGCAGAGGGACAGTTCAAAGAAGTCATGAAGATGAGAAAATACAGTGTGTCTGGCAAGGTGAATACAGATGGCAAGATTTCTATATATAGCATGGAATCAGTGTATCTGTTTATCTGTTCACACTGATGTTGTTATTGTTGCGGACGCATCAAGAAAGCAGAGTACAGGGAAATGGGGTTTATGTGGAAGAGTGGTAGAAACATTGATTTAGTCCTAAAAGTAAAGATGAAACGGTTTACACAGAATTATATGGGAAGAGTTTTTAAATGTCCTATATGAAGAACCTGAACCTTGCATTCATGTCCTTCCTAGGAAAGTGCCTTAGAAGAAGCAAAGCAGTGTATAATGCACTGACATCTAAGCATTATTTTGGATCATACAAACTTGTCAGGATAGCTGTTGCCTGCATATTGTGCTGATTGATGTGCTTGAAACGTGTAGGGACCTTTTCATGTAGAAATATGCACTTTAAATCATATGATTGGTACTTCACCTACTGTGTTCAGGCTTCCCTGAACCTTTGCTGCAGCAGCCCCTCTGATAGAGGTTTAAGTAGATTCATCAAAGCACCTTTGGAAGCAACGAGTAGCTGGCTTTGGCTATGCTGCAGTTTTGCCACACCTAGGGGTATGTTGGCTCTATTGCACTGGGAGTGCCTTGCTGATAGGAAACCACTTCCATGCTCTTGAACATCTTATCATCATCCTTAGATGGCTTAAATAATTCTGCTTTGTCATGGGAAATACATCAAAATTATGTTAGCTCTTTGGATTCAAGGATGACTTAGAGAAGGGGTTGATGATGCAACTGTGCTTTTACTCTGTCAAAACCCTATCTTTTTCTTGTCTAAAGTCATTCTGGAAAATATTTAATTGGAAATGACTTGTGAAAAACATTGCTACTTTCTGGTGCAAGTGGGATCCTTTAGATCCCTTTGACTAATTTTGCTTTAAAAGAGTTTTTATAGAAAGAGGTTTACCCCCTGCAATTTTCCCTTTTGTGCCGGGTAATCTAGTTTTGAGAAACGCCTGTGTGATTTATTAGCCTTTAACGTATGGCTGATATAATTAGGGCAGGTATCCCTGTGCTCCTCTCTCAAGATTTATAACACAATCTGTTATTCACTCACTCTACAGCTCTGCCAGAGCTGCGTTCAGTCTGAGAACGAGAGCATCCTTTCCCAGAGTGAGGAAGCAAACACTCTGTCTGCTGATAGAAAGCAGCTACTAGGGAGGAACAACTGTTGTGATACACTGGAGCCGTCTTCCTGAAGGAATTCCTTTTTTGTTCCTGCAGCTTCAGGCTTAAATTAATAACCTTTTTCTGGCTATTTAGTGCACTCCTGAACGGAGGCATACGATCGGCTGCTCAACTTCATTTGCCCTCTGCAGAAGCAGAGCTGAGCAGTACTGATTAGAGGAATCTGTGAAGGCTGTTATCTTTCTGCATTTGTTTTGTGGGGTTATTTTGGGAGAAAAACTTATGCTGTATCAATCTTCTTTGCCTTTGAAACGTATAAAGCCTGTAGCTTGCAAAAGCAGTCCTGGAAGAGAGCATGCTCAGAAAGCTGGCAAATCATTGTCCAGTGACCGGGGGGAAATGATAGTTGCTCTTCATTTATAATGCAAATTCTGAGGTATCTTCAGAAGTGTGGCAAACTTAAAATGATGGCTGTGGTGAGAACCTCTCTTCAGAAAGTTGTGGTGTTGTTGCATCGTTTACAGAGGATGGCGGTTTCTTCTCCCCGTTACCAGAAGCTTTGTAAGGTAGGAAATGTAAGCCCTAAATGTCGAGTGTGTGTGTTGCTAACTCTGTTGTCTTTCTGAGATAAAAAGAAAAGAAAGTGAGCATGGGATGAGTGTCAAAATCATCTTGGCTATCTAGTGTTTTTAAGCCTGTAATGCTTTCCATGTGTGTTTTGTTAAAAAATGCAATAAGAAAAAAAACAACCCAAAACAAAACAACAACCCTGTGCTTGTCAGAGTGATACATTTTTTTAGAAAAGTGCTCTCCTGCCCACCATTTAGGTGTCTGGGAGGAAAACTGTTATGTTCACTGAGATTTTTTTTTTTTTTTTGTAAAATACAACCAGTTCTTTTCCTAGGGAGTTAGTTGCTTCTTGGTATATGTGATTCTTTAACTCCTGTGTACCCATTATGTAGAATAACTGTGTTTTTCCATGCCCAGTGTTATTTTTCTTTTAAGCTTTATGAAGCTTTTAATTAGGAATGAGTTTGGCAGACTTAATACTCAGCCATTTATTTCTGCCTTCACCGACTGAGCTCTTTCAGTTAGGAAAATCAAGAAAAGTTTGAGGAAAAGCATGTTGACATAGGCTACCACTTATTGCTGGTTTTGATGGTACCTGTTTTGGTTGCTGATTATTTCTGTTTCCAAAGATGGTGTTTCTTTTTTTTTTCATGGGCTCAGTAGTTCTGAACCTTAATACCGTGGTGATGGTCTAGGATACCTAGTAAAATTCACTTTTAAGAGTAGTTTTGGTCACTCACCAGATCAAAATAAGTAAATAAAATTAATAAACTTCTAACTGATCTGTAAAGTCCGTGAGTTAATAGTGCTGCAGTGTTGATGCCTGTGTGAGGTGGTCATACTGTGCTAATATTATTGAACTTCTAATATAAGGATTCTGTCTTGAAACTTTGCAAAATTATAAAATTTGATAGGTCTTCAGCTATAAAGATACTGACATTACATAAATTCTATTTGGCTGCCTTTGAAATTGTTTTTCTCTTCTTGCTGCTTATGATACTTTAAAAGTGTCTGTGTTTTTTGATGAAAATACGTCTGTGTTTTGCATACAAGGTGTGCGAGAATCAAAGTCTTGTTCTGATGATAGAGCAAAGGTACCTTAACTCACCCTACCTGCTTCAATCTGAGATGTGCTTTCTGTTGTGAGGAATTTAAAAATGACATCAAGTGAGAGAGATCCCATCCTTAGAGTAGGGTTTAAAAGTAAGGAAAAAGTATCATGCAGAATGTTGTTCAGTGAAGCTTGTAGATGAAGTTCTGGCATATGGGGCAGAACATTTTCTTCAGATGGCTGTTTCAGCATGCTTCAGTTTACCAAGCTCTACTAATAGATGCACCTTCATTATAAAGAATGAGAGACAGTTTGTGTACATACAAGCTGCTTTAACAAATGTTCCTCAGTTGTTCTTATCTGTCAGTTGTCAATAAACAGCCTGTTTGCTTTTGTGAATAAGGCAGTTTTTTTTTTAATAATGTAAAGATATAGGTTATAATTGCCTGTTTAGTTACATTATTTGTATAAACTTGTTTGTAAAATGTTTGGCAAGCCACTATTTAGTGACTCCTGGAGTTATAATTATTTGCTAATTATCCTGAGAGCCTAGTTAATGGATGTATACTTAATTTGTTGAGTTTAAATCTACCCAAGGGATAGTGAAAAAATCTTCTAAAAGGCTGTTATGAAAATACATTTTCTGATTGAGAACCCATGCAGTAATAGCCTTGGGAATTACACATTGCTTAAAATTACACAGTGTATGTTTTTTTTTGCTTTTAAAAAGTCATGTGGCTTAGTTTTTCAGACGTCTGTGTTTAGTTTACTGGAGGTAGAATTGTTCGTCTTCTTGTAGAGTTAAATCAGGCACTAATTGAGGCAGAAAAAAGAAATGGTTTACGATCCCAGTCACTTCCAGCAGGTGTCAATGTAAGGCAATGATAGATGGAAGTCTGGTGATGGAAATGTTAATGCTTAGATGAGAAAATGTATAGAAATTACTAAGAGCAACCATGACAGCAAGTCAGGAAGGATTTCTTGTAATGCCCTGTATACTCCTGTCTTTGGAATGTCAGATGTTTGTACGTGTCTCGTGCGCTCTCTGGATACACTGGTATAGTTCAGATCTGCAGAAGAGAAACTATTTACTGTAGTGTGTGAATTATTGCATTGTATAGGTAGGTGCTTCATGAACTACATCTAAATGTTTCATGTGAAGTGTCCTCTGAATCACAACAGAGGGCCAATAAAGTATTTAAGACAAATTCTTGAAGTTTAGAGGTTTTTTTCTTTAACTGCACTGGTTATTAAAGAAGTTGTAAGGCTTTATCATTTAACTGTCCTGGGAAAAGTCATGATTGTTCCTTTTAACAGCCTCATATAATAGTAGCAATCAGCATTCATAGTCCACATTTTTCAAATTTCTTTATAGCAAAAACAAAAATAAACACTTTGTTGACATACTAGAGCATGGCTGAAAACCACAAATTCCAAAGTCTAGGATATTTCTTTTGTTGCTGCTTTTTCTTTCACAAATTTTTTCTTACCAAGGTGAATTTTTCCAGATAGACCTTTTCACTTGTTGCTTTTTGATTCTTTTACCTTGAAATTAGTGGCATAAGAGGGCAAAATGTCTGCACTTGCCATTTTGTAGTCAGTATGTAATAAGTTTTGCTTTATTGTTGCTAGCAGCTTTGTTTCAAAACTCTTGTGTAAGACTTTGATGCTGATAATGAACAATTAGAAAACTTGTACAGCTGTCGTCTGCTCTATGTTCTTGCTAATATGATTGTTCCTTAAAGAAAGACTTTTATAAGTAATATCCAACTAGCTCAGGCTAGAATGAATTAATAACAGAAAAAAAACCATTTTGAGGTACAAATTGATACATCTTTTCTGAGAGACCAGAGCTACAACATTACTTACAAAAATAGAGAATTGTGAAACTTTAACTTCCCTGATGGAAGGTAAAGAATAGTGCATCTCTGGCAGACAGCTAAATGATTACCTTGAAATACGTATCCTGCTTGTGTAATTTGACTGTGTATTTTTAAAACACACCTTTAGCATTCAGGAACTGGAGCATTCATCCCCTGGAAAACAGGCTGAGGAACAAACCTAGTTGCTGAGAGGGTTTTTTCCTCATTTTTTGTCTCTCACTTTTTTGATAAATTCTTGAGAAGAACCTGCTTTAAAAAAATAAAATTCAACTGCCTTCATGTAAAATACTCAATTCTGAAACCTGATCCATCATGAGTCTTCATGTGGCAACTCAGGTGAGTTCCTGAGTTCCTCAGCTATGAAGTGCATCAGAAACATGTTTCCTGAAGTATTTTCTTAAGAATACATAACTTAAAGTGCAGTTCTCTCATTTTATGCTGTTTTTTTTAATGGCCGGTGTTAAATTTGTAAAACTGCAGGAAGTTACAAGCACAGTGAATGCTGGGGTCAGCCAAAACCTTTTTTTGCTGTGATACTGGTGATGCATTCCAAAATACATTTACATCATGTTGAATTTTGAGAGTAGCAGCACAGCCTCTGTTCCTATGAAATTTAAAAAAAAAAAAATGAAGTTCATGGAGGCAGGGCAAAAATAAAAAAAAAAAGCCTGGGAGGCTGTGTTGAGAAATGTGTAGGCTAATCCTGATTCCAATGAAGTCAACAAAGATGTAAGGTTTTAAATGTTTACATGACTTCAAGTTGATTTAGAAAATAAATCATTTACACTTGACATATTCAGGTATAAAATACAGATAACCAAATGTGGGTGAGGAGGAGCAGCAATGTAGTACATTCATTGGACAGCAGAAGTGAGACCTAAAGTTAATTTTGGAAACATGTTCTGAAGTAGGCTACTGTATTAAGCAGGTTGTTGATTGGAAAATGAAGCAGTGTCGTCAAAAGCATTGCTAAATTATGCAGACGGTTTCTTTTTTTAGATAAGCAAGTTAACTCCAGGCTGCTTGATATGGTTCTAGTTGTATAAAGGACATTCTAATTAGATTTAGATCTACAAAAAAGCCTTCTTGAAGGGAGGAGGTGAGAATTAAAGAGAGCCTTGGATAATAATGACTATTATCTACCCTAATACAATAAGGTTAGGAGTGAACTGATAAAAACAAAATGGCTATTTTGAAAAAGGAAATGTATTAAATAATATCTAATGATCAGCCTCTCAGGAGTTTAGGATTTACCATTTTAGAAAACAACTGAGCAGTGTAACTGGAAACCACTCCACCTCAGAACACCCACAGCTTGTTTGCAGTGGGAGTGATTGTAGAAGTGGTTACAGCCCTGTAGAGTGTGTACGGGGCTGGGACAAAACATGACGTGGGTTCTTGATAAGCAGAATAGGGCTGGCATACAGCTAATCAAGGGCAACAATGTACCTTGATGGTTTTTAGAGACAGAATATAAACCTTACTTGCAAGGAACGTGAATAGACTAGGAATGAGTGTCAGTCACTGATCATTTAAAATGAATGAGATGGACATAATTTCTTTGTGGATTTTGATTAAAAGTTGTAAAGCTGAAGACTGGTGGAGAATACTTGAAATGATAGGCATCTTGAAGTCTTGGGAGGTGACAATTGGTTTGCTTCTGGCCTTTATTATAGAATGATCACAGCAGCTAGAGAAATAATGGAAGGCTGAAGGGAGAAAATTTTTAATAACTTTTAAAAAATGAGGTAAGTGAAGGTTGGAAATGACTATCCAGTGAGTCAAAAGATGTGAAAACAAGAAATATGGGCAAGAAATTAAATTCCAGTTGGAAATGTAATAACTATAATGGAATTCAGTTCTCCATTGGCATCAAATTGCACCTTTGTGTATACTCTGTCAGTGATGGACAAGCACTATTAGGGGCTTTGGTGTGTAGGCAAGATGCTGTTAACTGTTAGCATGTTATTTACTGATTGATTTCCTTTGGACTTTCAGAGGGGTCTGGTATAAAAAACAAAACAGTGGGATATTGGAGGGATATTTTTATGTTTTGATAGGTCAGAGAGATATGAGATCTTCTGAACTTCCATAGACATTCTGGGATAGTGGAAGTTGGTTCATGAAGAAAGATGTGGATTCTGGTTGTGATTGGAGTTGGAGTGTAGAAGAATGAGCAGAATTTCAAAGGGAAACTTGTAGGTAAAGTTACAGGGAAGACCTTTTGATAGTGAGACTTAGGAGCTTATTGTCTTTCCCCAAGGACTTGTGTCCTCAGTACTTAAAGAAAACATTTCCCATTGCAGTGCTTTACTTCAGGCAGTTCCAAGCACAAAAGACAAGATGGTGACTGTGAAGAGCCATCCTGAATTTTGAGAAGGGTGCCCAAGCTGTTTGCTTTCTGTGAGAATGTTGTTGCTGTGTCTTTGGATGTAGGGAAGGCAGTGCTGTTCCCTGATTGTGATTTTTAGAAAGACTTTGAATGCAATCTTTCACAGCCAAATCAGAGATATGGACAAGACAGATGACCCAAAAGGTGGGAAGAAAATATCTGGAGCATTTGTGTTCCCCAGGGGATGGAACAGAGACTGGTACAGTTTATGAAACAGACTGGTACTGTTAGGAATCCAGAGTGGGACAGAGTACACTCAGCAGGTTTGTGAATGATACTAGACTGTGGAGGAACAGTTCTGTTCCCATTCCTTGGGGCCTCAAGAGGGAGGGATGGGCTGACAGGAACCCCATGAGTTTTTTAAAAAGCTCCCAAAAAACCCAAAGCCAGTTTTTGCACCTGAGAAGGAGTGATTCAATGCATTGGTACAAGTGTGAGAAGGATTATAGCCAGACAGGAAGAAGTGTTTATGTTTTTCTACTTAGCACTCATGAGGTCATGTCTGGAATACCACAGTTGGTTTCAGGCCCCTGGTTTGACAGATAGTGAGAGACTGGGGGGGAGAATACAGTGCTTGGAGCACAAGACATGAGTAGAGCAGCAGGGGAGCTGACTTCATTTAATTTGGAAGAGAGAAGGCTCCAGGAATTTCCAGCTGCTGTCACTGCATACCTGGTGAGTTGTTACTATAAAAGATGGAGCCAGGCTCTTCTATTAGGGGCCCTGTGGAAGGAAAAGAGGCAGTGGGAATATGCTGCAGCAAGGGAATTGGGTGTAAGGACAACAGTTCTGCACTAGGAGATGTAACTGCACACTGGAGTGGGCTGCCCGAAAAACCAGACTGTTATATTTCCATCTCTGGTGGTATTAACACTTGCAGTGGATAAGGCCCTTAGCAGCAGACCCAGCTTTGAAATTAGCTCTTGGAATTGGCAGGAGGTTTGACCTCCAGAGGTCTTCCAACTTGTGATTTTCTGTGGTACTCTGTGCTAGTGCCCTATTAGCTTATAAGTGAAGACTAAAATAGTCAAAACGATAGAGCAGCAGTTTTCAGCTGTGGGCTGCTCACTTCCTATGAAAAGGAGCTTCATGATTTTACTCCATGTGAAAAAATTCTTACTTCTCTGCTGAATTTTGATCTAAATTGGGGCCTGCTATGAGTCTGCTGAACAGCCACAGCATGTACTCATTTGCAAATCCTTTTGCTGTAGTCTAACCTCAATAGTGGTAATGCAGTATAGTCAGGCACTTGGTGCATATCTGAATTATGTGCCTATGATTAGAAGGCATTTTAATATAGCATAAAACTTTGTCATCTAACCTTCCCCCTGCTTCTACATTTTCAAATGATGTTTTCAGAACTAAAGTAGAAGACAGAAAGGTTTTGCACATCTTGAGTGACGGGGCTGACCTAAATGAAACCACTTTGTTTTGCCATTTGTCTAATTAGGATCAGTGCCAAATAAAACTGTATAATAAATGGGTACATTATTGTAAACCCTTGTGCTCTCTAGTCCTTTATGTATCAGGGAGCTTCTCTAGAAATAGAATGGTTTCTTTAAGGTGAAATAAGAAGGAAGAACAAAATGGGAGAGGACATAAAGCTTCAGAATTTCAGTGTTCTTAAGTGCTGCACCAGTCATTCCTATTTGGAAACAAAATGCAGCTTGACAAAAGTTAAATAGGTTCTAGGACATAGTGCCTTTTTAAATAGCATTTTGTAGTAATGTGTAAGGGAGGAAAGGAGAGAGGAGATGAGAGAAGTATTTCAGGACAGCCTTCTAGAATCTTCTTATATTTATTTAAAGGCAACTCTGATTTTTAACCTGAAAATATTTTGCTATTGCAGCAAATATAAATCTAAAATATAAGGTAGTTCTATTAAAGCATGAATGTAGCATTAATGGGAAACTTGACTTCCATGAACTTCACATGTTTACAGGAGCTGGTTCAATATTTGATATGAGACCCTCTTGCCATATTATTTTGCCACAGTGCTTTTTGATTACTGCTATTTTTCAGGAAGCAATTTTCCCCCCCTCTTTCCCTTAGGGCTTAATTACACATCCCAAATTCATGAAGTTGTAAAGCAGTAGCTGCCTAGAACCGCATAGTGCTTCACCAGTTTGTGTCTAGAGAACTGACAGTTTTTTCTTGTCTTCTTCAGACAGATCATTTGAGCTTATTTTTAAGAAAAGCTGCTCTCACTAGGTAGCTGGGAAAATAATGCTGTTTGAAGATGTCCTGTCACTGTTAGTCATCAGGGACTCTGGAAGAGTTCTGGCCTCCTTTTTGCCTTCCCCTCTGTTTTTAATCAAGACAAACTGTAAGAGACATCATGTTCCAAGGTTGCCCTGAGAGTTTTCTATTTCATATCCACTGCTTGCAGACCTGCATTGGATTCTGGCTGCTCTGTGATGTTTTCATGCTGGGCACTTTTGATATACTTTGGTGCAAAGGATTTTACTTCAAAGCAAAAGTGACTTGCTCAGCCCTGCATAGTTGGGTAATTGAATGTGGGTGGAAGTTGTCAGTGGAGTTTTTGATAATTGATATCCTGTGTTGCACTAAGAGAGCAGTTTTTCATAGTCGCAGAGTAATTCTATTTACTTGTGGTTTATGGTCCATGGTAAATATGGTAGTGAAAGCTGCAAGTGAAATGCTGCTCAACTCAAGTTGTACCAGGGGAGGGTGAAATTGGACATTGGGGAAAAGTTCTTCATGAAGGGGTGGTCAGGCATTGGAATAAGCTGCCCAGAGAAGTGGTGGAATTAAAATTCCTGGAAGTGTTGAAAAAAATGTGTAGATGGGTTGTACAGGGACATGGGTTAGTGCTGGACATGGCTGTGCTGGGTGAATGATTTGAATTGAAGATCTTAGAGGTCTCTTCCAACCTCAATGATTCTATGAATCTGTAGATGCTCCTTATTTGCTGATGAGCCCTGTATTTATGAGTACAGTGTTGTGCTAATAGTGCAAGTGCTGGTTTTGCTGCGCTGGTGTTCCAGATTTCTGACCTGAAGAAAGCATCCTTTCTAGGGAGAGGTGGAGACTTGGTTTTCAGTGCTTGCTCAAATCTTGGCATTTTTGCTGAGACTGCTGATCAATTAGTGCTAATTGTGCTGGGTTTTGGGATATGGTCCTAGAACAGTCATCTGAGGTCACTCCTTTCTGTCACCTGCCGTTTTTGGACTCAGTTCGTGAACTATGATTTTTTGCTTTCCTAATTTTTTTTTCTTTTAAGAAGGGATGCATTATTAGCCCTGAAATAATCACTCACCCTTCACATTCAATTTTGGATGTTCCATATCAAATATTGGAAGTCTCTTGGTTATTATTCTCTCTTATTTTTTGCTACAAAGAGGAGTATTCTTATGCTGCAAGTTCCAAGACAGCAAGCAATTTGAAACAAATGTCTTTCTCCTCTTTCTGTTACTGAAATTAAACTTTAAATTTCAGAGGTTAAATGAAAGTTACTCAATATTTGGGATTCTTGGGCACCTCTGAGAAGGATGGAAGCATAATAAAAGTCACAGATTACACAAAAATCTCCTTTCCCTCTTTTTTCTTTATTAGTAAGCAGGGCAATTTTCTCTTTTGGGAGAGGGGGAAATACTTTCAGAAAGGAAAGAGGGAAGCCTGCCAATGATGTTTCACTTCTTTGCTATGTGTTTGCATCAGGAGTTAAAAGCAGTCCCCCGGCTATTTCAGTGAAATAGCTATATATCAGTTTGTAGGCCATTATCTTTCACTTCATACAGCTCAGCAGTGTAATGATAAATTAACTCTGAATTTCTTTCCACAGTTCTCAGTAAGAAGAATACAGTCTTAAACGATTCAGCTTTTATCTGTAAGCAGATAATTTAGCCCAGATGTTGGGGACTTTCATCCCTTATAACGTTGTTCCCTCTATATTAAGGGTACTTTAAAATGAAAATAAGAGAGATAATTAAGAAGGTTCAGTTGAAGAATTTGGGTCTGGACATGACCTTCCATGAGCATTGTCTCTTAAGTGAGCTGATGTGATAAGGCACTTACACAGGATTAATTAAAATTATTTATATTTAGAAAACAAGTGGATTCTAGAATTTTTGCACTGGGCTAGTATTTTGATTACTACTAATTTTGTCTAAACTTCCTTTTTACTGGATGTCTGAGTTTGTCTTACTTTTACATGAAGTCTTGAAATTTATCATTGCTTCTCAGACTCCATAGGATGAGGAGACCAGTTTTGTTTTAGTTGAAAACAAGTGTATTTCCTCCTTTTTTTTCAGTGGCAGAAGTATGGTAATGACCTCTTCCATAAGGAGAAACTGTCACTCTGCCAGCAGAACCTGAATACACATTTTGCAAGTGTTTGGTTGCGACTGAAATGGGAGATGGAGGAGAGGGATGTTCTTTCAAAAAGCACTGAAAGTATGGGTTGCCTTTTAATTATGATGTCAACTATTGTTTTAACTGGAAAACAGTGCAAAACAACCCCAAACTAGCTCGTGGATTTTGTGATTGTGGGGAAATTTTTGAAGTTGTGAACGGGTTCTAAGGACTAAAGCAGGTTTATCCATTGGGAAAACCTCTTGTTTAAGCTATCACTCCACAGCAGTCCAAAGTATAGCCTAGCTTTCTGCACTTCAGGAGTGCTTTTTGTTGGCTAAAGCATCCTCACAGACTGACAGTACCAGATAAGTTTCCCACTATGGATTAAAGTCAATTCAAGGTAGGAAAAGTGTCAGAGGGGAATAGCATTGCTGGAACTTACCACATGGTTTAATTTTGACATTGCTAGTAAGTGCAAGAGGAGAGTAGCTTCTCTTACGGGCTTGGGTAAAATGACAACCAGTTGAGGTTGTCTAAGGCTACTCACCTGTTCCTGTGGCATAGAAGGTGATGTGCATTTGGGAACACAAGTAGTTGTTGGTACACATGCTGATGGTAGCAGTGATCAGAAGGGTGTCTCACTGCAATGATCCTGTGTGGCTGAAGAGCAACCAATTTTTTCCATGCATTTATAATGAACGATTGGTTTTAGGTTAACAGATAATCTTCATACAAGAAGAAACATGAAAGAACAGTTGTATGGAGTAACAAGTAAGGCAGAGAAAATATGAAAACCAAAGGAAAGATAGCCAATGTGTTGTAGGCATCATAGAATCACAGAATGGCCTGGATTGGAAGGACCTTAAAGATCATCTAGTTCCACCCCCTCTTGCCATGGTCAGGGACATCTTCCACTAGACCAGGCTGCTCACCATCCAGCCTCGACTATTTTCAGCGATAGGGCATCTACATCTTCTCTGGGCAGCCTGTTCCAGTGCCTCACCATCCTCATAATGTAATTTTTTTTCTTAACTAAGCTTACTGTCTTCTCTTTCACTTTATAACCATTCCCCGTGTTCTATCGCTATCTGCCCATGTGAAATGTCACTTTCCCTCTTTTTTTGTTATCCTCCTTTAATTTCTGGAAGTCTGCAATGAGCTGTCTCTGGAGTATTTTCCAGGCTGAACAACCTCAGTTTCTTAGTCTGTCTTCAAAGGAGAAGTGTTCCAGCTCCCTGATTGCCTTTGTGTTCCTCTTCCTCTCGACCTGCTCTAACAGATTTGTGTGCTGAGGGCTCCAGACCTGGATTCGGAACTCGAGGTGGAGTTTCATGAGGGCAGAGAAGAAAGGGAGAATCCTCCCTGGACCCACTGGCCACACTTCTTTTGATGCAGCCCAGGATGTTATTGGCCTTCAGGCCTGCAAGCTCACATTGCTAGGTCCTCTCCAGCTTTTCATCCACTGTGTCCTCCAAGCTCCACAGGGCTGAAGTCAGTCAGCTCTTCTCCCACTCTGTAGTCATGTCTGGGATTGCCCTGACCCAGGTGCAGCACCTTGCACTTGGAATCCTTTATCTTTTTAATGTTCTTGTGGTCCCACATCTCAAGTTTGTCCAGGTCTTGCTGGATGTTGAATTTAGGAATAAGCCAAGGGTATGCTTTGGCCCAAGACTGTATGATTCACTGGGTTAAAAGTATGCTAATATTTAAAACTCAGTGTTCCAATTCAAAATTTGAGGAGATAATGAAGATTTTGTTAGTGAGCAAATAGAGGCTTTAATATTACCGAGGTCTAGTACATTATTGAGAGGATATATATTCCCTGGAGGATCATGTTGGTGGCGTTGAAATGTAATGAACATGATTTTAGAAAAAAAGAGACATTTAGGCTGAGCAAAAAAATTAACAGCTGTAAGGGAGAAGAAATTAAGCCATCTAATAGTGTTACTTCTGCATATATTAACTTGGCTGTCAGCATGTCCACTGTAAGTTTCTTGTGCCAGGTGAGTGCTGCTAGAAGTTATGTTAATCTGTGTGTAAACAACCTGTACCATTTTTGAATCAAGGACAAAGAAACCATATATACATAGAATATACCTATCTTTTTCTAGTAGGAAATCAAGGGAAATGGACTTACCTGGTAGTTGTTTCGATACTTTTTGAATAGCAGATCTAGAACAGCATGCAATAAATTTTAGAAAAGAAATGAGAAGGTGTAGGAAAACTCCCCACTATATATTTTCTAGGCTTTAGTCCAATTGCATAGGACATGTTGAAAGGGAGCTGTGATTTAGATCATCTTAGAAAGCCCAGGGCATAAAGCTAAGTATAATAATTTGTCTTGTTTAGCATTGTTTAATTTGATTATAAAATATGTTTAGATTTTATGACTGTTTTGGTATTGTCCCAGCATCTTTCAAGAGAAGTCTTTGGCAGTGGCATTTGTGTAGTGACTTAGGGAAAAATAAAATGAGATTAAAGACACCTTAGGAAGAGAAACAGCTGGCTTACAGTTTGTAATAATGGTATGAATTTCGTGGTCTTGTTTCACCTAATGGTGATTTACTGGGATGGTTTTTGAAGTCAGAGTCAACACACTGAAAGGGAGAGCTGGCAGTCAGTCATGGCTGCACTTTGTGGTATTGTGGCTTCAGTTTGTAAGGGAGCCTGAAACTTGTACAGGCAGGGTGGCCAGAATTAATGAACCTGTTAAAAAGACATAAAATAGCACAACTAGGCACTGAGCTACAGCAAACACTCATCTCCCCAGTTGTTGCAGCACTGTCTGGTTTGTTCTTCTGATGCAACATTTTAGTAGATGCTCTAAGGTGAAAGTAGAATAGATTCCTGTTGCTACAGAAGAGTGAGAGACTGGGTGACATGAAATAAGAGCCCTGCAGAATCTCTCAGTGCAGGAGGCAAATGAGCCATGATCCCTAGGCAAGTGCTGACACTTCTGTTGATTTTTTTTTTTTTTTTAACCTTTCCCCCCTTCCCCAGACCCCTAAAGATTTCACCAACAGAAAAAGAATGCTCCTTGCCTCTGATACAGCCCCTTCTAAGGCTTTGCTTTATTTCTGTGATTTGACTGCTTCAAGCAGCAGGACTGTCAGGGCTTGCACAAAGTGCTAAGAGATAAAAGAAGCTACACTTTCTTTTTGTTTGCTCTTGTGCTGTAAATCTATGCAGATACACAGGCTATCACTGCCTGTGGCTTTCTTTTAGTAAAAGAGAGTACATTTTAATTTTTCTCAGTGGAAGAACAAAGGGAAGTAAATAAGGTGCTGTTCCTTTTGAGATCTTGTGGCTGATTTTATTCTTTATAATTTGATCACAGCCATGGGAATTCTGACACCATGCTGATATCTCCTGTTACTGTAGCTGCTTTTGGCAACTTCCTTTGCATTATCATTTGGCATTAATTTTCATACATGCTCCTGAGGAAAATGATTACTTCCTCTTCCCAACTTTTTTGTGAAGTTCTGCAAAGTGGTCACCTGTCACTTAAAATTCAGTGCATTGAAGGGCCACCTACTGATTCCTCTGCAGGAGGCACCATAAATACTTGGTGTTTACCTTTTGAGGGAGGAGGAAGCCCTCTTTCCTCTTCTCCATGAGCACTTTTTCAGCTGATGTAATGTAGGTGGAGATGTAATTGTAAACAAAGTAGAATTAAACATTTTGTTGCTGTGAGTTTTGGAGAAACGTATTTCTGATTTTTCTAATGAAGAAGGGCCATGGCTTCAAAGTAGTGTTATTCTATATATTGTCCACTTGTTATATTTGCTACTGCCATCTGGTTTCACTAATAATAACTTTGAGATTTGACAAAGAGAATACTGCAAAGGGTTTTCCTGTGGCACCATTGTTTTGTAAGTTCTTTAAGGGTTAGACTGTCTAGAAAGTATAAAATTGCACCGTGCCTGTGATCACAGTGAAGCTGTGCATGGAAAGCTGCTCCCTTACTCAGTCTTGGCTGTCATAGATGTGTGAATGAGGTGAGCTATGTAATTCAGCCTGAGTGATAAAATGGATTTGATTTAAAATGAGACACATAGTGCTGTGGAGGTATGTGATATGACTACACCCAAAAGGGCCTTTGAAATGGCAAATAGAATTTAGCAAGCAGTCTTCCTAAGAACATATGTTCCTGATGATAGGCAAATACATGCCAAATTTGCTACTGGAGTTTAGAGAGAGGTAAAAGTTGGGTACTTGTGGTTCTGCCCCAGCATTTCCTTTTGACATTTTAATGTGTCAAAAATATTTTTTGTTGAGGTAGAAGCCCCATATTTTTTGGCTTGCATGTGGAAAGATGAGCTATGTATCCAAGGGTTGTGTGATACTATAGATAGCATTGGAGGTGGACAAACTTTGTTTCAGATAAATGAATGATTCTGGAAGATGCTTCCCTTGTACTTGAAGACACTTGCCTTGTATTTGGGGAATTCAGAGATGTACATATGAATTCAGTGCAGAAAGATCTAGTAGGCATTTGAGGTGACGTTATCTTCATGTTTCTAGTACATAAAGAAATAATCTGAGTGGTGAGAAACAGTGTAGATAAAAGCACAGAGGTGTGCTTGTCACCTAGTTTTAGTTCAATGTTGAGGTCATCTCTTTCTGTGTTACTTAAAAATATTTGTCTGGTCTGTTTAAAAAAGTTTTTTACAGTTCCTTTTACGACAAATCAAGTCACCTTTTTCAAGATATTAAAGCTTTTTTTTTTTAGTATTTTATTCTGATGTGCAAATTAAATTTTAGTCCTTATAATTGAAAGAAGTATAAGGTCCTTCAACTCACCAGAAATCTGAATTTACAGTTCAAGAATGTATTCCCACCGTAGTTTGCACATATTTCAATATATAGTGAAAGACCATTGTGCTTTCTCCTTTCTCATTTACTCATTGGCTAATTTGCAGCTTATTTAACTGTTTCTGGGAACTAGTGAAGTAAAGGTGAATGACAGTTACTACCATTCCTGTATTCCCAAGGTTTGCTATCCTGTCACTTAAGGATATTTAGTTAGCCTGAAATGATTCATTTTGACAAATCATGTTGACTGGTGCTAATTTTCATCTTCTATATGAAGTGCATAGTACTTTCTCTTCACAGAAATTGAAGTAAAGCTTATGGGCAGAAAATTCTTAGCTCTTTCTTTCATCCCTCATTTAAAGAGAAGAGTTGTATCTGCATTTTTCTGCCATCTTCTGTTGGTGCTTGGAGATAACTGCTAACAGCTCTTGGACACTAATGGCCTATTATCTAAGTATTATTTGTCAGATTTAATAAGTTATACATAATTTGAGAAAGCCACACTTACTACTTTTGGCCTTTTCTCCTGTTGAAGCTCAGCTTTTTGCTACTTCATCTGGGTGGTTAAATAATTATCTGAAACACAGTATTCCTCATTAGTGAGATTGGGAGCAGAGGAAAGTATTGAACATTCCTTCCTTCTCAGCATAATTACTTAATAGCTTCCCTTTGTGGTCTTGTTACTGGATTGAATAAAAACCTGCTGTTTTCAAAAAGTAACGTCATAGATATATGCAGGAATTAAGGTATCATTTATTGAATTTGTCTCTCTATAAAGGAAATTAACTATTTCCTCAGTAGGATGTTTAATTTTAAAATAATACAGTAATTTTGTTTTTGTTGTTGATAAAAATAGCAGCTTGTCTATGTATTAAGAAGTTGGGTCTGCAGGCAGTGAAGCAAACTTTGGCAGGATGGTATAGAAGCGAGTCTGAAAATAACTATGCAAACTGCATAACTATGCAGTCTGATCCCAACCTTAAACTTCAGGATGTGTGTTATTACATGAATGCTTGAACTAGTGTGTATATCAGATACCTTTGCCAGTTTCTGAATATCTAGTTAAAAAATAACTGATTTTATGATACTAGGAAGCAGGGACCTATTTTGGACAAACACCACCTATATCTTCGGTCAAGGATTTGTCAGTGTCTTCATACTTGAAGTCAAGTGTGGAAATTAATGATATCTAGCAGTAATGAGACCTACCTGTCACTCTGCCAAGGAGGGTTGGTTACATAAGGGTGTCTGTGTAGATCTTGCTGAAATGATAACATGTCCAGTTGGCACTGAGAAGAAGGCAGGGATTTTGCCTCAGTTACATTCACAATGGAAAAGATGGCATTTTTGGAACCTTTTTTTGCTAATTGGAAACTGAGTATATCGTGGAACATGTTTTGACAGTGAATGGTGTGTGGGAAACAGGCATAAAGAAGACTAAAATCATAACAAAATCTCTTTTCTTCACTTTAAGCATGGATAATTTAAGTGGATGGAATTAAAAAGGATTATGAAATTGTGCATTTTTACCTTTAAAGACTGTGAAAGACTTAGTAGTAAGTAGCAATTTTTTTAAGCAGATGGTGACTGTTTGAAGGCACTGTATCATCTTTTAGGTCTGAATAGAGAAATTCCAAAAAGCTCCATGGTGGCTCACAAACTGTGTTTTTCTGGAATACACAATACAGATTAGACATGTACAGCTATTTAAGAAATTATTATATGAAAAACTAAGGTGCAAATGACCTTTCAATAAGGAAACTGAATAATAATGAGGAATATTGAAGGCTAGTTTAATGAGCTTTTTGATAAGAAGAATACTTGTATGTGCACAGAGAATACTTGCTTTTTCTGGGATTGGCAATGTATCTTTGGTTTGGAACTTGTTAATTGTATGAAATCTTTGTTTAGAGGTCCAGCAGTGAAAATAAGGGTAAAGGAATGGATAATATATTTATAAACAATGAACAGCAAGAAGATCCAAAAGATTTAAGTAATTAATCTGACTGTACTTTTAACCCGATCATGCTAACTTGAAAATGCTTTGCTGTTTTCATACCTTCCTGTTGGTTGTGTTCTGCTGTCATAAGTTTCCTGCTTCACAAGCTGGAAGATAATTTTTGGTGCATCTCAGAGGAGGGTAGTCTTTGGTTTTTTTTCCAACATGTATCTGTTGTATAAAGGACTAAAATGCCTCAGAAAAGCTTTTTCTCTACAAGACGTTTGCTGCTTGTTACTGCTGCCTCTCATGCTGACTTGTATTGAGGGTCTCTCTTTAGCCTCCCAGTTGTCTGTGTTTCACTTTGAGCTTGGGCTATAGACTGCCTTCATCCTCTGCACTCCTTCCACTGCTGCACAGTCTGTGCTTGCTCAGTGCTCTGCTTGTTGATATTCTTGGCTCCAAGCTCCTGGCTGTCAGGATAACACAAGTAATTAATCAGAGGAAGTTGATCATGCTTCACTAAAGTCTTAGGCTTAAACCATGAGGTGGTACCAATAGGAAAACTGTCAGAGCCCTTCAGTTGGAATTCCTGGCTCATGCCTCTCTGGTCTCTTTTTTATTTTTCATTCTGAAAGTGGATTGATGTGTGTGGATACTTAGTGTCTGAGCAGGTTTAAGGCAGTGGTGTTGTGGGTTTTTTTCTGTGCTTTTCCTCCCACATATTCATGTATCCATTTATAGAATGCTCATTTGTGTTTTCTGTATTCTCAACAGGAGATGACATTTTGCAGACTTAAAACAAATGCCAACTTTCTCCAGCTTAGCATGGTCATCACTTTCTGCCTATCTTATTAATTGGCCTTGCTGAATTTTTGGTGTCTCTTGACATTGTTTTACAGTTGTGATCTGTGAATGCACAATTAAAAAGCTCTGCATGCAGCAGTAAGATTCCACTATGGACAGCTAAAGAACTATTTAGCTCTCCTCTCACTTTAGGCTCCTCAGTTTATATACTAAGAATTAATTATTAATTACTGTTTTTCTGTTTTGAAATAACACTATTTATAGTTGGTAATTATGTCAGAATTTATTGAAAATAAAAATAATAAAAACAAGGCTTAAACTTATCTATCTTAAAGTAGCTCTATGATGAATGCATGGGGTGTTTGCCATCTAAAAAAATGTAGATTACTTCTGTGTGAGGTGTCACTGGAGGTCACTTTTTAGCATCAGATAAATGAAATTTACCTTTTTTATTTGACTTACTTGGGAATAGGGACTTCTATTTTTGCAGCTTCAATAAAGAATAATAAATTACTTAAGTGTTTCATATTTTAGGATGGAGGTAATCTCTAAGTGAAAAGCTTTTTCAAAAAAATAAGCAAGTCACTTAACATCATTAATATAAACTAACTGTTTGTCTCCATTTTTCCACTTCTATAAATTTTAAATGTAATAAAGAAAAGCTTTTTATGAAGATGGAATGGCCTGTGGGTTGCCAAATGTCTGTGATGGCTGTGCAGGTTAGGGTTTTCCTCCCTACTGCGCTGTGAAAGATGGTGATTAAATTCACAGAGCTGTGATACTGCTGTGGATTAAGTTGTTAATCCTAAAAAAAAAATCTGAAAAGCAAAACCACTCCCAAAGGTATTGATAATATGTAAATAGTGGAAACTTCTCACATTTTAAGTAAAAAAATACTTTTTTATCATTTAGAACTATAGCTGTGCAATTCCTGTCAATGTGTGACAAAAATACTGACATATGGTGTTAAAGGATATGAATTGCTGATACATCCACTTTCAGATTCTCAATTTTCCATACTTTTTTATGATTCCTGGCTTATGTAAGCATATTTCTCCTTTTTAAAGCTCATCCTTGGTCTGTTGTATGGTTTGATGTGTGATAGGTCATCTGCTAAAAAGCAGGAGTTGGATTGCAGTCATTCCATAGTGGGTAACTTGCCAGCCCATATGGAGTTGATGATCAGCCACTTCAAGTCCTGGATCTTCTGGTAATTCATTCCCAGTCATAAAATATTAATAGTGATGCTTATCTTGGGTGAAAGGAGATGCTGAAGTGAAGAACTTTTGATAGATGTTATTTTTCCTAAATTTTCCATGAATGTCCTTAATTAAAGTTTAGCCCAATTTAATGTTCTTTAAATAAATATGTAAGCATGCAGCATGTAGAAAACCTAGTTTAGATAAAAGAGTAAGGAACCAAAGAAAGGTGATCTAATGCCTGACTCTTTCCTACAGGCCCTCTATTCTGTATTGTTCAAGGTATAACTTTATACAATGATTAAACAATTCTGGAGACTCACTGAACTCTGGCTTTGGTATTTAAGTACTCTCATTTTTTCCTACATTTAGAAGGTTTGTGAGGAACAGTCTCTTCAATATTTAATAAACAATAAGACAAAAGAAAAATTATATAAACACCAGTTTATCTTGATTAATGTTGCCTTTTATCTCATGGTCTGCTTGCTTCTTCAGGACCTTTGAATGCAGGAAAATCTGTGGGTGGGAGATTGAAATGAGCAAGATCAGATGTGAAAGTGTATTGCCAAGGAAGGCTGGGTGTGGGTAGAAGCAAGTAAGCAGAAAACGAGATTGACACTTACAAATGGTGACCAGCTTAATGCCTGGAAGTCAGCTTGATTCAGGATGTTTTTACATCATGTGAGGACCAGAACAGTGAAAGGGCCCCTGAAGCAAGTATTCCCTTGCTTGTCATGGGCATTAATGTGCAATGATTTTGTCCTATAGTTTAACTTTGTCTCAGAATGTGTAATACATTGAAAAGAGGGAATTTTTAGTCTTCTCTCTGCTTGTTCTTTATATTCTAATAGCAAATAATTTTTAATGTATGACTGTAGACCCAAGGTTGTGTTAATTCCACTTCACGATTGCAGTTGTCATTTAACATCTCAGCTGGCAACTAAGCATCATGCTGCCACTTGCTCGCTCCCACTCTGGTGGGAAGGGGAGGAGAATCAGGGAAAAAACCCAAACATTTGAGTTAAGAAGACTTTAATGACTGAAAAAAAAGTAAAATATAACAATGGTAATGATAATAAAGTATACCACTACTATGTGGAGGGATAGTATGTAAGAAAATAAAGGTAGTGCAGAAGGTGGTCTCACACCTGAGGAGTTGCAGCTGTACTAATCACCAGAGATTAGGAACAGGCCTGCCCTTAACAGGCCACAGCTGTGTCCAGTAAGGAGATGTGTGCTACAAAAGAGTGGGTTAGCTGGGCAAAGAGGGACTTGGGCTTTGTTGGTTGTGTTGTGAAGAGAGCTGGAGTTTGTTGGCTGTACAATAAAGAAGAAGGAGTCAGTGCTGTGAAGAGGTGCCCATGAGAAATCACCGAGAAAGTATGGGAGCTTTGCAATAAGATGACAACACTACTACTATTATTACTAATTATAAAAATACTAGTAATGGTAAAAAAAGACCACAAGTAAAAATGAAGCACAAGTGATGCACAGCACAATTGTTCACCAGTTGTGGATCAATGCCCAGTCCATCTCTGAGTAGTGATCAGTGGCTTCTCTAAAATAAATGAAGATGTAAGATTTTAAAAACATACTTTATAGTTGACATATGTATTTGTTTAGAAAATACATGGCCTTTAGAAAAAGTGTGCAGGCGGCTTAATGCAAGATGCCAGTTTCTTCCTAGAAGTCATTAATAAGTGAATTATACCTTTTGAAATAAAAATAATAGATTTTTTTTCTTCCCTGGCCCCCCATTGAAAATTAATAAATAAGTACAATAATTATTTGAATCACAATTTTATTTCTTGGAAGATAATAGAGGAAATGCCCTCCATCTCATATAGTTTAATGAAGATTGGTGAGATTCTGCCACCTTCCAAAGGAAACTTTATCGCTCCCTGGTTTTATCATAAATTTAATCACTAACTAAATAGTAAGAATTGATTTCTTTGTCTATTTCTTAGGTTCAGCAACATATAAGTGTTACTTGTGTTTTTAACACAGAGCTGTTGTTCAGGAAATATTTTTGTGGCTGTGACCCAAGTTAAACTGTAGGTCATCACTGTGTCTTAGCTGACAGAAATGTCAGGTCTTGATGCTTGTGCTCACTTTGGGTGGAAAGTTTGTAACCTGCTGTCGGTTAAGCAAGTTTGATCTTTGACCCTTTTTTGCATAGTGTTGTTGGAAGTTGAAAGGACCATGCAAAATTGAGTGCTGTCTATTCTAAGATAGGAGAGCATAGAGAGAGTCATTAAAGGCAAGAGCTGTATCTAAATGACAGAGTATGTCTTATGATGATGACCAAAATGTTCAGCACTAGATTAAGTGCTTCCATCTGCAAGGCAAAGTAGATCTGTGTTGCCAGGCAGGTAACATCAGTTCACATATCCTGTTCTCTTCCAAGGAAGTAAGAATAACTTGTCATCTTTTTGAGTTTATACTTTGCCTATTACATGTCAGTGTTTTAAAAAGAAAAAAAAAAAAAGTTGCCCTCTCAGCCAATGAGTTTGTTTTTGTTTAAAGTCTCCATAAAGCTTTAGTCTATTCCCTGTTCCTAGAAATTTTCACTAGCAGCGATGTCTTCAAAACGGTGTTCACTTTCAATGTGTTGGTATTACATTTTTTAAAGGGAAGACTTGCCAAATCTGTTTTTCCTATTTCCTACTGCCCAATATTTAAATTTCAACCATAGATTCTGGATTTGGATCGCAACTATTTTAACTGTGAAGTTACCACTCCCAAGAGTGGCTGGAAATAAAGAGTTATTAGCATTTGGGTGGCATTTTTTTAAACCTTTTTTATTATTGCATTCAGAAAGCTTACTCCTGAATTAAGTGTTCTTCTTCCTACCTAGTGTTAGCACCCTAATTTACCGAGTCCTTTTGTCCATTGTGTTTCTTCATTCTTACTCTGCTGCTACTTCAGCTTGCTTTGGAGGGTGAGACTGGCATAAGAATCCTGTGTGTTTTTCACAGCATCCCAGTGATCTGGATTGTGAAGTGATTGCAGACATCCTCTTTCTCACAGGTTTCTCTTTTAGTACAGGGTGGCTGAGTATCTTGCAATGTCATTACAGATCAGCTGATAAAAAGGTCACTGACAAACCACAATATTAGAGTTTCTGCAGTAAGTTTAAGTGCAACAGACATGCATAGGCTGTTGTCCAAAGAGTCTTGATCTCTCTGGGCAGCAGATACATGAAAGAAATCATGACACACTTCAAGAACATTTGAACTGGCTCACAAAAATAAAATGGCTGTTTTAAATTACTATGTTCACCTAAAGGCAAAACAGCTTTTGAGCAGATGTGTGTGTGAGCATATATTTTTCTTAAGTGTGGGAGAAATTGACTTTGCATGCAAGGTACCCACTCTCACCTGCTTTAGCCCAGTGCTTTGATACAATCTCTCTCACTGATATAACACCAGACTTTGCTGTGCCACAGCCTCAGGCAGATGTGTGTCCTGATGTGTGCTGCTGCCCAGGAGGCAGGAGGGCTCAAGCAGTCTCCAGTGAGCAGTGTGCTGCCCGGCAGTGAGTGTGTGCTATGGATTCTTGCAACATTTTGGTGTTCCTGGGGTGGAGGGAGGCACATTTTGTGCCACCCCAGCCAGTCTGTGCTATGACCTTAGTCAGGAGGTCATCTGCGCTGAGATTCAAGAGATTGGGAGATCTGATTATGGTGAGCTCTTGAATGACTATAAACAGTGTAATTATTTTATCACTGTTAAATATTTTTGCAGAGGCAATGAGCTTATTTTACTGACAAATCTCTTCTTTCAGACCTTGGTATCGAGTCCAAGTAAATACAAAATTTGAATACAGATCTGTATGTGCAGTTCTGTGCATGTCTCTGTAAGACAAGATTGTCAACCTAGCGTTTGTGTTGGAAAAAAGATGAACAGCATCAAGGTGTCTCAAGCACACTTGAGAACTACAAAATTTAGTACTCAAGCTGTCCAGCTGATTATTAAAATCCTTCTCTGCTTAATTAGTCTTTGATAGCTTGTCACTTAATAGCTTGGAAGAATTATTTACAAAAAGTGATAAGAGTTTAAAGGAAAGCTGGAGAGGACTGGAGACTGCCTTGAAGTTGGATGTAAGAGGTGTAATAAGCTGTCAGCAGCGATGTCTGCTTGTGGGTTCGACTGCTGATTTACTTTTTCCTGAGATTCAGCAGAGGCACTTAGTGTGCTTTGGTGCCTTCCATGCTGACACCAGTGTTGGCTGAGACTTTGTCAGCTTTTTGAACCTGAGCATGATCTGATTTAAAATCAGCTTAGAAGCTTGGCGTTGTGTTATTTCATTAGTATTGTAATGATGCTTTTGAAACAGGCACTTGCAAAAATATATCTCTGCTCAAGAATGTTAATGACATTTTAGATGCAGACACTTGTGAATAATATGCACATGGGGATGTGTAAGTGCTGGGCAGCTGTACCAAAAGATCCTTGTGTATTTTGGCTTATTACACCATATGTCTTTGGAAAGCGACACAGATCAGTATTGATGAAGATGTCGTGCCTAATCTGCTGAAAAAGCTAATTTATCATAAAATTGAGTTCTTGTTGATTCTTTACAAGAAAAAACAAAGTACTACTATGGGAGCTAGTCTGTGGGATAAGGAGAAAACAAAACAAACCAACCTAGAAAGACAGCAGCCTTCCTAGATATTATTTCCCACCAAATCAGACCGAGGTTTAGAACAAATTAATCAACTTTAATCCAGCTGCATTTTTCTGTTGGCAGTAGATTAATGGGTTTAATAATTATTTAGCACTTATAGTGCATTATAAGAATGACACTTTACAGAAACAGAAATTAAAACCTGAAGAATTTGCGGTCTTAAACAAAGCAAGTGATAAATGCTGTGAAACATGACCAGAGAGAATCTGTTCTAAACAAGCAGTGTCTGTTTCTACACTTGTTGGCAGACTTCTTTAATTATGCTCTTAGCAAGAGAACCAAAATAGGTGATGCTAGCAGTAGGAAGCAAGCAGTTTTAAGTAGGAAAGCTTAGCGTGCTGGAAGGGGAATCCTTCCCACGTATCCATGTAGGAAGCAGGTGTAAGGCATAAACTGGGGATTGAAGGGAGTCTCCAAACAGTATGTGAAAGTGCTTTGAAAAGAAAATTGAGACAATCAGTGGTCATGCTACTTGGAGCACTGGAAGAAACTGTTTTGTGCCAGATATATTGAGTAGATTGAATTTAAATATGATGGTCAGAAAGGAAGAGGTTCTGTAGCTGATAGGAAAGAAAGGTAATGTAGGAATTTTTTCCTAGCAGCTCGTGAGAAATATATTCACTTCATAAATATCCTAGAGGCATGAAACAATATTGATTTAAAACAATTCATGGTGTAGTCACAGGTAACTGAGAGGATAATGAGATTGTTGTTTATGGAGCTGCTGGATGGAAATAAGGTAGTTTGCCTGTGCAGTGTTACTGAAATAGCCTTTAGCCACAACCTCTGGTAACTCAGAAATTCAAAAGTAGTAACTGCTTGAACTATAGCACTTATTAAAGGTAACAACACAAGTCTTGGCAAATACTATGTGTTATGGAATATAGTTCTCAAGCCATTTGTGCTTGAGAAAAGAGATTCAAGTTAGTGGTACCCTGCTTTCTTCATCCTATTGCAAGTATTCTACATCTTGCAGCCTCATGTGCTATAGCTATTTTTCACTCATTTTATGTGAAGAGTAAATTATAGGCTATTATCTGTTACCCAAATAATTCCAAATGCTGCATGTACAAAGGAACTGTGCTGTGCTATGAATGAAAGCATTTTATTTATCTCCCTCAAAGTGTCTAGAAGTAATTACTTCCAGTCCTGGTCAGCTAAATATTGAATTCAGATCCGCTCTGGGAGTAACCATCTTCTTAAAATTTAGAAGGGTATAATTGCTGTAGAAGTAAAATCTTTGCCTTTAAAATATACCCACAGAGTTAATGTCTCCATTTTTGTTCCACTGAAATAGGGTGAGGTTTTTTTGTTGTTTTAGCTCCTGTCAGTTTCTGCAAGTAAACCCAGAACTCTTTCAACATTGTCTCCAGTTTTATTTCCCCTTTTGATAGCCAAGTGCCATCTATTCAGTTGGGGAAAGAAAAAGAAAGGAGGATTGCATGTTAACATCCATGAAGAAATTTGGAATATAGGTAGATATAAAGATAGCAAGAGCTATTATTTATGCAGTTTTATTTATTATTAACACATTTTCCCCCATACAAAAATGACTGACATTCAAATGGCTAATTTTACATGTACTGCAAATTCCACATGGAAATGAGTCAGTTGTATACAAGTGCTGCATATGCATAGAATGAGTGTTCAGCTGCATGTGGGGTTTTTTCTTCTGATTGGTAAACATTTAAATTTGGCAACAGAAGTTTAATGAGTTTCATATACTGTGCAAAGGACTTCACATTTTACCTGCTTTATCAGCAGAGCAGCAGAATCTGAAAGGTTTCTAAAGGGAAGCTTTAGAAGGAAGTGAATGATCCTCCTGCTAAAGAAAGGAATGATCTTGAAAACTGTAGGAGGTTGGAGCAAGACAGTGCTGAAGCTGGTAGCTGCTGTTCAGTGCCAGTGATGTGCCTCTCTATTCAAGTCAGAAATGGTTTCTTGAAGGAAATTTCTTGTAAAAGGCTTGTTCCTCCTATTTGGGTTATATCATCAAGTGCAGAACTTAGAATACAGAAACTGTTATGGATGGAACTGTATGGAGGGATAGAATGTAAGAAAATAAGGATAGTGCAGAAGGTAGTCTCACACCTGAGGAGTTGCAGCTGTACTAATCACCAAAGATTAGAAACAGGCCACAGCTGTGTCCAATTAGAAGACAAGTGCTACAAAAGGGTGGGTTAGCTGGTTGTGCGGTGAAGAGATGCCCATGAGAAATCACCAAGAAGGTATGGAGCTTTTGCAATAAGATGACAACAAAACTGCATTAGAAGATAAGTCCCAAGGCACACCAAAGCATGATCCAAAGGCACTGGTAGGCATACAGTCTGTAGGGTCATTTAAGAATTAGCCTGAAGCCCTGAGCGCTGACAGAGGACACATAGCAAGTGTATGCATACCCCAGGTCTGTTCTTGTTGCATTTCTGTGCTTCCTGATACAGATGTGGCCTGTATCACAGCCTCTCTGCTACATTCATGTGCAAGAGCAATATTATAGTTGAAAAGGGGAAGCACTGCTATTACAGTGCTCTTAATCAGGACAGTTTTCCAGGATCCTCCTTCAGTCTTACTGAAGCAGGTGCTGTGCAAAGAGATTAAAAATATTTTCCATGCATTGATTAATCCAAAGTGCAAAGTAGGAGGTGGGTGGATAGACCTAGGTATGTAATCAGAGTGGTAGGGGACAGAGTCACCATCCTCCTTGTCTAAGAAGCTGAACATGATAAACACCATTTGATGATGTCATTGTCATACAATAGGATGCCACTTTTCTAGTACTACAGTGGTACAGCACTGTTCCTCAGATTTGAATATGAAGTGTGCTTCTTGATCACTTGGGGGAACTCAGCTGAGAACATGTCTGTGTATTCTCTGTAGAAATACTGGTGCTCCCTGACTTGCCACCTCTCCCTGTTGTGTGCCCCTTTGTTCAAGGTTTGTGTTAATGAAGCAGGATAAGCTTCGCAGGTGAAGTCTGAGCATCAGCTTCACTTCTTGTGGCTTTGCATTTGAAAGGTAAGCTGGAGGATTGTAGAGGCCGGAAGACTGAGTCAATATTTTTCTTTCTGATCATGAATTTTTAGTGAACACAACATATTAGGAAAGCATTATTAATACTGTCTTGTTAAATAATAAAGTTAGGACATGCTGGTTAAGGTATACCATATAATTTTAATTTGCCACCCTTGTATATATGCATTATGATTCAGTCCTTAATTACATGTTTTTGCTGTCTTTCCACTCTCCTCTTGCTTTGTTTAGTGGGAAAAAGCCAATACTTACTGATGAAATACCTGCTCAGATTTTTTTTTCCCCTCTTCCTTGTAGTTTTATATGGGACTCAATTCTTTTTTAGATCATGCTGTTTGAAATCTTTTGTGAGCAGTATTTTTTGTTAGACACATTTTTTGAAATGCTGTAAAACATTATTTGTGGCCCTTTGGTACTCAGGTGTTTCAAATATAGTGAAGTTGTCTGCTAAGCTGAGCAGTGTACCCTTTACTCAGTTTTGCAATTAGAAACAAAGTAGATAAGCCATACAGCAGCTTCTGGATCCTTGAAGATGCTTTTTCTTGCTTATCTGTGTTGTAATGAATGCACTTTTTAAACCTTTTGTTGCTCATGGAACACCTTTCACTGACTTTATCTGAGACTGCAGGCTCTTGGCAGAGCCTTCAGACTGGTGCTTGGGGTCTGCAGTCCAGCCTCTGAGCACAAGGAAAGGGGTTTTGCTTCTTTTGGCAACTGTGGGACTTTGTACAAGGTGATTTTGGTAAACATCCTGCCGGATTTTTGTGACAGAGGTGAAACTAGGTATAGACAAGGAATCCTGTTATTTTAAATATCTAGTCCAGTTGTTTTTGAATAACCTTCCTTTCTGTTGCTGACGGGAAGGTGACTGAAGGATAGGTTCCCATACTGGTCTTTTGCTGCAGGCTTTGTGCAGCGTTTCTTGTTCAGTTGCTTCTGCAAATGTTGAACCTTCCAACTGTACCCTCACAGACCTATTCTCTTGCTCCTCCTGTCTTCTCTCCATGGTGGCTTGTTCTCATCCTGTCACCTTCCTCATCATGTCCAGGTGTTACTGCTGTGCCTTCCTAACTCAGTCTGCTTTTCTGCCAGTCATACCTTTCTCTGTTTCTCTTTACCCTCTGGTAAACAGTTACGGTTAACTAGATTAAAGTCCCAGGTTCTCTCCAGGGTCCTTATCCAATTTCCATTTTCCCCACCTGCTCTTTCTGGTTTTCTGTTGGAGATTTTTCCACAGTGTGGTTCAGTTTATCTTCTTCTTGTTCCCTTCTTTGCCAGTTACGTTTGTTTTGGCATTCTCAACTCCACATGGAAAGCCTGTGACCAGGTTTGAAACATGTGCAGATTGGGCATAAATCTGGGGCATTTGGGCTCCTAAAGCTTTATTTTCTCCTGTCTGTGGACATGCTGGCTTTTACTTAGTCATTAATTCATATGCACATCTATTATTAATTTAAATCGTCAGAGAAATAGTCAAATTTTGATGTATTTTCATGTTCATTTATATTTTAATTAGGTGATAGAGAAGCATACTGCTTCTGAAGTAAGCTGCAATAGTTATTTTAAACATTACTTTTTTTCTAGTTTCTTTATTAGGACAAAATGAAAAACAAAAACCCTGACTACAATAATGCATAATCCTGGCTTGAATGTTGAAATTTTGCTGAAATGACAAGCAAAAGCAAAGAGTTTATAGCTAATGCAGGTAACATGAAAGACTGTGCTGGCTTTATGGCCACCTCTGTTACATTAAAATATTGTTATAGAACTCCTCAGAGAACATAACTGAATGTAAATCTGGAATTAGTTGTTCTATGTCAGGCTTCTAGAGCTGAGGGCTTTATTCCAAAATCTATATGAGATGAAAATATGCTGTCTCAAGGAGAGATAGTATCTCACTAATAATTTTTATTGTACAGTACTTATTTTTATTATTGCTATATAGGTTGTTATTAAGTCCTCAGGGTATGTACAAGACCCAGGTATAGACTGAGACCCTGGGGTAAAGAAGTTTGAAGGAAAATGGATTTGTGCATTTTTGCTCTGATAACGGATTTGGGAAATAATTTTAAAAATAATTATTCCATAAGTTAGACAAAAGTTAGACCTCTGACTAAAAAAAACCACAAAACCAAAAAGCCCCAGTCTATTTGAGTATTTGAATTTTATTTTGGAGCAAGTAAATTGTATGTGTATAGAATGAGGTGTGTGTAATTGGGTTATGTCTTCCATTCTGAGCAAGCCTGAGGGTCTCTCCCAAACAGATCTCCAGTAGAAGCAGTTCTAGTAAGTTGGTGCTGTGCATTAAAATGAGTAATAACCAAACTACTATGCTGAGGTGTTTTCATGCAAACCTTGTAGGGCATTGCTGAACTGATGTTTCTGGTGCACAACATTTGTCCTTCACTGGTCTGCATATACATTTGTGAAAAGGTGGCAAATGTTATGGTTGCTTTAAAAAAAAAACCAACAAAAAACCATCCAAACAAAGAACAAAAAAAAGCTCCAGTCCTGGAAATCACAGACCAGCAAATCTGTATTTGGTACCAATAGTACAGGTAAAAATGATAGAATTGGTAGCTATTAAATAACTGTTACATATTGAGAAACAGCTACCAGCTTTTGAGAAGATGCTACACCACAAAAATATTTCAGAATTCTTTAAATTTAGAGTAAAAAGGCCATCACAGAGTCAGTCAGTCGACACAGTATATTTATATTACCGAAACCTATTGATGGATCCCTATATGTCTATATTAAAGGGAGAGGAAGCTACTGTGGTTGATGTTTTTGTGGCTAAAAAACCAAATCCCTTTGTCCTGTCATGGTGTAAGAAGGAGTCTTCTTTTAGGTTAGATTTCTTGATGAACTTTTACAGTTCAATATATTAGTGAATGATTTGTGGAAAAAGGATGAATAATGGTTTGCTGAAGTGTACTGCCAGCACATATTTATTAAAGACAGCAAAACTAAAATGTACTGTGAAGAGTGGCAGTGCTTTCTAAGGTGATTAAAATGGCATATGAGAGACTGTGCCAGAAAAAACAGCCCTAATTACATATGAACAGTAATTGGTTCTTAATTGGCTACACTTCAAAAAGCCTCTTCAGGGTAATTCTGGGTTTGAGTTTAGTGTTGTTTTAGACACAGAATATTCTAAACAAAAACAAGCAAAGGCAGTTTCAGGAATTGAAAGTAATTAATAGTTTCTAATAAAAGAAGAGAGAACAGAATGAAAGCATTATTTATGCTACTGCATGTCCTTGGTAAATGGTGTTACTGAATACTATGATTTTTGGATTTGCCTTATCCTCAGGCATTCAGTATAGTGTAGTATGGTTCAACTACAAAAGATAGTGAGAAAAGTAAGGAGAGTAAGTGGATGCCCTGGAAAGCTTAGAATGGGATGAAAGTAAGTAAATTATGATTCTTGGTATGGAAAGCCATGGGCCCGTACTCATCTCATTGAAGTCTATAAACTCTTTGAAAAGCAGGGAGAAGATGAAGAGGGAATAATTTGTTCCTTATGTCTCCTAACATGAGAATGAGGAGGTATTTAATGAGGCAGTAAGTTATTAAATAAAAGGAAATACCTTGTCATATGACAGATAATTAAAATGGAGGACTTCTGAGAGATGGTGTAGTGGCCAGATATAAAAATGAACTTGGAGTGTTTGGACAAAATCATGGCAAAAAAAAAGAAGTTCATCAGGGGTATTAAGCATTATGTTTAGATTGTGTCTGATTCATTATGTCCCCTGGCTTACTGATACTTGAAGACAAGGAGAGTGTATCAAAGGAGGGATTCCTGCTATTGTACAGTGTTGTACTCTTTAGTCTGACCTCTTGCTGCTTTCAGGTTACATTCATGACTGTGAATCCTGTTTTTTGTCTTAAACGAGAAGGGAATCCATTTACCTGTTCTGCCTTTAGAAGCAGAAGTAAAATGTAGATTCCTTCTTTGCAAAGAAGCTGAAGACCTTTTTGGGTTTCACATTGTTTGTATTGAGTACTTTTATTTGATAGAATAGCATTCTTGTCAGTTGTCCTGTTTTGATCCTCTGAAATGCAGGCTGTGGTTTTGGTTCAAAACTACATTCTGTCTTGGAATAGTAATTGGTCAAGTTGAAGTCTTTTAATGTTCGGGATTTTTTTTTTTGCTGTGCTTTAGGCTGGGGAGTGATTTTTGTCCTCTGCAGATAAAAGGTATTTTGATTGACATCAGTGAGCCAACCCCTGAGAAACAGTTTGTGACAAGAAGAGGAGAAAACCGATTTGCAAGGATCTAGACATGCATTTGCAGGTTAGATGTATAAAATGCTGGCACAGGCTCACACAGATAAATTAATTGTTCACTTGCTAGAGCTGCTCCATTCGTTCCTTACACACTGACTTATACTCTAAAGTTAAACAGAAAAGCTAACAAAAATTGTTCAAACTCACTCAGTTGTTTGCTTTAGCTTAAATGTTGTTTATTTCTATCTCTTTCTGTCCCCTCTGCACCATATCAAGCAAAGAATTTTTTAAGCCCTCAATTGCTAGGTGGAAGTCAGCCTGGTGTCTGTACATCTCAGAGGACTACTCAGCACAGAAGGGAGGGAGGAAGTGTGGATGCATGCATATACAGATATTTTCAGTTAATCCCTTCCTAATTGGGTTACAGCTGAGCTCAGTACTGCCAGCACCATTGCAAATTTCCAAACATTTTTACTTTTCCTCTGAGAGCTTGTTATTAGAGGTGGTAATCTCTCTTCTTTTTTGTATTTAGAAAGTGTTAAAAAAGTTGTGAAGGGAACAAAGTATATCCTAAAAGCCCTTGAAACAGACAACTATTAGGCTTATATGTTTGACTCGTGGGTTTTGAGTCTTTAGCAGTACTTGACATTTGCAGCCTGATAGAATAACCTCTTCCACAGAATTCCTGGAAATCAAAACTGAAATTGTGGCTGGTGGAAAGGGTATTTAAGACTCAGTTCTGAAACTGCCTGAGATCCAGTGCTCTCTTATGCGTGATTTGGCCTTACAAGGATTCCCTATCTTCCATGTTTTCATTTGGATATCTACTGACTTCTTTGATAAAGGCAAAGCATTGATTACCTGCATGGGAATTTTGTAGCTGTTGTTTTCTTTGTGGTTCAGACCCAGGACTCACTTTTAATGAACAAATTTTTTTCTGATAATCATCCCATTACAATTTACTGAACAGAGAATGTAGATTTTCAAACTCCTCATTTTTCTAAATGACAGCAGTTTAGTATGTGGCTAAGATACAGCTTAGGAAAAGAATAATGCAAATTAAGTAGATAATCTAAACAGAAATTTTCCCCTGGCAAGTGTTTGCATGTAAATGAAAACAAAGTCAGTTTTGTTTTGCCTTTCTGATGAAACACAGCAACAGTTTTAATGTTTCCTCAACTGTAGACTGAAGTCAGTCTGCATCACAAAACTTGGCCAAATTCTGAAACTCGCTGAAACCTCTGAAACTAAGTAATATTTTATTGAGTTTTGTTCCTATTTTGTTGACATTTGAGCTACTAAGGAAATAAGTATACTGACATATCCTGTATAGTAGAGGATTTCTTTGTTCTTGATCAAATATGTTCTTGGTGAAATAGTATCGCTTTTCTTTCACAGTTTTCTTGGTTGTTTGTTCCTATCGCTCCCCTCAGAAAATTGTGCTAGAATCTCGTTCTGATGTATAGAATGCCTTGTCTCTCCTATGTAGTTAATGGAAAGGAACAAGCTCCGTGAGAGGATAATTCATATTCGGTCTTTAGGAAGAGAACTTAATTGTTTTGAGTTGCCTTTGAAAAGACTGTGTTTCCATTCATGAAATAAATGGTGACTGGTTCAGGTTTTCAGTGCAAATCCTCTTGTTCTAGCCCAAACAAATTTACAGCCATTCTGTGAAAGTATGGAAAACAGAGCATGGTTTCATCAGATAATATTTTTTTTTTTTTTTAGATGGTAGTGGTAGCTTTTCACCACATAGACCTAAATACAGCTGTGAAAAGATCAAAATACTGGTATGATTTTGTTATATGGATAATTTTCATGTTCTGTGTTTAAGAAAAATAATCATACTAGTAATAATATAGAGAAGGGTTACTCAGTGAATGAAAGGCCAAATGGCCTTAAAACTCCTGTTTGTGTGGAATGTTGTAAACAGGAACAAATTGACATAAAAATATTAGGGATATTAGTGAGGGCAAGCTGTTGTGGGGCCTTGGGGTTTTTTTGTTTGTCCTTCAAGCTATCGAACAAAAAACCCAAACAAAAATTGAATCTAATAAATAAAGGTGATCAGTCTGCCTCAAGAGGTTGAAATCCAAGACTCTAACCAAAGAAATGCATGTGATGTTGAAGTTCTAATGGGTGTTTCAGGTGGAAGGTGTGCTCTTACTTCATCTGTTGAAGATCAAATTCTGATTTTTAATGTGAGCATGGACTCCACATTAGGCTCATTCTTATGTTTACTTAGTTATTTATTGCAGAATCACATCCTTTCATTACTACCAGGTTTCTTAGGAGCAGTGTTGGAAGAAATGTTCTTCTGAAAAAGAGTGTGAAATTGTTGAACTATAAACATAAAAGACATTGCAAACCAATAAAATTTGTATTAATTTGAAAATATTCAGAAAATGTATTTTTAGACTAAAGAAATGATTTAATATGATTGAAATGTCACTTTAGACAACCTCCTCTAAGGTGGAAGTATGTCATAAGATGTTTTTTAAGTCTAGGTTCTGTACTGATGTGAAACCAATTATGAAACCACAAAACTCTGTTGCACTAACCTTAGAAAAACTGAGGTTTCTCCTGCAGTAAGAGTATGTGAAATGCATCAAACAACAATATGAAGTACTCAAATGTTAATGTAATGGCCACATTTTGTCAGGGCTGAATCTGTTTGTACAACAGGAGAGAATCTTGTCTCTCAAAGGGCTGGGCTGGTTTTTTGGGCCCAGTCCCCCTCCTGTCACAGCGCTGTGGTTGCTTGTGGCACAGAGAAAGCTGAGCCCAGGAAATGCTCTGAAAGCTGCAGTTTGCCCTCCTCCCTTGGGAGTGCTGCCATTAGCACAAGCCCTGCTATAGATGGCAAAGCTGGCTGACTTGCTTGATGCTTGGATCTGTCAAAGAAAGTTATTTTGAAGTCCAGTGTCCACTGTAGAGTTCTTCTGTCCAGCCGAGCAGCAATTGTCTGGTGGGACCATCAGTGCTGCTGCACAAGGCAGTGGCAGCAGTCGCTGCAGTGTGAATTTTTGGTCCTTCTGAAGGAGACAAAAGATGTGCAGCAAAAACACTAATTTACACCTCTGCTGCTTGTGGGTGAACCAATAACCCATCACACTTTAAAAAATGTATGATCTATAGATTTTTTCTTGTTGCTGTTGTGTAATATATAATACAGATGCAAATTTCACTGCAGAAGAGTGGAACAAATCTCTATAGTAATGGAATAAGATTTGGGACCATCCCATGAGGGAAAAGAACCTTTTCCTTATGTGGCATCCAACTATTAGAAGATACTGCCTGCTCACAGAGAAAACTTGAACAAAAATAAGAGCAAATATATAACTATGCTGAAGTTTCAGCAGCTTCCTTTTTTGATAATTCACTATAGAGAAATTGTTTTTCTGGAGAAAATAATCAGGCAGTGCTTATTAGACAGTTGTTTTTAATAGCTCAGAAAAAAATTGTGTTAATCTGTTCAGATGCATGTAAGGCATTCTTTCCTTCTCATGATAGACATAAATTCTTTTTAAATTTTAAGAAGGAAAGAGAAGATTTAAATATTGTAATTATTGAAACTAGTTTCTGTTTGAGGTTATGACACATCTCTGATGTAATAAATGCATTTTTCAGTCTCTGCCCTGCTTGTGGGGGTGTGGTAAAGTAACATGTTTGAAGCATACAAAATGCCACAGACTCAAAACAGCACGAAGCACTTGTCTGACATTGATGGCACCACACTGATGAGGAAGCATCAGATACAAGGTGCACTAAGGACAGTGTTTCAAATTTGCAGGCCTCCTATTGGCAGTTTGGAAATTCCATGGATTAAGAGGATTTTATAATCAAAATGTGTGGTTGTAATAATACACTAATGTCAACCCCTCACTGGTATATATGTAATGATCTAAAATAAGAGAATTTTTTTTCATAAAAAGTTGTAGGAGAAGCAGCAAAAATAGGAAACTTTATATTTAAATACATAGAGCGTGTATTACATAAATGGACAAAAACATGAACAGTTTAAATATTCTGTTGATTTAGCTACATGCTCACATCTCTAAGGTGAGTTTTGGGGATGGTACACTGTAAGTAGCTTATTAGCTTCAGAAGCTATGATTGCATTTCAAACAATACTTATTTAGTGGAATAATCTTCTAAAACAGAGAATTTTTTAATGTATCACTGGTGGTGAAGACTGTATTTTTATGTTCTAAACCAGGTATTTTCTTTTTAATATTATTCATAAGCTCATGCATGGCATTTCCTCAGTGACAAGGAACAATTGTTTCTATTCACTTCTTGCAGATTTATTTAAAATGCATTAGGAGCATTCAAAATATTCTTTTTTTTACCTTCTCATCTGCAATGTAAACTTTGTTTTGCAACTGTTGTCATTTGCTCTGGCCCTTGACTTTGCTCAGTCCCTGGTATGATGTCTGGGCTGCCTTTGCAGATGCTCGTTCCTCCCCTCTACATCTCACATTAGCAATAATGTTTTTCTCTCTTGATTGAAAAACTGCTTGTAACTCCAAATGGCATTTCCTCAATCATCTGTAAGAGTGCAAAATATTCACTCCTAACAGTTCATTTATGCCTTGATTGTTGGCAACATTTTCACAGTGGAAACCACTCAATGGAGTTGTTCAACTCCTTGCAAATATTAGCTTTTCTCCTCTCTTCCATCCTTTACTGAGGGCAGAGAAGGGAAGGAAAAGTTGTCTCCAGTGGGGTGGTTGTGTTCCCAGGCTGGCAGTGCCCTTGGTGTGGAAGTACCCAAGTGTTGGTGGCAAGGAAGTGGCTAAAACAGAGTTCAGCTCTGGGCATATTTAGTGATGTTCAAAATGAAGAGGGAGGCTATTTTTTTTAAGCTGCTCTAATTAATATTGTTCCTCCTGAGACAATACCCACAGCTGTTTCTTTGATGGTGCTGTGTGCTGTTTTGAGTTTTGTTGAAAGTGCTTATTCCAGCATGCATCTAATGTGTGCAGAGTATAGAAATTACTTAATAGATGAGCTTGTCTTGCTGCAGTGAATCACCTTTGTAGATCTTATTGTAAATTCATCCATTTCCTAAAAATGCTGATACATGATCAGTTGATTTGACAGTAGGCATAGGTAAATCCACTGCTTCTTGCCAGGCTATATAACAAAATTTTTCAGCAATAATTGCAGTAAAAAAACCATACTGGAGCAGGAATATATTTTTTCTTTGTGTCTTCAATCATTTCTATAATTCATTTTTATAACCTCCTGCAGCAGAATTATTTGGTTTATAATGCTTTGCAGTGCAACATTTTGTAAAGGCTTGATTTTTTTTTTAATTTTAACCCAGCAGAAAAGAATAAAAAAAACCACTTTGTCCACCACTTCTTGCCTTTTCTCTCTTTTTTTCCTTCTTTGCCATTTGTCTTTAATCCATAAAGATGCATGCTAACTGTTGCTACTGCTCCATAGTTTTTTGCATCTTTCGTGTTACTTTGGTTTTGCTTCTTTGTCATTTACTTGTTAGGGTGCACTACTGGTACTTCAGGAAAGAGCTTGTTGATGTGTGAAAAGGATGGTTTCCTCTCTACCTGTGACACACAGGTCCCTGAGATGTCAGTGCCCATCTAGCCCAGCTTTCATGCCAGTACTTTTCTTGTTGCATGTAGCAGTGAGAAAGATTCCTATGTCTAAGGCTGTTGCATGTCTCCAATCTGCAGCAATCAAAAAAGTAGCCAAATATCTTTGTTATATTGTGATTGGAGGAGTAACCTGCCTCTCTAAACTCCTTTGAAAAATTGGTTACTTTGTTGCATGAGTAATTCCTTCTCCTTGTTTCAGCACTGCAGGATTTCTTTCCTTAATTTCCAACTGGAGCTGTTGGCTGAGGCCTTGGGCTCCTGCCATCTGGTAATTTTCCTCTCCCATTGTGGCTGCTCCTTAAATGTCAGATTGCACTGCTTTTTCTGAATATAAGTGGAACAAGATCCTCCAGAAATAGTTTTTCTTTTAGTGATCCCAGGCCCTTGGCATAAACTCAGCTGCATCTTCTTATTAATTGATCTCACTTCATCTCCATTGTCTTGCTCCCATCAACTCTTGAGTGCTGAAGCTTTTCAGTTCTCTTGGCCTGTGCTTGCCAGATGGCATTGCAAGGGATCACCGTGGGTGTGTTCAGTGCACTCTTCCCACTTCCAGTCCAATCACGCTGTACATCATTAGTTCTTAAAGAGGCATTTGTATTCCAGTTGGAGTTTGTAAAGTTTCCCAAATTCTGCAGGGTCTGTCTCACAGGGTCATTCATCACTGTGGCTAAGCAAGGAAAAGGACAGCCAAGAAAACTCTGCCCAGTGGACATTGCACATAACAATTATATGGGGCTATTGAGACTTTGAAAAAGCTTCAGCAGTAGCTGCTAAAGGAGACAGATGCTTCTCATTTCATCACTAAATCAGAGCTTAAGTGCACTAATTTGTACATGCCATTCAGTTATCTCTATGGCCTTCTGTCAATATCCGTTCTTTTGTCAGAAAGGCACTTCCTGAACTTTCTCTCACTTGCTTCATCCTCAAATTAAGCTCAGATTTGATGTGCTGCTTGGCCTACAGTATCCTCACTATGCTAAAAAGAGGGAAAATTTGCCCATTGCTCAGAGAGATTATAAAGCATCCTCCAGTTTGTATAATATTTTCTTATATTTTCAATTGTAATATGTTTTAGAGATGAGTATTTTCCAATATTCACTTCCAAAAAGTAGGACTAATAAATGCAAGACTGCAGGAAATCCTACAGTATCTTAAAAACTCCTGTAAAATCGAAACCATCTCTGGTAAGTACATTTGCAATAAAAATGGTGCTTGCATACTGGAGTAAATCTCAAATATAACTTTTTCCTTAAAATAACTATAAATTTCTTCTCCCTAAAAGACATTTTTGTGTTGTTTTAGAGCTTTGAATGCACGTGTTCAGTTAATACTTCAAGTTGGGAAATAAATATTTGGAAAGCAAGTCAAATACGACATCTGGCATGGCTTAAAAAAATTTATTCCAAATAATTTTGATAAACTAATACATTTACTTAATTATAATTGAGTTTACTGTATTTGAAAGAATCTTTTTTTAATTAGGTTTTATGTTTCTTATACTATTCCAGTAATTTTTCACTCTAGAGAATTTCTACAGAGATTTCCAGTTAGAACTTCCTTCTTCCAGTGTGTCTGGCAGCTTCTGTTTTCTCAGAGGGGAATGTTTACAGGAGGCTGCTCTAAGTGATCACTGTAAAAAGAGCATTTTTTCCATCTCTTGGGATTCACCCATCATTTGTGCTTTCTGATAGTATGAGTCAGTCTTTGTCCTTCCTTCTCTGCTGGAAATGATGGGAATTAGTGGCTTCCTCGGACATTTCTATAATATTAAGTGAACAGAATTGGATTGGGTATGTTTTGGGAATTACAGTATTAAAAGGAAACTTTTGCATATCTCAGAAAGAGAAAATTTAAACTGTATTATAAGATGTAGTTAAAATTTGATCCAAAACAGATTTATTTAATCCAAATGCATGGATAAGGATATCTGAGACAAGTGTGGTGACACTGGAAGGAAAAAGAAGATGAATAAAAATAATATACTTTAATTTGGGTTGGTTTTAGCATCCATAATGTTTACTTTATATGGATTTTCAATTAGATTTTTTTTTATCAATAAGATCAAATAGGGAGCTTCTATTAAAAAGTTGTGATCTTCTAGTATTCACCATGTTACTGGCTTGAACCCTATAGCTGCAGGTACCCCTATGTGATTTATTAAGTCTGTGAATTACTGAAAAAACTCTCATTAACAGGTGCTATGGGGAGAGAGAACATTGTGAAACCTGCTGCAAGTAATTTGGAAGGCACAATTTGTATTCTTTCATTTCTTCCTTTCATTTATTATGAAACCTTAGCACTTCCAGATGGAAGTGGTACATTTGCCAAGAATAGAAAAGCAGTTGTTTAAAAAAAGAGGCTGCAGAGAAGGGAAGACTCCTTTCCCAATTTAAATATATGAAAAAAAAAATTAAAAAACAAACCTTACTCATATGAAGTGTGAGTTCAACAGCAGTTCTGGAGGTCCCTGCTGCTGTACTGGTATAAGACCATAACTCAAGTCAGTAGAAATTCTAAGTACAAAATGATGAAAATGGTACCAAGATGATGTAGGTTACAAAAAACCCCAGACCTGTTTGACAAGATTAACTCCAACACAGTTTTAAAGTTTTGGATGTCACAATTGGGTAACCTTTTTAGATTAGGAGTGTCCTCTATATTTGAGATTTATGACGTAAAATATCAAGCAACTTAAGCAATGAAGAATTGTGTGCACAAAATGCACACAAAATTCTTCTTTCCTGTAAGTGTAATTGCATTTCAGTAAGACCAATAAAAATCTATTGTTACTATACTAAAATGTCCCCAGATGTAGTAATAATTATTTGTATTTTTAGATGCAAATAATCTGGAGATGTTCAGAGAGAGATTCTTATAATGCCAAGTGTACGTTTCAGTGAGTACTTGTATCATCCACTAATGCTGCTCCATATCAGTACACGGCACTTTTCTTTGATTGCTGGTGTTCCTTAAAGGATATCCTATTTCTCTTTAGAATAGTAGAAGACAGTTATGGTGCAGCTGATCACAGTTTCTGCATCATGTGTTCGATTATTTAATTTTCCAAATGAGCATAAATATTTCTTAGGGACACAGCAGTTTTAAAAATTAAAAGTTCAATTCTTAGCTCCTGTAGCAAATTGATATTATATATTTTTTTCATTATCTGTATGGAAAACTGCACTGTTTTCACTTGTAATTTTGAAGTAAGTATCATTGAAAAATGTATAATAATTTAAAATACTTTAAAAATAGTTAAGCTAAGATTAATCTGGTTAGGCTGTTAATTATCAGCAGAATTAACTTCAGCTAAACTAAGATACCTTTAAGCAGAGATGAATATTGAAAACAGTGCTGAGAAAGCCTCAGAAGTGAGTGAAAGGATTTTTCATAAACAAGATGGTAATTTAACCTCAAATAAGCCTCTGAGATGTCGCATTTGAAATATATAAAGGACTTTGTAAGAGCTATCCCTTTAATCCTCTTCAGAATCTCTATGTTGTTAAAATAGACTGAAAGTGTGTTTCTTATTTCAAAATAGCAATAATTACTTGATAATTTGCTTATTCAAGTGTATTGCATATAAATGAATCCTCAAAACTTGTGCTGATCACATGTCAAATAATATTGTCATTGGTTTCTGCCTTCAATTCACTGCAGAAATTTGCTAGATTGATATACTTGTCCACAAGAATTAGTTTTTCAACTTGAAATACTGAAAGTCAGTCAAGTTAGCCTGCAGACCATGCCCAGCAGAGGTGGTGTGGTTATGGAGACAGAAGCTATCGTTGATTTTGTTTATAGGCTGTGAAGGTCTGCTAGCTGAGTTTTGGTGCTTTATTATCTGATGGTGGATCTGATCTGTATTTCCAGTCCTTGTGTTCTGAACTCATCTTTGGTACAATAAAACCAAAAATCTGAATTTTTGGGGGATTCAGTGTAGATTTCTTCTAGTCATTAATTTGCAGCATCTCAGCTCCTGCAATGCAGTGGCAAATGAGAATTTTATTCTTTGTTTTAGCAGCATTTTCCTACAGCATTTGTAGTAAAGCTGCCGTGCTATATTTTAGGTAAATCTGTTAAAGATGAAGAATGGTGTTTTTGAATTTTTGGTGCTTCTGGGTAATCTTTTGGTGTTTCCAAACATGTTCATACCTTGGTCTGCATGAGCTTTCATTTAGAAAGCAGTACCAATTTTGCACACATTTTGTGCTTTTTTTGAAGAATTTTCTTTTGGTGTTGCTGGTGTTCCTATGGGACGTTTTGGAAGTGGGTATTTTGAGAACCATTAAAATAAAAATTGAAAAAAAAAATCTTAGTGGTGTTTTAAACAAGGCCAGGTGCTTATCTAGGCATTCAGAACATCAACAGATGGTAATGTGAGGAACACTGACTGAGGTTTATGCAGCATGGGTGTGATGTTTGGATGCTTTATTTTGATTGTTCCAGAACAGCTGCATATCAGCATAACTATCATTTCTGTCATGGAAAAAAAGGACAGCAACAGTGAAAAGGGTCATGCACCTTCAGTGGGTATCGACTCTTAACAAATTAACAGACAATGCAATGTCATGCAGTACTTGCTAAAGTATTGCAATGTAAATTAAATGCAAGAGGAAATAGCTAAAAACTCTTTAAATATTCTGTTTCCTAGGAGTCAGGGCACTAAATTTTTGTTTCTTTTTTATTTCAGAATGTCATTTTTGAAATATAAAATTTAATTACATTGGGATTTTCTTAGGTTTTGCTGGTCTCTTCCTTTGTTCTTGATATTACAAAAATCTTCTGGACTAATTTTGCTTTCTTTAGTAGGTGTTCTGGCATAACAGCATCCTCTTCAGACACACTGAAAACATTGCTAATAAACCTAAATTGGGTACCTGAGTCTTCATGAGCATCTTATTCCCTAATCTCCTGACTTAATGAAAGTAGGAATTAATAGTAATTCTTCTATCCACAGATGCCATAGTACATGTTTTTCAGGCATTATTGCTTTCTAACATAAAGGCTGGTATAAAAACTGTGTTTCTTTTCCTGACAACTTAAAATGCTTTTTTTATTACTATTATTATTATTACCTGAGCTCTTCTGAGATCAGCGCAGTTTTTCTCCACTTTTTTTTCTTTTGAGAGATATTGAGTCAACAGCTAAAATGGACATAGAATTCTCTAAGTCACCTATCATTCCTAAATGTGCTTAATGTTCTTTGTGAAATAATGATGGTCCTTTTTTTTTTTCTTGTTCTCCTTCTTTCCCTTCACAAGTTTCACTAATACTGTTATAGTAATTAAAAATAAATCCAAACTGATTTTAGGTATGAATACATGTCTTGCCATTTTCTTCACTAGCAAAATGATATACCGAAAGAGGAAAGAAAATGCTTTAAACTTACATTGAGGTAACCAAAAACATTACTTATAAAAAAGAAATAAGGTGGTTGGGAGGAAATGATTTTTATTTAGTAAATCTATCCCATTTATGATGCAATGACCCATGCAGGTTTACCAATAGTCCTCATGCTTAGACTCATAGGAAATGCAACTGTCAATTTCCAATTTTTTTTGCAGCAACTGTTTTAAGCAAATTTCAGTACTAGTGTATCATTGTAAAAAAAACTTGAGGTACCAAATTTTATTGAAAAGGTGATTGCAAGACTGTAAGAGCCTGAAATAACAAAGGTAATATTATACTCCCTTTATTTGGGGTATGCCTTCCTGATTCTTGTTTGCATGAAATAGAAAAGTAACACCCACCCTTTGTGCAAGGCTGCTCTGTCAACTTTTCCGAAGCTGGAAGAATTTTATAGCAGCTTCTGAGGCCAAAGTTATTTCTGTGTGGTGATAGTAGTGAGAGTCTCTGTCCAGAGAAGAGGTATTTGCTTTCTGTACCACCCAGACATGGATGTCAGCTCAATTTGACTAGTGAGTCCTTTTGGTCTTTGGGGATGCCTGTGGCATATCACTTAGGGAAAGGTGTTGCTGCCTTAGCATGTAACTACTGTGTCTCAATAAAGGAAAGTCCTGTTGGGACACTGTAATGTAACTGGAGTACTGACTGAAGTGGGAATGACTGCTGGAAAAAGTCCTGTGCATATTGGTCAAGAGGTGAAAGAAAATCAGTGAAAGAAATCTTGTGTTGAGGCTGCAAGCACATGAGCTGATATTCTATTAAGACTAAGGGAAGCCAAGTGGAAGTTGGAGGAAAATTTATTGGGAGCCATGCATCACTGGGTCCACTGCTCACAGTTCACCTTTGTTTCAAGTGAGTTAGTCTGCAGGTTAAATGAAACTTCATAAATTCCTTTTTTGGCAGAATTAAGAGCCCATTGACCCTGTCAGAGCATGGAATTTCAAACCTACTGTTTAGACCACTTTCTACACTTTCACTGAAAGATGATTGTGTTGTTGCAGGTGACACTGTAAAATAAAGCTTAATGAAGGAGAAGAACTGTCCAAGCTCAGCTTTCCTTTCTCCTTTTCCCCTCTGCTCAAGGTGATTTTAAATGCCTTTTTGAGTACACTCTGTAATGGACAAAGCAGCAGTTATTCCTTGCCAAATTTATGGTTACTTGATTATTTACATCAGCTGAAAAAGGCCAAAATCAATGGGAGCTCTTTTGTGCTTACAGTGGAACTTCATTTTATCCCTGTCAGAGACCTAATTTGCCTCAGCAACTTCTATTGTTAAAGTAGGGCAGAGACTCTTTCCCTGAAGACCTTAGGCCAAATTGCTAATGCTGCTCTCCTCTCTGCTGTTCTAGACAGGCAGTAAACAGTCATAGAGAGAAAACTAACTTTAAAAATTCACTGCTTGGGAATGCCTTCTATTATTTCCAGGTCCTCTGTAGGATAGCTCCATCTCTGCACAAGTGTTAAGAGTTTTAAATTCGTTGTCCCTTTTGAGTCCCTGTTCTGAGAAATGCCTGTTTTTTGTATTTCTATCACTGATCTTTTCTGCTACTCTGTTAAACTCTGATGTACATTTTAAACATTATAGGCAAAAGGGCTGTGTTTATAGGCAGAAGTGATCTGGTGTTATTGAGGAAGCTGTTGTATATGTAATTTTATTAATGTACACAAAATCTGCAGTTCACCAACTGTCAGCATATAATGTAGCTGAATGAAAGCATAGAATGTAGCATAGAATGAAAGAGTATTTGTGATCATGTCTGACAATGTGGCCTAGGTACTACTTCAAGTTATATTTAAAAATAGCTGACCACAGTGCTAACTACTTCTTCTATGTAGCAGGGTTTGAACTACCCCGTGTTGTTGTAATTTCAGTAGAATCCCAATATGAGCTCAGAACTACTTCATTCAGTTTCAAATTCATGTGTTCCCTAATATGGGGTGGCCAAAGACACCACAAGGCTTACTTCTGAAGGGAGATGTGAGTTTAGAAAATGGCTTTTATCAAGTGCTGGAGGAAAATGCACAAGGTTGTTACAGGTGAGAGATTCCTTTAGCAGGTGTTAAGTTGCAGTAATAACAGTTGAGGATTCTTTGGTTTTGGAAGTGTCTGACACAATAAAAAGAAGCATATGTTATTTACAGTGACTTTTTGGAGCTATAGAATACTATTCTTTGATGGGCTTCATTTCCTTGCAGGCAAGCTTTCGCTCATGTTTGCTTTAGCTTTAGTTGTATAAATACTAGGCTTTGCTGAGAAGCATATTACCTTTAAGGTTCCACAGTCTCAAGGGTTGATGCAAGTACTTGGCATCATTGACACATGATCCAATGTTGTCTTTTAAAAAATCTGCTCTTTTACAAATCTGTTTACTCCTTGCATGCCCTACTACAATGTATGAATGAGAAGCACAGAGGGAAGAGGAAGCTGTGTATGCACAAATGTGGATATTTTTTATTCCTTGGTAGTTATTGATAAGTCTCAGGGTAGTTTCAGAGTTGGTCTGTGATGATGGCACCAATGGGACGTGCCAGTGACCTGAAGAACCCATTTCAGACTGGTATCTTAGGATAGCCCTTGTTTGCTCTTCAAGAAAACAACGGCTAAGAGTGAAAGGCCATAGGTTTCACCTTGCAGTAGTATACAGTCAGTTTGGGGGATTTTTTGCTGCTGTTCTTAAAGTAGCTCTAGAATGGTAATATAGCTCAATATGCTGAACCACTCATATTTAACAGTGTTTTTGCAACACAAGCAACACGTGATGAAGAAGGGTTTTAGAGAGAGGCAGCTTGCACATTTGCTTGTGCTTCTACCCTGAAGTTTTTGTAGTTTGATTTTACTAAATATACCAAAGACACAGTACTTTTTAGCTGAATAGGCTTCAGGTGTGCTTTAAAATTTTATTTTATTTTACTTATTTTTAGATATATATTTTTCTTTCTGTGTTTCTTAATTTTGTATATTTTACAGTGGGTTACCTTTTGCCATGTTGAACCTTTTTCACATTATCACTAAATGGCTGACTAGGCACAAGCTTCTTGAATGGAAAATGTAGCAGCAGAAGGGACCTGTTCTGGGAATACATATTGCTCTGGGCTGGTCACTTCCTAGCCTTCATCCAGCTGTGTTGCACAGGTGGGGGAATGCAAGGGGCCAGTGCCTCTGCCCTTCATAGCTGTTTGAATCAGTGTGTTTGAAATGGGTGTGCTCACCTGCCATGCCTTGCTAGGGCACGTACTCCTGCTCTTCTCTCCTGCTCCTTTGTAGAAAGGCCATTTTATTGATTATGTATTCAACACAGAGTGAGTATGCCTTGGGTTTTCCCACCCTCACAACTTATTAGGAATTCTTCTTTTATGTTTTATTGTGTGCATTTCATCTCCTACTTCTGCCCTTGTTGGGACTTTAGGTGTGCACAAACACCAACAGAATTTGATCCTACGTGGACTCAACAAGGATGAAGTACTAGTACACATAAAATGAACTCTTCTATTTCTTCAGCAGTATGACTGCCCGGTGTACTTTTTGTCTTTCATGCCTAGAGCTAAACAGTTTTTATCTGAATTCTCAGGATTTGCTACTCTTTCTCTAAGTTTCCAGTGTTACTTTTTTTTTTAAAAAACTCAGTATGAATGAAGGTAAAACAGTGAATATTTTAAAATTAATTTCCTCAAACTTTCCTTTATGCTGACCAGACTTTTTCAGTGCTAGTCATTTTTTGTGACACAAAAATAGCAAGAAAACCCAAAGCCTCCTTTCAAGAAGTCACTACCTAATGAAAAGCCAAGAATCGTTGAGTTGCACATGCTGTAAGGTGTTCCCGTGCTCTTGTGTCCTTGTGAAGCTGACTCTAACCTTCATTTTAGGCTTTTGTGTGCAGATCTTAGACTTGCTTCCTCCAACACAAACTTGGGTGCTTCTCAAAAGTAGATGGAGTCCTTGACTTTAAATGAGAGTTAAATGAGAATAAAAGCATTCAATAATTCAATGGAAATGGAGCTCCTGACTAACATTAGACAATGAAAGTTCTGTCTGAATAAATCTGGAAAACCTATTTGTTTCCTGTATAGTAGCCTGTAATAAAGTGAGGCTAGAGAAGCCTTAGGCACGTTGTATTTACATAAGCTTCTTGTTCAAACCAGAGCAAAAGCTGCAGTTATGGATAATGCTGCTTACATTTTATTTCAAGAATAAATATTATATTATCATAATTTCAATTGTAAATGCTCTTTACTTTTGTCAATAGGCCAGTGATAAGATCTCTGTGAGAGCTTTCTGTTAGCAAAATGACACAGAATGCATAAAGATTAAAAATCTGTGCGGAAATTCAGTTTAGTGCTTAGTAACTCAAATCAGATGGGGTATTTTGAAAGAAAAGCATGCTTACAGCAGTACCACAGGGAGCAAGTTGTGAGTCTCTCAGCATGAGTGTGGGGACAACCTCCTGTCTGCAGTGTCTGTTCCCCCTGTTTTTTGAGCTTAATTTACCTAATGCTAAGGGTGGCAGTACATAAGCACACAAGAAAGGATTTTTTTTTTTTTGTTATTATTATTATTTTTTGCTAGTTTGACACTTCACTAAGCAAACATGAATTTGTTCCTAGCAATCACTTATAACTACCTTAAAAGAAACAAGATAGGAGCTGCATGGTGTGGTTTTGGGAGGTACATCTAAGTGTTTACTTCTTACTGAGGCTTCACATTAATTTCTTACTCTGGTAAATGCTAGGAATAATTTCACAGACTGAATTTAGGGTAAAAAAAATGAAGGAGGTAAGAGACCAAAACAATCTGTGTGAAGCAAAAACTGTAGGCCAATTATTCAGGCACTGCAGTGGAGAGCACTTCTTGCTGTGGGAGATGCCAGAAAGATCAGCATTACGAGAAAAACTGCTCTCAGCGATCCTATTACTTAAGAGCACATGGTATTCCCTTGGTAGTCCTTAGATAATGGTTGTTGGAAGCTTTAATGTTAATTAATTTAATGTTAGTTAAATTAATATAATTTGGCTAGAAAACATACAATGATTGGCTCCCTTGATGCCTTCTGATAAGTCAATCTTTTATTTACTGTTCTTCAACTCTAAACGCATTCAGAGGATGCTTGTCCCCTCTTTGTGGTGCTTTTTAACTGCCTTGGAACCTTTTTTTTGGTCAGAAACAAAGGTGCTTTGAAAGAATCTCTGCAATTTCTACTTTAAGAATAAAGTTACTGCAGGGTTGCACTACAGTTTTTTGATTTTACCTCACTGATTAAAGTAATAGTAATTAGTTTCTGATTGCACGTGCACATAAAAATATATGAATAGCAGAACTGGCTCTCCTGCACACAGATCTCTCATATGTACTTGCATATGCTTGAGTTCTAGACAATGAATGTGAGTATGATTCTTCCCACTTGTGTTGGCTACAAAATAGAATCATTTAATCTCTTAACAGCATTATTTGTTGACTTTGACTGGAACTTAGACTTTTAGTGCTTTTTATATTACCTGTGACACTTTCTGGTTTAATAAATACTGACTTGTTCAGTAAAAAAAAGTAATTAAAAACTCTGTTCTCTTATATGTTCAGTAGAGATACCAGAATATAATTTATTAATTTAATTTATCTAACTGCAGAGTTGGAGGATCATTGTGCAGTTAATGAGAAGAATGAATACTCTTTCTGCACTACAACACTCTAGACTCTGATCTTAAAACCAGTATTTAAGGTTTAATTCTGTGGTTTGAAAATTAATTTAGATGAAGACAAGGTTGTTCTGTGGTATCAGTCATAAGGCCTTTAAAGTAAGCCCCCCATCAGATACTCTTCTTTCTCCACTCACAGCAAAAGCTCGGTTTGGTGGTGAAGCATTGTGGTTGCTGCTTTGATGCAATTTTAGCAGCATGAAAAGATTTAAAGTAAGTGTTAGTGGAATGTCCCTGTAGCCCAGGGTCATTGATCGTTTTTAGTGAACTTTGAAAACAAACAAAACCTTCACCTTTTTGGTAAATTGCAATGGTATGCTTTGGTATTTTTTGCTTGATTAGGAAATAGACCTTCTGTAGTTTGACTGTAGTAAGACTACCTCTTAGTAGATGGCCACTTGCTAAACTCCCAAGAGTTTTAACTTTCTCACTGTTCTTCTTTTGTGCAATGTTAAAGTTGATCTAGAGGCACATTTCTTGGTAAGTGTTTTAAGGATGCTTCGTAGACAAGAAGTTCCTTGAAATCATACCAATTACATTACTTTTAACTCCTAAAATGCCTGGCTAATATTCAAATACAGAAAAGTTGATTATTGAAAAGCTTACAGCTGAAGCATATTTTTATTGCTGTGAATAGAGTTTTCATTGGATAAGGAGATTCCCATTCCCAGTGGCTGTCAAAAAGACCATAAAGCCCCCAAATCAACTAGATCCAGGTAATACTTTTCCTTCTGCAAGATAATGCCACTTAGTTAACTGAGAATATTAGACAAGTTAGGGCATAAAATATGGGCAGACTGAGTCAGAAGGTGCTTAACCTTGCAGTGTGGCAAAATGATAAATTACACAGGATAACTGAAATGACTCTGAATCCATGTTAGACACTTGAGTCTAATGCTATTGTTAAGAAGTGAAGTAAAAGGAAACTGCAAAACTTCAATGTTATTTGAATGAGATTTTAATCCACAGATACTGAGTAAGTGCTCTAGAATTTAAGGTGCTCTATCAATTATTTATTATAAGCTCAAATGAAAATACATTTTTGTGATATTTCCACTACTTGGATTGAGTACTTGTCTAAAAACTACTAAATTAATCATCTTTTTATTGATCAGTTTTAGTATCTTGAGAGATGGGTACCCTATACTAAGTAATAAGTATATAAATAAGGCTTTCCTGTAGAAAATTCTTTTAAAGATGTAGAATATGCATGGATTTGATGAGACTTTTATTGTGCAGAGCTATCAGAAAGATATAAAACTGTTTTCATTGCAGTCAAGAGAATTTTTAAGGCAAACATTTTTTAGGTTGGGCCAAAATACAGGAATTCTCATTTCTAAAACTTGAGAAACTGGTTATTTACTTTGGGTGTGGGTTAATGCAGGGTTTAGGATCTTTTTTTGGATGTACTTCTTTGGCAGTCTGTCATGCTATATCACCTCTAGGCAGTCACCCTCTTTTTAGTTCTACCCTTTTAAATAAAAATGTGAATAAGTACCTCTGAGATAATGTATTTATTTCGTTTTTGTGCAAAGGGAATAGCATTAAAAAGGTTATTTAAGACAGACCACAAGGTGCCCTGATGCTTTCTGACTTCCAGTGTGATTATTGCAAGCAAGCACCAGTATCTTATACCTGAAGAAGAGAAACAAGGAAAGGCAACTTACAGTTTTAGAAGGAGACTTCCCTAGTAAAGTCTTTATAGACAGCTGATAAATAGGAAAATTTTATTTAGTCACTAGTACTAACTGGAAAGTGACGCCCGATGATGAAATTTCTGCTTGGCATAAAAACCAGATTTCATCCACACTGTCTGCTGCCTCCTTCATTCTGTTATTTAGTGTCATTGAAATCTTCATTTCTGGTCAGTCCCATAAATTGAATTTAAATCTTGGTCTCTTATTCAATAAAGTTTGTAATGCTCTATGCATGAAATAGATGTCATGCTGATGCTTTTCCGCTATACTTCCCTTTGAGATCTAATTTCTTTTTGGTATACTCCAAGTATGAGATACTTCTTTTTTTGAGTATATTTGAAATATCCTGGGTTTAGGACAGGGTTCTTCTGGGAGGTTCAAATGAGGGTGTTTATACGAGGAGCATGCATACTAGGAGCGTATACAGCAGTTTATATTTAAATCTAAAGTGTTGTAAAATCATAGTTGCTTCATAAAGCTTGAAAGCCATGTGTTGTTCAAACAAGTTAAGAGAGCATAAAAGCCCACCACCAAACCACCCTGTCCTCCACAAAACTTTCATAGCAGTATAGCACTGTATGTCATCGAGGCTATATCTGAATTTCTACCAAATTTTATCTTTGAGATTTAAAGTCTTCTCATTTGTTTCAGGAAGGCCACAATCTATCTCTGCTCACCTAATGCAGGACTCTGTCATTGAATGTGGCAGGTACTGCGCAGGGTAAATCACTGAATGTGACTGGTTGACCCTTGTAAAGATATCTTCGATGGCAAACCAATACCTTTATTTATAGAGGAAAAAAAAGACAAATCCAATGGTTACAGTGCCTTGCTCCAAGCTCTAGGAACTTTCATGTAATTCATGATGTGCTTTTCAATCACCCCTATAACAGCTACCTAACAATGCTGGCAATCATATTTGTGTTACTTTTGTCTTATCCTGCCTCTTGTAGCCCTTTATTGTAGGAATTTGATCTGTCCATTTGTCCTGATGAATTGCTAGTCCTTGGGGTATTGTGTTGGCTTGAGTGATTTGATTTTTGACAGAGGTTATCAGTGAGCCTCTGCTTAATTGAACCTTTTTGTTGGGTTCAATTGATACTAAGCCTCAGTGTAGAACTGACCTTACTGGAGCAGTGTGTTAACTCTGCATTGTAAATGCTGACCTGCTGTAGGAAGGGAGAGGGCATCTCCCCCTCCTGGTCTGATCAGATTGACATCAGATATTTTTCAAGGCAGGTGACTATAGCAAGGTGCTTTTGAACTGGTGGATTTTTTGTGTTCCTGCCTGCAGCTGCATGCCTTGAGTGAAAACAGGATGCATTGACTTTCTGTAACAACCTATTGACCTCTGTGCCCTTTGCATCTGAGTCACACAAGGCAACACTATTCTTCTTATCCTTCTGTTGTCATTACTTGCTGTTGTGAGTCACATAAGATGCACGTATGCTCCTAGTATAAACAGCCTCATTTATTTACACTTAAGGTTCTTACTGCTCTTTATTTTTCCATTTTTCTTCTATGAAAAGGAAAAAAACTTTCCCCTTTCTTTAGTTTGCCTTCAAAAATCAAGTTGTGTTTAGCATGACAGTTTTCTTGCGTATTTTGCACATCATCTCAAGTGTGAAGCAAATTCTTTATTGCATACATATTTAATGTTGTTTCACACAGTACAGTCTAAGAGACTTCTATCTTTTCTGATATTGAACTTTAGAGGTGTGTATAAGATCATCTCCAAGTTGATCTGGTATTTTTATTTCAAGTAGAAATGGAGTAATTTTTTTTCTCGTTATCTGGTTTTGATTTCATTGATTTTGCTGGTTAATTTGCAGTATCTTAGCATTCAGTTGCCTCTGGATTTATCCTTCATAAAAGTAGAGGGCTTTTAGTTTATTCTTTGCAGTAATAAGGTTTTTTATGCAGAAGTCTGCTATTAGTTTTATAATCTCTGCATTGTGCCTTGATAAATGATGACACTCTTAAGCCTGGATTTGTGGGGTGTGCACTGCAGAACCCACACCTAAAACCAGTTTCCAGCAGATATGATCATGGCTGTGTCACAGGCTGCTGTGCTGAGCATCCTTTTCCTACCATTGATAGAAGTGCTTTTCTTTCAATGGCCCTTGCATTTTGCAGGCTGCCATTCGTAGCATTACCAATGGCTATAAAAGGCTGTTTGCTGGTTGTTTTATTTTTATCCAGTTTTATGTTCTTATTTAAGACACTTGAGAAAATGCACCAAACTACTTTAATACCAAAAGCAACAAAAAGCTTCACTGCACCTAATCTTCTGCAGCTGTAGGTTATTTCCAGTGTCTTAAATTCCCAGTTGTGGCTGTTGATATCTACAAGAGTGCTTTGAAAGGATGCTTGGTTACAATTGGTAGTTTGCTTGTTTTCTGCTGTAGCTAATGTGCCTCCATGAGAGCTTAAACTCTCAGAATGTGAATTTCCTTGGCCTCTAGGGTTCAAATCTGTGTAACGACTGTAGTTTCCAGTATACAAATGCATTTTTGTTCCCAATAGTATATGCAGAGCTGTTTTTTAAGAAAATTATGATGAAGCTGATCAAGAAAATTTAAACTTTAGTAGCAAAAAGTAACGTAAAGCTGTCTTAAAATGTATGTTGTGCTTTTGAAGCTTATGGTCTAACATTGTTATAACTACAGAACTGCTGGCTGTGCAGAGGCTATATTAAGTACATGTCAATGTAGAGCTCATTTCAGTTACTTTGACTTCTACATACTCAGAATTTCTCAAATACTGCAGTGTGCTTTCATGTGAGAAAGCAACTGAAAAAGTCATTATTCAGTATAATTTTCAAAGTTGCTTTGCTGGAAGCCTTGGTCCAACATCGTGTATATACATAAATATTTGATAATCTTTTATGAAATTATGCAAAATGGTACCTATTCACCTTAGAGGGTATTTAATTTGTATCTAATAGTGCTGAAAGATCTAGAATATATGATTTTTTAAATGACGAATTAAAATTGGAAAACAACTTATCTACGCATGAAGCCTGATACCAAACCTAAAATTAATGTTGTGTATTTGGATTCAGTCCTGGAGTTATGAAGCTTCATTATAATCCAGCCTGAGACCCATCTTTATTTATATGCACTAACATCTCTGAGGTGGATCTAAAGTCTGTTTGTTTCTGGTTTGCAAGGGTTTTTTTCTCCAAGAGCAGCTGAAAGCCTTAGTGTGCAGGGAAATAAGATCCAAACTTTGTCTAGAGGAGAAGAAATGAAATTCTCAAATAGTGATTCTAGTTGTATCTCTTGCATAATGGTTTTACTTTTTCACTCTAATGTGTAATTTTTCTTTCTGTAAGTAGTTAATTTGGAAGTGAATAGTATGTGAACATGATAAATAGGCTTTTTGCTTGCAGAAGCAGTGAAATAAATTCTGACTGTTTAAGCTGATCTGTTATATGGGCTATAAAGCTAGTTTAGTTCTGTCACCTTTGGAAAACTTTCCTGAGTTTATTTTGCAAGCACTTCTGCAGTTTGTGTAATATGCCTACATAAAAGATACAGACAGGAGGCAAAGTACAAATAAATCAAGTAAAAATCCTGCTAATGCCAATATTTTTTTCCCCCCTTCAGATTATTTTTAAAATCTCGACCCATACCAGATATACCAGTATTATCCACCAGCTCAGAATAACTTTAGAGACAGTTTTTCTACTGGTGAATTCATTGGTACTTCATATGATGGTTGGGTGAAATAAAATAAAAGTAAAAGCAACATGTGATACCCAATGTGTTCATAGGAGACTTAGCTGTAACGGGTTTTGCAAGTGATGGGTTGCTGGTTTGGTTTTAATTATACATTTACTGACTTGCTGGCAGCTATTACCCAATCTGGTTTTGGTGGTTGAGTAATGTGTGTTGTGCGGAAGGCATTAATAGCAGCTTAAATAGGCCTTCACATGCACACGGGTTTCCAGTGGGAATGCTTGGAAATGGACTGATTTCCTCACAGCCACCCATGGGGTGTCAGGTTTCCCGCGGGCGAGCAAAGGCTCATGTGGAAAACAATCTGGCTGGCTGAGCGTGCCCTCCTGAGCAGCCCCAGCCCGTGGTGGCTTTGTGCAGCGCTGGTTGCTTTTACAGCTCCAAAGCTTGCTCCGTGACTGAACAGCCACCTCTCTGTTCCACGGGAAGGAAAAGTGAGGGCTTTTGGTCTGGGGTTTCTGCAGCCTCAGGGGTGGTGGTGGTTTTCCAGCAGGAGGCCTCCCGGAAGGGGGAGTGTGCTTGGCTTCGGAGCAGCACCAGGGCTGCTGGAAGGGAGGATGCTGATTACAATAATAAACAAATGCCGGGGATAGATTACCACACGGCTGTCAGAGCAGGCGGCACCAAAGGAGGAGATCCCCAGCTTTGGAGGTTGCAGCAGGATCCTTTGCTGAACTTTTTTTTTGCTTGCACAAAGGAAGTTACTTTTTAGACAACTTCTAATGGGCCTTGGCTTTTCTGTGGCGCAGCATCTCCTGGGCAAAGCGAAGAGGGCTGAAGGTGCCTGATTACTGCCATAGCAGCACCAGCCCATGGAGTTGGCTCTGAGGAAATCAGAAGAGAGATGGCCTCCTGCCTGGTCACACCATCATGTTCCCTGCGATGAAGCGTGTCTCATTCCATTTTAACTTGTCTGAGAAGCTGTTTTTTGGTGCTTTCTGTAGACAGAAATTTCTCTGGGGATTTTTTTTCCCTTGAATGGAGCAACATGGAAGGATGTGTTCCTCCTCTCCACCTGTCGTACACCAGCAGGTTATAGCTTCTCTGACTCAGGGTCACTGAGACCAAGAGCTTGAGGCCTGCCAGAAGCACTTGGTTCCTGCAGGCCATTGCTGAGGAGAGCTGGAGGCAGTCCTGGTGAGGTGTGGAGCCAAGGAGATCCCCACAGTGCCATGAGGTCAGGTCAGCCCTGCAAGGAGCAGCACCCACTGTCAGCGGCTCACCCCTGGGTGTCCAGCCCATGGGAAGGAGCAGGGACACGGAGACTGTGACGATGGCGCTGTGTGAATTGTTCCCAGAGGAGCACAGCCCAGGAGAGGGACACACACTGGAGTGCCTGGAGTATTTTGAGACTGTATAGGTGGAAAGGAGAGAAACTTTTTGAAGGCTATAGACTTGGCTTGGCAGACATACCAGGAAAATGTAGGCTTCAGGAGACGCTTAATGATGATTGGCCTGAACTTCAGCTTACGTGAGTTGCTGACAAAATTTGAAAAGGTATGATAGGCACTTGCACACATGCCTTTGAAAAGGCTGTGTATGCCTTTGGAAATTACACAGTAAATAAAAAAGGCAGGTTGATGTTTAACTTAGCTTTTCTGTGTTGCTGTTTATGTCCTCATGTGCACTCTGTTTATGGAAATCTAATGTTGCTTATCTTCCTCATTTCAGGTCCTACAAGATTACTTTTAGAGCATGTCCTCTGAGTGTGGGCATTTTAATTGACTTAGTTATTTAATTTTAAGTTCCAAAGGAAATGAAGAGCAGCTTGGGCTTTGCTAAGTCAAGGGTATAAGGGGACATTATAGCTGCCAGTGACCTTGTTCCACTGTTGGCATAAAGCAAGGGCTCTGGAGTTTGGTGTTTAATGTAGTTGAATGTTACTTTAGTTGAATTAGAAGATCTCATGATGGCATTTCAAAGTAGAATTATATGCAAGGAATGTGCAACTTTCCCATTGTTTCATCTTTACTTCTTTTATTCCAACTAGTTACTCTTTCTCTTTCCAGGTTGTTTGGTAGCAGTAATGCTTAGAGGTAGGAGGTTTGGCTTTGAAGTGATTGTGCTGATGAGCAAGAGACTTGAGAATGTTATAGAACAGATTGTTTTCATCTGTTTGTCAGCAGTTCTAGGGAAACCTCACTTGCATGTTGTAACACTGTTAAGATTTGCTTTGTCTTCTTTTTTTCACCCTATGAACTTCCTGTATCCTGCAAGACCACAGTATGTAACAAAATACAATGTCGTTTATTTATGAATCAAAATAAAACGCCTTAAAAATGTGATCTCACAGTAGGAGAGCAGGTTGCAAAGCCTTATTCTGTGTTTTTTTAAACTTCAGGATGTTCTTCTTTTAAAGTGTAAACCAGTGTTCTCCTCAGTAGTTACCAGTTATGTTTATCAGGGAGAAGTATGCTTGAGACAGTCACTATATAGGATCCCAGCATGACTCTTTCAAAAGTAGCTAAGAGTAACAGTAAAAGGATTTGGAATCTGACTTCTTCACTGGATGGGTCACTGGCTCCTCTCTTGCTCCCAGTCTGTCATCTGGCCTTCACTCTTCTCTTGTGGCTGCTGCTGTGGTAGCCTGTAAAGATAAGGACATGTGCCAGACCCTGAGATGCTTCATGACTTCATTAAGAAAGAAATTTTTAACCAGTGTTTCTAATATTTTATGAATCATACAAGCCCTGGTACTTGCAAACTCCAAGCCCTCCCCTGTGACTTTGAATATTCCAGTGTTTATCTTAAAGAAATCGATCATAGCAATCCTCACCAAAACTTAGAGGTCTCACAGCTCTGCTGTATTTTTTAGCTTGAAGCTTGCTGTGAAGTTTTGTTGTCTACTGTGCTGAAATTTGTAATGCAACATAAAAGGCTACTTTGGTGCTGGAGAAGGTTAACATTTTATTTGGTAGACTTTGACCATAGACTTTTAGTCTGTGCTTATTTAGCAAGTTTTCTTTTCCTTTTTTTTTTTTTTAACAAGCTCCCTTCCTCCCCTGCTTCATCTGTCCCTCTTATGATTCCCCACACACCCATCCTGTCCTTCCTGAGGTGTTCGTTGCCAGGAGAAACAGTGCCATGACAGCAATCCTGGCTCGTAAGCTACTTTCAGCTCTCTGGATTCATTAATGTATGTTCTACAGAGAGAATGATGAGTGCTGTTACTGTGGTCGTAATGCAGAAGCCAGATGGCATTTGCAGAAGCTTGCACGGCACTCCCTTCCTATGCAAAAACAGAGTCACATTACACTGCAGTAGGCTGGGCAGTTTTGGCTTTGTTCAGTCATAAATATGTGACTGCTGGAATTAGTATTAACACATTTATGGTGCCCCTCAGATGTTGAGTCTATGCCATGCAATGGAGCCACAGAGGTTGTTGAAGGCAGTATGGTGTTCTCAGCCTTCCTGTAAGTGTATCATCATTCTTGTGATACAATGAATTTTTAACTACACCATATGTCACCTCTTATCCAAGAGGCTTAAGTGCGCGTCAAATCAACTTTTTAGAAACTTTATGTGTTGGTACAAGGCTCTTGGTAATAAAAACCTTTGAAAATTAGAAGTGAAAAGTATCCCAAAATGGGTTTTCCCCCAAAAAGGTCCTGGTTTTTCTTCATGAAATATCTGAGAGTTTAAGTGGTAAATACATTTTTGTCATATCTACAGCATATTGCTTTGATCTTACACTTAAGTTGCAGTGGCGGCAGTGATATTCAGTATGGTCTGTGTATGACACTTGAGAGAGGTTTGATGTCCATCTTTATGCACTTCTGGCAATAGTGGAATTAAGCTAATGGCAATTCCACCTAAAAGTTTTCAATGTGTACACCTACTTCTGAATGTGAGTTCATTGTAAATGGATTGCTTAACAGCAGCAAACTAACACCTTTTCAGAGGCCACTGCAGGCAGGCCTCTGGAAGAGCAGATGGGATGAGCCTTTCTAAAGGCATGACTGTTCTCTGACATCAGAGGAGAGACTTCCTGGATGAGATGAGATTTTTATAGCCTTCTTTTTACATGAGCATCCCTTTTTCCCTACTACTCCCAGCATTTTAAGGCTGAGACCAATAGAAGTCCAGTTTCCCTTTCACACTGGCTACTTTGATACACCTCTATCCTGCCCTTCCTTAAGAGTCATCAGAAAGTGAAAAGCTCCAAGTAAAGCAGAGGCTAAAAGGAATATCTACCACAGCAGTTTTGCCAGAGGCAGTTGGCAGAAGCAGGTAAAATGTACTTGGTTCAAGATAAACTAAACAATGTGCTATTAAAAAAAAACAAAACAACAAAAGGTCAATTCCTTTGCTACCTGCAGTGAGACCTCAAAGAGCGAAGTTCTGGCTGTGGTGTGGCGTTACGTCTGTGGTGTGCAGTTATGTCCTTTGGTTGGCACTGACATTTTTCTTCCACCTATTCCAGCTTGAAGATTTTTCTGCAGGTACTTTGATGAGCCATCATCACATTTATTCATGACCTTTGAAAGATGCAAGTGCAGCATTTCTGTAACCATGTCTTTGCTGACTTGAGTGCTGTCAGTGAAGGCAATGGACAATCATTTTCATGAGACTTTCTGTACACCTGTTTCACTCACAGGCATCATCTGCATTGGGTGCAGGAGGTACAAAACTGTTCTGGCAAAATAGCCTGGGAGTAACTTTTGCTAAGGAAAATTCAATTTTTCAAGCTGATTTTCATTTATGAAGAATCAACTTCAAGCCCACTAATTCCTTTTGAGATAAGCATGTGGTTCAAAAGCCACATACAAGAGATGTATCTGGGTATTAAAAGGTTGTAGCACTCTGTGTGCCAACACAAGATGCTGCCAGGCTTGTTGCACAGCATCGGCATTGTACCTGTATGTCCATTTCTTGCAAGCCATTTGTCGTTTGCATGGCATAACTTGCCATTCCTGATATGTGGTCAGATGTTTACAAAAATACAGTGGAATTCTGTTTCCTAATAAACATAAAAATAATTGGAGTGTAATCCAGAATTTTGCTGTATGTAGTAAAAGATTGATGAGTCCTGCCTTTAAACCCTATGTGAAGCTATGATTTGGTACAGAATGCTGTTGACTTTTTTCTGGAGAGACTAAGTTGAGTTTTGTGCCCTATATGTAAGAAAAATTTGATTAGGGTCTTGATAAAAGAATCTTTAATACTATGGGAACATATTTCCCTTACAAAATAAAATAGCTTCCCTGTTTTAGATCCTTGTATTATTACCCCAGAATTTTTAATAGTGAGAAATCAATACAGTAACACTTTGTATGTTTCAGAATGCATAGTTTCTTCTACTTTAATTTGGCCATAGAGTTTTCTTCCATTAGTTTTTTTTTTTTTATCTTCATTAGTTGTGTTTCTATCTTCTACAAAAGTATTTGAGCCCTGTAAAAAGGGAAATACTTTGACTTACCATCCTTACTGGTATATTGTCAATACAGACAAAACCTGAAAAAATGTGAGTAGAAGTGAATCTAGTTAGTGAATAGTTTAGAGCGTAATCTAGAAGTGAATAGTTTAGAGCGTTGCAGAGTGAATTAGAGACCCTCTGGACTCATAATTTAGAAAAAAGATGCATCATGTCTGAGTTTGGCTTGGAGCTTTCTTGCCTTTTTTAAAGTATTGATAGTTTCCAAAGGACAATTATGCCTAATGCTGTAACTGCTTTTAACATATCTTTGCAATTTATAAGGGGGAAAGAAAAGACAAATGTTTAACAGCTGATTGAGTTGGGTTCCTAAATTGGGTTCTGTTCCAATCTTTCTCATATACTTCATTTACCCTGGGTGTGTCACTCCAGTCTGCCATTGGGCTGTTCTAGTAGCAACTTGTTTTTGGGTCCTTTTCAGTACTTCCATCTGCAGCCTTACTGAGTGGCACATATTTATACATTCTTTAAAGACACATGCTCTTCAGTTGTCATTGCATGATCATTTAGATTTTATTCAGTGGGAGTTAAAGCAAGAAGGTTTTTATTATGGAGACAAGGTTTAAAATCAAATCCAAACATATAACGAATTCTGCAGGAAGAAAGGTAAAGAGGGAGAGAAGCAAAGAAGGCAGAGAAGATTCAGAATGGAAATAAAATTTTGAAATCACCACATCAAAGTGGGAAAAGGCAGCAGTTTGATCTTAATACTTAAAAGGAATTTAGGGAAGTGTCAATGTTTTAATAGTCTGGCTAGTGTTAAGTATGATCTAAATGCCAAGCTAGTTATTTCTTCTCCTTTCTACCTTTCAAACTTTGGAGCTTTCACCTTGATTTATACATAGGTTTATTTTTTCCTCAAAAAGCTTTCTTTTAATTTAGGGCATTAATCCTGCAAGCACTTGCATGTGAACAAATATGTTGACCTCTACAATAAATTATCAATTCAGTTTAGCAGCCAAGTGCACATAAATATTTGCAAAATTAGCAAAATATGGCATCTTTATAGTAGTGCCTTAAAAAAAGTTGATAAAGCAAGAAGACATTTTCTGCTTGTAGTGTATTTCTTTAGGATTTTGAAGGTTTTTTCTATTGTGTTTTTGTTTTGTTTTTCTCTTCTCTGCCCTTTGATTTGTTTCACATGCACTGGGAGACCACTCTGGTCCATATCCCTTAAGCACTGGGCTGAGAGCAGTGATGGAGTTCCACAGTTCTATCTCCCTCTTTATGCGGCAAAAGCAACAGAATTTTTTCCTCTTCTCCTGCATTCCCTAGTGTATTGCCCCTGTGACTCTGAATATGGGAACGTCCACGTGATAATAGGGGAATACTTAGAGTTTCTTCTAAAATATTGCAGAATTGAAAGTGGATTAACTCTAGAAAGAGTTAATCCTCACTGGGACCCAAGCAGGCATATTCAACTTTTTCCATCCCATTTTTTGCCATGTAGAGGACAATAGAGAATCAAAGACCAAGAAAAAGGCAGGAGAAAGAGAAATAATAGATTAGGAGGAACATAAATGGGGGGGTTTACGGAATGAGAGTCCTTTCCACTTTGAAGAAAGAAATTTGAAGGTAGGGCAACCACATATTTACAAATAAGACCTGAAAGACTTGGATAACACTGTGAATAAAGGAGCATATTGCCAATTGCTAGCAATTACAGTAGTCTTAGGATGAGGTGGGAGCCCATCATCCAGAAGACAGTGCCTGAATAAAAATCCAGATGTTTTATATCATTATTGGAGAAAACTAACTTATTGTGCCCATTTCTTGCTGTTAGTAATTTTTCACATCCCACTTTCCTGCTGTACGTCTTCCATGTGCACACTGATGTGGGGTATGTTATTTGATTTTCTCTCCATCTTTTCTTTGAGGGCTGTGACAAACTCACATTCAATAACTTTATCAATCCCATTGGGTTATCTATCAGCTGGCAGTGGTTGGTTGGATTTTTTTCACCTGGAAAATGGAAAGCAGAAATGAGAGAGAAGTTAATTATGAAACTTTATTCTTTGAACTGATTTGTCTCAACATGGTTATTACAGATGGGACTCAAGAATGTGAATGGCAGATTTATTGTGCCTTAATCAATGTAACTTGATGACTGGAAAATGTAAGAATCAAACCCATTGTGAATGAAACATTTTTGAGCAGGCATGCAGAATTGTCGTCTCAAGTAAAACCATAGAATGCTTTATGAAGGTTCTATAATGAATGGATTTACAGTTAATATTGTGATTGTAGAAGGAAGATTAGAGATCAGTTTGTTTTTGATGAAGTTGTCATTTGTGACTTTGAAGAGGCCAAGAGAAATGTTTTGCATGACCTGGCTTTTGTAGCACAAATTCATTGTACTTGGAATTGTAATTCTGTGCAGTGGCTGTACCTCCTGCTCTGTGGGATTGAGCTGGGTTTCACTGCACCTGCATGGATGCTGGAGTTGTAAGGACAGGAGCTGCAAATATTTTTAGATTAGCACCTAATTCAGCTAGTGACTGCCATTTTATTCGGGTTGGCTGATCATCTGACAATTCCATTTTGTTTTTTCCTTTTAAATGTCATTTTTGTTTCTGTGTTTAGAATGGTGATTTTTATCAGGTTGTTTCAAAGACAGAAAAAGTGTTTTTTTACCTGCTTTAAAGAAGGGAATCTTAGTGCAAATAAAAGCGGTTGTCCAAAGTCACACAGTAGCTTTTCTGGCCATACAGAGCTTCACCCGTGCTTCCCTCTCTCTCTCACCTCCTTTCCCACTGCCCCATCTCTCCTCCCTCCTCTTCTTCACCTGTATCCTGACTTTTTTGTTTTCTTTCCTAACTCTAGAAAGCTTTCATTCTATCTCAAATTCATGGCTACTTTTCCACTTCCATTTGTATATGTGCCAGCAGGAATACATCTTTAGGATGGGGAGGTAAAAAAGCCCCTTCCTTTTCTGCGTCTGGGAACAGATGGTGATTACTGAGGAGTTGATTGGAAGAATAAAAACCTTTAACGAATTTCAGATATTTGATTTCCTCCTTTGCAAAAGAAGTTTATTTACATCTGCATCAAGTTCCTGTCATAATCTTCGTTGATTAATCCTATTGAGACAGCCAGTACACCTCCTGGCTTTCAACACATTTACATTGCTTTATTGGAGTATACATAGATGTGATGTATGGATGCTAGAAACCATTGGCAGTGGTGCAGGAAGTTTTGTTTGCTCTTTTTATGTGTTTTAAAAATAATACTGTGCTCAATTAGATGAAGACAATATCTGTAATGTGTTTCTTGAGGCAGATGGTAGATGAGAGAATAAAATGTGTTTAATTTCTAAGGGGAGGAGAAATGAATCAACAGAATGGAAATCACAAGCTTTTCTTTTTCTTTTCAGTATTTACTATGAAAATCAGATTATAATATATCCTACCATTTTATGTCTAACTCTCCATATATTCAGGCCATTATGCAAAGTAGTTTAATTGTAAAAGTGGACTTTTGGTTGCTGTAACCATTTAGCTGCAGTTTAGGGTTTAAAGTTAAGATTTTAGTTAAATGCTGTGTGACCTAAAATACTAGGTAAAGGCTGCATTTCACTAGACTATTTAAAGTTTCTGGAATGTTTTGTTTCAAAGAAGAAAGAGATGACATAGCTAAGGCTGAATCGGTGTAATTTCTGGAGAGGAAATGAGTTTTAGTGCATTTGCAAATGCCACACTGTGTGAAATGCGTGGGTGAACAGGAGACAGTTAGTTACCTTCAGTGCTACAAAACACAACATCACAGAACTTGGTGTTTATAAATCTACTTCCTTTTTCACAGCCTTGGATGACTTTCAGACTCCTTTTATCACACTTAAGAAAGCTAGACCTTTTGTAGTGATGTTAATAGGACTGCAGGTTTTCTCCTGTGCATCTTTTATCAGAGACACCCAAGGAAGCTGGAATACATGCTCTGTCCTACTGTTTAGGAGCACTCATGAGAGTCAGCTCTCCCCTCCTCTACTTACAGAACTATGTTTGAACTTTTCTTGCTGGTATTTCAGGACATCCAAGCTGAGATTGATGCCCACAATGACATCTTTAAAAGCATTGATGGAAACAGACAGAAAATGGTGAAAGCCTTGGGGAACTCTGAGGAAGCTGCTCTGCTCCAGCACCGGCTTGATGACATGAACCAGCGCTGGAACGACCTGAAGGCAAAGTCAGCTAACATCAGGTAAGTAATGAAAACATCAAGGTGTAGTGGGGGACAGGTCCTTTCTTCTTAGAGGTTGACAAATATGACCACAGCATTGAAATGATCCATGTACTCTCTTTCATGAAGGATCCCTTCATGAAAGTGGAAATATTGAGTGGAAATATTAAAACTTGGTGAACTTTTTCACCAGGTAGGCTTAACTACTTTTTTTCTCTTCAGAGCTTCACAGTTGTAGCTTGCTGACTTTGTACCAAAATTTCCAGAAAGGTCATTGAGTCTTTCTATTGTAAATCAATGGCAGTGTCAGTGAAATAATTCTGCAAATCTGCCATGACTTTGAGGAGAAATCAGAGGTTTGTTGATCGTTTTGTTTTTCCAAAATTTTTGTTTTGAGATTACTAAGTTACTAAACTTGCATCTTAAGTATCTTGATCCATTTAATTGGTTTTAAATTATTAATTCAAATTAATAATTCAGTTGCTGCTATTCAATTTAAACATTTTTAAAGTACTTATATTAATCAAGGAATGCATTTTACAGTGTTTTGACCCTATCTGTGCCAAGCTTAAGTGTGATAATAGTTAAATCTCAGTGATGCCACTTTTGAAATAGATACTGCCATGTTCATTATTGAATTAAATTCTACATGAAAATTAATTACACAGAGGATAATTTCTAGAGCTTTTAATTGCAACAACTTGCTTGTTGGTTTGAGAAAAGTGCTCCTTTAAAACAATGTTAAACATTCATATGGATATTCCAAAGGCCAGGAAAATGAGCCAACCTTGAAATTCAGGCACAAGAGTTTGAATGACTGAAATAGAGGGGAATATTTCATACTTACTTTTCATGTAAATTTTATCCCATCACCAACCTTCAGATGGTGAACAGTTTCATTTAACTGTTAAATCAGCTCCTTGAAAGCCCTTGGAGGACTCGAACCCAAAGAACCAAGCAGTTTGGTGTGGGGCCTTGCAGAGACTGGCTCCACCACATGCACAGTTTAATGCAAGAGCTGTTGGACTTGAGATGTTAAAAGCTCTATTCACAAGTTGGTGTGAGAGAAAGACAAAAGCATGGTCTTAAAATCGTAGCTTATAAATTGTGGAGTCCTAGCAAGAACCATTGGGTTGCTTGACCATTCCTGGGCTTGGTCATAATTTGGGAGAAATGGATGGCCATGAGAAAGGGCCTTCAAACCACTTATCCTGTACAGCTATGAGTTCCAAGGCTGTAGTACAGAAAGATTGATTGTGCTCAGAAATTGAGAATACATTTTCTGAATTCAGACCCATCTTTTCTGTTCTTCATAGTCGTGGCTTGTGTATCCATTGGACAGCATTAATGTTGCTCTCCTGGTACCTGCTGTGCTGCGGAGCCACATGACACTGGAGATCAAAGTGTAAGATAGGCAAGACAGAGAATACTGGTGCAAATCTAAGAAAAGGATATTATCCTTTCAAATCTCAGTCACTACTGAAAAGAGCATAGTATTTCTGAGTTAATGTATTTGCTCTGCTCTTTGATTGCAGTTCACTTTTCTAACTTGTGCAAGAGTCCTGAAAGCCTTCGTAGGGGAGTAACAAAGCATAGAAGTCTGTTTGCCTTCAGTTTTTGCTTTCTTGGTGTATCTTTTTACAAGGATGAATTGGAAAGCAAAATTATATGGATGACTTAGTGAGAATAACATGTAACTTCTAGATGCTAGGACTGAAGAATTAAAAAGCTGATTGTTTCATAAAGGGTTTTAGCTTGGCATAGTGCTTCTAAATTAAAGTTTCTCTAAGCTCTTTAGAATATTTTCAGGTATGCATACATTCCAATTATTCTGATTTTTAATTGCTGAAAATACTGCTCTCCTGAAGAGAGATTGCATGAGTTTTTCTCATCACTTCAGTCCTTAGAGCCGGTGTTGCTAGTCACTGTGCTGAGTTTACTTCTTTGCTACTGTAACTAAAGGGAGTTCCAAACTGGAAAAGCCGTGCTTTTCTGACATATTTTTAAATCCACAGAAGCTGCTTAAACCTGTACTTGGAGTTTCTATGATGCTGCACCTCTCTCCTTGAAATTGTAGACTTAGCTTCTTTCTTTTTCTGTCTTTATCTTACTCCCAGGAAGAAAACAAAGCTGCAGGCTTGTGGGGGGTCTGCTTTTTAAAGCCAAATGTTTAGGGGAGATTCGTTTCTCCTAGGGCAGGAGGTGTGAGGATGTTAGTGTTTGGGGGAGGGTAGAGGTAAAAGCATGGGACAAACGGAAAAGGAGTTTCTCTCTGTTTCTCTATATTTAGACCACCCACCAATCTTTTTTTATTCCGTGTGTTCCCTTGCCACTCAGCAGGAAAAGTGCTACCTCCATAGCAGAATCAAAAGCTGAGGAGGTCTCCAGCTGTGAAGAGAGCCTCTCAGGGTCAACAGAAGGGGAGTTGTGTCAGAGTTGCTGTTTTCTGGATGATTTTATTCAGCATGGGCGGGAGGGGGAGGGAAGGGTTCCTCTCAGTCTGGTCAGTTGGACGGGAGCATCTGTGTTCTTCAGGTTCATCCAGGATTCCCTTAGGAGTGCTTTTGCATACCCAGTGGTTGCTGCTGGTGAATATTTGTGCTCCAACTCATGCCCAGACACAATCATCTATAACTGACCTCGATTTTGATCAAAGCAGATTCTTAAGCCATCACTTGACCTAGTAAATCCCTGAGATTGCCAATTCACTTGTCACATGAACACAAACACCTGAAGCTTTGTCTGCAGGTTCTTTATCAGTAAGGTACCAACTCCAAAGCAAAGGCCAGTAATCCCGAGAGAGAGAACAGTAAAGCCCAAGAAACATTTCAGAACTTCTGCATAGTTTATCTTCTCTTTCTGATAATGTCTGTATGACAAATATAAATATGATACTAAAACTTTACACTGAATTGCATTTTAAAGCATATCTTGATTCTCTTGCTCCTGTGCAGCATTTGCTTTGAATGGGATTTACTGAATGTGTTTCTTTGTTCCCCAGGAGAATTGAATGCTTGTGTCTGCTTTTCAGCTGCTGCATCTTACTTTCACTTTCAGTATTGCTTTTGATAAGATTAAAAGGATAGTATTCTGGAAAAATCCAGGCTGATGTGATGAGTTTTTCCCTGTTTATTTTTTCCCTTTTTAATATCTTTCTTTGGGAGGTTAAGTCACTTTGTACTTGGTGAAAAATTTTGAAGTCCCTGCTGGTGTAGTCCATTTCCTCTCCACCCCTTACTGCCCTACCTCTGCAGGATTAACTTGCACTGGACTTTGAAACCATGTGCTTGCTAGTGTTATTTTTGGTATTGACATTAATTTGGCATGCACACAAGTACTTAGTGGTAAATTACAATGTGTTTTATCCTGTAATATATGCAATATCATTCCCATTTATATCAGATTAGTTGTTTTACTATGAATGTCATTGCATTGTATGTTACAAAGTGGTGAATCACCCTTAAATTGTCCTTTATCTAGTTACAGGAGTTTTTTCCCTCCTTACAAAGCTCCAATTTATTTTGCACACAAGAATTCCACTAAATAATTAGAGCAGAATCTTGAAGCCTCAGAGAGTGCCAGTTTTGAGGGGTGAGAGCTGCTTATATATGCTAGAAACAGTAATATGTCATCATGAATAGAGATTTCACTATCAAATGTACAGAAAGCTATAAATCTGAACATTTTAATTGTAGTTGCTACTGGAAATTCTCAAAGATACAGATATACTTTTTTTAGCAAACAGAAGCTAATAGCAACACTGTTAAGTTCAAATGTGGGCTGCCTTGGCTTAGATGAGAGGGCAATATGTCTCCTCTGCCTGATAAGTAAGAAGTATAACTCTTTTCATTTCAAGAAAGAAGGGCCAGTTCTGAGTACCTGAAAAAATATCAGGAGAGTGGAGACAATACATTCCGCTCAGAAGCTGCTGGCCTGCACACCAAGGCCAGCACAACTTGCTTGTGCTTCAGTGCATGGTGGGATGCTGACTCTGCATTTAGGCCTGACCTCCTAGAAGCTTGTTGCTATTCAGTGTTGTGATAAAGGTATAAGTGAGACCAATAAGGGACAATAGAAACTATAACACACAAAATTATAGGCAATAAAATGTCACTTCCAGCAACTACTTTAGTTTCATATTTTTTCCCAAGTAGTTACTTTCCTTCACAGGAGTTGCTTTCCTTCACAGGAGTGAAGAGATTAGGTTCCTCTTCCTAAAGGTACTTGGTTTATCCTTTTAAGAAATATGGATTTTTTTTCTTTGTATTTCCCTCCTTATATACTCTTACTTGACTTCTTCCTTGATTCATCTATGCTAGTATTGCTGGGAGATCTCAGTGTGGCCAAACTTAAGCTTGTGTTGGCTTTAACCTTGTAGCACATCATCCCTTCAATCCAAATGCTGTTGTATCAGCCCCAAACATTCACTCTAATGTCACTTGAATGATAATACAAGCTAGGTGAAAGTTTCTAGGTGTGATTCTCAGAGAATCAGAAAAAAAAAAGATAGCCAACAGTGCGCAAAATAGGAAAGGGAATAGAGTTTACTTCATTCGTCATTCAGAAGCAGGGAGAAACTTGCAGAACTGGTGTCAGACTACACTGAGAATCATTCAGCTCTACTCCCCCCTCTGTGTGAAGAAAGAAACTTTTTTTTTGCTGATATAAATTAGACACATGCTGATCTTGAATGATAGCATAACAAAGAATGACTGCAGTAAAAGAGGGGTAGGCAGTCCCTTTTGAAGATTTCTATGCATATTTTTGGCACTGCAGGGAGAAGACACTGAATCTCAAGGTATTTCTGAAAATTATTATTAAAGAAAAAGATATTGTGGAGTTTGATTTATTTGTCAATAAAAGTGAGGAAAAGATTCACTGTATTAGTAGTCTAACAACATTGATGAGAGATGATTTATTAAGCAACCGTGTGTCACTGACTGATATGTTCAGCAGCACAGGCAATTTGCTATTGATAACTACTGGTAGAACACACTGGATTTTGCTTCTGGAGAGGCAAGGTCCTGGTGTGAAAGAGTTCAAGTTTGCAGTGCTTTAGCTCACAAAATGATGTTTGTGTGTGTTGCACAACAGTGGGGGAGTCACTACAAAACACAGGAATTTTTTATGTTGCTTAGACTTTCAATGTTCAAGGTTTTTGATAAGTTACAGCACCAGGGACATATTTGTCTGTGTTCCCCTGTTTCTCCTTTGCTTATTTTGATTTGGTGTGCAAAGTGTTCTGAAATAAGGTTTGTTTTTTTTTTTTTTAACACAAAGTTGCTTTGTAATTAAGCACTTGAAACTTTCTCATCTTAGTGATGGAGTAACTTTGTTTTCCCAAGCTGGTTTTGCCATTCAGGGCTTTAAAGATGCTGTTATGCTGTATCACAGGGCTCACTTGGAGGCCAGTGCAGAGAAATGGAACAGATTGCTGACATCCCTGGAAGAGTTAATCAAATGGCTGAATGCAAAAGATGAAGAACTGAAAAAACAAATGCCTGTTGGAGGGGATGTTCCAACCTTACAGCAGCAGTATGACCACTGCAAAGTAAGTTGCTTAAGTTTTATGGATATGCTACTGTGAATTATGGAATGAAGCAAATTTTTGTATGGGGGAAATGATGAATGCTTCCTAGTGACTTATTTCTATAAAAAAGTTCTAGCTCTCCACCCATTTTGCTTACCGCCTTGCCTATTAAGGCACAACTAAGATACACTATAAAATTTCATCTAAACCATTTTTGAGGCATATGTTCAGTCTAAACACTTTTTCTTTACTGTTCCTTGATATTTTAGGAATTCTGATAGGTGAAGCTGTTATTTTACTCTAAAAGTTAAGGCATGCAAACGTAAGAAGTGACCAAGGGTCATGAAAGCAAAGATGAATGTAAATTCAGTAAAACTATGAACAGTGCCCTTCTATGTGTTATTAAACTCAACAGTGATAGCAGCCCCCTACCCATGCACATTTACACTGCAAAGATGACTCAAAAATATTTCAGAGAGCTAAAATTTTTTCTATGTATTGTGCTGTTGTAACTATAGCATGGTTTTCTGGTTTTGCTTGTCCTCTTCTGGTTTGTATGTGACAGACTATTAATTCCTCAATAGTTCTCGACTGTAAAATAGTCACTTGCATCTGCATTTCTTCATTCATGTAGCATGTGGAGTCTGTCTTGCCAACTCTGATCTGTAATCAAGTGAAGATGATTTTGCCATTGGAAAAATTCAATCTAGTGAAGCTGGTTCCATCTCATTTGTTGTTCTGTACAGTGTAAAGAGAGAAAGAGAACAATGCAGCATTATATAGCTAATTGCATGATAAGTATGTTCCCCTCTGCCAGCTACACTGGTGTCTTTTCTGCTGCGGTGTTTGGTGAGGGCAAAATTTAAGTTTGGAAAAACTTACTAATACAGAAATACTTGGAATACTGTGGGGAAGTACAGTATGAGCAGCACTTTTGCATCTTCACTACAAAATAGAAGTGCTTAAGGAAATCTGCATACGTTTCTTCTTAATTTAGTCTTTTAAAGTAAATTTATTAGCATAAACTCAGGAACTTTGTTTCTTGAGAGTTCATCTCTTCCTAATCCACTTAAAGCATCAGGCTCTGTTTGTAGGTGCATCTGCTGTGATTCTTTTTATAATGATCAAATGGTGTATTGCTAGTGCCAAAGAGCAATAAAAGGCTGAAACAGAGCCAAAATTATTTTGAAGGAGGTCAGTAGAAGGTGGTAGACCTCTACAGGTTGTTTTCTAAAGGCTTGTTTGTGTCTTGTGTAGATAACGGTGTGTGCACGATAGTAGCAAATAGTACTAGTAAGTGCCTCTCATCTGAAGAACGCAAATTGATTTATAAAACTGGGGCTTTATTCTGAAGTGGAAAAGTTTAGTAGTAATGGTGCTGGATGGCTGATTTGGACCACTAGTGAACTGCAGCAGTATGAAGGAGAGAGCACCCTGGCCTGTTTAATCCTTGCCCTTATGCTTAAAGAGTAACTGATATTTTGTTAGGTGTCAAGGTTAAGACTCTCATGAGTTTATCCGGGAGCTTTTGGAGATTATTCTTTCATTTTTCAAAAAGGCAATTTTCTTGCAATGTCACAGTGAGTATTGGATATAGTTGCCTGAGTCAAGTATTTAATATGAGCTGCATTAATGGTCTGCAACAGCACGAAGTTAAAGCCATCCTGAGTATCACTTTATTTTTTATATACATATGCCAGCAAAAGCACTGTATACACTTGCAGGTATTTCTTAGATGATATTTGGATGACTATTTCCAAACAGTTATTTTGTTTGGGGAATCAAGAAATTCCCATATATCTTGTAATGATACTGTGTATACCAAATACCAATTATTAGTAGACAGCATTTCACATTCTGTTAAAGTGTTGCTTATTAGCTACTGCCAGAGGAGGGGAGCTGAACCACAGCTGTCTATTGGTTTGATTCTCATGGCAATGCTTCACTGCTGTTTCTTAGCAGGAGCTGTTCATTCCTTGCTGAAGCTGCAGTTTACTAATAATAAACTTGATCAAGTTGAAAAGTTGTTTTTTTCAGAAAGAAAGTGAAAAATGAAGGGGTGAAAAAAAAAACCAACCAAAAGCTGACAAAATAAAACCCCAAAGTCTCTAGAAGTCCTTCTGCTTCCTCAGCAAAGTTAAGTGATTGATTGATTGATTGATTGATTGATTGATGTAGTTAGGATGCTGGATAAAGTGTCCAGGAGGGCACTTGGCTGAGGAGCACAAGTTTTATTCCTGTAATAATTTTTTCTTTTCAAAAGATTATGCCAAAACTGCCCTTTCAGTGGATTTTTTGTAAACTTTCTATAATTCCATGTTGTCAGTTGCTCTGTGCCTTGTAGTGTGGGTATTGCTGGCTGGTGTCATTTGCTTTGCTGTTAAGGTGTTCATTTGGAATTTCCTGTTAAGCTGGGAGTTTTCAATGTTTAAGGTGTAACTGTGTCAGATGAATATTGCAGAGATATGATTTGATTTCCCTAGCTCTGAAGGATACTCCCTTGATTCCACTTCTCATCACCAGCTGTCCTGGTACTTTTTAAAATGTTTCTTTGCCCATGCTTCTTCAAGCATTAAACCTCCTGAACATTTCATTTTTAAGATTTACCTTTGATCAAAGGGGTTTTTTATGATCCCTTGTTGAGTTTCTGCAGCAGCACATCAGCTAACCTTGAAAAGGTTCTCCCAGGTCTGTTTGTGTGCCTCTGCTCTCCTCTTTCCTTTAGTTTCATACCTAAATGTAGATTTGAAGTTGTCTTGATGCAAATTGAGCAGTTCAATACCTCACTTTGTCTCCACTACTCTGTGACCCATTTTCTCCGTTTTTCAACTTGCTTGCCTGATCTTGTCCTTGCTGGCACTTCCAAATCTAAGTGGTAAAATAGTGGCTCAGCTCTGTAAGATGTGCCCTCATGTTAGTCCCATCTCCTTTGCTTTATTTTTCTGAGTTCTGTTGTATTAGCATTACTTTTTGCCTCTAGTTACTCAATAATTGTTGTTTTTATTAACCTACTTTTTTCCCTTCAGATACAGGGAATGAATTCTTTGCTTCAACTTAATGGCACTAATTCTATAGACCTCTGTTAGTATCTCCCTCCCTCAGTGCTTGGCTTCAGCAGTGCTAGATAGATAAGTACAGTATTCTGTGACAGTTTGGGTTGGCTCACATTGTTTGGGTGCTACTGAGGTCTGTTTGGACCGGAGGAAAGAAATGGCTTGCTGTTTGATTTTTAAACTTGTTTTTGTTTTAGATATCTCTCATTCTCCTGTGTTTTAAAAGCAAACATTGCACAGAATACTGTTAATAGGTTGATTTAGCCTATATTTCCCAGCTTAACAGAAATCTTTCAGGATGTGGCAAATATTTATAATTTTTTGACTGTTTTTGTATGTTGTTCAGCCAAACTTCCATCAGCTGGAAGTTTATCACATACTAAATGCTGAGTCTATCAATAAGCACATCTAGTCTGGGTGTTGAGTGTTGCTCTGTGTGTTGCAGGGGCAGGGCAAAAGGAAATTTAAACAATGGTGCATGAATTTCCTATTTTGATTATTCGCAAAAGTTCTTTGTCTTTAGAAGAGGGGTTGTGGAACAAGAAATCCTAAGAATACTGGAAGATTTGGGATGGTGAGAAGTTTAAAAGTACTTGCGCTGAAAAGTTGTTCATATGGAATGTACTTACAGCTGAGTCTATATTCACACTCCAGAAGTGTGGGACACAGGGAACAGTTTATAGGGAAAAGAAACCAAAGGCACTTAGCCTTTCAGAATTTACTGCCTTTTTTTCCCCCCCAAATTTTATTTTCTCACTGTTGCTAGTTCTTAGCAGCAGTTCATGTTTCCCTTTCATTCTGTTCTTTACCAGTCTTCCATGTAAATATGTATTTAGGGTTTTAATGTGTGTGATGCAAATTTTGGTCAGCTGCATAGACCAAGAACAAAACCCCACACCAGCTCATCAAAACTGAAAAACCAGAATCACCATCCCAAGCCTGTTCTTCCCAGACTCTATCCCTCAAAAATCCACTCCTACTTGCATATTATAGTATGCCAGAAAAAAAAATCTGCAGCATTACCATGAAAAATTAGTGGAATTGCTGTTTTTGTGCTTGTGCAAGTACCTAGGGTCACACGTGTGTACAAGAGGAGGCAGCACAGATACTGACACCTTGTTCTTTGGAGATGCACTGGGACCTTTATGTATCTCATTTTTCTACTGATAGAGTTTCTGACTGTAGCTTTTTGAAAGTATGCTTTTGCTAAAATACAAAGAGTCCCTAAAAGCCATAAATCAGTGTGGTTTAGATTCCAGAGAGAGAACCAAGATGTTTCAAATTGAGCAGAAATGGGTACCCTCTTACATAAATCCTGTTGGCATGTGTCTCCATAAATGAACAAATGTCTAGCTAATGCTAAATAATGCATGCATCTTGGATCAAAGAGATGCTTCACTTAGCTTCATTTGAGCTCAGAATGAATTGGCAAAGGACCTGTGAATGTTTGATTGATAATTTTATATCCAAGGATAGGTCATTAATATTTTAGATACTCTTCAAACTTTTTGGGTTGCTGTCTCTGTATTTCATGTTTCAGACTTGTTTTGTTAAAGTAATCAAACAATGAAAGTTGTAGTATTTCAGTTTGTTTTACTCAGCTGTTTTCACTTAATCAAAGGTGTTAGCATAGCCAACTGGAAACTACTTTCTATGTGTTGTTATCCCTTCAGGGTGCCTGTAATTCTGTTATTCTCTTAAACAGTGGGAAAACTATGTGAGGAAAAAATCTATTTCTAGCCTTGAGCTTTTCTTCGCTTTTTCAGTTTGCCCCTGACTTTGGGCAACAGGCTTCTTCTTAAATTACTTCCTACTTAGTTATTCTAGATTTGTTTTTCTGGTATATTTTCTGTATTAAAATCTGTTTCCATGTTGGGAATTACTAAATCTAAGAATGAAAACAGAAGCATTAAAGTATTGGTGCTGCTTTAGGCTATACTCTTAATATACTCTTAAGTATAGAAAAAGCTTTATTAATTGTTACTCATTTTATCACATAAGACACCAAGTACACAAAATCTCTGCTGCTTAGAGGTGGTCAGCTAAATTGGTTGGTCAGTTAATGAGTGGTTGCTAAAACATTAATTTTGACTACAGTGTGAGCTATGAAAGGAGAATTAAGTGGTCCATGGTTGGAAGTGGAAAAGCAATACAGCCGCTTGCTTAGAGGAAGAGCTGCAACTTGGTGTGATGGAGAAGGATGTGATAGAAGCAGGAGCTTGAGCAAGATGTACCACGCTGCTCTGAAGCAGCTCTTTAAAGTCAGGATGTGCTTTCAAAAACTGCATGCTCTAGCAAGAAGAAGAATAGCCTTCCCAATAGTCTATCAGCATTACCGAGGGGTATGAGAACTCCTTAAGTAAACTCTTTAAAAACTTAAGAGTTTTTTAAGAACTCTTGAAATTTGGCATATTTGAGAGTCCTGAATGTTGATTATTGGTGAAAAAAATCTATTGTACTACGCTGGAAGTATGTACAGTACAAGGACAGTACAACTCATTAATCTTTAACTGAGACTTTTCTTTGTGGGTGTGTTTAGGAGGAAAAAGGGGAAATTGTGGGTGGGAATATTTTGTTACAGGAGAGGAAGACTGTAGTTAATGTTTGAAGTTAAATGAGGATGCTCAAGTGGACAGACTTATATCCATTGCTCACTAAGGATTTTTTTAAACTGATTTGTGCATTACATGACTGATTCAGGTGTGTGTCACTGCTTTCCTGGGCTTTTTCTCCAGAAGAAAGATGTGCAAGCAAAAGCATGGGACAAAGAATGAAGTGTTAAATTAGGATGCCAGTGCAGTGTATTTTTAACTTTGACAAAAAATAGTTTCTCCTGGCTGTATTTCATCTTGTTCCCAGAAGTGTGGTTGTCTTGCGATAAGTCAGGAAAGTTGCAACAGATCAGTACTTAAAATAATAAATAACCTGCATAATAAAAGAACAAATTATTCTGTCACTAATGCAGAGTAAAGCAGGTTATCTTACTGTGGAAAGAAACAATTCATGGACACTTTTCCAGTACAATAAGTGAAACATTTCTGTGGTGTTGCCTTTTTCATAATATCATTTTGATGTACATAGCTCGTGCTGCTCTTTCCTGAGGAATCATTGTCTCATTTGTTTTAATCAAAGACTCCCACATAATTTTTTAGGACCTCACTGGGTCTTTTTCAAACCACTGAATAAAGGAAGATTTGTAGATATCCTCAAATACCTAAGAGGTCATTCTGACATTGCTGTGGAGGAGAATGGTTGTGTCATAAATTAGGCTTACATTGCAGAAACAACACAGCAATCAGCCTTTCTCTTTGTCCTTAAAAGACTGCCTGTTTCTGTGGTATCTATTTATTTCACCTCACAAAAGACCACTCTAGCTCCATCACTGTTAGGAGTAGCCCATCTACAACTAATGACGTCTTGTAACATCTTGATGCACTGGAATGTAGCAGACATCTGTTTCTCTCCTGTGTCTTGTGGCTGGCTGTGGCCTGACCTTCAGGGGTGAGCCATGAGCACAGCCAGGAAAGGTGATGGAGCACAGGCACATTGGTGACTGATTTTTAATCTCCACCCATAAGACAGGCACTCTATTCTCTTAGCTACATGTGTTGTTCATCTTGCTGTGTTCTTCTGACTCTGCTATATTCCTCAGGAGCTAAAGTGACTGCTATTGCATGTGATACTTAGGATGAAGTTGCACCAATGCAATATTTGACACTGTAATACAACTGTGGCATTTTTTTGTCATTTCTGAGGATGCTCAGTATTTTGTTGGCTGTTTTTTGATAAGTGGCATATTAAACAAATTATTTCTGGGACCTGGCAATGAAACTCCAAAGACCTTTTCTCCTAAGCTGTAACTGCTCAGAAAAAGGCTCATGGATTTAAATTTGTGTATGTTTTTTTCCTAAGATTAGTTAGTATTTCAATTGCATGTAAAAATGCTGGGTGCCTCCTGAAACCCAGGGATGATATGTCACCAGATGAGCTGCCTCACTGGATCCCAGAGATGGGATGGTATAAGGAAATGAGACAGGACATTTCTCTGAATGCAAATATTGTTTTTTGCTGAGGTCTGTTTTTCCAAAGGCAGAGAGCCAGGAAAAAACACTGGCACAGTCACACTGAATCTGTTTTTTCAACTGGAGAGTGCTGCTAGAGGGCCACAATAATACAGGATCCACTGCCATTTTTTCAGATGCTTTCATAGCCTGTATTAGAGATGAAAACTGTTTGTCCTGCTCATACCTTTCTCATTTTGACACCAATTTGAGGTTCTTTCTGTATAGTCAATAAAGCCAGCTCAGCTTTCCTTGATTTCTCTGGGGTCTGTTTTGATAAACTAAGAAGAAACTCTATTTACCAAGGCTGTTCACTTGTTGTTCAAGGGGTGGAGTGGAGCTTGTAGAGATTAATGCAAATCTTAAGAACCTTTTTATATAACTTTCACTTTTCCATGTGAAATCTGTGCAAGCACTAGAGAGATTTATTTTCTTTCTTCTTGTGTTCTTCGTGGGCAGAGTCCCCTATGCATCACTGTTTTGGAGAAACTGAACAGATACATTAGTTTATGATGCACTTCTTAAATATACAGTAAGAGAGAGGCAGTTACCACTTTTAAATCCTCCTGAAACTTACTGCATTTGCAGACAGGGACTGGTGAAGAAACTTTATTTTCTGTTAAGGGCATCTTAATCTAGATCCTGCTTCTTGCTGCTGGAGGCCCTTTAGGGAAGAAGAATATTTATTCCAGTTAACTCCTGAACTCAAGGATCCTCAATCCCTTGTTATTACTGTCAGTAATTCACCCTAGGAAGATCAGCAATAAATTGGAAAAATTGTGTTTCCATGGCAGCCACCAACTCCTGTTTTCATGCAGATTCTAGAGACTGAAGCTACGTTTCAAAATAGGGGAGGGGATGGGCTTCTGCTTTTTCTTACACTTTTCTGTTAGTTTTCCTATTTCGGTTTTGTTGCACTTTTAGAATGCAAGGGTAGTTATTGGTTTAATAGGCAAGGTAATGTCACAGGAGGTATTTTGTTCTGGTTTGTTTTCTTTCCAAGAACTCTTAACCATAGCTAATAGTTGTTCCTAGACAGTTACCACACATCTGTATCTTCTGACCTGGGTTTCAGTGAATTTCTCTCCTCCAGGGTGGTTAGTCTGTGGGGCTGGGAAATACCTAGGAGTGTTACTAGAAGCGGTTTTCTTCTCTGAAGTTTTAGTCTTTCAGCGTGGATGCCAAAGGGTGCTAAACCGAAAATGATGCTTAAAGATTTGAATCTTTCTTTTTAGGGAAGCTGCTGGAGGTTATATTTTTGCTAGCATGTGTTTCCTTCAAAGTGAATTCAGTGCTGTGCTTCAGAAAGGTGTTATATTGGGTCTAGAGTTCCCACTCCCACACCTTGAGCTGCTAGAGGTCCTTACTACTTACAGACTCATCCAGAGTTAGTTGTTTTGGGAGAAAGATGGAGGTTTTTTCTTTTAATCAGATTTGGAACCTGAATGGCGCCTTTTTGGAATCTCATCTTGTGAGGCTGGTAACATGATTCCTTTCCTCACGCCATTTAAAGTATCGTCAGTAGTTCTCCACATCAGAAGACTTGGGGTACCCTGAGCTTCAGTATTAAGGTACAATTCCTCCATGTAGTGCTGTGCCTGGTAGGTCTGCAGTGTCTGCAGTCATTTCTAAGAGTTACTGGGATTACTTTGTTTTAGTCAGTAGATTACAGAATTTTATAAGCATGGTGTAATTAAGATAGAAAATATTTTCTTGACAAAGTGGCTGTTGATTGTGTGGGTCGCATTCCTTTTGGTTTATGTCTTGGCTTTGGGGTGGCTCTTTAGGCACCTCTTTCTGGAAGGAATGGTGTGTTGTCCTCACACTTTTACTACTAATGAGTTATTTTACGTGTTTATTTGGTCATCTTGTAATTTATTCCCCTATAATGTGTGAGGACACTTTAAAAGCATCCTGTACAAAACCTAAGTTTTCTCAGGGGTCCTTTCTATCTTGTTGCTTAATGACAATGGAACATTATGTCAGTGCTAGTAGTGAAGCTACTGTGTCCTAAAGTGGTTTCAAGCACTATATATTAACTAGATGTCAAACTTGGTAGCCTGCTCTGCTAAATACACAATACAAATGCAGCAACTTCTGTGACATGAACAGCCTTTTCTGATTCTGCAGTGAATGAAGATCAGCATTAACTCTAGTTTTTGATAGTCTGAGATGCTATGCTATTACTGATACATGACTGTGCTGTTAGGTGGCTGCTGTTGGTTATTCCTGTGATGCCTCAGGTTTGAGCTTTTATATTTTTCAGATTCTGTACTGCTTTAGTGTGTAGTTCTGAGCTTCATATTAAGGGATGGTAAGCTCTCTTCACAGAGTAGCTAGACAATTTCTTCTCTTGCTGGGACCAAGGACAACTGATCCAAATTTCATGCTCAAGAGCATAAACAATGTGGACTGAAGAGAGAAAAACAGGAAGGATGAGACTTCATCAGCTAAAGCTATAACTGGACAATTAACTCCAATATGCTAATGGCCCAGAACTTATAAAAGTGAGAACCCTCATGACCGATCATCCATTTTGTGACCATTTTGGGTTCATCTTGGATGCAGCCCTGGCTGGGCTCTTGTACTGCCCAAGGTGTATCCGTTGAGGCCTTCTAATAAATACCTACTTTATCCTTTAACTCAGTTTAGCCTCTGTTCCAGGTCTGCCTTCACAAGGCATCACCTATATCCTGTTTCTCTGTAGGACAGATTTTGAGGAGGTGTGGGAAGCTGAATAATTCTTCTGAATTTCTGGCCACTGGGGGCTGTTCCTTAAATGAACAGGCATAGCCTGTAGTGAGAGAAAACATTTCAAAGATGTTCTGAAAGAACTTAATACTTGCTGCTAATGGTAATTCATGTATTTTATGATAAGATTTTAATCTTTTAGACCTTTCTTGTTAAATGAATGTGTAAATCTAGAGGAAAAAAATCTCTATGCCAATGTTTGATGGTATAACACAATATGCCAATGATACTTCACAGTCAGTTTTATAGTATTGTTGTCAGCAATTATGTGTTTGCAAGCAATGTTTAGAAGCTTGAGAGTAAACCAAAGCCATTAATCATTAAAATGTTCTGATACATTTTTTTTCCCTTTTGTTTGAAGTCAGACTGAATTTTATGCATTCTGTCTATGTTACTAAGGAATTTTTAGTCTAAAAGTCCTAATATTGGCAACATAATAGATCTTTAAAAAACCTGCAGACTTCCTCTCCCTTGAAACAGCTGGTTTGCAGCTTCCATGCTTGAACAATTTTTAAAATATAAAGTAAAATATTGTGATTAATGAAAGGGCTATGCTGATCATTTTATAAACAGTCATTAAAAAATCCATATTTTATAACTGTGTGATTTACTTGGGTCTAAATTAAAATTTTCAGTACCAACAGAGGCTTGAATGATTGAATCCAGTCATTACTTTTATTAGTATATTTTTCATTAAGTCAGTATAACAGGTCAGCAAGAATTTAATATTTGCAGTAATAGAAGAGAGAATAGTAAATGAGAGTTTTAAAGAAATTACTGGAACAAATACAAATAATTTTTCTGTTATATATTACTGCATGTCATTTAAAATTTCTTTTCACCTTGTTCTAGGTTTTATGCAGTCTGTATTTATTTACCTTGGAATCAATCTGATATGAAGTCTTTCTTGTTTCTTTCTATTTTTAAAATAACAGCTGTTTGTACACTCTCTCTTTTTTGGTTCCATCTTCTTTTTGAGTGATGGATGTGCCTCAGAAGAGAGATGCTAGGATTTTGTGTAAGCATTCACTACCTTGAAGGGATAAGGTTCAAGCCAGGGGAGAAACCCTCCAACAGAACAAAATGCTGACAATGTAACATTTTGATGCCCTGAAAGGAGAGGGAAGACTAATTGCAAAAATATTTTTATCATCAAATAAATGCAAGGGAGGGGGAGGGTGTGATTTTTAGGTAAATTTCAGTGGTATCTGCTAATTTTATCCTGTGCGTGTGATTTTTCAATCTCAAGTGTTGTTGCAGAGAGATACTGAGCAGTACTTGATGCTGACATCAGCGCTGTGGTCAGCGCCTCCCCTCACATCCCTGGGCAGGGAGGCTTTCAGGAGCCTCAGTCTTTGATACTGAAACAATTCCCCAGGCTTAGACTGAAACACAGACTGCTACAAAGCAGTCACGCTTGGTTGAAATTACTCCTTTTCAATAGGTCAACCTCATTTGAGATGATTTTATGATGATCTTGTATTCTTCTGTATGATCATGCAGATAATGCCTTCTGACATTTCTGGCTGCTACAAGTTTCTTAGTCCAGTGAGCATGGGTGCTTGGCTGCAGTTTCTCAAACCCTTTTTTCAACTGTGTCTTCCTACTTATGCTTTGCATGGTGCTGGTGCAGCAGCACTGGAAGAGAAGGAAGAAGTTATTATCTTAATGCTAGATCTATGAAGGAGTGGCTAGTGGTAAGCACAGCACAGTATATGAAACAAACAAACAAAATCCCATTGGTATTGTAAAAACAAAGGTACTTTTATTGCTAGAGAGAAAACTAAACAGACACAGGTCAGATGTGAATCACATTATTAATGCTGTTCTGGAAAAACAGCTTGGGTATCAAGATTATATGCGTGGCCTAAAAAATCTCAACATACTGCAAGTAAGCATACTTACTGCATTTTGTTTATACTTGCAGAAAAATGTGAAGAGATTTCTAAGAAAGCAATGACTTCAGAGTTAAAAGCACTAAAGCTAATGCACCCTATTGCTAAATACAATATAAATCAACTAAATACAAGAAATAAGTGAAATTCCTTTACTTTCTAAAAAATCTATATGGTGTACTCTTTTCACTGAGGTTTCTGGGGAAAGAGAGCAGTATATAGATGTCTTGCTGCATTTGCATTACCTTTATTTAAATGGCTTTAAATTGAGAATTTAAATTTCTGGGAAATTGTTGCAGATGTGTTGAAGTATTCTTTGGCATTCATTCACTAAAACCAATTCTAGTTTTTGGTTTTGAGACATTCCCTGTGTTCTCTGTGTTATTGTTGATACCTTCAGCATTTTACTTATTGCTTTTACTTTTCTCCGTATCTTTACTAGGTAACTTTGCCATGGCACAGAGCTTGTTTCTAAGTATTGAGGACTAAAAATAACAATTGGATTATATGGCTGTTTTGTTTTGTATTTAATGAGAAATTGTTTCTGGTTTCAAATTCTGTTTCTAAAGAAAAAGAAATCCTGTTTAATACATGCTGGTTCTACTATATATAAAATATTACAATTCTTTGCCTGGAGAGCTACAAATAAAAAAGCTTGTCATATGGAGAAACAAAGCAGAGAAAGGAAATGAAGTGAGAGAATATGAGTAATAAGTCTGTCTTCTGATCTCTCTGATGTGTCCACCCTATATTGGTAAGTATTTGTGGAGCTGAGTTAATAGCCCTGCTTCACAGAAGTATTCTTTTAAGTCCTGGTATCTTTCTCTAATTGACTCCTAATCACTGTCAGTTATATTAAATGACTTTTTTCACATCAGCAGAATGCCGCTTTGTAGTCATCCAAAAAAAATGGCTTATGACAACTTTTGCAATAAGTTTCAGTAGGCCTTTTTTCTTTTTTTCCAGGTGAACAGTCATTCTTATAGAATTAATTTTAATCAAGGAATATGGTTTATGTGAACAGATATGAAAAGAACTTACCATGGGTAAAAATAAGGCAAAGTTTTGTCCTTACTGTCCATGGATATTTTGCAGAACTTTGCCTGGATTATTTTAATTTCAGTCTTTTTCTACTGAGTAAAACCTCTAGGCGTAATGTTAAAATCAAATAGCAAACTCCGTTGGAAAGGAGGAGGACACAACCCTGTAACTGGGTGATGGAACATTTTTTGAAAACACTGACAATTTTCAAATGTGCTTGCTCAGTGTTTTGTAGTAATATACATACAGTGAATGCACAGCAGTATTTTAATTCTAATTTCTTATTGGTGAAATTGTCCGAAGGCAGCCTTTTGTTTTGGTTTTTTTTGCTTACCAAGTAGTTGAATTTTCAGGTCTATCTGGATTTCCTGTTGCTTTTGAGATGTTGTTAGATCATCTATGCAAAGACTGATCAAGGCTGTTGTGTTGGGCAAGTTCAGTTTGCAGAGGCATAAATAGAACTAATAAAGCAACACACACTGTGGCATGTTGGGACAAGTTTGGGTGCCCCCATGTTTGACAAGGAGCTTAAACTCCCAGCAGAAATCTATTTATGTTTTTATTTATTAATTTATGTTCTGTGTGGCTCATGATGAGGGAAAATTCTCTGCTACTTGAAACAAACTCACCCCTCCCACCAAAAAAAAAATCCCACCCCACCATTGCTATGTTGTGATAGCTGCTGCCTTGCTGCTGTGCCATGGAATATATAAAATATTAAACTTGACTTGCCTTTTTTACCTTTTTTTTTTTTTCTTAAATGCCATTGGCTCTTACAAATATGGCATAGGTGCCAGGTTCTGTGTTTTCATGTTCCTCTAATTTCTGATGGCAGCTAGAATGAGCTGAAGGAGGTGACTTAAGCAGAAGGGAAAGTCATGTTGCCCTTAGGGAATTCCTTCCTCATGACTCTCTCATAAATGCCTGGAAAATTGTCTGAAGTAGAGTATTTCCTCTTTCAAACACTACTTATTTTTTTCAGTAATGGTTTTACAGTAATCTTTCTGTACTGAGCTGATGTTGGATACATTAGCACACAATCCAGAGACAGGAAATTTTGGAGAAGTGACCCAAAGCAGAGATCCAGCATGTTCTGACATGTCACAGTAACAAACTGTGTGGTAACAGCTTTACAAAGTTGCTGTCGTTTTAGATAGTTTTGAAAGTGGGAAGCCATAGTGGAAGAGTTGAGAGCAAAAAGCTATGAGGGAGATTGAAGTAGACTGTGGTGAGGAAGACAGTTTGACTGTTTGGTGATTATTCGGTGTCTGTCTGGACCATTTCCTTCCAAAGAGAAACCAAAGTGACTGTTTCTAAGAAAGAGGAGTAATTAACACTGACAGGGTTTCTGCTTCTGAAAGGATTCCCAGTAGCAGTCCTCTCCCATGTTGTATGCATGCATGCAGAACAGGAGCACAAGAGTCAGCCTCAAATTGCAACTGGTCCCTAGCATTTTTTTCTGCTTCAATATTCAGCTGGGCACTGTTGCCTGTGCTTTCTCTTCCCTAAAGGAAATATTCCTCCCCTTACACAGTTTTCATACAAGAGAGGCTCCCTTGAGACTTTTTGCAGTGATCTGATTATTTATAATTTATAGGTGATGCTGTATAATACATATTTTTCTTGGTGATCATGATTCATTGTCAGGGATACTGATGTAGAGGAAACCTCTCAGGAGATGTGGGCTTGCTCACAAAGTGCATCCTATCTTTATATACTGAATGAATATTCATAGTGCTGCATATCACAAAGTTTCTCTTAAGTACATTGAGTTTGAACTGTAATTACTAGAAGTCTTTCTCAAGACCTCTGCATTAATACAGTAGGTACCATTTAACTGTGAGGTAGCTTATAATGCCAAGCATATTTGACTTGTCCCATTGGTGTTTTTTTGAAGAAGTGAAGAGGAATCTTAATAATACAAAATAAGCAAAAGGTGGCCTGAGTTTAACTATTCTCAACAACAATGCAGCATCCAACTTGTTAATGGTGGCATCAGTTCAGTTTGAAGCAAGAAATTAATGGTATTTCATCAGTGCTCAGCAATCACACAGCCTGAGCAAACCCAAGCCAGCTTGTTGCAAGAAAGCAAACAAAGAAAGAGGAATGTGTCTGTCTTATGTTGAAGAGATAGATGCTTACTGCTAAGGGTACAGGAAAATAGGCAGTGCTAACAGGATATTTGAGAGGTCTTGCTCAATTAAGTAATAAACCATTTAATGTGCAGCAGATGTTTTGTGTCTTGTGTCAGGCTGGAGGCGGTACATGTTTTGGATGCATAAACAGAATAATGCTTTTTTTTGTGCGTGTGTTCTTTATCCCTCCCTCTTTTTCTGTGAGTATTTTCTGACATAAAAAGCAGAAGTTATACTGGTTGAAACCCATAAAGGAAAGATGGAGTTTGATGCTGACAGTGTTTCCACCACAAACTCATTTGTTGGGTTTTATGCAACTGAGTATTAACTGTTATCCAAAGCTACCCAGTTATACACTGTGCAGTGCAGAGTTACACAGTTTGAAGCTAATTAGAGTTAGCATTGAGGACACAAATTTCCTTTGCTTCTTCAAAGGAGGTAAAATTTTGAAGAGTGTGGAAGAAATGTGATTTCTGTTCTGCAGACAGTTTTACAAAACAGTTTCATCTGAAATGGATCCTTTTTTTTGATGGTATATTGTCTTGTCTTTAAGGTTGCTTTTTAGAGGATATAATGTTTTTAAATGTCTTTGAAATAGACTCAGTGCAATGCTTTACTTGGCATTGTACAGTGATCTTTTCCTGTGGGGTTTTTCAAGGGTTTTTTGGCAGACAGTTTAAAATATTATTTTATCTTTGCTGATTTTTTTCAGTCAGTCCCCCGTGTCTGGACACCGGTTCTTGTATACTTTAGATTAAAGGTTCTGGATTGTCCCTAAGTTACATAAAAGTAGTTGTTCTGTTTCTGACAGAAGCAGAGTCTGGGGACACAGGCAAAAGAAAAATGGTGCAACTAGAGAGGGTTAGTTCTCTTCTTGCCTTCTGTCGATCAGAGATGTATGAAAATGCCTCTGATGACACCACTGGTTTGCTATAAAATAAATATGGGAATAAAAAGAGGTCAAGTCTTCCAAGGTTGTGGACATCTGATGGCTGTCATGCTTCCATAGTAGGGTTTGGTGGGATTAGTTTTCCTTCACCAAAAGCACACTATAGTCCTTTCGATGTAAACATGAATGTGTTTTTACTGGAGTTTGCTATTTGAAAATTGGTTCCACTGCTAGCAGGGTGATGACTGCTGTTGTGTAAAAGTAGATACTTTTTCTCCACCACATGAGGAGTAGAAAGTTGCAACAGCTTCACTCTCTCTTCCTCTTTCAGTCTCCAATCTGATTCAGGCATTTTTGCTGTCTCTGGAGTACAATCTGTGTGGATTCTTGTATTAAATTCTGATTAGCTATGTTAAACAGATTTTTTTCTAAAAGCTTCATTAAAAACATTTTTTACTATGGATAGCATTGTAAACCAAGCCTGCTTTTGTGTAGTTTATGCAAGCCATCAAATTTAATGAGTCTCATACCCTTTTTTAGCTGTCATATTACAAAGGATTTAAATCAAAATATGCTCACTTATATTAGAAACTTGCTGGATGAGCAAAATAGGCATATTCTATCAGATTTTGTTCTGCTGTTTAGATGATAATTTGGTAGTATTCATGGTACAGTGAAATACAAAGCAAGGATTGAATATAAAACATTGCTTATTGAAGAAGAGAAAAAGAGCCAACAAAGCAAGTTCAGTGGGTATGCACTGAGCAGCAAACCCATCACAGAAGGGTTCCACTGGCAGAGTAGTTATATTTCTGGGGATTTCAGTAGTGGATTCAGTAGAGAATTCACATTAGCACCCTGAAGCCTGTCTCTTCACTTGTGTTAGGAAAAAATTATATATTTTTAAAAAAGCTTTTTGATGATAATGTCTTTGGCATTTGCTCAAGGATGCACGGTGTGGGCTTTTTTTCCCAATGTAATTCTTAATCATATTTAAACTATACCCCACCCCCAACAAAAATAAATAAATTATAAGGAAAAATAGAAAAGTCTTTAGGCATTCCATGTTTTCCAGTCCCTAAAGACTATGCTCTGTTGAGCTTCCAAACTTCTCTGGGAAACCAAGTCTTGGTTATCATTGACCTAGAAACACAAATAAAGTCTCATTTCAGTGGACTAGGAAATAAGAAATCAAGTTACATAAGATTATTGGTGCTGGAAGACATATTAATGAACATCATTATGCCTCCTATTTTGCAACCTTTGCTCAATTAAGCAGGGGTCTTCCTATCTAGTTGGATTTAGATCCTGTAGCATCTCTAGGGAATGTAGGACTTGCAGTTCTTGCTTCAGAAAAAAGTTCTTTCTTGGAAAACTGTGAAAAATTAAATTTTAAGAAAAAGCGTAGCTCTCTGTTCTTTAATTTAAGAATAGCTTTTTAATGTCTTTTTTGATGCAATCTATGTGACAATGAAGCTTACTTCTGCCTTTGTGCTGTAGTACTGGATTCTTTTCTAGTGCACAAAGGAGGCCTTTCAAAGTCCTCAAGAAGTTATTTTAAGTGTGGCTTTTCCAAACAGGCTTCAAAAACATCTTTTCGTGATTTTAAAATGCTGTTGGATGAAAATGGAGGCAATAGCCTTACTGGTTTTGAACTGTAACAAGTTCAGAAGAAAGTCAGTTATCCTTCCTTGTATTGAAGTGTCTCACAGGAATGTGCAGATGCAGTTTGAGATTATCAGTTTACTGGTTATCCGTTTTTACAATGTCAGCAACAGCTTTGTGTTTCTTCTCTCTGAGCCTGAGCAGTAGTGACACAGCATGCTTTATTTCCTCTGTCTCTTTGGCTGCACTATTGCAAAGTACTGTGTTTGAGAGATGTTTTAGATTTATGTTGAGAGATGTTTAGATTTATTATTTTATGTCATGGGTGTTTATTAGTGCATATTCAGAGGTAGGTGGTGTTTTCAGTGGGTAGTCATGATCACATGCACTTCTCCAGAGAGAGAAGGGAAATTATCAAGAGACAAGACAGTCTCAGTGAAAAAGTACCCATATTTCTGGCCTGAAGCATTTATTTTGATAAATCAAAGGGAAAGTCTTAAGTAAGCTAACATTTATTTGCCTCTGGTAAGAGATCACCAGCATGCATAGTCTAATTCTCTTTTGCCCACTTCTATGCTTTTAAATTCCTGTCAGTTTAGTTTGCTTGTGCATGCAGGCAAAAAGGAGGAATTTGCTGTCGATGTGACTTCTAGGTCTACACTCACATTGAACCCTGGTAGCTGACACCCTATTTGCACACTCTATTGACACTACAGCAAAAGAAAGTGGCAAATGGTATACTGAGAGACAATTTAGAAAAATGCAGCCTTTGGCACTTCTCTTCAGTCCTTTTTGAGATATCTACATTCCTCTATTAAAAAATAAATCTAAAATGCTCAATATATATTTATTATGAAGGCAAACAGCTTCCTCCTTTTTTTTTTTTTTCCTTTTTTTCACCCCACTCTCATATTTCCTTTTCTTCCCATATTCTGGTGTTGGTCACTGTCACTCATTTATCAGAACATGTAGGATACTGTCTGATCTTTAATGTCTCATGTGCTACATGTGTCTTTGTATCTCTAGGTATTAATGGTTGTGTATTAGGCACCATTTTTTTCCTTCATTATTTCTCTTGCCACATAGATTTTGTATGAAGTAGTAAAAGGCAAATGCATGGTGGGCTGCACAGTCTCAAATATTGCTCTTTATTTGACTGTTTTCCTTATCAGATGGGGTAGACACATAAAATTGACTTTTACAGAGAGATGTGTACAGAGACTAAAATACTTTTGAAATTTTGTGTGTACATGTTCCATTAAATAGTATCTGACAGGAAAGAACAGCTTTTAAACGTGCTATGCTTATTTTCTTTCCTTCATTCTTTAGTGATGGAGACAGCTGGCAGAGACTCAGTCACAACCTTTATCTCTGTATGATCTTTATAAACAATTCCTCATCTCGCTCTGAGTTTGCTCAATCATCCTGCTTATTCTCCCCATCCTGTTAAATGCCACAGATTATGTTTTCCCATTTCAATTTAGTGTATAAAAGTAACAGGAGTTTTCAAGCACCGGGTGCAGAATGAAGATGAATAAGTAATTAAATGCTACAGGAGCTGCTGATTGGCACATAAGGCTACAGTGTGCTGAACTGATATGAGTTACAATAACATGCATCTTTACTTCCTTGAAAGAGTGCATAATGAGACCTGATTTAAATATGTTCTGTTTTTAAGAAACATCCCATGTGTTTTCTTTGAAATTAGCTTTGCCTTCATCTGTTGGAACTATTAAGCAGATCTGCTCCTTGAATTATTCTGTACAAGTCTGTACAATTCAAAAGAGAAAAAGACACTGCAAATTAACAGTGAGTAATTTTGGAAGTCCACTTACTATGCTCAAAAGCAATTTTAAGGTGCAGCTGAAGGAAATAGGTGCTTTCAGGATACACTAAACAGTGTCAAAATCACAATAGCAAAAGTTTTATAGATTTTAAATTTTCCAAGAGAGGGAAAGACCCAGCTGCAAAGCATTCCCAACAGAAAATTTGTAATGCCCTGGTTTAGGCAACTTTCTTTAGAAATCTTGTCTTACAAGAAGAGTTGGGTTTTGTATTAGAAATCAGATGTATCTTTAATGAAGAGAGGGCAAATAGGTTTGATTTTCTTGGTGTGACAGAGGAAATGGTCTATCTGTCTGCATTTCCAGTGTTATAAAGGGAGTAACATATGTTTTGCAGTCACTGAAAGAGGAACAAATCAACGTGGAAAGTAAATCCCTGGCTCATGGTTGAAAATCATGGATACCCTTCTCTTTCCTGAGAGGAGGATTGTGTTAGTTGGGTCCTGGGTTACTCCACCGCAGTGGGCTAAGAGACCTCGTAGCTACAAAATGAATGCTGCAGTGCTGATTGTAGTCATTGCTTTGTTTAATGCTGCATAAGATATTTCAAGAGTGTAGTTTTGTAAGCACATGTTCATCTACTAGAGGAAGACTTTTTTCAAAGCAGGTTTTTTTAAGGTATTTTTGGCTAATATTGTTTAGGGTCAGCTATGAAAACACTTTGTGTTGACACTGCATCAGCACACCAGATTTTAGGTTTTCAGGGATTTTTTCCTCTCTAAGAATCAAGAATGTCTAAAATTAGTGTTGGTTTTTCCAGGACTCTTGCACGTCCTGGTTTATGTAGGAAGTAACAACGGATTTGCAAATGCAACAGAACTGTATAAACCTTAGACATTGGATTTCTGTCACCTGTCAGATTACTGAGGGAAGTGAAGCTTTCATTTTAAACCATTACCCAAAGTATACAGTAATTTTGCAATTTATAATTGTTGTATGAAATATTGTGGTGTGAATTACTGACGAAGTTGTGTACAGCCCCTTTTTGTATGACCAGTATAATTTAAAATATTATTTTGCTTTTGTAAACATAAAAAAGCATAGTGGGGGCAAAATAAAGGCATTATCTCTGTGCTCAGTGTTCACTTTTTCATTTTGTGTTCACATCTGCATGCTCAACGGGACTCAAAAAATACTTGCATCCATGTTTTTAGCTTATTAGTAGGCAATTTTCACTGACAAGTTTGGAGATGCTTCTCAAGGTTTTTGTTCTATACCTTCACCTACTGAATCTATATCAGAACTCTAGTATCAGTTTTCTCCTAATTTTCTCCCTGAAATGCATAGTCAGCAACAGGAGCAGAATTCACCCTCTACTAAAACCTGTGTATACTCAAAGCTTACAAATGCTTTAGCTGTTGTAGTTCTTTTGACAAAAGGAGAAAGAAGTAATATCCTTGTCTACTGAAGGAGGCACATCCATTCTGAGTAGCCATCTCTTGAAAAGCTAAATAAACCACTAAAATATGTGATTGTACTTCTTATTATATAAAAACATTTAAAATCAGCAAATTCAGTATTGTGGGTTTTATGTTCCTTGCTGGGCTTTTTATGACTTACTTTCACTCTGTAGTGTTCCTCTAGATATGATTTTTTGATTGAAATCTTTATTTTGTCTTTTCAAGACAGATGAAATTTCAGCTCAAGATCAGATTTATAAGTGGGTTGCTTTTTTTGTTCTGTTGCAGAGAGGTTTGCTGGGACCAGAGATAGTATTATTGGTATGCTTGGTCATCCTTGCATTGTGTAGTCTCATTGCTCTTCTTGTTTACTGGCAGAGAGAGAGAGAGAAATATATTGAGTATTGCTAAGAAAAGGTTATGCAAGTCTGAATGCATTACTTTTGCACCTGTGGTACAAGAAAAAACCAAAACCTAGGAAAAAAACCTAAGAAATCTGGGTTGTGCTCAAGGTACTCTACTGATTTTAGTAGTATTATTTCAGTGTATGGTTTATTTTATGCCAAGAGAGTTCTCTATAAAAATATTGATAAGGATTGCTATGAATGACTTATAGTTGATGAGCTGTATGGGCCAAACTCTTAAAATCTTTTGTTGTCAACTTCAATTTGAACTACTTCAATGGCAGGGATATTGGTGAATTAAATCCAAGGTCTCGTAGGTCAAACTTGATTGAAGTTTTATTGAGGGTCAGGAGAAATTGATGAAAGACACTATGTGAGGGTAAACAGGAGAGGCTGAGTAAAAGAGATCCATCTCTAGATTGTTTCTAACTGCTGGAATTTCTTAGCATACTCAAAATATGACATAGCCTTCTTTTTCTTGTATGCTTTGGAAATATTTTGGAAGTTATTTGGAGGGGAGAAAAGTAAATCTAGAAATATTCCCTACTTCAAAGTGTAGTAATCAGCCCTCTGTTTCCGCCAAGTTTTTGAAATTAAAATGTGTTATATTTTACTGATGCATCCACACAGTTTCTACTAACCAAAAGTCTTTTTTAAATGGGGAATTTTTCTAACCATACAAACTGCCTTCTTTCTTTCTTGAAACAGATTCCTACGTAGAGAATGCCTTAATGATTTGTAACCTGTGGATGATTCAAAGTGTCTTATTCTAGTGTGTGTAATGTGAAACTAAAATATTGATACATACTGTGAAGAACTGAAGAGATTCTTCAGGAATGTTAATTTTACAATACTTCCATTTCTGTATTTATTTTTTTTAAATAAAGAAGATTTGTTCTTTAAATGGCAATTTTTATCACTTACTACATCTAGTATGTACTGAATCCTACAAAGAATATTGTTGCTATACAGAAGTATACAGAGAACACTGTTCTGAGGAGTGTTTGTATAAATACAAGAGTTAATGCTTACTGGACAGTATAATGCAGGTTCCTAAATGTAATCGAGGTTACTGTGCTTTCAGTGCTTAGTTTTTCTTGGGGTTATTTATTTATTTACATGTTTGTTATTTATTTATTTTATTTGAAGCAATAGAATGGAAGGATTTGGAAAGGTGAGGAAGATAAAGGAATGAAGTAGGGAAGGAGGGAGGAAAAGTGAAATCTTGCCTCCTGCTAAGCTAAAGTTGAGATGAGGGTGTTTTTCGTGATTGTGGCATCAAGAGACTAAGTAATGAAAAGATAAGACAGCATTTGTGATGCTTTTATAATATCTGTTTTTCAAACTTTTCTGTGGTAGAAGACTCATTTTATTATAGAATTTTGTCAGCACTGGCTAACTGGAATGGGGCCTTAGCTAATTGTGGCAGCAAAATAAGCCTTGACTTTTAAATAAGAACTAAAATATACTGTAAAAATAAACAGCATTTTAATAATATTTAAAGTATCTTCCTTTGTGTGTGTAGAAAATAATACAAATAAAACAAGAAAAGTAGTTTCCTTCTAGGTGGGACAGATTTATGCTTTATGCTGGATGAAAATGCTTCATAAGAAACATAACAGCTGACTACTTATAAACTTCTTATTTTTTTAAAGGTTGGTTACACTTAAACCTTTAATAATGTCATAGGTGCTGGAGAGCATAATATCCTGATATTATTTCTACCACCATGAAAAAATCTTACATAAAAATTGATTTTTTTTTCTTTCTGTATATAAGTTTCAAAGGATTTTTGCGTAATTAAGATCAAAATATTTTTTCATTAGTTTAAAAAATTGCTTTTTCAGAATGTGTTACACAATAAAATTTGATACATGTTTTCTAAATTCTAAAAATATTAGTAAATAGTGGGCAGAAACAAGATGTTTCATTTTCTAAGGAAAGTTAATTTTTGCAATTCACCTTAGCATTTATAATTTCCTGAAGTCTTAGTAGATGCAATTTGCTGTTATTCCAGCTATCAAAAAAGTAAACAGTCTGTTGTAGCAATCGACTATATTTTAGCAATCCTGTTGAATGCAATAAACCCATTCAATTTACTTTCTAATGGAATTTTAATGTAGTAATTTGTTTGTTAGGCTTTTTTTAAACTTACCATCATCACCTTTCTTGTATTTCTTTCTTCAAGTCAACTTCCTAAATATTACCCTTCCAGCCTCAATTTCTTGCTCCTTCTATTTTGTAAAATTTGCATTTTTATCTTGCAGTCTGATTAACGTTGGCTATTACTCACTAGGCAGGTGTGGAGAGATGAAAACAGAGAAAATGATTTGTTCACAACGTCAAGTAACAAGTGAATTCTTCTTTCCCTTCCCAAAAGGCACTGAGACGTGAACTGAAGGAAAAAGAGCAAACCATTCTCAACGCTGTGGACCAGGCACGAGTTTTCCTTGCTGACCAACCCATTGAGGGGCCTGAGGAACCAAGGAGGAGCTTGCATTCAAAAACAGGTCAGAAAATACTCACTGCTGGGGAGGGTCAAAAAAAAGAGAAAAGACTTGCATGTCTCTAGTACATATTTTATATCCCAGTTACTTGCTAAGACCTCAGAATCTTCTGAATGGCATCTGGATGGCTTTTATTTCTGTTTTAGACTCAAGGGTTACTTCTTTGCTTTGTAAGATTTTAATGGAAATTTGTAACATTTTCATGGAAGAAGTAGAAACATCTCTTCAGCTTTGTCCAATTTTTGGTTCAAAACACTAATGATAGTTCTGTTATTTTTTCTTAACATAATAACATATGCACCTTAAATGTAGTCAGAATAGTACTTCAAGAATTCCCATTCAAACATCCGTATGTGTATTGCAAAGTTTTACTCCACAAATAGAAATAAGCATGTTTAGTGGTGTATCTCATTAGAAGTAAAATAAATCCACTTTAGGGAGGAAGTCATTACAGAATCCTTAGGATTTGAATATTGGGTAAATCCTTGCTAAGGAATGGAACTACAGCTATGTTAGAAACTGTTTTTGCATAGTATTTGTTGAGATATTACTCTAAATATCAGACACCTGCAAAAAGTTTTCTCCACTCCCCCACAACCACAAAATAGGAAATTATCTCTGTAAGTTCTACAGTTATATGTCTGATATAAGCTGCAGCATTATGAAGTCTTACTTTTAGTCACACAAGAGCTGTTCTCAGGAAAGGTAATAATCTGCTTTTGCAGAACTGTCAGTTGCTGTAAGGTGTGAACAATTTACTGTTCTGTATAATTTACAAAATTACAGTATATCTGCTTTTATCAGGAGTTAGTTTTTTATTTCCATACATCATCTTATACATCTCCATTGCAAGCTTCTTCAGTTTGTTCAGTGGAAACAGCTAATCTCCTGCATCCATACTTGCGTTATTTCTGTACAAATTTTTACGTGGTTTCATATTCCCTAGTTCAACTTTATCACAAAGTCTTGAATAGCTGGTGATTAAAGCCAATGAACCATTTATCTCCTTGATTAGTGCTGTTGGTGCCCTTGCTTGACTTCTGTTTTGAGCTCCTGACTCCTGAAGACATTCTGTTTCTCTTTCCTCTCAAACACATTTGCTTTATGGCATCTCTAATGTTTTAGTTGGTCTAAGTCACAAGCAACCTTGCAGTTGAAAAGTAAGGATGCTCTCTGTATATCTGTTCGTTCTTTCATACAGAAGTTTGAAATTGCAGATTCTCTTCTCAAAATCATAGAACCTCTCAGTGCAAAGATGCTAGCACATAAAACCTTGCCAATGCAAAATGGTAATTTTCTAAGAGGGTTTGATATCAATGATCTAGTCAGTGTTGATTGACAGGATGCAAACTGCAAATGCAAACTTCAGATTATAAGATGCATCATAAATTCTTGCTATCCAGTCTTTTATGATGAAAATTATTATTATTTTGTGTTATACCAATGGTAGTGAGTGCTGTATAACAGGGAATTTGATGACCATGGTAAACTGTGTTGCAATGACATCCATGGTCTGCAGGTGATGTGTGCATGTCTCTGGTCAAGCCATCGTATTTAACAACCAGTCATATGTTCAGACTGAGGAGCCTCACGCATGTGCACTGAACTTCTTTTCTTCTTTCTTCTTCACACTCAGTACTTCCATGGACTTTCTTTTTTGAGCATGTGATGGGTTAGTCTTGACTATCAGCCAAACTCCCACCCATCTACTTATGTCTTCCACTGCAGTGGAAAGGAGGTAGGAGATGGGAAGAGCATGAGAGAAAAAGCTCATGAGTCAGGATGAGGATCAGATGGGTCACAGATGCAGATCCTGTACAAACTACTGCTGTGGACCAAACAGGTTTAGCTTGGGGAAAACAAACTATTTATTGCCATTTAAAATAAATAATTAAATACCAAGTTGATTTGTAGTGGGGAAAAAGGCTCACAAAGATTAAAACCACAGCTTTATTCCCACCTTTCACAGACTCAGCTTGACTCCCTCATTCCTGTCCCTACCCTGCCTTGTGATGCTGGTCACGCCCAGAAAGGCAACAAGTGGCACAAGAGGGTGGGAAGGCAGTGACTTCATGGTTAGCCTAGTAGTTTCTTTCTCCTGCTTCTTCCTTCTCACCCCTTTCCTCCGTGGGGAAAATCTGTCTTACCACGGGGTCGCTCCTCCTTCTCTGACTTTGGTGTTCCCTCTGCTGTTTCTCCTGTTGGTTCCCTCCTCCTCTCTGGTGTTTTTTCTTTCTGAAATACACTTTCCCTGAGGTGCCACCAGTGTGGCTGAGGGCCTCAGGTGTGCCCCATGGTGAGTTGACTAGGGTCTGCTGTCCCTGGCACTGGGCAGCTCCAGCCTCTTCTCCCAGAGACCCCAATGAAGCTCATGCTGCCGGCAGTGGGCACTCGCACCCTGTGCAGAACAGGCCTGCACTGTCTGTAGATTAATAGACCTTCAGGCCAAAAGCTGTCTTTAAATCATTCTGTCTGAGCTCATAGATATGTAATAAGCTGTTAATTTTCACCTAGGAGTGAGTCTAGTAAATTTTTTCTGACAACTGATGCCACGAGTCTCCAGAAAACTTAATCTCTGAACTAAAGACAGCCAGAGGCACGCAATTTTTCTTCAGATTAACCATTATCAGTGAAGGATGTGGGCTTTAGTTTGCTTTTAAGATGTTATTTTTTTTTAATTTTCTGTCAGCCTCTTGGTCACTGGTGTTCTATGTAGTTGATTAAAGTTAACTTGTTAACTTCAATTAAGTCCACTTCATGTTGATAAACATGGAGTGTGGTTATGGATTCTAAACTGACAGTCTGTTTTCTAAAAATACTGACAGTCAACACTGCACAGACTTGATTTGAAAATTACTTTGGCTGGTTCTATAATAGAAGTAGCGAAATTATTTTACTAACTCAAACTCGCATTAATTGGAAATCACAGTTTCTTGAGGTTATTTCTTACCTTGTATGAGGGAAGGGGTCGTTTTGAGGGAATGATTAGCTAATCTGGAGATGATAAAAGTTGTGACATTGTTTTCTATTTTCTTCAACCTCTGAATCTATTTTTTTAAAATCAGTATTTTTGATAGTTTTCTCTTTCACCACAGGTCTTTTCGTGCTAGGGAGGGCATTGTTGCAAGGGCAACGAATAAGACAGATTTAGGAGAAAACTGATCGGAATCAGTTTTGAACTTGTCTGACTGAGACCTCTTTGAAGGACTTGTGCATATATATGTATACACACACACATTTATTGTTCCATCCAAAGAGAACATTTGTTACAGCATACCTTATGATCACCCATTATTTCCTGTAATGGTCTTGTTAATTTCAAACATATGACAAGAATGTAGTTTCAGGTTATGAGTAAGCCTTGGTTTCTTGTTTCCCCATCTTCACCTTATGCTTCTTGTGCTGGCCTTCTACTTACCAGAGAGTAACTGGCAAATTCAGTCAGAGTTCTCTATCTTCCAGGAAACTACTTTCTTAGTCAATTGCATCACCCATATGTCTTTTCTTCTGCTTTTGTTTTGCCATGTTTCTGTAGAGGCCCCATCACAAAAAAGCCAGCTTCACAGTCTTCCTGTATTTGAGCTGCCTCAGCATCTGAATGGAGCTGACTAATAAGCCAGCAGGCTAGCTGCTGAATTTCATGGATGGACAGGCTAAAGAAACTGAAAGTGCTTATGTTTTTAGCATTTTTTTCACTTGTCCATAGTATAGGAGAAAACTTTGATCTAAAAAAGTTAATTATATTTCTCTGTGGCATATTTACAGCTAGCTTTTTAATTCCATATACTGTAAGGTTACAGGCCATTGGAAAGACAAAGGAAAACAGATTTCATATTTTATGTCCCCAGAGTTCTATGAAGTGATGATAAAGCTTTGCTGAAATTCTGTCCTTACATTTCCACTGAAGCAGTGAAACATCCTAGGAGATCATCACAGGCCACTACGCTGATTGTCATTGTAATAGTGAATGGTTCCGGGAGTCTGCAGTGTTGTCCAACTACTTCAGTAACTTAATTTTTTAAGACAATTAGATTCTTAACTTTGAAAGCTGCTATTTGATAGCAAAGGTGGTTGTGATAAACAACATTTAAAAATAAGTATTTACCATCTGTTATCTCCCATTAATTGAATAGAAAGCCCCATAAATCACATGTGTTATAAAAGAAATATGTTAATAAGCATCAGTGGATTGTATGTAGATACTTTAAATAAACTTGTAGGGGGACAATATCTTTACCTGCTTCAGGCATAAACAAAAGCTGAACTGTTTTGCTTACCATCACTCACGTTTAGGTAAATTTCTCTGCCGTAATTCTTCCTTTTGCAAGGGAGATCTCACTGAAAATAGGCAGATAGAAAAATTTATTCTTTTCTAATATATAACAGGTATATAGCAGGCAGCATTTCTATTGCAAATAATTTGGGTTTGTTCTCTAGCTATCACTAGCTAGTAGCTATACTAGCTATACTAGTAGCTACACTAGTAGCTATACACTACTGGGATTTTTTTTTCCCTCTGCTGTTCAACTGGACTGAGTATGAAGTCTTGACTGTGAATTAGAAGTTCTTAGGAGAATGAAGAGGATGTAGCCCACTGGAAGTCAGTAGAATCATATCCAGAAACTAATTACACTATTTTTTGCTGCTTTTGTTTTAGTTGGAGCTCATTCACACTTGTCTTCTAACAGTTTCTTCCTATGATAAGAGAAATGTGCATTTATCCATGAGAGAATCACAGACTAATTCTCTCTCTCATTTTCAAAATTAGCTCTTTTAGTCACCCTTACAAGTCTAGTCTGCTTTGGTAAAGCTTTGAAATTTGTCCTGTGGGGTCTACATGGTTGTCTGCTCGGAGCCATATTAGTAAAGTTCAAGGAAATTGTTTCCACTTGCTGAGTGGTGTGGAGTGCAAACTTAGAGGATTTTAATGGAAACAGGCTGGCTGGAGTTCAAAATGGTTAATTTTATTATTGGTTGATTGTTTGGGATTTTTTTATTCATGAGGGCCTTGGAATATAAACATAGTCATATTCATTCCTGACTTGTACGCTCTGTTGTGTCCTAGTTTTATCTGAATTACGGGTTGTTCTCTGGGTGGAAATGTGTTTACATTTAACCAACTACTGCTTGTTCTTAAACTTCCTGTTCCCATCACATCAGGACTAAGTTTTCTGTCAAGGTTGTAAGAAACTCAGACAATGCTTTTTCATCAGCACTGCTAAAGACTTCATGATGCAATGATAGCACTGCTTTTGGGTCCTCTTTTTAGGAGTTTGATCATGGGCCATTGTGCCTATTCAAATTCTCTGAAAGTTTTCATAATGAGCACAGTGCTATGTCATACATTGTTTTTGCTGCAAAGATTGATTGAACCAAGGAAGAGACAATGTTTGATGTCATGTGAGAAGGAAGCAATATGAAATCATCTCCAGTTCCAGTATATTTGGTTAAGAATTTAGCAGAAGTGAAAGGAAGTTACTGTAATTTCAGCAAGATGGAAAGAGATCACTAGTTAAAGGCTACATAATAAGGATTAATCGGTTGATTAGAATGAAAACTGCTACAGCCAAATAGTTTGAGGTCTAAAATAAATTCTTAAGCAAGAAGAATTTTCTTCACTACTATTATCCATATAAGCATGCAAGAAACCTACATGCTGAAAATTTGGGCCTGAAAGTTTTCCTTCAGGCTGTGCTAGAGAAATAGAAAAGCTGTTGGAGCTTTCAGTGCTTTGTTTGTGACAAAAGAATGTATATTAAAATCAAGATTTTTTTCACTACAGAAGAGGAGTTCTTTTCCCTGACTGCAAGATCAGTTAATACCCGTCCTCTCCTGTAAACAGATGGTCCAGTGAATATAGGCTGTTCTTACTCTCTGAGCAGCTGCTGAAGTGAGGATAATGTAATAAGTACCATTAAAAAAAAAGAGGGTGGGAAGACACTGATCAAACTGGTGACTGAGAAGACTTTATACTAAGTAGGAAAAAAAGAGAAAATTTTACTGTGTAAAATTTTTTCACAGCAAAAAGGAATCCTGTCTGCTGGTTTGTATAATGACAGGCTAGTTAAATGAATTCCAAACTAATAGAAGAAAAATCTTACTGTTAAGACACTTTCTTTGAGATTTACAATTTTATGCTATGCAACCAGTATCTTGAAGAATGTGATCTCTGCTTAAAAGAAAGTAATATGTTGCTCATTAATAACTTGGGCTTTTGTGATGGAAAACATAGTTATACAAGATGTATTTCTGTTAAATGAATATATGCTGAATGGTTTATAGCTCATAAAAGCACATATTTTGCTCTGTTTCTCTAGTAAATGTCTTTTTAGTGCAAGGTTTACAAGCACTTCCAAAGCTTTTGTAAAATAAAGCAATCTTGCAATGAATTAGTTTTTCAAATACAATATGTAGTAGATATCCTTGCACTATAACATTGATTTTACAAATGGTCTTCAAACATGTTTTGGGTTTCAGTTCTGATGAGATACTTGTATCACCTCAATCATCCTGGAATCTTTTCCCATTCCCAAATAAGGGACTAGCTCTTTTGTGAGTAAAGCTGACTTGTTTTAGCTGGCCAGACAAATAAAGTCAAGCTATCATTCCCCGCTTCTAATCATGGAATCATCAAGCTTGGAAGAGACTTTCAGGATTATCTAATCCACTTGTTAACTGAGGACCAACATAACCACCCCTGAACCTATCCCCAGGTGCTGCAGGCACTTTTCTTCTTACTGCCTCTGTTAGAGCAAGAAGCACTCATTGGATCTCCTGTGTCTATGCCTTTAAGGAGACCCAAAGAGTTTTGCAAGATTTTCAGCTCTTAGTATAAAGCTTTCCACGTGTTCCTGGTCAAGTGACTGATCTTTTTAGCTGACTACTAACCTAGCTTAGACCTGCATGGGTCTTGCAGCATTCACTCTTTCATGCAGTGTTGGTAGGCTTTGGCTCTGACAACAGATAAAGAACGATGTGACTGCATGATGTTGGATCAAAGTGGTAGACTGCAGCTTCGCACATATGGAACGTTGCCTTAGTTCAGTTTCTGGGTATAGTGTCCCCTGTATTCACATGTTCAAGGTACCAACAGAGGAGGCTTTATCCAATTGGTCTGCAATTTTCTCTCCCCTCTCAATGAAGCTTAGTATTGCCTTACCTTATGTAAGATGTTCTACCTCTGGCTGTTCCCTTAATCCTCATTTATAAGTCTTGCAGCTTTCACTGCTGAGGTTTGGTTGCCCACAACCTACAGCTGTATGATAGGAAACCTCAGCCTGGGAGAGAACCTGTGATATTAAATGCTGGTCCTTAGGTGCAGTTTGACTTCTAGATTGTTCACAGTCCCTTTGTCATTGGACTGTAGTGAATTCCCATTCATTCATCAATATTATTATTCTCAAAGGTGAATTATTCCAAAAGTACTTATGCTAACAACTTCTTTGATGTCTTTACATAGGCATTTTGTAGCTGTTCTTTTCTGTGTAAAAGAATTTATTTTCCTTAAAATGGGTTTTACTTAGAGCATGAGCTTTATTTCTTTTCAAAAGAAATAAAGAAGTATTTTCTTTGCAGAACTTGGGGTAAAGATCATTCCAAAACTATGTTGTGCTATAATGCAGTTTATTCTACTGTGAAATACTGTAAATTTAGAGACAAGGTGCAATTTATCACAGCACAGCTTTGGTCTTCATCTTTGTTCCGGTGTGTCAGTATTGCAAATTGTAGGTTACTGCCATGTCTCTGTATCCCAGAGCTACATATGTAGTTGATATCTCTTTGCATCTAGTTAAGCATTGTGGGATTTTTTCACGGTCATTTCATTCCAGGTTTCTCCTCTGCAATCTCTTATTGCCACTGCAGTGTCCCTAAGCCTGGGTGCAATCTCTGCTTTTACAGGCAGAGTGCACATAGGCAGTGCTTTCATGTAATAGCTTATGAGACCCAACAAGTCACTGAAATATTAACTTAAGACGCTTGGTAAGTTCAAAATATCTATTGTAACACTCAGCTGCACTCTTTCTTCAAATGTCTCTCTCTTATGAGGTCAAAACCTGCACCATAAACCACAGGCTGGGTATGTGTCTCCCTTCCCTTGGTGCTGTTGGCTCTTGTTGATTACTCTTGCCTTTCACTGTGCTCTGGTTACCATTCCTTGTTTGTTGTTTCTCCTACATAACCACTTCCCAGCAAGGTCCTTGTGCTTTTGGGCAACTCTCTCCTCCCTGTATCAACAGTTGTAATACAAATTGTGGTTGCATTGGGGGTTGATTTTTCTTCATTTTGTTGGTGGGATTTTTTTCCCCCAGATGGCATCTGGATTGTCTTGAATCTCTTCTAGTGATGACCAGAATACTCTTCTAGTCATCATAGTCTAGCATATATCAATACCTATATGGGCTAACAAGATTTGAAAAAAAACTTTAAGAGAATAAACAGAATAAATATGTGGAACTGGTGGGCAGAAATTCTGGTTGTGATCCAAATAACTCCCTGTTACTTTTTTATCTGGAAAAAAGAGACTTCTCAGCAACTAATTGGAGTGTATTTCAATGATTTATTTTGTGTTAATTACTTAGAATATGCTTTTCTGTATTGGTGCTATGGGACAACAGTTGCATATAAGAGGCACAGTGGGGTAACTTTTGCTACCATAACTGTGCATTTACTTTGACATTCATCTGACCTTGGTAAAGCAAAAACATCCCTCCCACACAATTTCTGTCTGTTGCTCCCTCACCTTCCTCCAACCACAGTAGCAACTCCAGACTCAGTCAGTTATAATGATTTTAAGGACAGTCTATCAGTAAATGAAAGATGGTATGTCTCATCTGACTTCTGACAGAAATGGTACTTTCATCTCTGCATGATTGTGTATAATTTATTCATAGGCAACACTTGAATTTTAATCACAAGAGTACTGTGATAAACCTTTTCCAGAGCTTTTATATAGGACTGAATAGAAGGCCAATTGGCTTAGTTTCAGTGCATGTCACGTCTCTGCTACTTCTTTTGTTCTCAGTTTTTTGCATTATAGTTTCCTCTGCTTGCTTTTATGTAGAAGGGGCATCCTCTGAGACTGGCCATGTTTGTTTGTTGTTGCTGAAGCAACTCTTCCCTGATGTGGCAAGCTTCCCATGAGTGTTTTTCAGCAAGGACCCCCAGGCAGCAGACAGCAGGACCTGCTGGGGTTGTTGTAGGATTTTCTTTTTAGCTTTCAAGCTGTCTGGGTCTTGCTCAGTCTCAAACTGAAGGCTTTCCGGGGTTTCTGGGTTGTGAGTTCTAGACACAAGCCTGAAATTTGTGAGAAATAGTACACCATAAGCTTGATTCTTTTTCAGTCAACAGCTTCATAGAATATTTGTAGGTTTGGAAAAACTATTTAAACCAGCCTTTTTGGATTTGAGTATTTACACAGAAAAACTGATGTAGCGCTGCAGAACCATGCCCCCCACGGTACTTAGTGTACCTTGTGTTTTGCTGCTGAATATGAAGAGACATCCTGGTGCCACAGTGAAAGGTGGTGGTAAGAGATCCAGGAGCAAAGCACTGTCCTTGCTCTTTCTATGTGAAATGATGCAAAGACTACCTAATGAAGTTCCCAGGAAGGAAGAACTATCTTCTGTTTCCTTTCCCTGTCCCTCCAAAAGTAACAAATCAGCAGTAAGCTGCTTTTACTTTGTGGGTATCATAATATATGGAAGTCAGGAATAGTTTCTTTCCTGTCTTCTGATCAAGAATTGTATTGTCAGTAGGAGTGATTGAGGTTTATTTCAGTTACAGCAAGGTGGACTTTCTTCTACCTTTTACGTGCTGAAATAAATTATCAGTCGACACTGGACTTACTGACTGTCTTGAGTGTGTATTTCAGGAGCACTGTCGGTTTAACTGGACAAAAATAAGAAATTAACAGTATAACTCTTATTCCCCTTTGCAGAATTGACCCCTGAGGAGAAAGCCTTGAAGATTGCCAAAGCCATGCGCAAACAGTCATCGGAGTTAAAAGAGAAATGGGAGAACCTAAATGCCAGTGCCAGTATCTGGCAGAAGCAAGTAGACAAAGCATTAGAAAAACTGAAAGACCTTCAGTGTGCCATGGATGACCTTGATGCTGATTTGAAGGAGGCTGAAAATGTGAGGAATGGCTGGAAACCTGTAGGAGACTTGCTCATAGATTCGTTACCAGATCACATTGAGAAAACGATGGTAAGGGGGCAATATTTAGTTTGTTTGTGTGTCAGATCTCTCCATTCTAGTCCCTCTAGTAATATTAGATATTTATACACTGTACGCTGAAATTCTCATGTGCAGTATAAAGTCTTTAAAGATGGTATCTGAAGTCTCAAATAAAGTCCAGAGCTGGGCCACATTCCCAGTGTTGGCTGGGATTACATACACAGATCTGTTTGGCCATCAAGTGTAACTCTCTTTTTAGAAAAACATTTAGAGCTTTCTTAATCATACAGAAATAAATAAATAGTTTAAATTTATGTTCCTTGACTTTCACGAACTAAACATGCCTATTGTCTATTTTTGATTGTATGAGCAAATTTGCATTTGCTTTTACTTTAGCCTGGCTTCTCACCAGGATTATTTCAAACTGAAGAACACATACTACATACCTATAATGTTGTTATGGGCAAACCAGTTCTTGCACCCTGGGTTCCATGCAGGGCTCAGCATCCCAAGGCATGGCTGCTTTTGATGGTTAGTTGTTATCCCCTGCCTAACTTCATGGCTTGGGTAGGGACCTGGTAATGCAAAGCTCCCCAAGAAGAAATATCTTCTGATAGCATTATTCAGAAAAGCTGACTGGAAACAGTACAGTGCAGTGAATATCATGGATTCCAGGAGAACATGTGGGTATACACATGTAGGTAGAGAAGATTGCTTTTTCAGGCAAATTTGGCATTTACTGCTAAGCTTCGGTTTCACAAACACAAATTTTCAGTTTTTAAGTTTAAGAATGAGTATAGCAAAGCATTAGAAGACCCTGGGGTTGTGTACCTGACCATCCATGTCTTCAGCATAGGATGCTGGTATTAGAAGAATAAAATGGGCTGCAACTGGGTTTCTGTAGATATTCTCTCTATGTATACAGTGTCTGTGAATTCACAGGGCTACATTATTTCACATATGGCAATGTAAGCATCCTCATTCTCCAAATTATGTTGTTACTTTCAAGGTTAATGGAACTGAAATCTTTAAAACAAAGGCAGTCAAAGGTGAGTTAATATCCAGACTGCTGTTGATTTGAAAAGAGTAATGGAGCTCTTCCTTCTTCTATTTTAATGTAGATGCTAAAGCAAGAAATAAGATGCTAATGCTAAATAGCTCCTTGTTCTCATGCTAAGTGATTTGTCATATCTTAATGACTTTTTCTGTAAAATAGATGAAAGCAAAGTCTTTCAGATTTTCATTGCTGTGGAAAAACTGTAACATTTGCTGAAGCAATAGGGGCCTACTGGCCGTCCAGAAACCTAGTGTTTCTTTCTTAAAAGTATGTTCTTTCTGTTCCTTGGAGTAATGAGAGTGATTCTTGAACAGAGATAAATAATTAAATTGTCCTAAGAAAATACTTCCTTTACAGTTGTTTTGGGCTTGTTTAATGATGTTTAATCAAGCTGTTTACAGGATTGAACATTTAACTGCTCACAGCAAGCAAGGTATTTGAAGCATTTTTTAAACTGTAACTAAACTTGCATCAATTTTGTCTTAATACTGTATTTAGTTCGATTTGATTGAATAAACCTTTTACTTCTTTTTAGTCATTGTAATAGCTTTACTCTCTGGTTCTAATCAGGTAAAACATTGTACTCCTTTTCCTTAGAAGATACATTCCTTCATGCTTTGCTAGTTCAATAATAGTTTTTAAATTGAATTTTTGTCAGCTGCTTAATACTTGAAAACTATAACTACTGAGCAATGTTTTGTCTTAAGAACAGTTGGCAGGCTCTATGCTGCTAAAGCTCCTAATATAGCATTGTGTGTTTCCTTTTGCAAAGAAAAGCTCTAAAGCCATACAGCACCACAAAAAAACAGTAAATTAAATTCTTTTAGGGGTGCAATTTGCTTGTGGGCATTTCATTAAGTTTCATACTGTTTTTCCTTAAAGGTGGATATGAGTGATACAGCAAGAATATTGAAGTGAGTGAAATTTCTTTGCTGAGAATTGACTTGTGTGCAGTTTAACATAAACTGCCACATGAGTGAGAGCCTCATGGAGTTTACACTTTTGTGCTGCTCAGATGTCAACTGAACATAAGTGTTTCTTACCCTTCTAGGCTTTTAGAGAAGAAATTGCTCCTATCAACTTAAAAGTTAAAACAGTGAATGATTTGTCCAGCCAGCTGTCTCCACTTGACCTTTATCCATCTTTAAAGATGTCTCGTCAACTGGATGATCTTAATATGCGGTGGAAACTTTTACAGGTATTCTTCTGATCATGTACAGTAGGTGTGTGGGGAGAGATGTTTCTCACTCTCCCCTATTTTCTTAAAAGATTCACTTATTACCATTTGTTCATTACTTCTGTCACTAAGGTGTTATTCTGTTAGTACAGTGCAACAAAAGGAGCTGCCTTTCCTGCTGTAGCTTGGCAAAAGGCTTTTCCTTTCAATCTATTCCAGTAGTTTATTTGAACAGGAAACTTCATTAAATTCTGGGAAATAGTGGGAACTCTTGCTGCGTGTTTTTTTTTTTGTGTCTTGTAGCAGTAGATTTTACTGCATAAATCTGTGTCACCAAAAACTAGTGTAAAAATTTCTGTTGTGTTTCCAGCTTGTGTGAAAGCTGTTTTATTGTGTCTTTGAATGTTCAGTTTCTGTAGGAAATTTCACTTAAAGTGATTTAAGTATTAGTAGAGCTATAACAAGATATATGCTATAGCAATTTAGCATAAAAGGCAGAAGAGGATATGCTCAGAGATTCATATTGCTTAGTTATGATTATTGTGCTTAAATGGTCTGAGAAAGGTAAATCCCTGTGCCTGATTACAGCTGAAACTCATCCTTAGTTTCACAGTGAATGATTTAGTGAAGTTTATTACATCAGCTAAAGTTCATTTATGAATTTTTGAGGTTTCTCCTTTTTTTTGTTCTTTTTTGTAGGAAATACTTATCATATCTCTAGTGAGGGTGGTGGGAATGAATTTTCAAAACCTGGGCACCAGTTTGTTGGCCAGTAGTTTTGAACGAGTCACTCCTGAGAGTCAAAGCTGCTATTGTGTCATATCAGACCTTTCCTTTCCTAATATAATTTGGTAGTGGTGTTTCTGTTCTTATTTTGTCTCTTTTGGGGTGTTTTATTTTTTGGTTTTTTTTTGGTGGGGGAATATTGTGTGTGTCCTCTCAAATTTATTTAACCAAGCAACCAAAGTACTGCTACTGCACTTTCAATTAGACTGAGGGGCATCATGTCAGCTGGTGAAACACTGTCTTCCAAAATGGTTCTGTGCTGGAAAGGCAGCATGAGATCAATGCAATTAAACTGAGACCTGCTGACTATGGGAATTTGGACAACAGAAGGGTTGGGAGGAGGTCAGAAATTTCAGCAGCTGGCTGTAGTCACCATGAAACTACTGTTGTTATTGATCTACAGCTCTCACACCAGAACGCTGAAAGATGGAAAAATGATTCTCATTAAGCAGATGAAAGAAAAATATGTTGCCTTAAATTGGTGGATGTCAAATAATTGCTGTGACACACAAACAAATTGATTTCACTAGAAGAAATGTAAACAAGTGATTTTCTTATCATGACCTTCTTGTTGCAATGTAGATTTTGAGTGCATATGTTTATGTGTAGGTGTCTGTAGAGGATCGCCTTAAACAGTTACAGGAGGCACACCGAGATTTTGGACCTGCATCACAGCATTTTCTTTCCAGTAAGTTCCTCGAATTAATAGATGCATGTAAGATATGATGGCTTTCTCAAAGACTGACTGATCTTTACTCCATCTTTACTCCCTATGGCTTGAGGAGGTTTCTCTTCCATGATATTATCTATCTGCTTGTTTTTGTAGGGATGTTTCGTCTTCATCACTTCATTGACATTTGGACTAGTGTGCTTCCCACTCTGTCTTTCTGAGATGAGTGTGCCCTCATTGCTTTATGCTTTGTTCTCTGCTGCAGTGTCTGACCAGTGGCTGTTCCAGAATCTTTGTGCATTTGTGACCACATCTTTTCATTCTTTGCCAACTCTTTCTTCTGTTTTCTTTTGCTTCCACACTTGCTGGGATGGCACAAAGGAAGAGCTCCCTGTGTTTTTCTTTTTCTTTAAAGGCTCTGTGTCATACATTCCTGGAATTTCAAGTAAAGGGCTGGGAAAAGCAAACATGCATTCCTTCCTCAGGACCTATCCTTGCATCTTTTTAATAAACACTTCAGAGGCGTAAGCCTATAATCTCACATCTACTAAGAGGGCAAAAGCTGAGTTGATATAATTGTTATGCATAGATAGGTTGTGATATCGAGGTCCATGTTGGTTTCCTGATATTCCAGCCTACCTGCCATCATCAGAGCTAATGAGACAGAATTTTAACCCAATCACCTCTCCAGTTTTTAACTGAGAGCTTCTATAAAAAAAGATAACAATATTGCAGGAGTTGAAAGTCAACATAAAAATGAGCAGATATTTCCCAGAGATTTTGAAGTAGTGTATGTCACTGTATAGCTAATATAATTTAAATCACTAAATAAATCTTGATTTTTTTTTCTTGACTTATTTTACAACCATGTTCTTATTTTGAATTGACAGTTGGTTTTTTAGTAAACCAAACAGACTGTATATAAAATATTACAGCTGTTATGCAAACCAGAAATTCCTAGAGCCATTTCATACTTTTTTTAAATTGACAGAACAAACAAACAACTTTAAAAGTATAGGATTTATTTCTTTTTTAAGGCCCCATTAGAAATATTGCATACTGTTGCCACAGTGGTTTTGTAGCTCTTGTAGTCTCAAACTTGTAATCTGATCAGTACATCTATGTAGTACCTTGTTAAAAAGATTACAGATTGAGTGCTACCTTTGGCACTGCTGAAGAATGCCAGATGAACTGTTTGTAAGACTAGTCAGTCTAGTTTGTGTAAATAAAACAGATTAGGAAGCAATGTAGAGGTTGTTTCTCAGAATCCTCTCTTATTCTAGTTGAGGGAGACTCGGTGGAAGAGTCCACGTGTAAAACTTGCCAGGAAAGGTTTGCTGGTTTTGTTTGTCTTGGCCTGGATCCTTTCCTTGAATTGGCTTACAACATGCCACAATAAAACACCTTGTTCACAAGTCTGAGTGGTGAACTGGCTTTGTTGCCGGTTAAAACATTCATAGAATTATGTCCACAGAGACTATGCAGTGCCTTATCAGCATTTCTCAGCCGTGTTCAGGGAATATTCTTCAGGCTTAAGGGGACATTCAGGTTGTTACATACCAAAGTAAAAAAGGGGAAGTTTCCAGGATGGTTTCCATGTTGGTAGATACCACAAAGAATTACAGCTAAGTAACACAGTTTTGGAAAAACCAATAATATGTAGTTATTCATTTAAACCATTTGTTAAAAACAACCTCTTTCCCCACACCAACTACAACTAATGCGTCTTAAAAAAAACCACCAACCACAAAAAAAACCAACAACCAAACATTTTCTAGAGATTTAGTAAGACAGAGTTAAAGAACTTACATCTACAACTTTATGTAGTGTCTGGTAAATGTGAGTAAGGGAGAGTAAATTCAGAAGTAAAATAATAATAGAAAAAAAATTTAAATCTGGAAAGTTGAAGGCTTTATCCTGACAGGTTGAAAGACTGTGTATTCTAAATCAAAAATTTCAAACCTTTTTAGCAGCAATAAGTGACTTCTAGCTGTGAGGAACAAACAGAGTAGTAGTCTGAATAGAACAATCTCAAACTCCTAAGTCTGAGATTGCTTATATATGTATGTCTTCTGCAAATCTTTATTTCCAAAGTTGCACTTCTGAATTAGAGGGCAGGTTTTTATCTGTGCTTATCTGACAGCAGCTATTTTCAGTTTAGCTCACTTACCTGTTACTCTTCCTCCAAATACTAAGAAGGAACCATAACTTGCCATCACACCATTTTCAACTGACTAGATCCCAGTTATCATTAAGCCAGGAATTTTTACTAGCAAGCCACCTATTTCTGCCTGTTCATCAGGTTCCTAGAATGATGGAGTAGCCCTGTTTCAAAGGGACTAACCTCAAAAGATCATGTAGGCCAGCCTTCTATGGGAAAGGAAGCCTAGATGAGATTATCCATTACCTTGGTTCCAGCCCTGTTAGTCCAGTGATTTAATCTCTGCAGTGACTAGAAATGTTTCTGTACCAAATCAACCCAGTGCAGCATTTGATACTACTGTTTGACTTCTTGGAACACCAATTGCATGGATTCATGCAGACCATCTCTATGAAAGGGCTTCAAAGTGTTTTTTCAAGACTACCAAACAGTATATTAGCCGTTCATAAAATGTTCTGTGTTTGGAGTCTGAGGTAAAGCTGTATTAGTAGGCCACTGCAATCTACAATCTCTTTTTTTGCTGAGCTATTTGTCCCCTCCCATCATTGGGAGGCAGAATTTGGTTGATTTGTTTTTCAGTGCTTTTGAGATGGAAGGTAAGCACTTTTCAAGTTAGTTACTGATCAGTAAATTTTACACATCCCTAACACAAATAAAGGTGAAGAATCCTTATAATCCATTATTCCTTTCAAAAAGATTGCTTTTTGCTGCCTCCTGCCTTTAGAAATAGTAACTTGATTTTTCTGTAATTATTTTATTTTCCAAGGCTGACGATCCACTACTCTCTGTTAGGTTTCTTGTATGCTTTCTAAGACAAATCCATGAACATCCACAGAGCACTGGCTCCACATGTTCCCTAACAAATAGCTTATGTCTCCAGTGGCCTGCTCAAAGCATCTCTCAGCCCTACTAATATCTGCAGGCCTGCTAGTGAATGCCAAGTTGAGAACTACTATGCTCAGTTTTCATAAGTGATTTTTAAGAGAGAATAGTGATCTCATTTTCCAGACTTTCTTATAGCAGAGAGCTGGCAATGTTTTACAAAGTTTGTTCCCAGATAAATAGAATATGACTTGTTCCTTAATAATTAGTAATTTAATTGATTACACTGTTTAGTTTGTATTTATGTCAGGGCAGAATATCTATATCTGTCATAGCAAATAAATTGTAGTTAAGCAAATTCTTACTTAGCTGACATAATTAATGTACTAGAACAGGAGCCCCACCATAGGTGCCAAATTGCAACACTAGAGAATGAAACTTTAAAGCTGATGGCCACTTTCACCTATGAGGTTGATTTTACTTTTTTTTCCTCAGATTTATGAAGGCCTAAGGATTATTTTTTTAGCAAGCTACATCTGTTTGAGCATTTACCCTCTACTATGTTTTTTATTTACCTATGTCTTCACTGCAAATGTTGCCTTCTTCAAATAAAGATGGATTTTTTGTTTTTTCCAGTAAAGAAAGTGGTTTACTTTAGTCCTGTAATTTCCCATATATTATTCCCAGTTAATCTGCCTTTCAGTACATGAATATTTCTTAAATTACAAACCATGGTATTTTGTGTGGTTTAGGAAGAGGTGGCAGCCATTAAACGCTTGGGCACCAGCCCTCTGGTAGCAGGGCAAGACCTATCTCTGTGTAGCTGCAACAGCCTGTGGGACTTTTACAGCTTGTAAGGCTTCACTGCAGTTTAGAGGGGTCTTTAGGGAAGAGGAGAGAGTTACTTTCAAGTGGATTTTTTTTTTTTTTTTCCAGAGGGGGATGAATCCTAAAGTGGGCCAAGCTTGCAGAAAATTACATTAATTGAGAGTTTAATTACTTGAGATGCAGTGTGGATCAAAGCTGTGTCTCATTTTACCCGAGCTCCAAGCTGGGGCTGTCAGGACCCGAGAGCAGGCGCTCTGTGGCTGCCGTGTGTGTGCAGTGTAAATTCATGCCATTGTGGTCACCACTTGTTCCTGCCTGTTCTTTCAATCTCTGCTTCCACAGGGAATCTTGTGCAAGGAGTTTTTTTCATGCTGGAACCCTAATTACCCAGGCACTAGTCTGGTAATTTCTGAAAAGTGTACCTATGACTCTTCAGTAAATAGCTATTTATAAGTTGAGCACCAACAGTCCTGTTGGCCTGAACACTTTTTACCTTTTATCTCTTGGGATCTTTAGGTCAGCAGAGTTGCAGTGTCACGTATGACTTCATGCCTTTTTCAACTCAGTGTGCAGAAACCTTCCTGATATTGTGGCTGATACCTGATTTGCATACATTCTACAAAGATTGCAGTTCTTTGTCAAGGAGTGCTAAGACAAGTTTTGTGGGTTTTTTTGGCCATACAATGTTAATCAATATTAATTTGAGTTGCAAATGGGAACTAGGAGTTGTAACTAATAAAAACAAGGTTGCTATTTCTTCTTCATGTTCTGTTGCAGAGCACCATTTATACCAGTGGAATTATTTATTTTAAAAGTATAAACTGATAATAATCCTACAGAGGTAGGAAAACAAGTGTCTGCAGTTTCCCTAAATGGGTAATTTGCTTTCTCAGAATATATAATCCTTCTTTGAAGTAGAATCATCACATTTGTTTTATTTCCAGCGTGGCATCAAATAGATGCCTTAATCATCATGATAGATTGCCATCATTTTCTTTTGCTGCTTTTCTAATTACTGAAAGTATTCTGGGAAATATTAATTGTTTCCATTTAATTTATTATAACCATATTACTTGTAAAATAAATAAAAGATATTTATATTTTTTTAGTATGACAGGTGCATTCTAATAACAACCTTTTCTTTATTTCCTCAGCCTCAGTGCAGTTTCCATGGCAGAGATCTGTTTCACATAACAAAGTGCCCTATTATATCAAGTAAGTTTGCCTTGATTCTATTTTCCTAAGTATAACAGAGTCCTATCACCATAACCTAGCAGAAAAACATAGGTATTAATTGGTTGCTAGAAATGCTATTGAGATTTTCTCTATGTAGTGTTATGCTGCCTATATTGTAATGTTTATTGCTTTGTGTGCTGCATAATTTAGAAATACATAAAAACAAGTTGCTGACAAACCCTAATTAAGATCCTCACTCATATAAGAAACAGCAGAGGCAACTCCAGTGTAATACACTGTCAGTGTTCAAACTGGACTTGTTCTTGTGTGTGTGGCTCATTCAGAGTATAAACTGTAGAGGGGGAAAAAAAACAGAATTAATAATGTATTTAAAATCACAAAGTTCATAACCTAGAGCAGGACAGTGGTGACTGATATCTATTGAGCCCATTCATAATTTTGTGAAAATCGCTTTGTAAATAGTCATGCCTTGACTGTTCTTTTGTCATCTTCTTTAGATAGTTTTTATAGTAATTGATATTAAGGTAAATTTTACTCAGATATAAATATTTAAAAATTTTTCAAATGCCTCGATTACCAAGAGGAATGGTTGAGATATTTATTTTGAAAATAATAAGGAATACCTAAGCATAGAAAGGCATGGAGATCTTGATGTGCTCTACAAAGAGCAATCCCTAACTTTGATTTTTTTACTCTACCAGTGTTTATTTTGTTTGCCTGTACTTTTAAGGTCAAATATTGCAGCTTTGAGAGGAGGATAGGTCTTTGTTTGAAAGGTAAATGAAATTTTAAGAAGGTGCGGTGTATAAGTGAGACCCAGAGTAGTGCATTTTAGGCTGGAGGAAATCTGTTTTTAAAATATTATCAGTTAGAGTTTGGGAAAAGAGTAGGGTTTCTAAGTCTGTAGGATGACAGTGAAATGGACCTGAAGACAGTTCATTTTAAAAGAACATGAGGATATTTTACTATTGCATATTGCTCATAACTCTGAGAGCCACATTTTGTGCCTCAAGCAATTTACAAGTACTTGAGAGCTTTGAAAAGCAGGTGGCAATAAATCTGTCAATCAAACCTGTTAGCATTCTTGAGATGTGACAGTTGTTTTTAAACTGTCATCTGAAGATTAATTTCTTTAAAGGATCTGGGTGAGTAACCAGAAAAAAGCAAAAACCTACTATGAACATCCTTGAATTCTCTATAAAAGCATTTGTGCTTCTGCTCAGAATTTTGCGAGAGGCAGCAAAAACTGACACACTAGAGGTTCCTGGCTCCCTCCCAATGGAAGAAGAGGACAGAAGTTGGATGTGGAGGCACATTCTCTGCTCAGACTCAGGCAGAAGTGCTGCTAAAGTGATCACACCTGCAGCAGTAATTTAAGGAAAATGCTGAAGTGGCAAACTGCAGAAAGCAAGAGGAAAACTACCCTAAACCTCTTGTTTTTTCTTGTGGGTATGTCTTTAATGGACATTGAAAGATTTATGTTCCTGTTCTACCTTATCAGAGTCAGTAGCTGGAGTTGGGGGCATGATTTGGCCTCAGAGGGTTCTGTGGAGCTCACCAGTTCATTCAGAGTTGGGGATCAGAGATAGAAACAGATGGAACAAACTAAGATATACCTTCTGATCTGTGCTGAGCAAAGCAAAGATTTTAAACTTGAATATTTCATATGTATATCTTTTTTTATTCCTACCTAATACATTCTTCTGAGTTTCTGAAGCTCTCTCTTACCCTTCCTCAGCAAAAGTTCAGTTTTTGAGAAATCCCTTTTTTTTTTTCATTATTGGTTCTGAAGAAAACCTTTCCAATACGTGCACCAGGTACAATCCTTCAAGCACACCAGTTGGTGGCAAAGTATTCCCTGGGAACACAGGCCTTGCTCCCATAGTAGTGAGCTGCTGGCCCTAGAGCTTGACTGCGGAATGAAACCAGCTGGGACTCACAAACAAAACCCAGCATCTCTTAGAAATTGTTGTTAATGGTCTTTCACAGGAAGTTTGGTAGGGATGCAGAAGTGTAGGGCAAGTTCTTTGAGGGTTGAGGTCTTTATAGAGGTAGAGACCACTGTTTTATTTTCAGGATGGCTTTAATGGAGTCAACAGAATTTACTGTTGCATCTCAAATGAGACTTTTCTAGTAATCCTTCCATACTTTCGACATCATACGTGCTGCTAAAGCAATGTCTTGATTCTTGAAAAGGATTCTTGGTACATGTAACTAGTAGGATTTGCTTTTTAAAAAAAACCTTGAGGATTTCTTTAGCTTCATAGCCTGGAAAGCAGACTGCCTTGGCTGTTTCCTAGATTTTTTAGTTCTTACTGATCTAAACATCATTGTTTTCAGCAGCATCTAGATAAATCAGAGAATTGGGGAAGATAAAGGAGAAAACGACTGATTCTGAACTTCATTTGTTTTGTTATGATGAGGCTGGAGAGTACTCTTGGGTTTAAATACCCTTTTAAATCTTTGTCTGTTGCTTAATTTCAGACACAGTTTAAAGAAGAGAGAAAAACAATACTGACAGGAAAAACTTACTAGTTTGGAATGATTACATGGAGTAAGACAATTCAAGAGAACAGTCAATAAGATTTAATGATTTTTTCATATAGAAAGAAAAGCTAGGAAAAAGGGAGAAACTGATTTAATTTTCTTTTTTTTTTTTAATTATACTAACACCTTTCAATGAGTTGCCTTTGATGTAAACCACAGCATGAATAGAAGAAACAGCTGCAATAAGTCTCAAAAACTTTATCATTTGAGAGCAGCTGACTGTATTTACAAGAAGAATTCTATGTTCAGAGGGAAGATTTAAGATGCCAGTTGTTCATTTTATGGTATAGCAGAACAGGATAATAAAAGTATGATCCAGTGATTGGTGGCCGAAAAATGAGAAGTTTTAAAAATTAATTTTGAAAGGGAAATAAATGTTCATTGAAATCGGGTTACTGAAATTCTGAATACGAACACTTTTTTTAGAAAACCATGAATTTATATCTCTACTTCATTTTGATAGCTTTTTGTCTGTGTCCTTGAATGAGAAATGTTAAATATTCAGAAAGTCACATAGTTGCAGATGATGATGTAGTTGTACCTGTGTTGAGTATTTGGGAAAAAGAAGAAACAAGAACCAACTGCAGTCTGCAGTTTTATTGCACACAGGATGTAGTTTAAAAATATTAGAGAACTGCACCTGAGAAGGCAGGAGAAAGTACTTTAGGTAGCAATTAATCTGTAAGGAGGGTGTCAAAATAATACAAGATGTTGTATTTTCAGGTAAGAAACACTTTGTTTGGTTCCTGACACCAGAGGTAGCTTGCATTTACATGGGTAGAGAGAAGTGGCTCAGTGGAAGGTCTTTGGTGTGGTGACTTTGGAGTCTAGTTTCTTCTCCCCACCCCATTTGCTAATGGTTGGCACTTCTGCCCTTTCTGGGGTTGTATTTAATCAGGTAAGGAGTCATAGGAGCAGTCAAAAAAACAGTGTACAACCTCCTCTGCCCTATAAGTTCAGACAGAGGCAGTTTGGGGTGTTTTGGAAAGAATCAACTATTTTGCTTAGCTGGAAGGAGGATTTGTAATTCATTTGGCCCAGGCTTTTCAAGGTGTGTGTTTCCTGGGCTGTGGTGGATATTTGAACTGAACTTACACACGTGATCTACCCTGTCACTTTTCTCTTGTATTGTTTTACTATCTAAGCCAGATTGGTGAAATGTTGCTGCTTCTGTTGATCTGATTTTAATGTAATCATTTTGCCTCCTATTTGGTTTTTTTCTTAAAACCAATTAGAGAATATTTTGTATTTCTGTAGTCTGTAGACACAGTAAAATTCAATGAAAACCTTAATCTGTAAAATCTTGATACTGCTGCTGCAAAAAAAGCATAGTCTTTCATACTTTTTCAATTGAACTAATAAGCATATGGAAGGGAATGCAACACAGAAGGCACAGTGTTACCAGTGCACTTTATGTAATAAAAGTGAGAGGTTTGGGCAAAAGATTTGGCAAACTTGCCATTGAATACATTTTTCATAGGTTAGTTGGTAAAGATTTGAGATTTAATAGGGAAAAATTTCTGTTGTTGTTAATTTATAATTATTTGGATCATATAAATAAGACATCCTTGACCTTTGTAACAGTAAATTTAAAAAAACAAAACCTGTATTACATAGCATTTCAATAAAAAATATTCTAAAAATAAATAGAATAATAAATTAAACACTATGATCCTTAAACATCCCTGAGGGGAAACATGATAAATATGCAGAAAGCATAATTACCCTAGCATTTCTCACTGTTTTTAACTACAATTTAAGTGTTCTTTGGCCATGTACCTTTCAATGCCATAAATTATCAAATATTTGTGCTGTGCAGAAGAAACAAAAGGGCAATACAGAAGAGGTTGCAGTGAGTTTAATCTCATGCAGGGCATTATATAGGGAGAGCAATTTCTTGTTGCAACCATTAAATTGATCGATATCAAGCGCCATAGTTGCCTTGCCGTTTCTGTAATCCTGCAAAGTGGCTGGCATCACCAGCGTCTTAGAAATCCTATTTTATCACCTCCTATATTTTGTTCAGCTTTATGGGGACAGGAGTAAAATGTTTTCTGCTTCTCCATTTTTTAAGAGTCTTCAGAAAGTCTTTGCTGATGTTTGGTTTATGCCTGTATGAGGAAGAGGGGGAGAAGTAAAGGAGCCGAGAAAAAAAATTCTTTTTTTTATTATAATTATATCCATAATCTCATTCTTATAAGTATTAGGTATTTCCCTTAGAAGGGAAAAAAAAATCTAATTTACAGAAAGAGGTAATACAAGTTTGAAGGTCTGAGAATGTCTTCAATTACCAGTTCCTGTGCTCATCTTCATTTTCAATTAAAGAAATGCAGTAGCACATTTCTCTGGAGTGATTTCAAAATATCTGCATATAAATGATTCTACCAACCTCCAAGGTGCAATACCCTTGTGATGCATTATGCCTACTCTTTTCACCACAAAACAGTATTTTCTAATGGGCTTTCAAAAAAGAAGAAAGACATGAAAATATGCAGTATCTAGCCAAAACACCTTGACATAAATTGGGAATGTTATGCCATTTGAAATTTGGCAGGGGTAGCAAAGTCAGAGTTCTGAGTGCTGTTGATTCATTAGTGATCAGTAAAGATCCTGATTTTGGGTAATGTTTTGTGCAAATAACTACAGGAACAGAAAGGTACTTAACATCATGCCAGAGTGCTGTTTCTTGTGGTGTTTGCCAGTGATTATCAACAGAGGCCTTGTCTATGATAAGAAATGATAAAAAATACCCACAACCTGTTTCTAGTTTTCTTTCTTGTACAAAAAGAACAATTTTTTTTCCACACTTCCATGAGCATCTTGAAACACCTGGAGATGTTGAACTTAATCCATTCATTTCAATAGGAATGTTCTTTTCTTTCTAGAGCATAAATTAAACTACATGGTAACTGTTTCTCAGCTTTTTATTTACAATCAGGAAGTGGTTTAAAATGGATTATCTTTTCTACTTATAATTAGAAAGCTTCCAGCAAACATAATGGATAAGAAATAAATTGTAAGGGCAAATGTTTGTCATGTAAGCTTTAGAGCACTTCATTAATATGTGGGTGGTTTGTAGTTTGGAGTATTTTATGGTTATCATGTTTTTTTGTTAGTGAAATTTACACAAATGCATTTATACTTTTTAAATTACACTGGTTTGTCAGGTAATATATTCATGGATGCATGTTTTGCTGTGTGACTCATATTGAGTTGGTAAGTTTGCATAAGAAGAGATTTAGAAGACTCTTGCTCTGAATAACTCATACTTTTGATAGGAGCAACAAAAAAAAAATCTCTTGTCGGTGAAATGCTTCCAATTCTTCCCTGACTAAACCATGAGGAAAGATGTAATATGTTCGTGCCCGTTGTGTTAAGCTCTGTAGGGCACCTCACTTCTGTAACAGGCAAACTCCCTCCTTATGCCACCCACTGAACAGAATGAAATCTTGTACCTTGGGCTCCTGTACACCTTGAAAAATTCTTTTTTTTTTGGTGCCATCTAGAAGTGAGGTGAATAATGGACCTAACTGTTGATCACCTTCAATCAAAGTTAATATCACCTCACTCCACGAGTAGTTCTTGACATTAGCAGGGTGCTTACAAGAGAAGGTGTTCCTTGCACAGTCATCACTGTGACCCAGGACAGAAGTACCATAGTAGTTGTAACAGAGAGAGAAGACTCTGCAGGTTTCTCTGTTCTTGGTTAAATGCTTGGTTTGAATATTTTTGGAAGTTCAGTGAGATGAGTTTTTTATCCCTCTTGTTAAATTTACAATCATGTTTTTTTTCCATGGCTCTGTCCAGAGAAGTCTGGCTTTGTGCCTAAAAGAAACCTACCCATGGAATGTATTTGGTGATGGTGGCAGCAGTGCCTGTGACAGTGAAGCTGCTGCCTCCCTTGACCTGAACAGACTGTTGAGCTGGTGATTCATTCACTTGGAGCCCATTGCTCTTCTCTGCGGGATCCTTGAACAGAATTGCTCGGCTGTTACCACAGGTTTCCTGCTGGGTGTTTTGGGATTGGGCTGGCACAGTCACCCTCTGTAGTCATTTAGCAGCTGTCAGGTAGTACTGACTTTAAGGAATTGGAAAGAATTCTCTCTTGCCTTTTTTCAGTTGCACCAGATGATGTTCACTTGGCTTCCTTTCTCACAAATTCCGTGTGGCACAGAAAGAAACTGAGTGATAAGTTTTAAAAGTCCATTGGTCTTTATGCAGTCTGGCACAAATTTCTTTTGCAAATATAATAGAAAAATATTTTATGGTCATTATTTTATTAGGCATAAATTTCATGTTCTCTGTTTTTCTGTAAAGAAAAAAATTAGCTGTTCAGGTATTTACTGCATCAAATGGAGAAACACTATTACAGTGCAGGATACAGAAGTTTTTGATATCTCGTTCACTTTTTCCGCTTCATGTTAAGTAAACACAAAGTAGGAAAAAAAAGCATATTTTTTATGGCATGTTTTCACTATTAAAGTGATTTTAGTCTTTCAGATAAAACTGTACTGAAACTCTATATTTAAAGTATACGATTTCAATAATGAAACTGTTGTTTGCTCTTAATTCTTGGAAACTTGATTTAAAGGATAAGGTTTGATTTGTAAAATCAGCTCTTATTCATTGCATATGGGTTTATAAATTACTTACAAGCCAGAATCTAAATTGCAATTAACTGTACCCACATCCTAATTAAGTATTGCAAATGCATAATGAAGTATATTTCCAGAGGGAGAATAAAAAAAAAGGCAAGGATTTATCCAAGCACATAAGTATTTTTTCTTCTATATTTTTAATAATTTAAAAAGAAAAAAAGAAAGGAAAAAGAGAAAAGGTCTCTGGACTTAGCTAAATAAACTTTGCATTTCTGCTGCAGCTCTCAGGAGTATTTTCACAGCATCCCACTAGTCAGAAATATATTTGTTCATGAAACCATATGTTTAATGCCAGAAAACAGGGAACTGGGAAATGATGGCTGCAATTCAGCAAAGTCCCTATGATCATGGCTGGTTTTGCCATCATAGTTTCTAAGGCAGTAAACAGGATTTGTCTCATCTAAATTGCATGTAGTTTACATGCAGTGTTTGCATTGATATTTCAGCATTTAAAATAGAGGGAAATGTATTTCTGAGTATACATGTATTTACAGCTTCTGTCGCAGTACTGCCACCTACCTTTACTTTTAACATAAAATATTGAAGTTGTTTTAGTTAAGGCTTTATTTTTCTCAGAATATCCTAAGAAATCCTTTTCACTTAGAATGTTGACAGTAAAATCACCAGTTTTTTGGAATTTTTTGTTTTGTTCTGGGGCTTGACTTTTAGAAGTGGCTTCTTAGGGAGTTTGAGTTAAAATTGAGTCTTTAAAACAAGCTTTATTAAGCTGATCACATGTTGTATTCATTTCTATGGGCAGTTGCAGTGGATTTAGTCAACAATTCTAAATGGGCAACATATTTATGGCATCCTGTTAACATGATAATGCAGACATTTGGCAGCTTCCAGAGTAGTTTTGAAATTATTAAATAAGTTGAGCAGTATGAAATTGTATTTCCTGTTCCTGTTTACTTCGGTATTTTCTGAAGCTGTATATGTTCTTTTTTCTGCTATACTGTAGTCTTTTGACACCAGGGTGAGAATGCTGGACAGTCACCAGCCTTTACCATGGTAAAGCATAAAATCCAAATATATTATTTCTTGTTGCTAACTTCATGATTGGTTTTATTGGTGTACCTTTTACAGGAAAAGGATTGTCAATCAACTTGTTTTTGAAATTACTTTTCTGGACAAAGATAAGCATGGTACTGTTTTAGAACTGTCTTTCTAAAAAGTGCAAACCCACTGATTTACTGGCATGCATTAGCTTTAGAGTTTAGCATTACCAGAGCCTTGACCACCTTATTGGAAATTTGAAACATGATAGGAATTCATGTGATAAAGATATTAGCATGAAATAAAATAAAAGCTTCTATTCAGGAAGATGTATTGAGATGTAAAGATGTATTTAAGTATTTTCTTTTGAATTGAGTGGAGTTTGCTGTAGTATTTTTGAGTCAAAGTCTGAAAGAAGTCTTGATTATTGTTTGAATCTCTCTTTTTTAAATGTAGTCATGTTCAGTCAGTAACTAGGGAGTAATCACGAAGAGGAAAAAGAAGATTTTTACTTATTGTGTTAATAGGAAATACATACTTTGCCTATGAACTTCCATGAAAAACCCCTCCCCAAGTTGTGATGGTGCCAGATAGACAAATGAGATCCACGGCAGAGTGTGAAGCCTGATGGGGAGAAGCTGTCTGTGAATACCTAGGCTGGACTCAAAGCTGGAAAGGACTGTAAAATGAGGATCATGTCCCATGTACAGAGATCCATTTCAAGCACTTTCCACTGGTGTATGTTTGAGGGTAATGCATACACAAAAGCGTCCTCAGCACTTTGTTAGGAGCTTGCCTTCCCTTATGGTATGTGTCCTGGCTGTGCAGTTCTTTGGAGTAAGGACTTCCTATACAATTTTTTTGTACCACCTAGCATGAAAGGGTTCATTCTTGGTTGGCTTCTTGATTAAAAAATAAATGTTGATGATAAATTATTGTGCATTCACTGAGGTACAGCTATTTATATGTAGCAAACGATGATACAATTCACTACGTTTAATACCAAAGTGGCCTTTTTAAAGTCATAATTTACAACCAAGTATCCCTCTGTGCAGGAAAAAGAAAGGGTATATTAACAATTTTTAAATAGAAACAAAGGTGAAATACTTGGTGTTCTCTGAGCATTACTGTTAAATTTGCTAGCATAGCATAATTTTGTTTTCATTAATTTTTGAAGGGAATCCTATGATCTTTTTAACATGACTTCTCTGATTACTTACCTTGCAAATCTAGTTCAAATGTAAATACTTTGTGAGACAAGAATGTGCAATCATTCCAGCAGTTAATATTGATAAATACAAGTAAAGTGTGGCATGTAAAAGGGAATTGGAGATTTCAGTGGACCTGACATAATACTTGTTTTGGCCCATATGGCTGCCTACTTGAAACCCTGATAAATTGAAACAGCAACACTAATCAGTAGGTTAAGGGATGCTGCCTATTGAATCTCTGTTCTGTGAACAGCAGTGTAGAGCATCTCCCTTAAATCAAGATAGTTATTGATTGTGTGAATGGTGATCAGGTTTCCCATTGGACTCCGTGATCTTCAAGGTCCTTTCCAACCTAAATGATCGTGTTACATGTTAAATAAATGTTACTGGTAAAGTTTAACATCATTGTCTGTGTTCAGATACCTATGCTCAGATATTCAATGAAGATTCAAATAAATTCTCAATATTTTTATTTCTAAATTGTTTTTACAACTGTATTTGTAATTTTACAGCACAGGAAATTTTGTACTTTTACCTTATTAGTGTACCTCTTAGCTGTAGGGTCAGAGTCCAGCTCTTACCATCACAGTTAGAATCAAAAGTAAATATTGTTAAATATGGTGGGCTGTTGGCTGAATAGCTTTGTGATTATAAAATCAAGGAGCTGGGTGGTACAGATCATGCATTTTAATTAGAGCTGAGGGATTTCTTGCCACTTAAATGCCGAAAATCAGAATATCGTTAAGATTTTATTCTTTGTAAGTGCATATGTGTGTTTCCTGAAATTTTAATTACTTTGTTCCTTTGTAGTCATGAGACACAGACGACTTGTTGGGATCATCCTAAAATGACTGATCTCTTCCAGTCCTTAGGTGAGTGCATTCATTTAAACATTGTGATTTTTATTCCATGAATAAAAGCTGCACTTGGATACTGACCATGTTTGAGTTCTTGTGACCTGAGTATAACAGCATTTCCCACTTTGTGATGAGGCACACTTTGCCCAAAACCTACTGCCTTGGTCATTGATTGCATTTTGGCAATATTAATTCTGAACCGTGTACTCTGACTGTATGCTTTAATGCAGTACCTTGGGTTTTTTCTTTTAACTTCACAAGGAATTGTCCAATGATACAGGCTCTCTGCATGTTTAAACCAGGGCTCTGGTCTGCAAAGAACTAATTTTGGTAATAAAATAGAGCAGCTACCTTTTCAGTAAAAGCTAAATTGTATTATAGTACAACTAGTTCAACATGCCCTGACAGCATCAACATTTACCGTGAAATCTCCCATTCTAAGGAGAGGAAGGGTAAAAAATACTGTTAAGTGAGGGAAAAAATGTTACTGTACCAATTGCTTTCTAAAACAGAGCTTACAGCTATGAGACTGTCCCTTTTAAGGCACACTTTGCAAAGTCATGGCACGTAAATCAGAGCTTAAGCCATTTTTTCTGTTACTGACATTTGCTGCCCTCTGTTTCCTGTATATTATCTGATGGAGTTGTAAATTATTTGAGAAACTTGCTGTATTTGAGCAATTTTCTGGGAACTATGTACCAGTGCATAATATGTATGTGAAACTCTCCTGTATATATATGTATGTATGTGTATTTGTTTGTTTATTTATTTATTTATTTTGCATGTGCCAAGATAGTGTTGGCATTTCTGGAGGGCCGCTCTCTTTAAGGTCCTGGACTGTCAGAGCCAGGAGGCTTTCCCTGAAGGTGAATTGGACTGAGGTCCCAACTTGTCTGGTTTTATAATTTGTTCTGATATATCCTGTTAATTCATTGCAGAGAAGAGGAGGGATATCAAACTTCTTCCAAAATATGAATATTTATATGTAAATAAAGCTATGGGCTGTACTTTTAGGGCCGCTCACGTTTCTGTTCTGCTGTTTCAGCTGATTTGAACAACGTGCGCTTCTCCGCCTACCGCACGGCCATCAAAATCCGCAGACTGCAGAAAGCACTGTGCTGTGAGTGGGGCCTTGGGGGAAAATGGTTTCTCTCCAGTACTTGTGGAAGGGAGGGTCAGCTTCAGTCTAACATCATTAAGCATGGACCAGAGTTATCCTTGACCCAATGTCAACCAACAAAATGGCAAGAATTGCCAGTAGTAGGTGTCGTTATCACAAATAAATAAAATAAATTAATAAAAAAAGAGGTGCAGCAGCTAAGTTGAAATGGTAAACTCACTAAGCATCACTTTCATCTCAAATTTTGTTCTACAGGTAAATTTGTTTACTTATAAATTTATTTATGTTGCTAAGTATTTAAAAATAATTTCCTATTATATCACATCTATGATTTAATTCAGCAGCATGTTGCATAATTACCATGTACACTCAAAGTTTAGCAGCCTCAGAAGTGATAGATCAGGAGATCTTGTCCTGGCCTCTGGACTTGAGACTTCTCCAAGTCACACAGAAATTACCACACTGGGGATCTGTGCTCTTGCTGAGTGTCCTGTGTAAAGCAAACTGAATTTTAAAAACTATAGAAAATTACATACATAAGAACAAACACCTAATAGAAAAAAAAAAAAACCCAAGGTGAAGTAGAAAAAAGCAAAAGGAAACTAGACAATTTTGGAAGAAGATGTGGTATGTGAATGTGATAAAGGTTGCAGATTTTGCACCTTTTGAAACATCTTGGCAACAGATAGTAGAGAGATGTGTGATATTACCAACATTTCCTCTTTACAAATTAGGAGTCCTTGGCATGGAAGGACTTTTCAGCCCTGGAGGGTGCACAGTGCTGCAGGCAGAGCAGGAACACAAGAAGTGCAAAGTCCTCCTAGGGGGGTGCAAGCCGGAAAGTAGTTACACAAGAGGGTTCCCTTCCCACCCTCCACGTGATTACCTTTCTTTCCAATCTAGAAGACAGCAGTCTGATCTTAGCTGGCCTTCAGATATCCATCATACTGAATGAAACTGTGATGGTAGCTAGCTGCTCCAGAAAGCTGGACTGTGTCTGTGCACAGCACAGGCTCTTATCAGTACCTATCACCAGTTCTTCATAAGATGTGGTCCCACCAAGGACTACAGCTTCATCTCCCAGCAAGACCAAAGAACATTATGAGCTTTTTGCTTGTCAGTGTGCAGGGTATAAAGTATTCATCAACATGTATCTAAAAACAAAAAGCAAAGCAAGAGATCAGAAAGCAGAGTAAAATTCTCCTTGTGTGAGCTGCTCCTCAGGGAAGAGTGGGAAAAAACAGACTGCATATGACAGATGCTTTTCATGTTGTCTCTCTCTGACAGAAATACAGCTTTTCTAGTGACCTGTATAGATCAAGCTTCACTTTCATTATTTCTAATAAACTTTGAAGAGGGACATACTTTCTGCTCTTGGTAGCTCTCCTCATTCACAGATTTCAGAAGTACCTTCCTGTTGTCTCCAGTTTCAAGGGAGGGAGTTGGAAGGGAGGACAGAAGGAAATAATAAGAAGTAAAGACAGTACTCCACTTTGAAAGAGCTAGGAGTAAAACTTTCATCTCTACAGGTCCAGTCTGCCTTATTATCTGTGAAGTTGTTTGTTTACTCCATCTCTGTGCTTCGTGGGAAGAGACAACAGCCAAAAAATCTTTGTTATACACGTGTACTTAATAAAGAATTGGTTTTATTTTTAGGTGGGGAAAGAGTAATCTTCTGTGCTACTGCCATTCATTTTCAGGTCTGAGTCACTTTAGTCTTCCACTCTATTTCCTATAACATTAATTGCAGATGTATTTTAAAAATGTTTGGATGCAGAATGCTTCAGAAAAGCTTATGTGCTAAGGCAAAGAAACATCAAAACAAATCACCAAAAATGGAGATCACTGTAAAATGTGACAAATTGATGTCACAGGCATGGTGTGTGTATAATGTCAAAGGTGTTTTTGGTGGGAACTCTCAAGAGCACAGCTGGAGCTGGATGCACAGTTCCACTTGCACCTGATAGATTTTGACTTTGCAGCGTAAGTGCTTCACAAGCAGATTCAGGACCAATTGCACTTTAGAATGTTCATTTGAGAAAACTTTAGAAAACTTTGCTGATGCCCTATCTCTCCTTGGTAAATGTCAAAAAATCTCGGCTCTAGGGAGGTTACTCCCATTTTCCTCATTCTCCTTTTAAAATAGAAAATAGTGTCGGGTTTCTTCTTGTTTTGTTTTTTGGCAGGTAGATTCCTGCACAGATGTACCTTTTCATATACATGTGTATGTATTTTGCAGGAACGTAAGAAAGGCTGCAAGTTTGAAATAACAAATTCTTAGCCTTTCTGGCTCAGATTATGTGGGGCAAATGTAGGGAGAGTGCTTTCCCGCTGTAGCAGAAGAATAGGGCCAGAGAGAGTATGGTGTGTTTCAGATGTATTGGGCAACGGTGTAGCACCACGTCCTGATGATATTTTATTCTTGTGCAGCATTCTTTAGCTCATTTTCAAGAAATTATAATGCCCCACATACTGAAATACAGTACTGAAAGGCAAAAAGGGAACAAAATCACCATGTATATTCAGAATTCTGTAGCTGAGTTCCTGTAGTTGATTCAAAATTTAAGAATGTTAATAGGACTATCAACCACACAAGGGGAAAAATGGAACATTTAGACATCAGGGACTAAGAGAGCTGTGAGCACATTGCTCTTTGAGGGAAGAGTGCAGTCTCTTTGCTGCAACTGCTATCATTTGTAAGGTCTTTTTAATAAAAAACTCCGCAGTAGTGCCCTGCTATTTTCCATGGAGTTACAGTAGCCTCAAATTTGCCATTAGCAGCTGTGTATAGTTACTTGCTCATGAGTCAGTCACTCTCACCTGCTTTAACAGTGCTGAATGATATGATTTCTCTCTTTCTTTGGGAAAAAGAGAAGGGGAAAAAATGGGCCTTGTGCCCATGGGTTGGTTAAAAGCAGGATTGGTCATTCAGCATGTTTAAGCAGATGCAGAATGGTACTGAAGAAATGCACTGAAATCTGTGTAGGCATCTTGCCAGAAATAGCATGACAGTGTAACTGCTTATCCCAAATTTTATTCAGCCAGGTAAGTGCTGAAGTAAGCAGGAATGGAAGTAATTTACTCTGATTGTTCTGCGTGGATAGTGCCATCCAAAAGTGTAAGTTTAGCTTAATTTGCATTTGTATAGCATCAGACTTGCTATGTTTTTAATACAAAAATACTGGAAGTACCTCTCCCAGGTCCTTCTGAAATGCTCAGGCAGAAATGTGAGTGAGATCTTAATGACAGCAGATCAAGATGTGAAGTTAGCAGGCTTAATGTCTGTTGAATTTCTTCTTTTCAGTGCAAGGATGCTAATGTTAAGCCTAAGAAAAAGGCTATAACTTCTTGGCTTCCAAAGCTTTCTGAATTTTCACAAGCTTTAAAAAGGGCAGGTTTGTGTGCTGTCAGTCTGTTTTATGCAGCTAATTACCTGATTTTAGTCAGCTATTAAGTACCTTAGAGAAACAGGTTGCAAAATAAGCAGAAAACATAAAAAACCCAGACAAACAAACAAAAAACCCCTTCAACTCAAACATAAAATAAAAGCTAATACCAAAACAAAACCAGCAAACTGATTGCGTTAATTTTTACAGGATTTTCTTTGTCATTAGGGTTTTTGAAGTCGTGAAGGGGAAGTGTGATAAGTGGCCATCTCCTAAATTCAGCATGTATGTCATGGGGACAGCAGGTTACCCTCACTTGGCTTCCCTCCACATCTCAAAAAGTAGTCAGGATTACACTGTGAACTGGTTTTGGGTTCATGTTGGCTTTAGATATGCCTGTGAGCCTTTTGCAGTGTATCACATCCTTTATAACTACTGTAGAAGATTATGCTGCAGTGAGTGTATTGCCAAACACTTCGGCTACCTCAGGTCAAACTAGGGGCAAGGTGTTTTGCTGCAATTACCAGTCTGCCTCTTTGATAAATACATGGCTGGCATTTGTTTGCAAGCCCAAGAGAAGGGCTTAAAATATCCCTAAACAAACAAGAAAGAAAATTAAAAACAAACAAATGTAAGCCCCTGCAAATCTGATGCTGTGAGGTGAGAATGGAATATACTGATTTTAGTGCAGGGGAGGAAAGGCAAGGGTTGTGAGGTACTGTTTCTCACTTTGCAAAGATGTGAGGAAGGGTAGATAGGGGACAAGGGGTTGGAAATGCACCCTTCTTTTGGTAGATGATCCCTGAGCTCTTGACAGAGTTGCTCATAGTGGTTAATGTTTTTTTGCTCTTGCTTCTTTTTCTGTTGGACTTGCTTTCCAGCCCAGATAGAATTATCCAATTTGCACAGGATGCAAATCTGGGCTCCTTATTTAATACTGTTATTCTTCCCCTCTGCTCTTGTGAGACCCCATCTCACAACATAATGCATCCAGATCTGGGGTGCTCAGCACAGGAAAGATGTAGACCTGTTGGAGCAGGTCAAGAGGCAAGCAATGAGGGTGGTTGGGGGATGGAGCATCTCTCCTATGAGGAAAGGCTCAGAGAGCTGAGGTTGTTCATCCTGGAGAAGAGAAGGCTCCAGGGAGACCTTAGAGCAGCCTTTCAGTACCTAAGGGAGGCTTAAAAAAAATAGGGAGAGTAACTTTTTTAAAAGGACAGACTGTGATAGGATAAGGACAAACAGTTCTAAAGTAGAGGAGGAGACATTTAGATTAGGTATTAGGAAGAAGTTATTTACTGTGAGGATGGTGGGACACTGGCACAGGTTGCCCAGAGAAGTTGTGGATGCTCCATCCCTGGTAGTGTTCAAAGCTGGGCTAGATGGGGCTTTGAGCAACCTGGTCTAGTGGGAGGTGTTCCTGCCATGGCAAGTTTCTAGGTTAGAACAAGAAAAGAAAATCTTTAAGGTCTCTTCCAACAAAAAAAATTTTCTGATTCTATGATTCATTGTGATGATTGGTGAAGAGCAGTTCACAACATGCCAGAGATTGTCAAATGGATTTTTTTTCATTTGAGAGATGACATTTATAATGCAAATGTGTTACTGACTCTTCACAAACAGCTCAGTATGAGCTTTTAATATACTCCAGCTGCATGTTATGTATATTGTAGCAAGCATACTAATACATTGCAATTATATTTTTAAGTTAAAGTCCTTGCTTGCGTAAAGAAAAAAGTCACTGAGGATTATACCATTTATGTTTCATCTTTTCCACTTTCTTTTGCAAAAGGAGGTAGAAGAGCTCATTGATGGCCTTTTCTTTTCACCATGCAAACCTCAGATTTTCACAATCACTTTTAAATGGTTTTGAGAACAAAACCCTTTTCCCCCTGTAAAATATCCATTGCATCACCAACTGGTTATAGGAAGAATTCTGTAATAAAGGAGATAAAAATATTTTTCAAGAAAGCATAGCATTTAGTGTTCTGGAAAATTACAATAAATAATCTCCCTGCTTTCTTTTAAGCCCTAATTTAGCAACTGCTATTCAGTTAGTCAGGGCTTTAAGAAAGAATTCTTGCTTAAAAATTTGCTTTGCTTTACATTTGATCAAAAGGGATAGTCTTTTTATAGGATTCTGCTTTATGGTAAATATGAAGAATCCCATAAAACCTCATGAATTCTCTGTGTGTGCATCCAAAGGTAGGATCCTCTAATCACACAGACTACTTTAGCAGCTATTTTAATGTTGTTCTGGGCTGTGCAGTGCCATTATGTTTGTAGTCTAGTTTTTTTTAAAGCAAATAGTGCCCAAATGCTGCTGACTTGTCACAGAGAATGGTTTGTCACTATAAAGTTACTAAATGAAAGCCACTGGGCTAGTTGTTTGCAGTGTTTGCTACAATTTGCACATAAGCAATTATTGTCAATGTGTATTCACACATTCCTTTTTTTTTTAATCCTATTATTTTTTTAATCTATTATTAGTGGACCTGTTGGACCTGAACACAACAAGTGAAGTTTTCAAACAGCACAAGTTAAGTCAAAATGATCAACTGATTGGTGTCCAAGATGTGATCAGCTGTCTCACTACCATCTACAGTGGACTGGAAGAGAAGCACAAAGATATGGTGAATGTTCCTCTCTGTGTAGACATGTGTCTTAACTGGCTACTCAACGTGTATGATAGGTAAGAAAAATGGCTTTTTTTGTCACAGTGTGTACCCCCAGGAATGATCAATTATAAAGCCTTAAAAATTTCTTTATTAAAAAGTTATCTTCTGATGTTTTTGGCTCCATAATGAAAGTACAGTTGCATACAGTAAGGTGTTTCTTATGCCGTCCTGTTCAGCACTGAACTAAGATTACACTGCTTTTGTACTACTACCAAAGAAACATTGAAAGGATTAAAAAAAAAATGTATGTGAGTAGAGAGCTAGCTGTGTTCCTACTGTGAATATTCCAAGTCTACCAGATTGATGGCCATTCAGACCAGATTCTATTTCTGCCATTGGTGGGGACAGTTTTTTCATGTATTTTACACTTAGTTATTTGCTCTCATAATCCTGGCTGAGCTCCCTTCCCTGAGTGCTCTGTGAAATGGAGGTTGTTGTGATCTCAGCACTAAAGCCTCTCTGATTCTGGAGGGTCAGCAGTGTCCTAATTGTGGCTCCATTCCAGCATGTACAGTTCCTGCCATGGATCAGTTCTGAGGGCTGGTGTTACGTGGTCCTCCTGCCCTTGTCCTGGCAGCCAGGCTGTATTTCCCAAGGACATTGAGTTTGCCTAAAGAATATTTTGGGATGCTTACAGGAAGAACTTGTGGGTTTATTAAAATACACATTTGCTGTTTCCAGAGAGAGAACAAAGTATCAAAAACCATGAAAACATCCACTCCAGCAGCCCTTTGTGGTTTTGGCCAGTTCTTTCTGAGCCCTTTGTCAGTTCTTTCCTTTGCTGGAAATTGAACTCTGTCCTCTCTGCCCTGCCCTATGTCAGCCTGCATGACTTGCAAGCAATCTACTTTTATTTAGTTGTGCTTTTGAGTCATGAGTTTGTTGCCTATTTTTCTTAGTGGCATTCATTATCCTTATCTCCCTTGTGTAGTAAAAACTGGGGGAAGACTTGGTTTCCATCAGCTCCTCCATGCCCTAAAATGTGTCTCCTTACATTGCTTCAGCAAAGGCCTTTCAGGACTCTTTTGGAGCTGACTAAAGACTCAGTAGTGTAGTACAGGTTGTGGTTGCTTGAGTGTGTCTGATTGAAAATAGTTCAGAGCTATAAGCAAAATTACAGATCAGAATTGCTAAGCTCCATGAGGGTGGTTACAAAACTTACTTTCTTTCTCACCATTTGCAGCTGAAAAGAGCAAAAGTATTTCTTGAATAGCGATAAAAATTTTTATACCTGACTTTGCAAATGGGAGTTTTTACTTGTAGATGTATAAATAATCTTCAATATGTTCACTCAGTGCCAAATTCTAACAGTTCATAGCTTTTTGCTTTTTTCCTCTCAGAGGATTACATACCAGTTCTCCTGTACTTCATGTATATTTTACTTTATTTTGGTTTTAGGGGAGAGGGAAGGAGGGAACAGAGTACACAGAACCATTTGCCATTTATCTGCTGGCTACCGACATTCAAACATTGCTGTTAAATGTTCTGATATTTCTGTTAGTTGGACTTCTCCCCATTACTGCTGAAAAATTAGAGGGTCCATCAAATATCGACTGGGATTTCTTTCTGCCTTTATTTTTATTTTGGAGAGTTCTGTATTGTGAATAAACAAATACATTGCTTGCAAATAGAGCAGTAGATCAAGTGAGTTGCTTGACTGAAATGTTATTGACAATTTAGAATAATAGACGTAGTGATGTCAGAAAATTTTTTGTAGTTACTGGCTGGGTTTTGTTTTCTTTTGGACTGAACACAAATTACTACATTTTCTTTAGATCCTTACCTTTGAATCTTAACTTCAGGTAGAAGTGAAATTGTTTAATCTGTTCATATTTAAAATGCACTTGGTAAGCAGCAAATCTTTCTTTCAGTAATGTTTCCAGTTTCTCACATTTCCCCTTGACTATTATGTTGAAAACTTAATGTAGATGCTTCGTCAAGCCCATTGAGACTTTATTTAAACTTTGAAAAATCCAGGAGGAAGGTTTACTGAGAGAAAATTACATTTTACAGTGTGTTTCCATGTTCCCCTTTCAAATTCACTCTAGGAAGAAAAAGAAAAGCTAGAAGACCAGGCAGCAATTCTAAGCTGGAATATTTTGTTTTGTTTTCTAAACTGGCCTTTGCAAAAGAGCTAATTTGTGTCTTGGCATTTCCATTGTATATAGTGCATTGGTGTTATGCATATAAAATGTGTCAAGTTGTTAAACTGCCAACAAAAAGCATCTGTTAGTCTCATGCTGCTAACGTGAGATTTAATTACAGATTCACAGATTAATGGCAAACTGAATAGTTCTCCAGACTTAACCTGCAGATGTCTTTGGCCCTTAAAAAGAACCTATTTATTTTTAGAAAAGGTCTGTTATGTTCTGTTTTTTCTGACACATTAGAAGTGATTCATTCTGAGCAGAGGAGAGAAACACTAAAATTACTCCATGACTTTTACTACATCAAGGACTCAAAGGTTGTTCCAGACATCAACATCTGCCCTTATAAACATTTTCCAAACTTAGAGTTCTTTTTTTTGGCTAGTCCAAAGATTTTTTTTTTTTGGTGAAATTAGAGATAACTATCTTGATACTTAGAATGAGAACTGTGAAGGAAGTTTTGATCTATAAAATACTTTGGCTAAACCTGTGTTTAAAGCATCCAAAAACAATAGCTGGTGGTTTTTCTTTTCAACTATATACTGTCACATTTGTTGAAATCTCCAAACATCATTTATAGAAAAAAGACTGATAGCTTTCAATAATAATGGAGTAGCTTAACACCCCTTGAAATGAGTTGCTTCTATATGTACTGATTCAGGGCCATGACTCATTTCAATTAGAATAAAATTTCAAATAGAATAAAGAAGCTTTTATGTGCACTGTTTAAATATTTTGCAATCTTTATCTGACTTCTTGTATTTCAACTTTTAAATTTTCTTAGGTTTTTTTTTAATGCTAGGATGCTTTTGGTAATGCCTTCTTTTAAATTGAATTTCTTTGGTACATTAGTCTGAGAAGGGTATCTGTGGTATCTATGCCGGTATTTTCCATATGATCAAAGCTGTCTTTCATGCTCATTCTCTGCAGCACAATCTTCCCCTGAAGAATCACAACTTTGTTTTTGTTGCACTCATACACCTGGCAGATTCTAAGACCAGCCTGAATTAATATCCCAGGCCTTACCAGCGTGTCCATTTCAGTCAAATCTGAACTTCTGAGGAATGAGGATGAGATACCTGCTCAGTCAGCCTTAACTTCATGTATTCCCCTTATGTACGGTTTTGACAGTAGCTGATGGAAGTTTTCTGCATGCACTCCACTTGCATCCCCTGTGTTTATGATGGCTGTTTGGATTAATAGAGCACTCAGTGGGAGCAGCTTAGCAGGCTGTGATAGCAGTAAGAACGCTCTGGGGAGGTTCTGGCCCTCAGTAAGGCAGGAAAATGAGCTCCTTTGTCTGACTTGTCTGTGGGTGATCAAAGGGAGATGTCTCTGCTGACCTTCACTGATCTACCAGGCTGCCTCGTGTTGCTGGGCTATGCAGATAACTGGTAGCTGCAGTCCCTGGTAGTCCTCAGCTGCAGTGCCAGCCATTGCCATTCCAACCGGCGCCAAAGTGTTCAGCTGAGTTGCCACACTCCATGGAGGCACAGTCAAATGAGACCCCCCCAATACTACGAGCCCTAGGATTCATCTTCCTATGTACCATCGGAGGACTAACAGGGATTGTCCTAGCAAACTCCTCACTAGACATTGCCCTACACAACACCTAGTGGTACACCCTACACTTCCACTATGTACTGTCACTAGGAGCAGTATTTGCAATCCTAGCAGGCTTTACCCACTGATTCCTTCTATTCACTGGGTATGCTTTCCACTCAACAGGAGCTAAAGCACACTTTGGTGTAATGTTCGTAGGCATAAACCTAACCTTGTTCCCTCAGCACTTCCTAGGCCTAGCTGGCATGCCACGATGATACTCAGACTACCCACATGCCTACACACTATGAAACACCATCTCCTCAGTAGGGTCCCTCATCTCTTTAACAGCTGTAATCATACTAGTCTTCACCATCTGAAGACCAGTGTTGTCTAGGCCTGAGAGCTCTTTTACAAGAGAAGGCTGAATGGCTCTGGGCTCATCTTCATTCTCTAGTTTTCCTGGCCAGCACCTGATAGTTTTATGCTACTGTCCCTCCTCCCCCAGGGACATAAGGTTTCTCTGGACTTCATGTTATAATTCTGTTCTCGAAGATTCTTTATTGTGTATTCCTGATTGCAATCTCTTATATTTAATTGTGTTGCCTCTCTGACAACTTTTTCTAATCTGGCCAACTCCTGTATGCAGCTGTGCCCATCACTGGTTGTCCCTTTGGCAGTTGCATGCTTAGATAAAGTGCTTATATATACTGTGTCTGTGTCATCACAATGCTGCAGAATATTTGCATACCACTGCTGGCAAACAGTAGTTTTTTACACTTACATTCAACAATTTAGTGTTAATTATATCCTCGTTAGTACATTTATAATTTACAGGTTTCACAGGCCTCTGTTTTGACTATGGTATAGACTGTGTTTGCTTGTCAAGAAGTTTTGGATCCTAACCCAGTGTTAGAAAGTTATTTGGAGAAAGGAATTAGATTCAGGCTCCCCTTCATCAGGATCAAAGAAAAAAAATTATCTGAGCTGCCCAAAGTGGCCTTATCAATTGATTTTGTAATGACAAGTGTGCTTGTATTGCTATAATGAGTCTGAATAGTGTGCTGACGTTTGTGGCATTTATGACACATGTGGCATAAATTTTTATGAATTCAGAAATTAAAAAGTTTCTTGAATCTTCCCACTATAAAGCCTTGATTCTTAGGTTTTGTACATATAGGACAATTAGATGGTTATGCTGCCATTCAGAAGCATCTTGCATGGTGGTCCTGCACTTCTGCTCAGCATTGGTGAATCACATCTGGAGTCCTGGGTCCAGTTCTGGGCTCCCTCAGGAAAAAAATAAGTGGACAAATTGGCATGAGTCCAGTGAAGTACAATTAAGGACTTGGAGTAACTGATGTGTCAGAGGCTGAGGGAAGAGAAGTTTCAGCGGGATCTTATCAATGTGCATAAATACCCAATAGGAGCAGAAGAGAAGATGGAGCCAGGCTTTTCTCAGTGGTGTGCAGTGACAGGACAAGAGGCAGCAGGCACAACTTTGAACACAGAAAATTTTGCTTAAATATATGAAAAGAAGATGTTTTTAATGTAAGAGTGATCCAACAATGCCACAGGTTACTCAGAGAAGCTCTTCAGTCTCCATCCTTGAGGATATTGAAGTGGGATTCCAGGGGAACCTGCTCTACCTGGCTGAGCAGGGGCATTGGTCTCTGGAGGCCCCTCCTGATCTCAGTGGTTTTGTGACTCATTAAGATGGGAAAACTTAAGCCATTGGCTTGGAAATGTCAGTACTACAATGTCTGTGGGTTTAGGGGGACAGAGGGAGTGTGTGTGGCATTTGGCTTTGGTGTGTTGGGGTTTTTTTCTGTATATATGACATTAGAGTGTTATATCTGTTTCCAAGAAAGAGACTAGGGGTGAATTTGTTACTCTTTCTAAAACATAATATTGCAGGCTTTGTAATTATTTATGTAATTTTTTGAGAAAATACTTTTTGTGTGAAGGAAGTTTTTCAAAGACCCTGCAGAAATCTGAAATCAGGAGAAGCTTAAAGCCTTTGTGCCCTGACCTTTTAGCTGCAAAGTATTACTTTCTGTCTTTAACAAACAAAGACTGTGGTCAGTACCGAGTTAAATCAAACCCAAATGAATGTTCACTTTTTTTTTCTGATGAATATAAATTTAAAGCACAAACAGCCATACACAGGGAAGAATAGGGAAATAACTTTATCAGGGTGTAAAAATGAGCCATTTAGATGGCAAGGTATGCCAGAATGATGTAGTGTCTGTGATTGAAAGAGGTAGTTTGAAGCTAAGCTTGAATATATAAAAAGGTGGCACTTTTATAGCGTTCTGGAAAATTGGGTCCCGATTTTCCAAATAGGCAGTAAAAGTAATAGATGTTTTTGATTAATTTGGCAATAATTTCTGTATACCTCTGTTCTGTCTTATGGAATGAAGATACTGCTGTCTCGTGTTACTAGATTAGATGATGTTGTAAAGAAAAATGCATTAATATTTTTAAGTTGCTTAGCTAATTTATCAACAACCTGGGAGTAAATTAATAATTTTATATTCAGCACAACATTTGTGGAGTAAATCAGACAGCACACCATATGCTGAATGGATAGGATAGAAAGAGATATGTAATAATCACTTCAAAAGTAATTAAAGTATAAATAACTTCTGTGTGGCAGAAAGGACCAAAGTAAGGTTTGAGGTGATAATTAATTTAGTGTTATCTTACTTGTTGGTGAAAGACCCAGCTAACCTTATGTGTGTAAAATACAGAGTTTAATTATTCTACAGTTGTTTGGGGTTTTTTGCCACGTCTCATTTAAAGACAAATTGCATGTTTTTTAATGTTTGAAAAAAGAAAGAATTCTTAAGAATGTGTTTCTGCATTGATCTTCTGAACTTCAAAATTGTCCTTTTCCATGTAAGCTGGGTTTGTTGTTTTAGTATCTTTCTGAACAGCATTTGCCCTGCAGGCTTAACATTACTTGCTTTGGTACCTACTTCTCTGTTCTCAAGTTGCTTTTTAGGTTTGGACATACTTTTTTGTAGGCTGGACAAGATGAGCCTGAAGTGACATTGCTTAAAAAGAATGACAGCTCCAAATCATTGAATTAGTGCATGTGATTGCCTCTTTATGTCCCAAAATTGTGTATGTTAAAACATACACCAAAACAAAACAAAAAAAAAAAAAAAAAGAAAAAGAGATTTAATTACTGTGATGTCAAAACTTGGTTTCATCTTACAGTCATTGTGTTTCACACTGAGTAATAGGCCTTCCTGCTGTGTGCTCATGTATTTTTTTTCTGTGTGTATCACATTAATAAATTACTTTCAGAACTTTGTAGAGCTAGATGTCTGTTCTTTTGTATTAAAACAGGCTGTTTTGACACATAAAACCACTTGGAAGGCAAGCTGAGCTTTTATGAGGGAAGAATTCTTAATGTGATTTTTAGTGTTAATGGTTTTTTTGAGATCTGAAGTATATTTGAAATGTAGCTCTCCAGTGTCTTTGTATTATATAATAGACTAGAGTTGGAATGAAATAAAATGAAACTGTATTAAATTGTCTTGTCTTTATAATTTCAGTGGCCGAACTGGAAAAATTCGAGTGCAGTCCCTGAAAATTGGCTTGATGTCTCTTTCTAAGGGCCTTCTGGAAGAGAAGTACAGATGTAAGGAAAAATTTCTTTTACAAAATACTCTATATAATTAATTCATGTACAATGACAAAAACCCTAGCAAAATTTGTAGTAAAACATTTCTCATGCTTAATGCAAGCCACTTTTCTTTTGAGTAAGTAAAAGAGAATTCTTTCTATTATCACCAGTGACAATGGCTAAAGTAGGATTTATATCTTGGCTGGAAAGTATTGCTGTCCATTCTAAATCATCTGAAGTCACAGTACTGCAGTCCCCAAAAGAAAAGGAGAATATAGCTTTGTGGAAGATGAGAAGTATTATATTTGATTCTTTTATCTCTTGTATGTATATATGTTTTGTTTAGGGGAAAAAAGCAAGTTAGTGCTGATTGCATCAGATTGATATGGCTGATAAAGCAAGGAAATACATCAAAGTCCTGCAATTGTATTTAGTGGTCTACAAGAAAGACTATCTGAACTCTAAAAATGGTTTTCTAGTGTATGTGCTTTCTGCCAGAATTGCGCAATTGAAGTTTAAAATATGTTTATTTTAGTAATCTCATAAGCTTGAGAAATACCGAGTAATATAAAAATATTTCACAAAAAGAAAATGCAGGACCAGAAGAGAATTTAGTAACTTTGTGGAAAAAAAAGCCCTGACAAATACAGAAAAGAAGATGGAGCACTATATTGCAGCATTCTAGATGATGGACATTTATATAAATCCCAAATTTGCTGTTCTTTACAGTAGTTCCTTGACTCATTTTGGAAACCCATGAAAAAAATTATGGAGACTGAATTTGCTCCATGTACCTTTGGAGCTCTGCAAAAACATTTCTGCTTTCCTTAAGAGCATTTGTAAGCAGTCTTGTAAACTTAGTTATTAACATTGAACAAAAGTAGAGGTGCTTTATGCATTGGGAGATATTTTGACATCTGAATGACATACTGAGACTTTGGGGTGTTTAGTTTCCTTCTGTCATTTGACATGTGTGTGAAGTATTCCATAACTAAAAAAGGGCTTGATGGACATTGCTTTGTTCCATGATGACAGTTCAGGAGGCAATCCGTTGTTCTGTGTGAAATAAAAAGCTTTCATAAAGTGTAGGAGTTAGGCTGTGGGTGATAAACTGATAACCCTAGGAAAAGATGGCTTTAAAGGAACTCTAAAACCTGAGAATACTCCTATTAAATTGCTATTGGTAATACATTATTATACAGTTGCCAAATACAGGCACTGAAGCAGAATGAGGAAATTACCTGGTCAGCTTCATATTTATGTTGTTGCTTTGTGTTTAGTAGTAAAATTAAAATGGCAGCTGGTGGTGGCTACAGATTTTACATAATTTATATGAACAAGATGGACTTTTACTCTGAAGGATGCTGTGAGAAGTCCTAAAAAATAAGTTTCAGAAGACTTTTGTACCTAGTGATTGTAACTTCAACCTGAAATATATCTGAAATTAAAGTAGTTGCTTGCATTCTTGAAGTACAGAATTAATAGTTAGATAATGCATCCTTTTTGTTGTAACTTCAGCTCTGATCAATGTGCCAGGCTTTGATATCTTTGTTAGCTCTGTTGTCCTTATGAACCTTAAAATTGTCACAGAAGAGCCCTTCAATCCAAAAGAAATTTTGCTAACAAAGGAAGTGTGTCAGGTACTGTTCTTGGTTTGCAGTGGCTTTTGAAGTCAGTGTTTTGGGGTCCTCTGGCACGAGCTGTCACAGACTCATCTTTGATATGAGCTCTTTTGGTTCTCTTGATTTTATTCATACCCTACTAATCATCTATTGTTGAGAGAAATTTTGTCACATCTACTGAGTTTTCAGTCTTTAAGCAAAAATTGTAATGGAATTCCTGAGTGTTTTCAAGAAAGTCAATCACTTGGAAAAAAAAACCAGGACCTCCAAAGATAGATGCTTAATGCTAATTACCTGCCTTTTTATTTTTCCCTTTCTTAGACCAACTCCTGGCATTTGCTTCTCCTTTTGGCTGTTCTAAGAGTTTCTGAGGCGTTGGCAATCACAGGCTGCTCTGAGAGTGACAGCCATCAGATGGTTGTGGTTAGAGCCCTCACCAGAGCACAGACTGTGCCAAAAATGCACTAGCCTTGGAGAGGCAAACTCTTCTTAGAGTAGTTGGTGGTAAAATAAGCAAGTTTTCTTGTTTTAAAAACTTTTGGCTGAACCCTTAATTCTTTTGTAAAACTCTTGACCAGAATGTTTGCTGCTCAAGTGCTCCGCCTTCCTAGAGACTGGATGTTCATTTCCAGTATAGGGAGGATCTTTTCACTTGACACATTTTAAAAAAATGTTTTGACAGAGAAATTTTTGTGATTTTTTTTTAATTTAATTAAGCTTTTTTTTTAAGATTCTAGACTTCTGTGTTGACATGAGAATGGGTATTTAATTAAAAGCCTCAATTGCTTTAGAGGAAACACTGAAGCCTCAATTAAAGAATGCCTATTCTTGAAAACATTTAAGACATGGTTAAGTTCAAGCACATGCCTGAGTGGTCCTGAGAATAGAAATGGACCTGCAAAAGTAATTCAGTAGTTGCGGGCTCTTACATCTATGCTTTGGGGTGAGGAGTCTCAGGCTTCTTTTTTGTTGTTGAGGCTGATGTCCTGGTCTGGCCATAACCATGCTATTCTCTGCTTTCTCTTCTGACAAGGAGTGTCACTTGTGAGCTGTAGAAGAATGCATTTGTATGTACTTTACACTTGTTTCTAACACCCACAGCCCAAACTGGCAGCAGAAACAGAAAAAAAACCCATATGGAGTTTTTTACAGTGTGTAGCTTTTGAGTAATGTGTAAAATCTTAGGATTTGAGATGAAAAAGAAGGGCTACTTAGTAAATCCCATCTTCTAAGCAGTTCAGTTTTCAAGTGATGTACAACATCCTTGGAATGTGATGGGGTTTTTTTACTGTTATGTTTATGTTGTAAATTTTCAAATAATTTGGAACTAACTTAAAAAAAAGAATAAATTAGAACGTGCATTCTGTTTGTGACAAGGCCACATAAAATGTGACTTGTGAACATCTTTCTACTATCTGATTATCCTTTTGATTCAATAAACTTTTCAATATTTTCAAGTATCCCTTTCTTTATCAACCATTAAGTACTTGTTTTCAGGTTGTCTAGCTAAGTTACAGAGTCCCACTGGTTGCAATCCTCAAAATACTAGTGTGAGGCTAAATTTATTTAACTGATTTCTCTTTTCCTGGTTTATGTTTTTTTCATACAACTCAGATCTGCATAATCTTTTCTCTGCTTCCTTAGTCATTCTTCTTGTACTTTGGTAGAATCCCTTATACAGTTTAACCTTTATACCAATGTATTTTATGTTGAAACTCCTTTAGTGTGTATGTACATGTTAACAAATTTCATTTAAAAGAGGTTGTGGCTTTTAAGATGTGTGATGTGTGGAGTCTCCCACTGGTGGGGAGTTGGGTGCTGGGGTGCTCCCTGTCAGAGCTAAAGCAAGCTCTCCTCCATCTCCTAGTTGAGAGATGTTCTTGCCATGCCTCCTTTGCCAGGGAATGGCTCATGGGTTATTTGGAGTAGGTAGGTCAGATAACAAGAGGATTCTCACTTTCCATGCCTTCAGTTTTGGAGCTTCTCCTCCTGTGTGCCACATTGATGGCATTGAGGTGTTTGGGAAAAGACAGTGCCATCCATGAACTCCTTGCACCTGGACAGCCTTTGGTTGTGGTGCAGCTGGCAGTGTTAAGAAACAAATGATTTGGAGAAGTTAGAGCTCTTCAAAGGTATTTGCAGGTTTCCTCCTAGCTAATCACTTTTCCCTCTCCTGTCGCATCGTTTTCCTCTATTTACCAGCTCCACAGTCAAGTGAAGTTTTAGGGCTTAGGAAATTACTGCCTCCCAGCTCCAGCAGCTAATGAGTTGTTCTTCTTTAATGGCCTGTTTCCACTGCAGACTGATGCAAACAGAAAGAATAAAACAATTTTTTTCTTTTTTTTTTAATATACTATCAATTTTTTTAAACTGACTCTTAGAAATTGAAAAGCTTTGCCATCTTCACCTGAAGATAGCCAGGATCTGGGCTTGCCAAGAGGAACCTGCAGCTGTACAGTTCTAATTCTGTCCCCTAATTCTGTCTGTGTTGGTTGTTTTTTTCTCAACACTGAGTGAACAAGATGCTATAGCTGGTGTTTGACTAGGCAAGAAAGGGTGAGAAAAATACAATAAAATCTAAAAATTAGTTCAGTTATTTGGATTTTTTTTTTTTTGGTCAGGTCCTTTCTTCTGCTTCCACCTCCTTTGAGAAGAAAAAAACTGTGCCTGGGCTGTCTGAAGCACACTGACAAAGCTTGCCAGTTGCTCCAAATGAAGGGCAAAACAATTTACACCATGTAATAAGAGTTACTCATGAGTGTTTCTGAACAAAGGTTGTCTTTTTCTTGATCAGAAGTGCAGCCAGACTGAATTTTCAAATGTCATTTATTTCAAATTTATTGGTGGTTGTTCTGATGGGAAACATAAAAAAGGAAGGGCATTATATAGATGGATTCTTTTTCTTTTAAGATTACTTGGGGCTTTAATCCAAGCCAGCCATTGAATGCAAAAGGGGATTGTAAAAACCAGCTGGAATGAATATAATAATTTGATTCCACCACTTCTGTAATTTGTTCAAATCACAGAATGAAAAAATATTTATTAGATAAAGTCAGCATTTAAGATGTTTTCAGAAAAGATTAATCTCCTGACTGAGTGCTAATGTACACAGCTACAGAGTTCATAAATCAAAATTGTTGGCAGAAACATTAATGTTTTTAGCTGAGCATTTTAACAATTAAAATTGTCCAATCAAAGAAACGTGCTTAGAAAGCACATGAGAAATAATAACTGTACTGCTGACAGACCTATTAACTCAGTGTTTTACTGTGAGTTTAGGTACAAGCACTATGTTCCTTCCCAGTGCCTGTATCTGGAAAAATTTTCTTGATCCCTTTCAGCATCAATTTTTTCCGTTGTTGCAGTCATCCTGGTTCACCTATTTATACTGCAGGGCTTGACACCTGCCTTAGGAAAATGGAGTCAGTGAAGGAAAAGTACATGGAAGCAGACATGGTTATCCAGGAAGAAAATGTGATTATTGCTTATCTCAGGTCTTTCTGGCTGCTGTTCTTGCTTTAAGCTATTTCACATGGCCAGATGTGACTTGTGGTAACTTCTAGTCTCAGTTCAGAGTGATTGTGCTTCTGTCCCTAACCAACTGAAGCATGACATATTTTTGTAGCACAAGAAGTGGATATCTGAAATATTATTTCATTCTTCATGGAAACATAAAATAGTTTGATTTGGAAGGGGCTTTAAGAGGTTATCTAGACCAACCGCCTTGCAATGAGCAGGGTCATCTTCAGCTTGATCAGGTTGCTCAGAGCCGTGTCCAGTCTGGCTTTGAATCCAGGGATAGAACATCTACCACCTCTCTGGGCAACTTGTTCTAGTGTTCTGCTACCCTCATTGTAAAAAAAGATTATCCTTAATAACTAGTCTAAATCTACCTTCTTTTAGTTTTAAAACCATTACTACTTGTCCTATTACAACATGCCCTGCTAAAAGCTGTGCTCCTAGCTTTCCTGTAAGGCCCCTTTGAGTACCAAAAAGCCACAATAAGGTCTCCCTGGGGTCTTCAGGTTTAACAACCCCAACTCTCTCAATCTTTCTTCAGAGTGATAGAACATCTCTCCTATGATGAGTTTTTAGCCTTTTTCTGGATCTGCTCTAACAGTCCTTCCTGTGTTGGGGACCCCAGAGCTGGACTCGGTACTCCAGGTGCAGTCTCATAAGAGCAGAGTGGGCAGAATCACCCCCCTCAATCTGCTGGCCATACTGCTTCTGATGCTGCCCTGGATACAGTTGTTATTCTGGGCTGTCCACCTTTTCGTCTGCCAGCACTCCCAAGTCCTTTGCCACAGGGCTGCCTTCAGTCCCTTCATGCCCCAGCCTGAACTGATACTGGCCATTGCCCTGACCCAGGTGCAGCACCTTGAACTTGGCCTTGTTGAACCCCATGATGTGCCCAGGTTGTCCAGGTGTGGATGGTGTCCCATCCTCCAGGTGTGTCAGCCACACCACTTGGCTTAGAGTCACTTGCAGATGCTGAGGGTGCACTCGATCTCTTCATCTGTTTTATTAATGAAGATACTAAATAACACTGGTCCCAGTGCGGGCCCTTTAGGAACATCACTCATCATTGTTGTCCGTCAGGACTCTGGGCTGTTGGCCACTACCCTGTTGTTGGCCACATCCAACCAATTCCTTATCCATCTAATAGTCCACCCATGGAATCCATCCCTCTTGAATTTAGAGAAAAGGATGTTGTGGGGGACTGTGTCAAAAGCCGTACAGAAGTCCAGAGATGTGACATCTATAGTCATGCCCCTGTGCAATAATGTAGTCACTCTATCATGGAAGGTCATTACGTATGTCAGGCAGGAATTTTTGCTGGTGAAACTGTGCTTCCTCAAATCACCTTCCTGTCCACTATGTGCCATAAGAAGCCATATATCTTCATTTTTTGACCTTATTTTTCTCATTTTGTATGGTTACGAATCAAGATTAGATGAAGGTTCTGGGACAGTGGCTGTTTGTAACCACAACAATAATACGGAAATTAAAAGCTTGAGCTGCAGCATTACTGAATAAAAGGAGGTGTACATGGAAATAGAATAAGATTGGTATCTTTTGTTGATGTTGCAGACCTCTTCAAGGAGGTGGCAGGCCCTACAGAAATGTGTGACCAGAGGCAGCTGGGCCTTCTGCTTCACGATGCTATCCAGATCCCGCGACAGCTTGGGGAAGTGGCAGCCTTTGGTGGCAGCAACATTGAACCCAGTGTGCGCAGCTGCTTCCAACAGGTAAGATAAAGACCTTCATGTGAAGAACAAAATAAAACCAAACTCTCTCTTTTGTTTACAGATTCACTTATACATGCTGATGTAAAAAGAAGCAAGGAATATAAAAACATCCACTGGGTTTTGAACAGAAATTAATATGCTCCTGCAACTAAGTATGGGAAATTCATGTGAAAATGCAGCTGGGAAAGATGGCTTATGGTTTAGGAGAGGATCAAACAGATTTTGTTTAGCCAAAAGAATATATAAATCTTCATGATTTTGACAGTGTTTGTGGCTCTAAAAGCTGTTAAAAAATTTTGTACTGGCCAATTATCCTGCTTTGCATTGTTCAAAGGAACCCGATGCTGTGAGAACAACATGCTTTTTCCAGCTGGAATAAGGCATGATCTCAACAGAACAAGAAAATGATGTCGATAGTAACTTTTGACCTTGTGCATGAGGAAATTATTTAGCATTATGTTACTGACAAAAGGCCTTGCAGTTGCATGAAACTTCAAGCATAGTCTTTTTTATATTGCATGCAGAACATGGAATAAAGCTCTTGCAGCCTGCTGTGAAGCTCCACGCTACATGCAGGGGGTTAATGAGGCTGCAAGGAGTGTCTGTCTGTTTAAAGAAGATGAGAATTAAAAACAGAATGTTGTAATGGACCACAACTAACTCAGACTTTTTCAAGGATGCCTAAGGATCCAAAGGAGTGATAGCCATTGTGTTTCAGTGCATTATTTTTATGAAAGCAGCTGATTTGAGCATTGTCAGAAATTTTATATGGATTAAAAATACACCACAGCTTATATAAAATTACTGACTTGGATATTTCTCATTTTATTGAATTGAACATTAAAGATTTTAGTGAACTTTCAGAGGATTTTCTTTTGTTATTCTTTCATAGAGATTTCTACATTTTTGTCCAGTTCTTTAAAAAATGCAATTGTGCTGACTTTTTTCCCAAACTATTTGATTCATTTCTGGATTCAGGTGATTAGGATGGGTAGAGTGTTTGTCCAGGTCATGAATAATTTGATACATACTTACAGAAGTTGATTTCACCAATTAACCATGTAAAGCTTCCCCTGATGTCTTAACATTGCTGCTTCAGACAATAAGGGATGGTGCTTGAATTATCTATCACTGCCTTTGAGTGGTTTGAGTCATATTGAAATAAATTTTTCATTTATTATTCACAAAGGGACCCTTTATGTCCCTCAAATATCTACCCCATCTCCCGTGCTATTCAGCTATGGGTGGGGGGTACTAGCAAGAGATTGTTTCAATACTTAATGTATTATTACAATTATACTGATAATGAGGTTGCAATCCCTCAACTCACAGGAGTAGTTCAAGTTTAATCCCTGGTTAGGACAGCATAGAGAAAATGTGCAACTGCATGTCAGTTATCTCAGCCCAGTGAAAGGAAGGATTTTGTTGGTGAGGAAGAAACACTCTTTGTTTCCATGCTTCTCCCTCTTGTTGCCAAAAATGAACTTGGACCATGAATAGGTTAAGAAGCTTTCCATCATGTGTTACCATTTAAGAATAACTTTCATTTTAAGCTTTATTTTATTGCTTCTATTGAGCTCAGAAATATTGAGCTCTGTTGTTATTGCTGACAAAGTTGATGAATACAATACCTTTGTAGCTAGGCTCCTCTTAAAGAAAATGTGGAAGTGTGTTCGCTTGCTTCTTAAAACAATCATGTTAATACATCAGCTCGAATAGATTCTTGCAGTGACTGGCTATAAATGGCAGATTCCTTTCTTGTTCTTTGCCTGTTTGTTTGTTTATTGTGTGTGCATGTTATATTTAATGTGCTAGCTAGAAAGAACACCATGGGCTTAGAACACAATAAAAAATTGGTGAGTCTTGGGGCAATCAGTCCACACATGCAAACACTACTGACTTTTAGTATTTTGTCATCAATCTTAACTCAGAAGTTAACCATGTCTTCAATATGTCTGAATTGCAGAGTGTGCTCACTTACTTTTCGAGTCAGTTCAGTTGAAAGACAGCTTTACTTTACAGTCTGTTACTTCTGTACTATGTCCTCCATCTTTCTTACCATCTGTCCACTCTATCATAGCTGTTTAGTCTTCTAAAGTCTTAATGACTTAACTTATTTTCTTTATTTTAATTTTCATTGAGGTTATTTCTTGTATCCTGTAAATAGTTTTGGATTAAACTGTCATGGAAAGAATTCATGCAGGTTGTTGGGGTCTTTTTTCCATAGATTTTTCTAAAGAAAATCTAGTCTGCTGTTTTGTTGTTGTCTTTTTTAATTTGGATGTGGGTTTTTTCTCTCCACAGAACCATAATAAGCCAGAAATAACTGTAAAGCAGTTCATAGATTGGATGCGCTTAGAACCACAGTCAATGGTGTGGTTACCAGTTCTGCACCGTGTGGCAGCTGCAGAAACAGCAAAACATCAGGCCAAGTGCAACATCTGTAAGGAGTGTCCAATTGTTGGATTTAGGTAAGAGGAAAGGTGTTGGGTACAATATTTCTCTGAAAATATCCACCTTTTTAAGCCTTCCAACAAGTGAAGTTTTCTCCTGTCTGTTTTTCCACTGTTTTCCTTCTTAAAGATGGGATCTGTCACCCATGGTGAGGCCACAGTGTGGCCTGAGCCAGTGCAGTTCTGGTTCATGCAGTGCCACTGTTGGACACCCAGTGTTCCTGTGCCTGACAGAGGCACATGGGCTGTCCTCAGATGGTTTTGGATTGGTGGATTCAAGAGACAGCAAATGAAGTATAAATGCACCCCATGTGTTCTGTAAGCACAAGATCAAAAGGAGGTGATCAGTAAGAAAAAACATGGACCGTCTGTCTGCTCTCCTGCATAAGGCTTGGGAAACTCACTTGTGCCAGGCAGTATAAAACAGCCTTCAACATCAATCTTTCCTTGCTTAAAACAAACACTGATATGTTGCTGTGATGAGACTTGTAAAGTCCCTATGTCCCTGAACATAACCTAACTTTTCTCTTTTCAAAGAAAGGCGTGAATTCTAAAAGAAAATGTTACATGGGGAATACTCTCCATGTTATTCTCCTAAGCTGTAGTTGGTACCCTTAATAAGTAATGCTATGACTAAGATGCATTTGTAAATTGATTGCTCCAGTGTATAAAGTGATGCAAACCTCATCTCCAAAATCTGCATTAGAGGCCAGAGGTGAGCATAACTGGCTTTTTCCTCTACTGTGGTCATGGAGTCTAACGTATTATCTAGGAAAAATATAAAGCAGTCAATCATGTAAACACTTCTAAGATTTTTCTTTAGGTATCTAGGCAGATGAGGAATTTTTGTTCATCCTTTTAGAGGATAATAATATGAATCTTGAGGTCAGATTCATCTTGCCTAGTTTTAGGAATGCTGGCTTTAGTCACTCTAATGAGATTGAGCTAGCAACCCTCTTTTTCTTTTTTTATTATAAATATAGGTATGTGATTATTTGCAAAAGTAATAATCTGATCAAACTTTCTTGCCAGTCTTAAAAGGAGATGACATTTTCTAAATGTTCCAGTCTTTGTTATTGTTTGAGGAAGCATAAGGTGACAAAGCTCTGGCACAGCTGTGTTATAGTTGTCTAAGTTGCACTATGTGTAGGAGGGCAGAGAGATGGAAAGGTAAACAAAGACTCATTTAGAATGGGTCATTCTAAATAATTTCTACAATGAAGCTAGAGATCTGCAACAACAAAAGCATCTAGCATCTTAGCAGAAGGTAAATGTAGCCATTTAATGCACTGGCTCTGAGAAAAGATTATAAACAAGTTGGATCAGCATCTTTTAAAGTGAACTTTTACATTTATAGACACATATTCTCTTGCAAAACAAAACATAAAACTCAACAGGGGAAAAATGTGGGGTACTGAAAACTGCTCTCAGGAAGCAATTTAATTTAAACTTTAACTATTCAGTAGCTATTCAATTTGGTTCAGTTAGCTCATTTTAGTTTCATACAAGTGATATAACCTCATCCAGTCAGAACAACCATAGCATAGAAACAGTGGGTGCAATCTGGAATTGAACTGTTCATTTAGTCTAAATAAATAAATAAATCATGTTCCTGGTGATTACATTTAGTACAAGGGATACTGTAGAAGTTTGTTAGCCTATTTATACATACACTCTCTTAAAAATCAACTAAAAGTAAACAAATCATGGTATATTTTTAACTGAATTTTAAATTATTCTTACAATTCATGAATTCTTGAGAATTTAATTTTCTGAAATGTGTGTTGAGTTTCTGAGCACTAAAATTATTTACCAACCTTTAACTATTGAGTATAAAAACTGAAATAAACCAGTCTGGTTTATAGAAGGTTTTTTTGAGATAACACATGAATAGTAAATAGAGGAAAAGCAAAACTAAAGCAATGTAGTTTAAAGTCAGTAAAAACTTTAAAATTATAAATTCTTTCCAGTCTATCAGTGAAGCTGATGCCGGTATGATTTTCTGCATCAAAGCTGTTTGGGCAGCAGGTGATTGATATATGCAGTTACAGACTCTGTAATGCATTTCAGATGGCTCTCTATATTGATATGGAGACAGGAACTTGTAAATACTCAGTGAAGTGTGTAGTGTAGGAAGGTTCTGTGGACCAAGAGGGCTGCAGGTTTGCTCTGTCCCCTGCAGCTGCTGTGGTGGCACTGCTGTCCCTGGGCCTGCAGCCGTGATGAGCGCTGCCCGTGCCACGTTCTGGTTGTGCGCACTCACACACTCCAAAGTTCTCTCTCAGCTAATCCCAACAAACTCGCTGTGTCCTTGTGTTGCTGCTGCTGAAAAGCAGGTGACCCATTTCAGAGAGTAATTTGCTTTGTGAGGCTTAATTAGAAGTAAACCTCTAATCACTTTGTTTAATGTCCCCACAGGTACCGGAGCTTAAAGCATTTCAACTATGATGTCTGTCAGAGCTGCTTCTTTTCTGGCCGCACAGCCAAGGGGCATAAATTGCATTATCCAATGGTGGAGTATTGCATACCTGTGAGTACCAGTTTGCTCAGTGTTTCTAATGGATAACAAACCAGATTTGAGGTCTAAATATTTTTCCACAATCTTTGTTACCTAGCCAGGATTTCTTTTACATGTGTTTAATACAATTTGTCTTCCTAACTTTCTCTTTGGAAGGTATCAGGAACATTTCAGTTTTGGTGATTTTATGTAGGGATGTTTGGATTCTGTAAAAATGGGCAGCAGTAACCACTTCTGAGAGAACTTAAACTTCACTACTGATTGGTAAAACAAAGCTTGAATATTAAATGTAACTGCTGTTCTTGTATACTAGCATATATATACACACGATAAGGGTAAAAACATGGCAGAAAAAAAGGAGTTGCTTTATTATTGCTGTACTAATGGCAAAGAGTATTTAATATTCTAGTAATGCACATTAATATTTTTAGGAGACTTTGTTTTCGGGTCCAGCATTTCCTTGCTTTGTGAAAATGTGGCTAGAAATAGATTGTGTTTCATTCTGTTGTGTAATTGCTATTTACTGGGATATATCAAAGTTGATGTGTAGCTGAAAAAAACCCCAAAACCCAGAATTAATAGTTTCTAACCAGAAATGGTGTGAGATGTTTACCAGCAGTACCTGACAAAAATTAATTTTATAACACTTTATTTTCCTAATGATGTTTCAAACACAATTTTTAAGGAGATTCCTAGGAGTCTTTCTTTACTGAAGGAGTGGCTGGGTTGCTACACACAAATACCACTCATGCCTTTTTTATCAGATAGCTGTTTGCAGTCAAGAATTTTACCTTAGAAATAAATTAATAGGATAATTTGTATGTGCTCTACACAACAGTGGTGAAAGGTCTGCATGCTTAGAAAAATTCAGACCAGAAAGTAACTAGAGCTGATTCAAGAGTGGCAATTTTCAATAGTGTTACGAAATTCTGTGTTCTTCTAGTAGCAAAAATTCATTGAGTTATTTGTCTCTTTTGATGTAGTTGTTGGACTTACTACCTGTGTTTTCCCTCTCTTTTTTTGTCTGGCGTGTCTTCTGTAATGGAATTCAAATTCTACAAAGTAGTGGTTTTACTTTATTGTGGTCAGAAAATAAAAATTAGTAATGTTAATATATTTTCATTAATTCTATGACCAAGTGTTAATATTTTATTGATAAATCTGCATGTCAGGGAATACTCTGAAGAACATTTTTTAAGTAGATTTGTTGGTTTTCTTTCAGCTAGTTTTAATGTTTATTATATTTTATTACATGACTTATTCTAACCTCAGGATTTGGAGGTCTATGATTAAATATCATTAAAAATTCACTTTTTTTCTGCTTATAAACCTCATCTTTAGTGGAACAGAAGTACTCTTTTTTACTGTCTATAATGTGCAGGAAGTTCAGAAATTGAGGTGTAAGGAGTGTTGAAACAGATTATGCTGCTGGTCTGCAGGATAAGATATCCTTCCTGTTGAGTTAGTCAAATACAGATTACATCTGGTGTGGGATGTTGTACTTTCCCTAGAACATTATGGTATCTTTCTCATGAATTCCAGGTTTTGTCTGAAGTTGCAGATTTGATATCTAAGATGAATTTTCAGGTCTTGTTAAACAAGTTCACATTGTGTAACCATGAGCTATCTCTTTTACAAGTGAAGGCTGACAAACTGAAAATATATTCTGGAAATGGCTGGAATCCTCTCTGTCCCTGGAAATAGGGATGGCTTACGTTATAATGAAAATTTCTGTTACTGATGCAGAAAAAAAAGTGGTTTTAAGGCAATATTAGGTGTAAAATAAGGTAGCATAAGGCAAAAGCACCTTCTTTCCATGAAATACAGAAGGGATGAGGTGACTCCTTTATGGGATAATAAGGGGAGTAAAATGACATTCTTGATCAGAGTGAAGGAAGGCAGACCAGTCTAAAAAAGGGAAAAGGAAGGAACTTGAGGAAGTTTTAAGCAGAGCAGAAGAAAAGAAATGGCATAGAATTCAGGTGATGCATAAAATTAGAGGTCCAGAGCAACCCCAGTTAATTTGGAAGTGGAATATGAGAGAGAGCTGGAGTTTTATTTGGGTCCTGATCTAAGTGTACTCTGCTACCTCCATTTCTGTAAAAAGAAATGACTCATTATATGAACAGATCTAGTTGCCTGTTAGACTTCCATAATCAGTACCCATATGCAAATTATTTTAACTAGCCTTATCCAGTCTAGGTCCGGAATAAAGAAGTGATTTCATTAAAAGAATCCTGTATTATTTATTCTTGCTATTTGTAATAATGCTCTGTGGTTGGTATACTAATTTGTTGCTAAACCTCTCTACATATTGAACTCATTTAATGCAATACAGTAGTCAAGAATTGCAAAATTTTTTGCAGTTAGTAGAATAGCTTATATGTTTAAATGGAATAATGCTTGAAAAATAGCATGGACCTGGGTCTGTGAAATAAAATAAAAGCACCAAAGTCCACCGAATTGTTCCTTAGAATCCATTATATTACAGTACAATAGCTTGAACAGGAAGGGTGCATCTGCTCTGCCTTTTCAACTAAATTCAAAGGCTGTTGATGTTAAAATGGTGCTTTCTTTGCCAGTGTTGAAAAGCAGAGTACAAATGCATGTACTCACCAAACTACATTAATAAAATCTAGCTTCACTTTCTTACTGCTAATGCATATTAATACATTTTTATCAAGAATACTAACAATAAATAGGTAAAAAAAATGCTTCCATTACTTAAGCTGACATTTAGAACTGGAGCTTAGTCACAGATGGATGGAAGACCATTTAATTGTCTTCAGGTGAATGGTTCAGTGTAGGGTATAAAGGGATTTCTCAGAAGCACAGTAAGTTCTTATCAAATTTAAAATAATTTGGAGGATGGGTTAAGGAATATGTTCTCCATTGTAATGACTTTTGTGATATTTGCTTTAGGTAAGAATTGCTTCATAATTTCAGATTAGAACCATTTACTCCTCATGGTTATATGTAGTTACTGCATTCTAATCTGTAATGCCATTTTGCATTTGTCCTAGCTTGCAATTTAGTTTTCTTGATGCTGGGGGAAAAAAAAATCATTTTAATAAGTTCAGTTATGTTTCTTCTTTCATCCAGGATTTAGAGATAGGTGTAGTAGAAATGCAAAATTATTCTCATTTATTTTTCACCTTTACATAATCTTTGTCAGAAAAGATGGGGAGATAAGATTCTTAATGTAAAATTTTACATGGGTGTGTAAAAATATTGTTAGATTTTCCTAGCATCTAATTTGAGAGTAGTCCTATATAACTACCCACACAGTTTATTTTTAGATTTTTTTGAATTGGAAATCCTCTCAGTAGTGGCACTTGTGTTATATTAATGTGGTTGTGCTTAATGACAGCATACTTTAGGGAGGTTCACATCTCTTCTGGGAATCAGTTTCTCTGTGTGTATTAAAACAGTTAATTGGTTTTGTGTTAGCTATAATAAATGTAATTAAGAGAATGATGACTTAGGTGTGGACTAGTCCTTTTACATAGCTAAATGCAGTGAAAGGAATAAGAATGTGGGCTTCCATTTGAAAAAGACATTACTGAGAAATAAATAAAATTAAATATATATGTATTATAGGTATTCTATATTATTTATTCATTTTCACATATTTATTGCAATTTTTATATTATATGTTATGTAATTTAGAGCTCTACAATTAGTTTATTGCAATCTTGGTATTACTCTTTTAGCAATGAATACCTGTTCTATTTCCAATATACTGAAAGCAGACACCAACTGAGTTTTTAAGATATGTATAGAAAATGTATTTCACCATGCTCATTTTTTTTCCACTGCTTTCCTGGTTTCTTAAATTTTTATTGGATTACAAATAATTGTATCTTCGTTCGTTGCTGATAACTGTTTGTGCCTGGCTGGTGTTTTGAAGAGCACTGATACCAGTTTGTCAATTGTTACGATGTTTTTTTAGTTTGGTATGGCAGCCATGGATATAAAATATTTCTTCCTAAACTTTGTCTTGCTCTAAGAACTGAGGTTTTAAATTCCGTTTGAAGGCATGGTTTTTGGAATGAATTTTCAGTGAAGGAAAGTATTTTTTCTTTGCTTTTGAAGTAGGTCTGAAGCAATGGTGCTATTTGTACTATTGATTTGTGTGGAAATAGCCAAGATGTCATGATGTAAGCAAGTGTACAAGGTACCTGCTAGTTTTAATTTAGAAGATAGATTCTACACAACAGTTCCTGGCCATTCTTTTTTTAAAGGAAAGTGTTGTAGTACGTCTCCCTTGGCATGATTTTGGATTGGATAGTATTTTGTGGTTATATCCCAAAAGGAAAAAAAAAAAAAGCCATTTTTCAGAATTGCACCTTAATTATATGTAAGTTAAAATAAATCTTTCAAATCTGCTCAAGTTTCACTGGTTAGTATTTGCAATGCTCAGTCAGTACACAGTCATATAAGTCCTCTTTCTGAGAATCAGGTTGTCACACCAAATAAAGAATACACCAGAGGAAAAATTTTGGCAGCTCAGTAGACATTTATTTCTACAATGTGTGGGTATTAAAATTTTCATTCCTTGGCCTTGGGGCAGAGTTCCATCTGTTGGAGTTGCTGTTGCATGAGAGTGAGCAGCCCTTTGCATGGCCTCATGTTCCTTCTTTGGATGGTGCAGTGTTTGGAGAATGATTTTGTGAACCCTCCCTGGATTTGCTTTTTTATTAAAATTCAGGTGTTCAAACAGCCCTTGGTCACAAATTTACTCTGTTGTCTACATTTTAAAGCCACATATGAGAAGCTCCTATCAACACTAGTTTGTTTTACTCTTTTTATTGCTCATCTGAAATGCATTACAGAGTTTGTAACTGCGTATATTGTACACACATTAAAATATATAGATGAATACGGAAATATTTTTAGGTTTTGACAGCAGAGAATAGTTTGCCTGACCTGCCTCTAGGCCACTTGGTAGTACTTCAGGAAAAAGATGACAAAACTGAAGTCTTCCTGTCTATTTTTCACATGGTTGTCCATCAGCTTTGGCATCCTTTGATGCTAACAGGCTTCTCCCAAAGCAGAGGGTACAGGAATGCAATTTGTACTTTGTTACAGAGTCTGGACTGAAAGTCTGTAAAAGCTGTTGCAAAAATTCAGGTAATTCTGGAGGTGAATGGCCGTGTTTTCTTTACTGCAGTTGCAAGAGAAAATTCTCAGTAGTACCAGCTGGAAGGGGATGTTCTGTTGAAATACTCAGCCAAGTCTGAGCACATACACTTTAAAGGCAGACTGTATACTATTGTTTCTTTCTGCAAATCTCTTTTTTGCCATTTTTGCCTTGTATTTTATGCCCATATGTATCTCTGCTTTTGTAGCAGAAGTTAGTTGAATAGTATTACCAAAGTAGTGCTGCCGTTATTACTGTGATTATCACCAGTTCAAGGGATTTTTAAAGCAGTTGAATAAATTTTAATCTTGTTCTCAGGATAGGGTGGTGGGCAGGGAGGGAGCAGAGATGAAAGGGGCTATGCAGTTACCAGTTTTGGAAGAGGCTGCATCAGTTTAAAAGCTGCTGGGAGGGATGGGAATGTTGATTGTAACTTGTAAATTTAGACTTGTAGAATCTTGTGGCTAATTTATGTCCTAATCTTACTCTGTGGTAGTAAGGAGATCACTGAATCAGTCTGAGTTTGTTACTTCAGGCACCAATTGTTCTTATCAGGTCTGCCTGTGTTTTTGAACAGTGCCTGTATATTGGCCACCGCTTCATCTGTGAACTTTTTTGACTCTGGAATATTACAGGTAGTGGCAGAATCCTATAGGAAGAGATTTGGTTACTGGAGAAAGTGCTTATGAAAATCTAACAGAAAATAGGTTAGCACATACCATTCCCATCTTGTGGTAAAGTTTTCCATTGCAGCTCTAGAATGGGAAGCAGTAAGGGCTATATCTTACCAATTGATTTTTTCCCTTATAATTTTTTTTCTCAAAAATTAATTTTTTGTGTTTTTTAAGACTGCATATAAATGTTTAGCTTAAGACTTGAACCTGTGTCAATTTTTTTCTAATTTATAAAGTAATTGGTAGATGCATTTATTGCTGGGAATTTGAAGCCTAGCTATTATTTTCCAGTAGATGAGAATTTTTGGTGCCTTAACATTATTGTTGTACCATATCTCAGGACACTAAAAAGGCAATTTTAACATAACTGAAGTTTTAAAGTTCTTCCTTGTAATCTTTTTCAGGACAGAACCAGCAGTATTAATCCATAATGTTGACATTAAATCAGCACTATATAGCAATGTTGATTTTTTTTTTTTTTAAGACAACATCTGGAGAAGATGTACGGGACTTCACGAAGGTGCTGAAGAATAAATTCCGGTCCAAGAAGTATTTTGCAAAGCATCCCCGGCTTGGCTACTTACCGGTGCAAACAGTGTTGGAGGGTGACAACCTGGAGACGTAAGCTTGGTTTATAGAGCAGTGGCTCCTGGGGTCACTGGCCTGTTCCATCAGAACCAAAAAGCTGAAACTCAAAAGATAGCCAACAACAATTTCAGAGCCTTGTGCTATATTATTCTGTGCTGTTTCACATTATTTGCAGATCTTCTCTATTATTTTTAAAGTAACATATTTTATGCTTAGATTTTTATCAGCATTGTACTATAAAGCCATGGATATTACCATGTCCATGGTAGTGGACAAAGCAGGTAATTTTGGCAGGGGCTGAATAGCTGTTTTACAGAGAATACTTTGAGGAGACTGGGTTTTTGGAACTGTACTGCTTATTTGAATATGTCAAAATTCCTGGAATTAGAGATTTCTGAGTTAATTAGGGTCCTACAGGCTTCAGAAATATTGGTGGCCGAATCAGAGAGAGCACTCTTAGTGTCTCCATGGTATTATTTATGGTGCTGACAGAAGTGCTCCACTTTATTTACTCAGTTGGCAGTTGGCAGCAAAAGACGCTCTTACAAGAGCAAAAATTAAGATGTGTTGACAGGGTGCTAGAATTAGTTTCATGGCTTGACTGTCCCTCACATCCTGGAGTCTGTGGCACTGCTGCACTGTCTGAACACAAGATAGCAACAGCCCATGCGAGGCTTCAGCAAAGACACTCTGTGTCCACGCAGCAGCTCAGTGCCGGTGCCCACAGACTGAGGGCTTTCATGACTGTAGGGCTGTGCCTTTCATTTGCAATAAGTAAACAAAACCTTCTCATTAGCAGTTTAAGAGACAGGAGGAAGTAATCTGAAAATTGTCTGATTGATAGCCTGGCTTCTAAGGAAGCAATGAACATTCAAATGTTACCCACCAAGGCAGTCTTCAGCTACCACCAACACAGGAAAGCAAAGCTGCTTTAATGTGGTGGAAGTTTGCCAATGCTGCCAGAAATTGAAATGATAAAACTATAATCACAGGTCAGAATAAAATTCTGTTGGTCCAGTCATGTGGGAAATATACAGATAAATTGTCACCATCATGCTGAGAAAACTCTTGGTATTGGTTCTCTGCCCAGCAGGTGGCAAAACTCAGTAATACATTCCTGCCAATAAAAAAAAAATTCAAGAAAATAAAAACTCTTATAGTTATTCAAGTGTGAGAATGTAATACAATATGTATTGACCTCATTATTTTCATTCCTAAGGAAAAGAAGCATTGATAACTGTGACTTATGGGGGAGGTTTATTGGTGGGGTTTTGCACCCCACTTTTTTTTAATACATTATATTGTTTGCTTTGAAATGAAAGTTCCAGTACTTGAGCAGAGTTTAAATGAATTGATTATGGTTTATGAACTGCAGTTCAATCAATAACATGATTTGGATTTTTCTTTAAATTGATTTTTATGTAACAAAATTAAGTATGTAGGTCAGTCTTCTGCCTCTCCATGACAAGTGGCAGCATTTGTTGCTGTCACTTTTCTACATCAATTGCTACTTGTTCAGGGTGGGTTGCTGTTTAAAGTATTCTGTGTTTCTCCAGCTTTCTCTTGCTTAAATAGTACTTAAGTTTTTGTTTCACAGTTTAATTCTTCTTCTCTCTCTTTTTTCTTCTTTTTTTTTTGTGTCTTCCTTACAGTCCTATCACTCTCATCAGTATGTGGCCAGAGCAATATGAGTGAGTATGCAGAAGCCTTTATGTGGAAAGCCTCATTTGCCAGTTGATTTCTTTTAGCTCAGTTGCAGCAAATCTGATGTCCCTAAATGGGACTGTAGGGCACAGCTCACCCAAAGCAATAAAGCCCTTGGGAATATAGTGCATGTATTTATTTGTCATCAGTCTAACTTGATTTAAAAATAATGTTGTCTATATCATTAATTGCTTTAAACACCACTATTTTTTTTATTATTATTTTTAAACTAGTCCTTCCCAGTCTCCACAGCTGTTTCATGATGACACACACTCCAGGATAGAACAGTATGCTACTAGGTAAGAGAGACATGGTTTCTTACAAGTCTGCTGCATTTTGTGGTTGATTCCTGCAGTTTTTAATGCACACTACTGGTTAGATATTGTTTTTTTAAGATATCTTTCTCTGTGCTTACAATATTTACTTCTTAAATCATTAGGTTCTATTATGAACATATTAAAAGTAAAATATATGTGCTAAATCTATCATCTCTCATACAGAATGGAAGCTGCTGCAAAATTGTGTTATTTCTAAAATGTGTCATTATTGGTTTCTTTCTTAATTTTTAACCTTTGAAATAAACAGAACATGTTCTATATATAGGTTTTCCCAGGAGGATATTAGAGCCAGGGTTTTGTTTCCTTCTCTGATAGGCTGACACTCTGCATTACTGTTGGCTTTTAGCAGAATAGGTTGTAATTGCAGATGTTTTATGTTGTGGCTTTTGTGGGGTCACCCTAGTCCTGCTATGATAAAATGTCTGTTATGCCAAGTCCATCTCAATGTGTGTGTTTTGTTAACTCACTTCTGTACATTCAGAGCAGGTGATCACAGAATCATTAAGGCAGGAACAGACCTCTAAAATCATCAAGCCCAGCCATTAACTCAGCATGACTGTGTTCACCACTAAACCATGTCCCCAAGTGCCTCTCCCATGTGCCTTTTGAACACTTCCAGGGAAGGTTGTTCCATCTCTTCCTTGGGCAGCCTATTCCAATACCAGACCAGCTTTTCACAGAAGAAAATTTTTGTAATATCTAACCTAATACTCCCCTGGCGCTACTCGAGGCCATTTCCTCTCATCTGGAGTTAAGGGCGTGATGATGGTGAAATATTAACCAGAGACACCCTCTCAAAGATAACTACCATGGGAACTGACTAGGTTTTTCTTTGGGTGGTTTTGTTCTTGTATCTGATCTCCACAACTGAAAAGCAATTTTAACTTTTTCATTTCTTTGAATAAAAATTCTGAGTGCATATTTAAATTAATAGCATTCTAATTTATGGGTAACTTAAAATTCTTCAGACCAGATTTTTTTAAATGCCTAGAATATGCAGCAAGAGAAAATAGAGCAGGAAGCAAAGCTGAAGGGCTACCCACAGTCAGCCTATTTTTTTTTGTCCCACAACAGCAAATATTTTCATGCTTCATTAGTAGTATAGCACAATGACATACAAAGTTATTACAGAGCTTTCGGTTATTTGAAACATGTCATTCATATTAATCACCCAACATTTCTTTGAATCTATAACTTAGGCCATGTTGTAATCAATTACAGCCTCTGAACCAGACAAATTTCTCTAGAGAGATGGAAGAATTTTCTGTCTACCTGTGTCCTCTTTTCAGCCTGTGGTGCCACAATGCTGTGGCTTTTTGTGCCCAGATGAAGCTCAAAATCTGGACTGTCAATAAAGATCAGTGGAGATACTAGGTGCAATAACTGCTTTCCCTCTCCTCCCCCTCACCTCTTACCAGTTCTGCTTAGGATGAGATTAGCTGAAGATGGACTGTGCAGTTCTGAGTTATCATTCAGGATACAAACCTAAATCTGCTCCTGTTATGTGCCAACATTGCTTAGCAAAATGGACAATTTACTACTAATTGCCTCATAGGGAATCTGTCTAAAACTACTCAGGATTATTTTTCTTCTAGTAATAAAATCTAGAAAAAGAAGATACAATTCTGTGTCTTTCATATAATTTGTATTGTGTCCTTTCTAGTTGAATCTGTTATGTATATGTTACATATAAAATAGTAAATCTTTTTTATTGTCCTAGTCTTTTGAGCTAAGCATCTTTAAAGAAATATTATCAGGGCTTCCCTAATAAGACAGTGCCCAGCAGAAACAGTATATTATGGCTTAAAGCCTTCACTGTCACTGGTTGGAGAACATTCAACTCCCACTTTCCTGTTCACAAAATCCCCTGCCTGGAACAAGGTATCATCTCCCTGTTCTTGTACTGTGTCACCTCTGAGTTGCTTCTAATTTCCTTCCTCAGCTTTCAGTTTCTATCATACCTTAAAGGCTTTTTGCTACTCTAGGGTCCCTTCCCTGTCTCTCTGTGCTCCCTGATTCGGGCCATCTGCTGGTTCCATATAGTATCCCAAGCAAATCCTCATTACTGATGGGAATCCTAAATGTGACAATATCGGTGTAATCTGCATTTGTGAGTTGAAATATTTGTTACTCACTAAGGGATCCAGGGCAGGCCCTTCTCTCTTGAAAGTAATGGGGATTGTACTACTTCCCTATGTGACAAAGGGACTGTGAAGATTAATTTCTAGAATTATGTTTCATCAAAAGATTTAAAGATGCTGAGCTTAGCAGCTTTATAAAGGTGACTTGTAAGCATGTTGCTCACTGTGAACTAGATTTGCTTGAGATGTCCTAGAGCAGAGATGATCTGATTTGTCCTGAGTCACTTCAGAGATTCTCTTCCCTTCAGGGGAGATGTGGGAGCACAATGTCCCAATCCAGCCAAGGTGGAATAGACAATCAAGTTGACATTCAGTGTGTGCCTTCATTTATGTCTCGTCTTTGACCTCAGGAATAGTAACAAATGTAGAGAAGGGCAAATTTTCTCCATTCTAAAAGTCGTCACCAGAGTTCCCTGTTCTTTAGAGCCTTGCACACTCCTTTCAAAAGGAAGTTTGAAGATGTCTATAGTAATGCACAATGCACTTGCAAAAATATAGGTGAAATTAAGATATCTTTATAGTAAAGGAAATAGCCTTGTTTGGTACAGTTGAATATATGTGTAGAGCATTAAGTGTTCTAAATTTTTATGTACATCTCTTGTGTACATAAGGTACATCTTTCCTGGATACCTGAACAGATAGAAAGTTTCTGCTTTGATTTTAAAGAACTATGTGACCTTGTACATACAGTCTAATAATCTGGTCTTTTTAGATTAATTGCTTCTAAAATGAGGAAGTGTAGGCAATGATTCCCTGCAATTATACTGCTTTTTGTGGTGTTTCACAGGACTTGTCTGTCCACAGTGTGGTATTATTTGCCGAGTATAATTTCAGATGTTACATGTTCTATATTTAAAAAGGATTCATCCTCTTTTGTTAGTCCAGCTTTAGAAAATTCAAAAAGAAAACCATCTGTGAAAACATCTCTTTAACTAATTTTGCCATGCGAGTTGTGGTGATGCTAATGATAATTATGATAGAGGGAGAAAATACACTTTTTTGTTGCTGTTTGGCAAGTAGAATTAATTAATGATAGCACAAGTTTCTCATAAAAGTCCTCTGGATTATAGGTTTTCATCACAAAATCTAGGGAGTTTATTCCTAATCATGTATACAAAGATTGCCATATCTGAGCTGTTTCTAAGTAGAATTGATTTTCCCACTGCCACTGTTTAAATTGTGTAGCATGTTGTCTGAAAGTCGTGATCTCTCCTTTTCAGGCTTGCGCAGATGGAAAGGACCAATGGCTCCTTCCTCATGGACAGCAGCTCCACCACAGGAAGCGTGTAAGTACCTCAGACTCACTGTGCCTCTCAGGAGCTTTGGTTATAGGTTCATGCTAAAATCTTCAGCAGTTCTAATACAGGATTTAGTGCCAGTGAGAGCAACTAATATGTATGAGCCCAAGGATGCCTCTATAAGTTTAATTATTCCAAGCACCAATTGTAGAAATTGGTGATGTTCACTTGATGGTGTGTGGGAACTCTGTGTTTGTCAGCCATTCTGCTTCAAAAGTGGGCATATTTCATGTGACTCCTAAAAGCCCACAGCTCTGTGCCTTCTACTTTTCTGCTTTTATCATAGTATAAAATAAAATAATCTTTTTCTAGGCTTTTGCTAGACCCTAGACAACTTTCTTATTAAAATAAAAAATCATCTCTACTTTGAAGATTCTTCTAAGCGAGAGCAGTGTTGCTGGTTCTTGTTTATATTTCAGTTTTCTGGCTGCTCATCCATCTGTTTGTACCTGGAATTGTCCTGTGTAATAAAGATAGTCCTACATTAATTTTACCAATTTTCTCTTTTTTTTTTTTAATTATGTGTTATCTTTATTGTAAAAACCAATTAAAATGCATTGGTTCTATGCTTGGAAAACATAGAACCCCTTGAATTGCTGATGGATTAAATAATTCTTTTTTAATGTAGAAACAAATTTTTTAACCTCATTTTATCATCAGTTCAGCTGATTAAATCAGCATTGTAGGACTCTGCCTCTTCTAAGTTATTAACAAATACCGTCAGGCTTTTTAAAGAGGAAAACTGAAATTGTTCTTGTTCAGCTTTAGTTTAAAAATACTGTAGGTCTCAGTAATACTTTCATTTACTGTTTTAAAATTTAATAATGAAATTATCTATGTGTAGGTAGTACACTATTAACAATTTACTTTGCTTGAAAGAAGCACATGTGACCCCCTTTAAATGTTGCCTCTTTCCTGATTAATTAACTCTATTTACATACCAAATAAAACTTTTTCATGCAAACTGTTTTAATGTGTTTCTGTCATTGGCACACTCACCAGTGAGAGAAATGCAGCCAAAATATTCCCTTTTAATTTCCCTTCCACAAAAAAAAGAAGAGCAAACATACTGTCATTTGGCAGGAAAGCTGCAAACTTGAAGGCAGCTAAATGCTCATACACTTGAGTTGTGTATTTTGAGATTAATGAGCCTACTCATATACAAAGACAAAACCACCATCCATCCCAATGGTGAAAAGCAGGGTGTGTGCTTGATTTTTACTGGTAAATCAGCTGTTGATTTTAAAGCAATTTCCCTGCATTCCTTTTCCTTAGGAAAAAAATCAAGATGGAAAGCTTGTGTACCAACAAGTGAGAGGGACCTCTGAATTTGGGTCTCAGTCAGGGGACTGTTACACAAAATATAGGCAAGAAAGTAACCATGTATGGCACCTTCTGTTTTACTTGCAGATTACAATGCATGCTCTCATAAAGTACTGAAGTACTCAAAATTCTGCAGACCTGTGGTTTAAAGTTTAAACTATATTCATAGAATCATTTAGGTTGGAAAAAACCTTTAAGACCACTAATGCAACTGTCCAAGTCCACCACTAAAGCATGTTCCCAAGTGCCACATCTACCTCCCTTAAATGCCTCCAGTGATGGTGACTCAAACCACTGCCCTGGGCTACCTGTTCCAGTGCTTGGCAGCCCTTCTTGATGGAGAGGTTTTTCCAGGGAACTACAGAGCTATGAAGTTTGTATCCCAGTTTGGATCAGACATTGCTGAAACATTGGGAGTTTAGGATTATAGTTTGAACTTATATTTTTTAATGCCTCTTAACATAGAAATGGGGATGGTGTAACTGTTCTTGTATGGATAGAATTCAAAGGAGCAATTTAAAATGTGAATGTGTTTTTTCAGTTCAGTTGTAGAGCTCTCAACCAAGCTGCTTTTTTTTTTTTTTTTACAGTATTATTTCAAACATTCAGGAAACAATTACTGATTTAGAAATCAAATTCTTTGCTTCTCATAATTGGATTTCTGCTTCATGATCTTATTTTTATCGGTCCTGAAGAGTCCTTCAGTTTAATGTGAATATAGAACAGAGGCAGTGTTGCACTTGATTTTGAAAGTTACTTTTTTGGTCTTATCAAGTTCACAATACTTTTAACATTCTTCATGCTTCAGAGATTATGTGTAAGAAGTCATCTACATTTGAATAAGAGAACTTCTGCTCTTAGTTAAATGTAATGAGTTTATTTTCAGGAACATTTTGCAATATGCCATTTGATTAAGAAAGCACTCATCAAAGATAATTCTTGGGTTCCAACTAACCTGTTTTCTTGAATGTCATTGTGACTTTTATCTCTCTGACTAAGCCTTTCCAACACTCCCCTTTTCAAGAGATATGTGAAGTCCATTAAAAAATGCTTTTTCCTTAATCAGAAAAATAGTTGTAGATAGCAAAAAAAAAAAGGCACAGTCTCTACTGTAGTATGTCCCGCTTCTTTAAAAGCATTCTAATGCTCTCATGCGTGAATTTTCTGATACAAATACAATGAACAGAATTGTTTTCCCTTCATTTCATCTTCTCCTGACATTAGAGAGTTCTAAATGTTTAGGCTAGAATGTTGTGATAAATTTTATTTGGCTTTAATTCATGCAAAAGCATCTCTATCTTTAAAGCAGACTTATCTATCCACAAATTAAGATGAGCATAAGGAGAAAATTAAGTCTTTACAATAAGGAATGATAAATAGTGTTCCTAACAGAAAACTATGCCTCACAATTTGATAAATCATTATCAAAATGTATTAGAATGAAAATAAAAATTGTTAGAGAAATAGGACAAGAGTGTAACTCTCCTATTCCTGTAAGGTATGAACTATCCTAACCAGCCCATACTGAAGTGAATTGCAGTGGGCACAATATAAATACTTTCAGAATAAATGCAGACTTAGTAGCTGTTTCTGGTTTGTGCCTTTACTAGCAGTTATCTTCACATCCACAGCATTGTTGATGCTATTTCACACTTGTCTTAAGGCAGAGTTGGAACATATCTGAAATTTTATTTTTTAGGGGACCCTGCACTCAGTTTCAGAAGTAGGAACAGGTTCAGAAGTGAAGGTCATTGATACTTTTACCTGGCACTGCTACTTAATGTGGTGTAAGTCAAACTGGAGCCCCAGTATATAATAACTGAATACTGTGACATGATGTAAGGGGTTAAAAGGTATCTTGTCACAAGGAGAAACTAATTTCATGAGATGGTAAAATTAGGAGAAGACCAAGTAAATTAGATGAAGTATTTTTGAGTACCTTTTGTATCCTTATTCTAGTATGTCTCATAGCATCAGTAGGTCGATGTACACTTTATTTGGACTAGAACACATGGTGCTTAGTATGAGAGCTACAGCAAAAGTTAAAATTGTCAGTGAGGCAAGTTCATAAATAGCCACATCTTCCTGTCTTAAATCAAATTTAGCAGTTTTCTAAATCAGATAAAATAATGCACTGATGAAAAGTGATGGTCAAAAAATCTATATTTTCTTCCTACAACATAGTCAAATAAAAGAGAGGTTGTATGCAGCTTTATTTGCCTCTTGCTTCCTCTATGCACAATGCATGTTTTGGAATAGACGTCTTGAAAATATATGTCCACAAAGACAATAGGATCTTTCAAAGGTGTTTTCCCTGGGCTTCTTTGTTGGGGTGTTCTTGTCCTCTGAGATGTACTTCTTTCAAGTCTGATCTTCTGGGATGTCTTGTTTGCTGCTTTTTACTATGGTGAAATGCAGAATAGAAACTGCAGCGTCTACTGTCAAAGGACTTTGTGTACTTCTAGCTGTTCCTCAAAGCACACAGGGTATTCAATAAAACAACCAGAAAAAATGAGCAATTAAATTTTACATTATGCTTTTATTTTGCTTGCTGATCACCATCTCCTACCATTTCAACAGAACCATGTCCCAGATTCTCCAAATGAAAGTATTTGCCTGGCATAGAACAATGACCTTATGTTGCAGGTCATTTGAAGCCCTGTCCTGGGATTCCTGTGCTACTAATGATTTTATCCTAATTAAAGTCATGAGGTTTGTTGGTTCAGGTTCAAGGTTGTGTTTTTTCAAACTAGTAATTTTGCAAGACAGACCAAAGGTAGAAAACATGGTGAAAATACAGTTTTGCTGCAGAAGCCTTCCTTTATCAAGTGCCTGTGTGGAAAGCATGCTGTCAGTTGCAACGTGTGATGCCTAAAAAAGGAGCAATCAATATTCACAGCCTCTCCAGTAGGCTTTCTGAGGCTCTGAACCAGTGGGAGAGAAGGGAAATGAAGCTTTTTCTAGACTGAATAACTTTGAGACCAAAATATAAAATTAGCTGTATTTGGCTGTGTTGATCTCATCTACTGGATCACAATATAGTATGTAATCATTTATTGTATTGTAAAGTCATTGTGCAAACTCTGTTTTAAAAGCCTTTATACGTTTCATTAAAAACTGAGGTTACACCTAATACAAAATCTTGACAGATTCTCAGGTTTAACAACTTAGAGTAAATATAATAAATCCAGCTTCATGGAGCCTTATTTTTAAAAAGATTCTGTTTAGGTGTCCTAAATTTTGTTTATAAACTATTTCACCATTTCAAAGCATAGACAGCAACTTTTTGATACCTAATGAAAGTAACCAGACTAAACTAGATCAAGTAAACATCTCCTGACATCATCAACACCCTTGCACAAAAGAAGGCTCTATGTGTGGTCACACAGCATCACTGAAATTCACATGTAAGCAGGGTTTTGAAGCCCAGCTGATAAAGCTGTGTTCTCTCACCTGCCTGCTTTAACTCTGTTTCTGTGCTTGCCCAAGGGGTGACATTGAGCTGCCGTCGCTCTTGGCTTGCTGTGGCCATTTCAGTCCCAGGGTACTCTGCACGTTTTGCAGGGCTGTTTGAAGCCCCCAGAGGGGTTACATCACTTTGGCAAAAAATTTGTTAAAAGGAGTAGGATATTTTTGTCAGGATGACTAAAGGGTATAGAAGTACAATGAGGTTTTAATTATCACATTGGAACCTGATCCAAACTCCATTAACTGCACTAGCCTTTTTTTAATTTCGAGTAGACATGGAAGTATTGATGAAAAACAATAGTGATTATGAATTTCCCTGAGATCACTCAAGTAGTGAAGAAGATAAAGCAGTTAAAGGCTTTTTATTTGTTTGTTTTGTTTTGTAGATAATGGGGGGAAAGGAACACTGATCTGTTTGTTTCTGTTTCTTTTTCAGCTAGCACTCTTGGATGTTGCTATTTTTTTTAGGACTTAAATGTACATGCAACCCCAATTACATTTAATATTATATATATGTATTTAATAAAAAATTCATTAAAATTATTCATTTGCAGGGAAGATCCACGTTGTCATGTCTGTACTGACAACAGCCAAGGCAGCTAAGAAATAAGTGAATGTACATTATTTTCTTTAAACTTTCTACTCATTTTTAAGAGCAAAACTCAATAATTAGGTTTTTCATCCAGTGGACAGAACTGCCACAGGCTATATATTTTCTTGTTTGGATTTTTTTTTTCAGCAGGCACAGTGTTACTTGATGTACATTTCTTTGCACAAGTCTAAATTTTCAAGTCTTGATGATGGGTTGGGAAGTAGAAACCACATGATAGCTTTGGGTAGATAGTGAATAGTTATCCTTGGGAAAAAATAATTTGGGGCTGTTCTACCATGAGATTAGTCTTCAGCACAAATTTTGTCTCAGTACAGACAATACTACAGAGAACCCAATCATTTTGCTAAATGATAGAAGTACTTTTCCAAGAGAGACACACCAGGAATCAGGATTTATTAAATCTTTGGCCTTTTTGTCTTGTTTCTAATACTGATGATGCTTTTAAATTGGTATTGATATACTGAGCTAGTGGTACTTTAACAGGATAAAGTAAGATTTTTCATTTCACAAACAGTATTTATGCAACTCTCATCTGTTCCTGTCATGAACATTTTCTCCTTTTGTCCCAAGAGTTCGAACTTATTTCTGATGTACCCCCTAATCCATATGCATGTCCCATAAGACACCTAATGATTTTCACTTTTACATGCATTTATTTATAAACTACAGAAATAACTGCTGTTTCTTCCAGGATATACTTTTCTTAGTAACTGGTTTTACTATTCATTCAAATGAGACAGTACATTTGGAAATTCTGTGATGAAAGATGTTAAATTGACTGTCAGGGAATTTTTAAAGCCTCCTGGAAATCTCCATTACACTTTTATTTGGAAAAGATCTTTGCATATAGTAAATTCTGATTTTGAGGATGCTTTTCATTTCATAACCAGTGGATAGCAGAATTTGCAACTGCTAGTTTCCAACAATAGGAGGTAAAATGTTAGCACATAAAACATTTTTAATGTGAAAAAATCTCTTTTCTAAATAATACCTGAATATGTGTGTATATACTGCCCACGTGTGTGCCACTCTGCACTGACCATGCTTTAACTGTAGGAGATGTTTAAGGTAAAGTTTGTGCCAATACTTCATGATATCATAATGTGTGCAGTATCTGGTTTGTAGTCAGTTAAAGGAAATAATTCAAGGAGGGTTTTTTTCATCATTTTTACTGCTGCAGCAACTTCTCTCTTAAAAATGAATAGTATATGTTTTTCTGTTGTTGATTCATCCTTCTTGAGGGACCAAGCAAGTAAACTGGTTTTAGGATGTGGTGTCTTTCACTTTCTATCCATCTGACTTTATTTATGGAGAAAAGCTAGCAACTTGGAAAGTAAGGCACATCTGTACAAAACCAAATTCACTTGGGTATTACAGCATAATAGTGTCAGGACTTCTGTATCTCCTTACCAGAAGGTAATTTCATGTGAGTCAGGAGGAGGACAGTGCTATAGTTTATTTCTGTCCCTGAACCTCTACGAAGGACATCTACTACCAATGCAGAATTTCAAGGTCTTGTATGTGTATATCAAAATCGGGGGATAAAAACGGAACTTTTTTCCTCTAATTTTAATGGGACTTTTTGTTCTCTAATCTTATCAGGTAAATTGAGCAAACCAAAATTATCTCCTAAAAATTTCAAAAATGTCACATATTGTTAGAAGATGCTTGTTTTATTTAAGGCATTTCAAATCAGTCATCTTTGATTGCTGATTCTTGTTTTCATTCTTTCTTTTCAAACCACTTGCAGCATTTATTCTTTATGCATAGATTAAACTAAACTGATCCTTTACTACAGATTAATTTTTTTTTTCCTGTGCATTGTATGTTTTTGTGGTTTCCTTTCAGTATGTTTTTCAGGCTTAATTTCTTCTTGTCGCTTAGTCTTTTTCCATAAACAAACAAAATCCCTCAGCTTGATAGAGATGTTTGCTCACATAATAAATGTTTTACTGCTCTGTCTTTATCTGTGTTGTTTTATTGTTTCAGAGAGGATGAGCATGCCCTTATCCAGCAGTATTGTCAGACGCTGGGAGGAGAGTCACCTGTGAGTCAGCCACAGAGTCCTGCTCAGATACTCAAGTCAGTGGAGAAGGAAGAGCGGGGAGAGTTGGAGCGTATCATTGCCGACCTTGAGGAAGAGCAAAGGTCTCATAATCATCTTACTGGTGTCTGAATTGTCATTTTGTTGTTGTCTGAGCTATGCACGTACTATGTTGAAGATGAGAAAGACCTAGAAGTTATGATTTCAGCAAAAAAACCTCCAACAATCCACAATCAAGGCAGATATCATGCATAGGCTGGCTCTGTTAGAAGAGGGAGGTGTCTGTGAAGAAATAAATTAGTTTCACTTTTACTTCACTTTTTTTCAATCCCCCATAAAACACAAGTCAAGACATTGTCTTTGTTTGAGCTATTTGCATTGTTAGTTGGAGATGCTAACATTGTTTGATCTAAGAAGTCCTTTATTTACATTTACTTGATCAAGTCATCATTCTCCTCCACTTTTCAATATCCCAGGAGTCTGCAGATAGAATATGAGCAATTAAAGGAGCAGCATCTTCGGAGAGGAATAAACCCTCTTGCGTCACCTCCTGACTCTGTTGTGTCACCTCAACATGCTTCTGAAGATGCTGAGCTCATTGCTGAAGCTAAACTCCTGAGGCAGCATAAAGGTCGTCTGGAAGCAAGGATGCAAATATTGGAAGATCACAATAAACAATTGGAGTCTCAGCTTCACAGGCTACGGCAGCTGCTCGAGCAGGTACTTGAACACTTTGCCCCATATGATTTCTGCACAATGGGATTTCTTGGTGGAGCAAAGGCATTGACATTTTACTGCAGATATTTTCACCATGTACTCTTGGTCTGTTGCAATCAGTCATTTCTAATGAGATGTTTTTTCTTACACTCTACTATGAGTATTGTTAAAAAATCGATCTAGAAGATGCTTGTTTTATTTAAGAATTTCAAATCAGTCATCTTTGATTGCTGATTCTTGTTTTCTTGCTGATTTCTTGTTTTTGACATGCTTAATGTAAAATGAGCAGAAAATGATTGAGTGCTGGAGTGATCATGGGAACTTAGGGAGCACTGAGAATAACACAAACAAGAGCGATAGCTTTTCATTAACTAAAAAGCATGGGAAGAAAATATAGACCCCACTCCAAGTAATGATGCCAGCCACATTCCATGTTTGACTTAAATTTTACCAGACGCTTTCCTTAAATAATATGTTTATGTTTAATCACAGTTAGTTACTCAGATCTCTCTTAGCATGCCAGAGACAGATGGCCAAAGATGTGTCTGAAATACAAAGGAGCAATTAATTACATTAAAAATCCAGTTCCTCTTGAGTGGCATATTTAGACCAGTAAGCTACAGTAAAGTGGTCTTTCACGCAAGTGAAAAGGTAAGAGACTTTTAGCAGGTGCTGGTAGCTGGAGATCACAGGGTTTCCTTGTTGGCAGAAGGAACACTGATTGCTTTGGAAGCCAGCATGTGCACACCTGGCTTGTAGAAATAACAGGAGCAACTTATACCATAATACCACAGTAAGAGCAGCAACATAGGTGTTGTTAGAGATGGTTGTTTGTACCATCATGTGTGGAAGCTTGAGTAATGAAGATAAATTTGTATGAATGTTTTCTTCTAATTAATCATTATGTTTGGGTCAGAGTACAGTAAGGCAAGTATTTCCTGCCTTCCATGAGTCAGATGTAGTAGGGGATTTAACTAAGCCAAGAAACAGGCTACATAAACCAGGTATTAAAATGGCCTAAGTTCCTGCTGTAGATCATACTCTCATTACAGGGATTAAGGTATTTGCTGTTTGTTTTGCTGGCTGACTTTGTCAATTTTCTAGGCAGGTTTGGCTCAATAGGATTTAGATGCATCTGTTCCAGTGACTTCCCTACCCCTCTAGCAGACTAAATTTTTTTGTTGCTGCTGTTATTCTAGGATTTTAATCAGTATTTGAGTAGCTATAATATTTCATAGGGAAGATAGCAACTGGTGCATTGTTAATAATAGTTTATAAACTAATGATCTTGGGATATGTGGCCAATACTTGGTCATTCAGAGAAGGGTTTAAAATCTGCAAAGAAACATGGCTGAATAAAACAAAGAAGTTCTGCCAAACCTATGTTCCCTTGCAGCTTAGTGCTTAGAGCAGAAACTTGTTCACCCCTTAAACTTCTTTTTTTTCCCCTAATGTAGCTAAGGATGATCTCACAATTTTGTAATCTTTTTGGAGTCTTTACACCATTCTCAGTAACACCTTTAGGGTATACATTTTTGTTGTGATAAAATGGGTGGAAGAAGGGACAGTAATTCTTATCATTTCTGCCTTTGGAATTTTCTAGGCATTCTGCAGCTTTTGGGTTCAGATGGGGTAAAGCAGAATAGAGGTGACGTTATTCAGTATTTCTGTGTTTACAACTCATTTACTGTAACTGTTGCTCTTTGTGCTTTCTGTCCGCCTTGTCTTGTCTCTGTGGGAGTCATGCCATACTTCTGATTGTTTCAAGTATTATTTCCTAAGGTCTTTGTTTCTACTCTGTCATTTAATAAAGTGGCTCATGCAGAGTCAAGTATATGAGAAGATCTGCATTATTTCTTTTATAACCTGTCTGTGGCTTTTCAATGTGCCTTTCTATATATTTCATTACTTAATTTACCAGATGTTTCACAAACTATTTCCAGAATGTTGAGGCTACTCCCCTGATGGCAATTCAGAAAGTATAAATAATTTAAATTTTTAGTAATGTTCTTTGAAATTTATTTTGACATTGATAGAATTATGAAGCAACACTGATTTCTATTACTGCCCCCTTCTGAAAAAGAAAGACCACTCTTCAGCATGTCTGTTGTTCTGTCAGCTTGGCCACTACCTTTTAGGACAGCCTTTATCTCTTTCACTGCTTGGGGAAGAACTTTACTGGAAGCCCATTCATATTTATTTGCTTGTTTTGCTTTTACTGGCTATCCCAGTTATTTTTAGGAGATGAAAGGAATACCTTTTCTTATTAATGAGATGGATGATTTGCAAGAAAGATACTCATAAGTCTCAATCTCGAAATATAGAACAACAATATAATTACTAGTATTAAAGGACACAACTGTCTTACAGCAATATCTTTGCCATGGCTGGCATTTCATGCCGTCTGTTTGTCTATTCTATCAACAGCAACTCTCCCCATTCCTCTTTTCCTGACTGGTGTTTTATATCACTGAGTATAAAATACTGGGACTTGTTTTTTTCTCCAAAAGATTGGAGTGAGTCTGTCTATACACAGATATGGGGGTAGAGAGTTAATGAAATTTAGAAACTTTCATGTAGTAGCTGCCTAATCTAGATGAGAGCATTCTAGGACATTCTTTAGAGAGCACCTTCAGCAGAAATATGCATGCATCCTCACTGCACATTTGTCTATTTCAGGTCACAGTTCTGAGGTTACCATACTATTTTTATTTTAGCAAGCCCAAAGGATTGGTAACTGTCACAGAATGTTGTCGTTTATGTCTGCCTGATTGATTAGGGTGCCAAAGAGGAAGGTGAAACAGAACTGGCATGTGACAGCTTTGATACCAACATGTTAATCAGACAGAGAAAACACAAAGAATCCATTCTCATTTTTCTTTTTTCAGCCTTTATAGATGCTGCATTTGCAAAGTCAAAGTGAGTCCTATTATGAAGGGCATTTAAAGTCTGCTTGATTTTTTTCTCTGTTTTCTCTGAGCTACTGAATAGAAGTTTCATATTGGATTAGATATTGAAGTGAGTGGGAGCTAAAATCATCTGTCAACAGCTGTATGATCAGACAGAGAGTAAATAGGGGCTGCAACTCTCTTTCCAGCTGAAATCAGAAGAGCTTTATCAGAAGAGCATAGGAGAGTTTGTTTCTTTTATAGCCGGGAGAAAAATTCTGGAGCAAGAAGAAATATCTGTGATGAATGTGGTAGTAAAATTGGCATTTTTGAGGTGTCTTGTGATTCAGACTGGGGACACTGAGGTTTAATTTGGTTTTTTACCAAAAGCAGCAGATGTCAAGGAAAGAGCAGGTATGTCTTTGCTGTCCATTACACCACAGATCACTTCAGGCTCTTCTTTGGGAAAGACACCAGCAGGAGGCATAGTGTATGCAGGAGGCATAAGGCACTGTAGATTAAAACTGGTTGAAATAAATATCTCTTTTAAATGCTTTAAAAACTGCTGTAATACCAAAATAAAACTAAGACTTCATCATTTTCTGGAGAAGGACTTATTTGTCCCTTCATATCTTTGCTTGGTTTTTCCTGGAAAGAAGTTGGAAAACTCCCTGAGACTGGAGTTGGAAACCTCTCCCTCACTCCCATAGAGGCATGCTCAGTATCCCTGCTTTTATTTCTTTCAAGAAGAAGCAGCAGGTGTATAATAGCATCTAAAGCTAGTTGCTTTTGGTTTCTGGCTTATGGGCTGTCTGCTGAGTTGTTTTGAATAAGAATACATGAACTTCTTGATACCTGAAGTGGGTTAGGATGGAAGTGCTCATATTTTGTAGGTGTTACATAAATGGATTCAAATACAATGTGATTTTCTACTGTTATTTTTCTCCTGTTCTTCAACAAAATTGTTAAATCATGCCATATCCTCAACTGGCTTGCATTTAATATTTTCCAGTATCTGATTGTTATATTGAGGCAATTGTACCACCATGACAAACCTTCACTTTCTGCTCCAAACTCCACTCTTCAACTGCATAACAATATTGTCCTTAATTTGGAAGAAGAGTTTTGTTTGTTTAGGCTTTTCTTTTTATTGCAGTCACTTGAACTATGCAGTGTATCATTTATCAGTATATTTAAATGAAAATTAAGTAATCAGGCGTTGCCATCTGATTAGAAGATGATGGTGTTGTGGGTTTTGACTTGTTTTTAAATCCAGCTGCAATATTTCATTCTGACTGCTACAGCAACATATGGAACATCAATGTAAGGTATTCCAAGTATATTTTGTTTTCTCTCAGATTATCCTCTGACAGTCCCGGTGCTCTGCAGTGCTCTTCTATCACTTACAATAGAACTACTAAGTGGTACCTTGACTAACTCATCACCTGAGTTTGTAGACATTTAGTTTCTGTCTAGCAACATGAGCTGTTGTCTTTGCAGTGCCTCACTCTCCTTGACTGAGCCTATGTGTTGCTGTGCTGCAGTTGTGTATGTCCAGCACAGATCTTCTCATTCACCCTCATTGATCTGTGCACCATTTATTCATAGTTGCTGCTTGAACAGGGCCAGAGGCAGAGATTTACTCCAGGTGCAAGTTTGCATTGGATGATTCACATTCTCTCTGTTCACCTTTTTGTGGGGTGGGCAAGCAGTGACTGCTTCTGGAGTTAGTTCTGTTGTTCTGTAGGAGGAGACTCTTCACCTGTGGAGAATGTGCTTCTACTGCTCTAACATTTCAGACAGTGGTTCCTGGCAATACAGAATTGCCTGGGTTAAGCAATCCTACGCTTCTCTGATTTAAAATCACCACACTCATTGTACTTAGACTCTTTAGCTGGATTGAAGCCTGGTACTGAGCAGCAAATTACTTAACTACCTGATAGTAATTCACTGTTCACAGAAGTGTCTTGACAGTGAAATCCTTCTCTGGCTTGAAAACATTTCAATTTTTCTTTGTCTCCTCTGCAGACTCAAATGTCTTGATTTATTCTTTAAGTCCAAGCTGGCCTTTAGTATTGTCATGCTGAAAGAGATAAAATATAGAGGAGTTTTAGTGAAGATTGTTTTTGTTCGGTTGGAAGCTATCTCAAGAAATTGAGTATTTCAGTAAAGGCTGTGAAGTGCAAAGGAACAAACTTGTGCACAAATTAACAGCCATTCTGTATTCTAACTCTGCATCAAGTCTCATAGCTGCTCTAGGTACTTGCTCAGTTTCAAAAAGATCTTAAAAGCAATGATCTTTTGTATTACTTCAGTATCTGCTTTTGACAGATGTACTTAAATAACCTGCTTCTTAAGCTGTTTAGAAGTAATCTCATGATTTGCAATCAAAAAGATAAGAGATAGCAGCAACAATTTTAGTTAAATCTACTTCAGATGTAAATATTATTTCACTTATGTTTTTTTCAGAACAATCACTTCTGGAGTTAAAATACTGTATTACCAGTTTCCTCCTCAAAAGGAATTTTTAAAATGAGAAAGGAAAGAAAAGAAGGGAAAAATGCCTGAATAAGGTCTCTTCCAATATTCCTGAGCTGCTATGGCCTTTTCTTATTTTCTGTTCATATATGTATATTTAAATGTAATCTCACACACATGGTTACAACTAAATGTAATATTAATTTCTGTGATTCTTCAAGTGAATTGAAGAGGCCAGAAAAGCTTCTTTTCAAAGTATATAAGCTACTTCTCATAATTTTCAGGAGTTTGTGTAGTACAAATTCCTGCAAATTTGGTGTCTTCTACAAGGTTGAGAAGCAGCGTCAGCAGGAATGATGGCTGGCTACCACTTTTTGGATTTAATGAAGTTGTTTTGAGTTTGTCTTGAGTGTTCATTTGATTCTGGTGTTCTACAAATCTGTTCATAATTGAACAGTTGTTTTTAAGTATGCTCAGTCATCCTTGTAAAGCTTTTCATGGGGCCATGGCTGAATGTCCTGTTTGTGTGTGTATATACCCATGCAGATAAATACAACCTAAATGATCCCATGGTGTAGTCTTTCTGCAGAGCTGGACTGGGAACCTTGGCATACTGTGTGTGTTGTATGTTACCTTGTGTTTTTGTGATGCAACAGAACGTTGTTTTTATCAAGACCATCAACTGGAGTCTTGTAACAGCTGTTCTTGAGTCTAGATTTTCTTTTAACAAGTTCTTGGTTTGGTGGTTTTTTTACCACTCATCAGTTGTATAGACTTAAGCCAACTTTGAATAGTTTGGAGAACAAACAAGGAAGAGCACACAAAAAAGGAAAGGAACAAAATGGCTGCATGCTAGCCTACAATTAAATTATGTATTAGGATACAAGTAACCTAAATTTTGGTTTTCTTGTCTTTAATGTAGCCCGAGTCAGACTCCCGGGTCAATGGCGCCTCCCCCTGCGCGTCGCCCCAGCACTCTGCCCTCAGCTTCCCGCTGGAGCAGGACACAAGCTCGCAGTTCCATCAGACAGGTGAGTGCTCTCATCAGATAACGTGCTCATGAGGCCATAGGTGACTGCTGGAGGGGTTTGTTGGCACCTTCTGGACAGATTTGTAAATCAAAAGGAGTGGATCTTTGCGATGCTGCTGCTCAGTGCAGCTGGAGGTGTTGCTTCCTCACACTTGTGAAGAGCTGCTCTATCCTAAGAATCCACAAGACTCTGAATTACAGGCTTTTGTCAATAGACTCCTTGTTTCCAGCTATTCTTACCAAGTGAATTTACTGGGCAAATCCATCCTCACTGAAAGGGGAACCAGACCAGACTGAAGAGGCCAAGAGCTGTTTGTGCTACAGTACACACATGGACCCAAGTAATCTGTCAGATACGGGACCAAATGTCCAAATCACACAATCTACACTTGCTGTCTGCTTTAAAAATTCTTGTGTAACCTCTGCTTATCCTGGTACTTTGATGTTCCCATTCCCAAAAGGTTCACATCTTTATGAATAATTCAATATTTATGGGTACAGACTCTGCACATAAAGGGATTTCTTTCTCTCTTGGAAGATTATTTTAAATTCTCCAGTATCAGAACTCACTAATTTCACCATGAGTTAGCAGAAATAACTACAGACCATTGCATGGACAAAAGTAGGGGAAAAGAGAAAATACTTCTCTCAAATTATCTTATGTACGAATTCTTCCTGTTTCTGTTTTTAAGCCTTGGGTTATAGATTAAATATTATTTTATTTCTGTAGAAAACAGGAAAAATATCCTCTTGTGTACTGAACATTTTTCATTCAGCATTAACCTATGTTTTTAGTTTAGCTGGAAAAACATGGAACTTGAGCCTGATTTCACGCAGTATGAAAGATGCTGTCCAATGAAACTGCCAACAACACAGCCAGTTATGTTCCCTAACCATTCTCTTGGCTAATTTTAAGCATCATTTTTCAAAGATATGGCAAGGGGGATTTTAGCACTATTGAAATGGCTGGTACATATTGATTAAAGACCACCTAAAAGATAAATGTTGGGATTTTTTTCAGAGAAAAAATGCTGTATTCACTCTGAAAGTTACATGACAAATCATCTGCAATTTAATAGAGTACCTACTGAGTTTAATTACCTCATCTTGTAATTTTATTTAACTGTAAATGTTTATATACTGTTCCTTGCTGGCAACTTCTAGTTAAATCCTGGATGCAATGGTTAAGTTTTAATGAAAGAGAAATGAGTTTGACTGCAAATCAATAATGTAACTTTCATGTCCTCTCCCAAGGCAGGCAATTATCAATGATAGTTCCTGCACATTACAAAGGTTTCAGGTACTGTTTTCCTGTGAAATATAAAGGAGTAATTAACTGGAATGTTGGCTAAGAATGTCTTTTAGAATGTCATTGTCCTTTTTTTTTCTCCTCTTGTTACAAAAATGATTTTTTTGTTGTCATATCTGCAGATGACTTGTTAGTTCCACCTCATGATACCAACACAGATCTAACAGATGTTATGGAGCAAATCAACAACACATTTCCAGCTTGCTGCTGTAAGTTTAACAAAATATGTCTTGAGAATCATATTGAATTTGAGGTGGTCTTTTGAAAAAAAAAAAATCACTCTTGTGGTATTGACTAGGAGAATAAATATCTCTGAGGAGATTTCTTGTGTAAATATATGCAAGCTGTATAATTCTGTCCCTTAAAATTCCTCAATATACACTACTTTTGAAGGTAGATAAATGTTCTTGTTTTAAGTGGAAGCAATTCATTATAAGAAAAGCCTGTAGCTCAATGTGGAATTTTCAGCAATGCCCAAATAAGAGGAAAGACATCAAGAATCTCACTAGCTGCTGATGAAGACCTTTTGTAGAACTTAAGTGAATGCAGATTCAGAATTTCTGAATGCAGTTTTTGTAATAAACCTTGAAAAAACAGTCCTTAGACTAATTACTGAGCTAGTTATTAAATAGACCAGAGGAAATCTGTGAATGCAGCATTTAACACCTTTCCCTGCTTAAATGCTTTGGAAGTTGATATTTTATTCAGTGTCTATTAAAGAGAGATCAAAAGGAAAACCAGCTTGTCCCTATGCATGTCCTTTATCAGCTGACATACATTTCCCCTGATCCTCCTTACTGTGTCACTGCACTTGAAAAAGTGAGAATCTGTCTCATGTATTATGGTGGGTTTTGTAAAATTCATTTATACATATATATGGAGAAAAACATCAGCTCTTTTGCCTTAGAGAAACAGTAGTGAAAACTTTGGTAGATTTTCAAAACTATTGGAAGCTTCAAATGAAATGTAATAATAATGATCAGTTTTAAAAGGCAGAAGTCAGAGAGTGGCTGTTTATGCCCAGTCCTTTTGGAAGCACCAAGACTCAACTCTATGCTATTTCATAAACTCTATGGACCCTGTTAAAACACCCCTTTTATCTCTTGAACACACATTGCTGCATCACAGAAGATGGAACTTGCATGGTTTGAAAAATCAAATGAGGTTCCAGCAAAAAAGGTCGTTTCAGTTATCATTTTTGATGAGTTCAACAATTCAGAGCCCCTTGTTCTGCAAATTAGGGTTTTGATTCTAAGGAGCATCTCATTTGAGGTCAACAACTAGTGGAGCTGCTCAGCACACCTCGAGGATGTGTGTATACAAATCAGTATAATCGGTATAAAATGCAACTCAAGCATTAGTTCTTGGTTTTGAAAGTTACTGTCGTGCTGGGTGACTATACAGCTACATGGTCATTTAGCCCAAATGAACTTAAAGCAAATTGCATTGTGTTAGGACAAGCTTGGTAATGATGGCTGTTCTCCAGGACTGGAAAACAGAAAAAAATTTTGATTCCATGAGCAAACACCTTGAATGAGACAGGAGAATACTGCGAGTGAAAACCAGGCCCCTTCATATTGTGAAGTCTATCTGAGCATTTAAGATTAAAAGAAAGCACATTTCCAAATTTCATGTGATTTTTTTTTCCCCATTGTCAACTTAAACCACCTTGCCCCAATTAGTAGGTACTACTTATGCTTGCTCTCATTCAGTCATTCTATAACATCCTTTAGTTTGAAGTAAATTTTTTTAACTATCAAATTCACATCTTAAATGTTTTAGAAGCCTGGAATGAGGATTATTAGTCTGGCCTTCCCAAAAAAGTGCATTAGTCTCTGAGTTTTGCTAAGGAAGACCATGACAGACTATCCAAGTCCACCATCTTTTCCTGTGGCCGTTTGAGAGGGATCTGTTTTCCTGGCTGGACAATTGTCAAATCTGTTCTGTAAGACTTTAAATGACGTAGATTCCATGGACTGTCTAGGCATCACCTAGACAGTATTCCTAACCTTAAAGAATAAAGGAAGTCCTTAGACTCTTTATTATATCCAAGCTCAATTTTATCAAAACAGCCTTCATGTACAACATCTCATGTCCAATTATTAAAAAAAAGTAAAACCAAACCAGGAAGTAAAAGTCTTCCTTCACAACCTCATCTTTACTTGTCTCTTCTGCTATGGCCACAGCCATATCAAGGAGTTACTAGCATCTGAGCCTTATGCAGATAATTTTTATCCCATTTTGACTGTTTAACAGAGATAGTAGTCTTGCTTGTTTGTTTTTCTGGGTTTCAGGTTATAATTCATCTTGAAATCCATCTTCCTATTTATCTCAAATATCCTTTATGAAGCAATTATTCCTATAGTAAGGCTAGCAATACTTGCAATGGTGGATTTTGTTCTTTTGTGGGTTTTTTTTGTCCTTCAGATCCACTGATCATGGATATAATGCCACTTTTTCCTTCCTTATTTATGTCATTGGTCCTCAGAAGTGTACAACAGGTGTACAACACTGTGCAGGTGTACAACACTGTGCAGGTGTACAACACTGTGCAGAAGTCTTGTCTGTGCATTTAAGTGATGTCCAGAACAGAAGCTTTTAAAAAGATGATACTGTAATACATCACTCAGGGGTTTAGATATGGCTACAGATGGTGAAAATGAAGCAATTAGTTTTAACTATATCATTATAATGCTATGAATTTGTTGAAAGTAAGTTTATGAAGAATTAAACCGCTGCAACACATTTCTTGTTAAATGTTTAAAGATATGTATTTTTTTTCTTCTGTAGTATGTGTTTTCCTGATAACAACTTTGTTTTTAAACTGTCAAAATGCAAAATCATGTAAATTTCTAACCTTTTTTTTTTCTATTTGCAGCAAGTTTCACTGGCAGACAACAGGTATGAGACATATTTATACAATTGCATAGGCATTGGAAACAAAGTAGAGCAAGTGAAAAGTTCCATTAAAGCAAAGGGGCTGGGGTGGGTTTTGTCGACATTCTTCTCTAGAGGTCTGTCTGGGAGCTAGACTGATACAACAGGAAGGCCAGATTCCAAAATATCAGAGGCAATAGAAAATTTCTACTAGGTCAGGCACTGCCACAGGTGTTATGGCTCTGCAGGTCTGTGTTGCTATCCAGATGGAACCAGCTTGCATTTATTTAAGCCAATTGGTTTAAAGCCAGCAGCAGCTTGCAATATCAAAGCTGGTTCTTGCAAAGATATCCATATGTCCTGGTGCCTACAGCTCTGCTTTCAGGAGCTGTGAGCACCAGTGCACAAAGATCAGGAGCCACAAAGCACCTTATGCATTAAACTGTCTGCACTGAATAGGCAACCACTTCAACAAGGACTTTAAACACTGCAGTATTGTCAGTTTAGATTTCTTTTAAGTATTTGCCTCAGTTATTTGCTTGATCTCGGGCCAATACATGTAAATTTTTAACATAGGGGGCTTTTGTAAGGTGACATCACAGTCCTGGGCTGACTGAGCCCAGAGCAGGTAGAAGTTTCTGTGTGTGCTGACTCCTGGTACTGATGGTGTTTCTCATCCCAACAGGCCATGTGAGGTGTTCCTTGGGATGTCAGCAGTGCTTGTGGCACACAGCACAGCCCTGTCCTGCCTCTGCCGGCCGCGCGTTCCGCTCATCACAAACCTGCACGGGACCCCAGACACGCCGTGCGCTCCCACCGCGTGTTCCACTTGAAACAGTTCAACACTGAATACCCAAAGAAAAGGATGTTGTTTTTATAGTATCTTTTTTTTTTCCTTCTTCCCTTTCTATGCAACTGTAAATTAATGAGCAGTGGAATATTTGTCACTGATTTGTATAAATATACAGCCAGGGGAAAAGGGGCAGGGGCTTTATATACGTTCTTTTTGATAATCGTAAAGAGAACTGCATAAGAAGTTTGGAGCAAAACGTTATGTTCATACATTCCTTTCAGCTCTTTGCTTTTGCATTGTAAAGTACCTTTAGTTGTATTCTCACACATGTAATATCCTGTACTGATTATTTGTATGGTAACCATATGACCACACAGATTTCAGAATATCCTTGCATCGTTTTCAGCATTGCATATGAAGTTCCCATAATATGCATTATTGTTACTGGTTAACAACAATTATCATTAGGCGCAAGATACAATATTTTAATTCAATAAAACAAGGTAAACTCTCATTTCAAGTAATAATTAGCATCCTCATGTACCTAAGTGGTATTTTTAACTTCCTTTTTGTTATTTCCAGACAACACTCCATTTGGAGGATTATTTTTTTAAGCTTTGCTTTACTTTGAATCAGGAGATAGCTAAAAAGAGGACTTAGATAATAGCTTAAGTTGGTTTTAGTAAGAACTAAGTTAGTGTAATCCTTCCCAACTTTGTTCAGAGACAAAGCTTTGCTGTTCCCTGCTGGGCCAAACTTGCTTCAAGTTTTGGAATTTACAGTCTATGAAGTGAAGCTCATTTCTGTGAGATCCCTTTCTTTTATCTGCCTCTTGGAAGTGAAGAGACAATTAGAAAGCCCTTTCCAATACTATTAGCAACAGAACTTTTTCCAGAACTGCAGTGCACGTAGATATTATCATTTGGCATTGTAATCTTGCAGATCATCCTTATCTTTAAGATAATTTATTTATTTTATTACTTTTGATAAGGATAATTGTGGGAAAGTATGTTACTGATCCTCTGATCTCCAGTTTAAAGATTATCATCAGAGATTTTAATGCCTTCACAGAGTTTACAATGCTGCATGGACACTTGCTTTAATTCTAGGACATACCTTGAATTGGTAAAACTGCATGCAATACCTTTCATGTACAGTCAAGAGAAACAAAGCTGTGTTGTTCTTAATTATTACTGAAGGAAAAAAACCCTTATCTTAAAATGGTATTGAAAGAGGTGTAAAATTCTCTTCTGCTACTAAAAAAATGCTAGGGGACATTAAAAGCGCAGGTCAGGAACTTCTAGTGGCTTTGTGAAGTTTTGCCAGCCAGACTGTCCTGCACCCACAGTATTTACTCCTGAACTGCTGCTGCTCAAGGAGTGATTCAGGCACAGTGTTGACCACCTTCTGCTGTTGGCACCAGTGCCAGTTCTTTCTGAACGCTTTGGCAAGTTATTTAACCACTCTGCCTCTGTTTTCCCATCTGTAAAATGGGGATGATAGTCCTTACCTCTCAAAGGTGATGTAGACTTGGCATTTCTACAGAGCTTTTAAGATGCTAAGTATTAGTCTTGAGCAAGTGGAGCAAAGCTATCAAGGTGAGAAGAGAAGATGCTGGCTCCTATTAAAATGTAATGTAGTTATTCTAAGAAGAAAAAACCCCACATTTTACAGAAGAGGAAAACCATGACCACCTTTCTACCTCAGACCTATCTTCATAAGTAGTATTGGAAATAGCTTTACATTCTGTTCTCTGCAAAGTACTTGGCTTTTATCAAGCTACATAATTCTCTAGGTGAAGAATCTTTTAAAATACTCCCAACATAAGTATAAAAAGAAATCAGTAGTGAATTTGGTGGACTTTTTGTTCTGAATATGAGGTTATGTATAAAGTTGTTTTTCTGCCTGTGTTTGTATGCATCCTTTGTCCTCTGCTGCCAAGTAAATGCTGCTTCAAACACTACATTGTAACATTCTTCCTCTGAGACTATAATAAATAAAAGGAATATATATTGCAGTAACATGAGAAAAAGTATGGAGTTCTTCCAAATTTTTGGGCTTCAGGGATGGCACATCTCATTGCTAAATGCTAAAAATTTCATTCTGAAGATTACATGAGCAAGCTGTGGTAGTCAATTTCTATGTCCTAGTTATGTCTCTGTGTGGTTTGAGTTTATATAAACGAGATTAAGCAATATTTTTTTTCTTCATAAATCTTGCATATTTTCTCTAGTTTTCCATCTTGAATGATTTTAGTCTAGAATCCTTCTCAGTTTCATGACAGGTAGTAAATCTGTTAGCTGAGAAGCAGACTGCCTTTTTTTTATTTTAAATGTTCTGTATATGTATTACAGAACAGCAATAATGCATGAAGCTCTGTCAAATAGGAGAACTGTGAATTAGTCTTCAGGTTTTTGGTGCCTTTCGTCAACATACAGCATTAGGTAGCTGCAGCACAAAGTAGAAAATATACTTTCTGACTTTCAGGTATTTGCATGAATGCAAGTTATTTTAATGACTGTGTTAGAATTGCTACACTTAAAGGAGAAAAAAAGTGCAAAGTCCTAACAACTTTGTTTCCTTATCATAACAGTTGGCACTGCTTTCATGTTTAGTTGTTGGGTTTTGTTTGGGTTTTATTTTTAAACTCTAACAAATGCCAAACATAAGTGTCAAAGTGATGACCTTTTCCCTCAGTTTGTGAAAGGATGATTAACAAGTAAGTTGTAGGGAAATGCCATTATTTAAGTGATTCAGCAGTTAGCAAGGAATTTAACTACAGAAAAAATAATATATGAAGTCAAATTAAGTCCTGTATTTAGAACAGTAAATGTGTCTTAAAATGAAGAGACTACTAGATTAAAGCACGTATCAAACCAGACAACCTGTCATTAAAAATAAAACAAAAACATTTTAGTTATATTTTTGTAGAGTAGGAGGCAGCAGAAGAGAGAGGTATGGTTCAGTATCAGGGGCTGACTTAGGGAATAATTTCTGCAAGTGCTCCTGTCCACAAGTTGTACCCTGTGTACCTCGATTGCCAAGGCAGCAGGCACCAGAGTTCTGTGACGCTGCCATCTGTAAGGAAGGTACTCAGCTTAAAAAGTCATCCTTCAGTGCTGTGCCACAAAGGTCCTGGCCCTTGACATGGGGAGCAGAATGGCACCCACTTCTCGCCAGCCACAGGGCTGCTCTCAGGAGTGCTGGGGACACTGTGGCCACCTCTGGTCCCTCCATGCACAATGCAAGGGCGAGCACTCCCTCCCTTCTCCACCCAACCTTTACCTTTAAGCACTAACCAGCCTCTTGTGCTGCTGTTTTGTCAGGCCCAATAAAGCCAACCTGATAGCTTTCATGAGAAGGATTATGTCTGAGTCTAAAATACACATCTATGCAAAACATAGGAGGGACATCATCCTGCACAGCCCAGAAGGGATGGCATTGGATGATAGCATATTAGTTTAAATTCTCATTAGAAAACACCCTTAAGCTGTATTATTAACATGTCAGTTCATTTTCTCAGAGAAGATGCAAGATTGATGCATCTAATTAGAGGGTAGAAATCCTTCTGCTATTGGGGCTTCATCTTCAGGGGAACTTTCACAGGGAAACAATCATCTTAGTATGGGTGGTATTATTTCTTTTTATACCAAGAGAAAGGGCTCTTCACATGTTCAAAGCCAAGACAGTTGATGAGATGCCAGCCCTGCTAGGTCAGAAATACTGGACACAGACCATCAGTATGCACATGACAATTTGTGGCACTTCCTTGTCCTAGGTCAGGGGTTCTGTCCTCTCTTCTGTTATTTCTACAGTTGGAGAAAAACCAACCACACAACCAACCAAGAAACAACCCCAAAAGCCCACCAAATGACAAAATTTAAAAGCCAAACAAATTCAGCCAAATTAAAAATGTATTATTGTAATAGGCAAGTTTTCGATTTATGCAGAGAACCAGAATAGTGTTTTAAGCATTTCCAGTACAAATTACCCCTTGGGAAAGAAATTGTTCATTAGATATATATTCTTTGTTCTCTACTTTAATATGGAGTTTCCCTAAGAAAATCCTTGATGAAGGTTTTTTTTTTTTTTGCACCACTGCAAAACTAAAATGGATCCTGTCTCCTGTCATGCAGAAATGAAGATGTCATGCCATATGGCTGAGAATTCTGTTCCCACAACAACAGCAATAAAATCAGCCTTACAAATCCTGGCAAGGTGTAAATTAATAACAGTGAGGTATTAAAAAAAAAAACCAAACAACTGTAGTCATCAGCTGTTGTGTTCCTCAAACAGTGTTCTTGAGGCTGGAAAAGGTGAAATCATTCTTGGTTCACATAGCTTTGGGAATGTATCATCTGTCTTTAGTGCCACTTTCATGAAGTGCCAGCAAAAATTTCAGTCCTTACAACTTTAAATTTTACATAAGAAAGAACAACTGTGTGTGAGTGGAGCAGCCACTTTCAGAAGGGGTAGGTGGTGTTTTCATCAGCTGCTTTTCTAAACACCTCAGACACCAGGAGTGGGCTGGCTCAGCTCATTTTCCCAAGCCTCTCAGCACTGCAGCACCAGTGCAGACAACACAAAGGTATCATTTAAATTGAAACCTGCTTATTAAAAGTGAGAATCCAGGAGAGCTGCACAGAACTACTAGCTGTGCTAGTCTTGAGTATATTGGAGAGAAGAAGAAAATGAAAAAACCTCACACATCACTTGAGCATTTATGCTTTGCTATCTGTCCTCTCTCTTGTCATCTCTGAATCTCTATTTACAGATTAACTATTCATGCTCTTGTTAGTCACTTTCTTTATGTAGCCAGATAACCAGACATTTTCAGTGTTTTTCTGACTGAGGGGGGTTGACCCTGACTGCATACCTGGTGCCCACCAAAGCCTCTCTATCGCTCCCTTCCTCAGCTGGACATGGGAGAGAAAATATAAGAAAAGCACATGAGTTGAGATAAGGACAGGAGAGATCACTCACCTAGCCAACAAATGAAGTTGTACACATTAATAAATAAGAGAACAGACAGAAGATACAATAGTAACTGCCACTGACAATCCACATCACTGATTTATATGCAAACGGGAGTAAAGAATGTTAAGGGTTGCCTAGATCCTCATTCTTGAAGAGTGAAGTGACATTTACCTTCTTCCAGTCCTCAGGATCTTCCTCTGTTTCCCATGACCTTCCAAAGGTAATTAAAAGCTGTCTTGCAATGATATCAGCCACTTCTCACAGCACTCTTGGGTATGCCCCAACACATCCCATGGGCAGTTTGTTCAGTGCATCCAGTTTGCTTAAGTGTTCCCTAACCTGATTCTTCTCCACCTAGCAGGATGTCTCCCTTGCTCCAGACTTCTGGCCAGGCTTACTACTAAAGGCTGAGATAAAAATGGGATTCAGTACCTCAGACATTCCTGTGCCCTTTGTCACCAGATCCTCTTCACCAGTGGGCTCACGTTTTCCCCAACCTGCTGTTTTCTGCTGCTGTACTCTAAGTCATTCTTCATGCCTTTTGTATCCCCTATCAGGCCTTGGCTTTCCTCACCCTATCCCTGCAGAACTGGGCAGTATATCTGTGTTCTTCTTGGTCCCCAAACAGGCTGAAGCCTTCTCTCCTGAGGCCCAGGATGCAATCCTGTTTTATTGCCTTAATCCCTTTGGAATCCTGAGCACTGTCATCTCATGGTCCTGTAGATACAGGAACCCTTAACCTTCACATCCCTTACCCATTCTTCCTGTGTGAACAGGAGATCCAGCAAGATCCCTCCTCTCACCAGATTCTCAGTCATTTACATGAAGAAATTGCCACCAGTACACTCTAAGAAATTTTCCCTCAACAATTAGCATAATTCTTGCATTATGTCCCAAAAAAAATCTTTTGCCAGAGAACTGGAATACATGAGTAGAGGACCTTTTAAACACAGATGCTTTGGTTGATTTTGTTTAGTACCTCTGAAAGTATTTTGGTGAGCAGTTGTGAGAAGTCTAATGAATGGCAGCAGTATACCCAGACAAGTGAAAACATCCAGCTGTATTCTGTCTCTCCAGTGCCAGCAGCCCCTCTGGAATGGAAAGTGTAGCTCTGACCTACTTGCTTTCAACAGACTATAATTACAGCACTTATCAATTTTCTATAAAAATACAGACGTGAACAAATAGAAAACCCAAGTGGCTGAAACAGAATAACAATGTTATTTCATCCCCTAAATCCCAGTTGCTGCAAAGATGATGCTTGTAGGCTCAAAAGTAAAACCAGTGAAATGACAGTAAACTATCAGAATAACAGTTGAGTTTATTATGAAGTACAAGCCAGGCTTTATACACAAACAAAGAGATACCACAGTGTTTGTCAGTCTGCTGCCTAGACTAGTAATTTCTTCCTCCCTAAAATGTCTGCTTGCTTGCTGTGACAAGAAAATTAGTGATAGCTTTAGCAGAAGAGGATTATTCTGACTTTCAAACTCATCTGATTTCTCAAAGTGCAGACTGCTATGCAAATGCTATGCATTTGATGGCAAGGGGCTGAACTGTGCGTCCAAAGCTGGACCCAGCACCCCAGTGTCCCCAAATAAAGGGGAATAGCCATTCCCTTTGATTAGTTTTGTTAGGACACCCTCCCTTTGCTGCCAGAGTACTCTGCCTTAGGACAACACAACCATCCATGGAAAAGGCAATAGGTGATAGATGAGGTTGCAGACTTCCAGGTTAACCCACTTAACTCAGAGCTTGGTAGCATTTGGCAAATTCTTCTGATAACTATTCACATTCTTGTTACTGCAGACATTTTGGGTCTCTTCTCCTGCAAATCACAGCACTTGTAACACTATTTAGAAAAATGAGATTAGGGGATAAATATTTCCTAACATGCCACTTTCATTTAGCTGCTCTTCTTGTGGAAGAATGCCTTGTTTTCCCAGGCATTGACTCATATGTGGGTTTGATTGACTTCTTTCCTTCACATGCCCAGAGACAGTCAACCTTGGAGCATGAAAAAGCCAAAAAACAAACCACACCTAGTGTTTTAATTACAAATTATATAAGCTTGGCAATGTTGCTGCACACTTTGTTACTTAGGACATCTCCTGTACCTTAGAAATTACTCCTGAGTAGACAAAACCAGCACACTTTCCATTTCTCTGCCCAAAGCAAGGCTCCCACTGAAAGCTTCTTGGAAAGTTTGACTTAAAATAACAACTTGATGAATGGGACAATGTCATTACACACAACCAAGTTACACTTCTTAAAGGCTGATTATAAATACCCTCAAATGTCACCTCTTCTTGACACTGCTGATTTTATGGCTCTTTAAGGTTAATATAAACTAATCCAGAAAAAAAAAATCCATCACAGCTTTCAAGGATCTTTGAAAAAAACATCATTGTGCATACAGAACCTTAGGCCTGTCAGCCTTGTTTGCAGTCTCTGCATTTATTTATTAGCTTTTAACCCAGTTGCAAAGAAAAGAGAAGTTTATAGTACATCTGTTTCCACAGAGATTGAATAAAATATGGCAGTTTAGTTAATGAGAGTATTCTTTCTTAATCTGTTTTTGCTTGGATAGCTGACATAAATAGATGATTAAGAAAAACAGGGGTTTTTATTCCTAGTTTCTAGTAGTGGTAATATGTTCCTCTCAAACAAAATGTACCTAGCAAAGAGTTAAAATACACGATGTGATTAAAACCAAGATATTCCACACCCATCTACTTTTTGTCCTAGACTGGCAGAAATGATAAGGCAAAAATCAAAAATATTAGTTGTTGTCATTTCATTACAAAGGTTCTATTGTCATTACATTGCAAAGGTTCCATATCGCTAGAGTTTTGTACCTCCTGGATGTTTCTTGTAGGCAGCTCCTCTAGGCACTGACCCTCCCTTGCCCTCACAGCAGGCACTGACTCCAGCTCCCCTCAGCCAGCCAATCCACTCTTCTATAGCACTCTGCTGATTGGCTACAGCTGTGGCCTCTTAACATCGGGCCTGCTCCTAAGCCTTAATAATTAACCCAGCTGCAACTCTTTAGGGGGTAAGATTACTTCCTATACTACCTTTATTTTCTTATATTGTATCCCCCTAGAATTAATACTGTAATGAAGCAGATGTAAAAAAATCAGTCCTAAGGACTGCCCTTCCAATGAGAAGTGCCTCAATTAGCAACATCAAAGATAACGTGGCATTACTTCAGTTATATGAATACATAGATATGGTATATTATACTTTTATTTATCCACACACTGGAGGCAACTGTGTATGAAAGGACAGGATTATACCAGTGAAAATTTAATAAACATTTATGAAAAATAAAATAAAATGCAAAGAAAAAGAAATCACAGCTGGCTCCCACACCATCTGCCTTGGCATCTCCCTGGGGCCCACCCCTCCCTATCCAGGGCAGTCTCCCCTCTCAGGAGAGGTGCTCCTGGCTCCTGAAGGCTCCCACCCCATCAGGCACTCCAAGGCCTTGTCTTCCCCACCAAGGAGCAAGGCGAGAATGGGGATATCCCAATTTAGGCTCCCCATCCCCAACCTGCGGCCACTTAATATTCTGGTTCAGCAGCACTCCAAGAGGAAAGCTGTGTTTATCTGGGGGGTATTAGCAGCATAATGGTGGTAATTAAGTAATAATCACCTTAAAAATGTGCTCTTATCTTAGAGCTTGAGAAAGAGCAGAGACTGAAGGCCGGGGCTATTATCTCCTGCTTTAGCTCCAGGGAAGCAAGCACCGAATAAGTGTTCATATCAAAGTCAGTAAATAATTTGGCCAATTACCTATTCCCACATCACCGCTGAGGTTTCTTGATTGAAGACTGCAAACATTTATGTTTAGCCTTCAGCTTAGTATTTAGAGTGCCATATAAGAACTGAATTGGCATTAAAAATTTATCCCCGAGTTACTGCAATACAAATAGAAAAAAGTCAATGCAATCAGTATTTATGTCTCTGTGAGCATGGACTTGTAAAAAACACTTCTGTGTTATCACAAACCATACATACAAGCACAGGGTCTATAATGGAATTAATTGCCCTTTCAGTTCCCCAAACACCTTGATTTGGCAGGGTGGAGGCAAATTGAATAAACATGTTAGTACAGCTGATAAACTACTCATTTTAGAATTACAGCAAGGCATTTCAATATGCACTGAAATAATGAGTTTTCTAGACATTTTCTTACTGCTATCCTTCTCTCCCAAGAAGCCCAAAAAATGTTTTGGGAGTAGATGGGCAGCTCTTTTCACTTCATCTCTCCTGCAGCGCACAAAGGGCAGAGCACACTCACTCTGTGCCAGTCCAAGTGTGTGCCTTGGAATGACCTCTCCTCCTTCCCTCTGGTATTTCACCAGCACTATATTATACTGCACATACCTTTAGACAGAGCCAAGGAATAGATTTGGCAACCCACTGTCTCCCTATGACATTTGCAAGAGGCTTAAGCAGATTTAAAATGAATGTATCTGCAAAGGTGTCAGCAAAAGCCAAATTTCAAGAAGCTAGATTGCCAGTGAGTAGTAAATACATTCCAGGCCAGAAATTTGCCTTGTTGTCAGCAGACAAGAAAAAAACTAGGATCTCCAAGAAAAAACAAAATCAAGTTGAATTTAAGGTAACTCAATGGCACTGATATGACATTAGAGAGACAGACTTCTCAGAGATGCTCTTTCTGCAAGGATTCTAAAAGCAGACCTGCAGTCTAGGTGTGGGTCCTGGCTGCTTAGGCACTAAGAACTTGCCATCTGTGGCTGCAGGTTTTCTATAAGGACACTTCCTAATGATAAATTAATTTCTTAGGTATTGAATTTCTCAATTAAAACCCTTTGTATGGAAATAATATTTATAAAAAAACACCCCAAACATACAAAAAGCCCACACAAAGAACTATACTTACAAGATTAAATAATCAGCAATGTAGGGCCCAGACTCTAAAACTGCAGTTCTCAAACACTCTACCTTTGCCAGAAGGCAGAATTTAAGATTCATATCACAGTATAGACATGTTCATGTCAGGAAAAGAAAAAGGTTGAACCAAGAAAAATCTAAAGAATGCTTGTGGAGTGCTTTAGCCCTCAACTTTTTAGACACCTTGCCCTATCTTTTGCAAAAGCTCTGTAAGTGTTTCTACCTGTTAATGATCCCCCTCTCATTGGTAGTGCATTCATACTCCTGGTGTTCTCTCCAAAGTTGGTGACACTGAAAAGATTTTCTTAAGAAATTAATCTCAGAAACTTTATATTTCCACTTTTTTTTTCTTAGGCTGCAACTACAGAAGGATGTTTGACAGTAATTATGACCTCTGTCTTTCTGAGAGATTTTTATTCTTATCACAATGACAATGGACCCTGCTGTCCAGGGTTAGCAATCTATGTCACAGCATTTACAGAATATTTCAAGGGTAAGCACTTAATTATAAAGAGAGCAACTGGGTAAGGGCTTAACCAAGCAACTTAAAGAAATGAATGATGACGATTTAAGACTTTGCTAAATTTAGCAAAATTTTCTACTAGCTATTTTCCTACAGCCCGTTTTCATGTGGTACCTTGTGCCATTAAAATATATTAATACAGATTACATTTGTATGACAAAACAGTCATCACTCTAAACATCAACAACCATCAGGCATTCTTTTCTAACAGAAACAACTTCTGAGAAAAGTCACTTTGTTCAAAAAACAAAATCTAAACCAAAAATTCATCAAATGCAAAGTATGAAGAGTTCAGACATTCATAGAAAAAAATTAATGCCACTTCAGTCAAGAGTCTACTACTATCCACTAAACAATCTCTTCTTGTCTGCATTGATTTAAAGCTCTCTTTTATAAGTTAACTGTTCCCTAGCTCGTGTGTCTCACATAAACTGACTCGGATGTTTATGTTGCCATCCATGGTGCCTTTTCTAACTGTGCACTACCAAGGAACACCAAGATTAAAGCACCAATTAAAGGACTGGAGCATCTCTCCTACAAGGAAACCCTGAGAGAGGCTGCAATTATTCAACCTTGAGAAGAAGGGCACCAATGTATATAAATATCTGATGAGAGGGTCCAAAAGCACAGAGCCAGGTTGTTTTCACTGATGCTCAGTGGCAACACCAAGATCAATGGGCACAAGCTCAAACACAGGCAATTCTCTCAGAACATCAGGAAAAATCTTCTTATTATGAGAGTCTCCAAGTGCTGTCAGAGGCTGCCCAAAAAGGTTGTGATGTCTCCATCCCTGGAGATATTAAAAGCTGCACAAGTTCTCGGTGGCACTGCTTGTGTGGACAGGGGGTGTTGGATAAGATGACCTCCAGAAGTCCAACCTCAACCACTCCATGAGTCTGTGAAAGTGTCTTAAGATTAAAAGCTTTTGTAGTTAGACTATTGGAAGGCTTTGTGCTACAAATAAGCCTTTGTACACAGTTCAAAAATAGTGAAGTATGAAAAAAATCACATTGGTCAATGAAGCGCTTCTAGAAAGAGGCAGGCAGTCCTTTCTCCAGCTATTTAAATTACTGCACCAGCTTTCTAATAAATCTCCTTCGCCTTACCTTCCTGACTTCATAGAGCAGGAAACAACAGCTTTTCAGCCCTTATCTTTCTTGCTCTTTACTCATGGAAAGTCTTTGCCTTCCTTTTCACTAGAGCAGATACTGGACATCAGTGTATGTTGGGATGGAAGCAGTATCCAAGAGTGCCAAAGTTACAAAATTGCTGGTATAATTTTCATATAGCCATTTGTATTTGGCATGGAGAGCTTAATTCAGATTTATTTTTCCCTCTGTACTGCACAGCCACCCAGCTGGTGGCTCACTGTGTCACATACTCATATTTCACCACTAGTGACAGTGAGGCACACTCTTCCAGCCACTTCTCCCTCAGCCATTCCAAGTGCAGCCAGAGCTCCTGTACCCAGTTACTCCTCTGGAAATAATTCAGGAATACATAAGAGGATGGCAGTACAAAAAAAAAAAAAAAAAAAAAAAAAAAAAAAAAAAAAAAAACCCCCAAAAACCAAAAAACCACAAGAACAAACAAACAAAAAAACCAAGCTAAAATGCTTTCAGTTTTTGAGAAAGTCTCTATAAGCAAGATAATGAAAGTATAAAATCTGAATAAAAGCCTCAAGTCCTCCTCCAACCTCTACATTGCCAGTTTTGTGTTTCAGTATCAAATTGATGGACAGACACTGTGCTACTGCAGAATGAAACTAAGATTACTGTTCAGTCAAGCAGTTTCTCCTCTTCCAGGAAGCCAGGTCCCTGCCATAGGGACACTCTTTCCTAGGAGGGAGGGAGGGAGGCATCTCAAGGCAGTACCAGACCAAAGCCTGAGGACATCAGCAGCCTTGTGCAATGCCCAGCTCAGCTGGACAAAACTGAGTAGTTTGAGGGTCTCCTTTTCACCTGGGCCCCACAACTCTTCAGCAGAAAATCTTCCTTTGCAAAGGCTCAGCTGGGCCCTGTCTGAGCACCCTGCCTCCAGCTTACAACCAAGATGCAGCTCACAATGAATTCTATTGAAAGGGCTAGCGGGAAATAACAGCACCATGCACACAGAGCTGTTGCTTTCCAAAGATGTTGTAAATTAAATTATTCCATTTTAAGTCACAAGCAACCTCTGAGTTCCTCCTACTCTTCTCCCTGGTTGTAAAAACAAGCCAAACCCCAGAAGATCACTCAGCAAAAAAATGTAAGAAAAGGTTCTTTAAGTTGCACTCCTGCTGTGCTATTGGGAAAATTAGTATCAGGTTAAGCCTCAGGCATTTCCAGATTTGCCAGTTGTGAGCTGCAGCTCTTTTAAATAAAGATAATAAAACCACAAAGGGTCCACTGAAAAGGCTACTCCCCAGCCTCTCTAGTGCAAACTGAGAACTGTCACTGAAGCACCTGCGCTGCAAATATCCACATTCACAATGGAAAGGAGCCAAAACTCAGCGCTCTTTAACTGCCATGGGAGTTTTAAGAGGGTTCAGACCTGATTGCTACAGTACTGTAAATTAGAGGCAGTCTCTTGGCTTTCGCCATTAAAAGTTCACAGCTATGAGTGCTCCCAGAGTGGCTTTGGTTTCAAGAGCGTCAGACTCAGAGTAGTTCTTACCACCTCTTTATTTCAAGCCAGAGGGTTTTTGATTTGGGTCTTCTTGGATGTTTTTGAGAAAAATACAATATTCCTAAAACACTTGATTTGTTATCAAATCCCAACTCCTAGCTATAAATCTAACATGATTTGATCTGAGTACAGCCTATTTAGTCTATCTCTATTGCTAATAAAGCCTGAAAGGAATCAGTTTTTGCCCTGCAGCAGCAGAAAATCTCTGGATCCCCCAACAGTTTATCATCTACTTTTGTAATTTCATCCTGTGAGAGATCAGGCAGCTACCAAAAACAGAGCCCTCTGGTACATTATTGAACTTTGCAAATCATTAGTGCTGGCATCTAAAACTACAAAGTACCAGCAGCCATAGTGACAAACAACACAAATTTACTGCAGCCTGAGAAGATTATTTTCAGCTTTAACTTGAATGTTTTAAATAAGGGCTATTGCAGCAGGCAGTACTTACCTTCTGTCTCTCTAAGGTGAAGGGAAGAATCACTGCCACAGGGACACAACCTCTCTCTTCTCTTGTAATCCCTCCCAAGGCATTCCAGACTGGGCTGTTCCCTCTGTTTTCCCCCAAAGTCCTTCAGACTCCATGGCCATCATCCTCCCCATCCCTCAGTAGGGCAGAGACCCATCTTACAGCCGTCATCAACCCCACCCCCCAGAGGGGATGCTCATGTAGGAACCAGAGCAAAGAAAGAGCAAAAGTGAAGCCGAATTGCTGCTCCAGCAAGCACAGCTGGGCAATAGCTGAGCCATCCCCGCTGGGCTCAGCTCAGCTGCCCTCACCCAGGGCTTGTTTGAACCTCAGCAGCTCTTCTCTGCTTGCAGTATTGCTCCTGTCTTTGCTCCTCTCTAACAATTTCTTTTTTTGTAACAAAGGGTTAAATTTTTTTGCAGTAGCCAGGAGAGGACCTGGCTGTGGGGGTGTGGCCAGGACCCAGAGTTTTTTTGGTATGATCTCACCAATTGCTATGGCAGGGGAAGGGGACTCACTGTACCATCCAGGGAGAAGGGTCTTCCTTCTCTTATTAATATTGTTCATTTCTCATTGGTGTTCCCAGAACATTGTCCTAGCTCAACCCATGACCTTTTATGCTTCCAACAAGCAGTGGGGCTAGTGGGGGTACTGAATTGGAGAATACAATTCCTAAACCATTATACCTGTGTGCTCCTGGCACAACTTTGTTGTTTTCTGAGGGAGAGCTGCTGGCTGAGCTGCAGAGTAAAGCTGAATCCCTGCAGTGACTGAGGCAGAGGAGAGGTGTACAAACATCCTAGTTTTCATGTCTGGGAAAGCACATCTTGGTTCAAAACTCCTATTAGAGCACACCTCAGGGACAGCAAACCTTCTGCCTTTCTCAGCAAATGTCAGATGATTTTCCCACCCTGCTGGCCCTGCAGTCTCCTGTGTGCCAAGGGCTCCCAACCAGCAATGCCCACTGTAACACGGCTTCAGCTGCTCAAAGCTGAGCCCTAATTTTGAGAAGCTTGGTGATGGATTTGGTTATGTTTTATTTTATCTTTGATTGTTATTCTCCTGAGGGTTGCTTAAACGTGCTCCTAAGGGTTGCTTAAACATGTTCCTGAGGATGAGTTCAAAAAACAGCACTGAAGATAAAGACCTTCATGGATTATAATTTTAATTTAAATTCCACTGATCTAGATTCATTGAATATAGCCTAATCAAGTAAAACTTGTTAGCTGGGAGGTACAAATGACACGTGTGTTACATAAAGATATCATTTCATTTTTCACTTGAAGTCCGTAAATGTAAATTGTACATTTCTATTGGTGAAGAGATGAATAAAAATTACAAAGTTAATCTGAAAAATGCTCCAAGAAAACACGACACCCCTATCATCAGGTAAACTACATCTGACATACATTGCAGAAAAATATTTGCATTATAATATTCTCACATCCATGAGGACGGATGGGCTTTTTAGTGTTTCTTCGCTCCTCCTTGGGTAGAGACCAGCAAAGCCTCAGATGTGTCAGAAATGTTACAGAAGTGTTCTGAACAGGGAAAGACTGATCTGATGAGCTATTCCAAGGCCTGAATAAAGTGCTGGTTTAATATTTTTAGAAGCCCTGGGATGAGTTTATTTGCTGTGTCTGTTCCATGCTGTGCAGGAGCCCAGGAGCCAGAAGTACATGCAAGGAACCAGATGAGGCCAGCAGACCCCACTGGTCTGAGAACTCGAAGCACACTATTCTGGTCACTCCAGAGCTGGAAGTATGTACCAGAGCTTGGGAAAAAAATTCAGTCTTTTCCAGAGCAGTAGATCCTCCTACTAGTTTTAACCAGCTGTTCCATGCTGTTAATGGATTCATAGATGCCAATGCACTTTGCATGTGTTTTTTTCAAAAGCAATAGCGTTTAGAAAGGAATATCACTGCATGCTACACTGTATAAGTAAAGACTTCTCATTTTATGTGAATTATTTTCTCTGTAGCTTAAAAGACCTCCCCAGTTTAAAATTTCGGGCTGAATTATTATTCTGCACTAATGAGATGCTCTTGCAGAACAGATGCAGATAAGGTTAGGTCAGCCTCTTAATTTATAAAACCCATTATTCAAGGATTTCTCACATAGGTATAATAGGTATTATGCTAGATATTGTATTAGATATGTGCTGAAATGTGGGTAGAAGAAATTTTTTGATTACTTAAAAGAGAACAAAGAGGAAGAATGGCTGAGTTGTCAGGTTGTATTTGGCCAACATTGGTTACCTTCTTCTCTTGGTTATTTATTGTGTATGAACCATGCGTTCTTACCTGTGTTTTGTCCTAGATGCCTAAAACTGGGAGCCTGCTGATGCCTAAAATGCTCTAGTCTAGAAATATCACATTTTGCAATCAGGTTGGTAAAAAAATTACATGTAGGCTTTGTGGTTAGAATGAGAAATTCCTGGATGATGAATGTGGACCAGTGCTCTACACAATAGCAGACAGCAAGGAGACAGCTGTGTGCTTGAAAGGAGTTTACTCTTCCTTGCTGAAAGCAAGGCAGTGCTTGGTGCCTCAGCACTCAGCACGGCTCTGGGGACATGCGGTGACACTCGTGCCACAGGGTCTGTGTGCCCAGGCCCATACCCAGCAGGGCACAGCAGGGTTGGTCTGTGGAAAGTGGAGATCCAGGGTTCCAAAACCTTAGCCTGGCAGGTGCTGACATCTCAGGAGTCAAACCCCAAGCAGCCAAAGTGCAGCAGGGGCTGTGCAAGGGAGGATCTCAGACAGAGACCTGCTGCAGCCAGATCTGCAGTGCCAGTATTACCCATGGCAGCAGTGCCTGCCTTCAGCAGAGCAGCTTGCCAGTCTCATTCTGATTAGGTGACTCCAGCACTGCTGCTCCTTGCTTTCACAGTGCTTGCTCTGCACAGACAGATGTACTACTTCTCTGCAAACTCAGGGAGGAAAGCGGGAAGAAAGTCCCCTCTTGTATTCCCTTGTCTCAGCAGTGCAAAACTGCCAGAGAGTGACAATTTGTCACACTGCCAGTAGAAGTCATCTGTGTTTCAATAAAAAATGCATTGCATTTTTAATTTTTAGAGAGGTACCATTATAAGTACAGACAAGAACCCCATATGATTTTTAAAAATTATTTTGAAGTCTGCAAATCTCATGCACCCTCTTCAGCATAGTTTTGTCCAGCTAGCAGGTGTCAGAAAATGTTACAAAGCCAAATTAAAGTACCAGGAAAAGCAAGAGCTGCACAACACCTGGAGTCCTCAGGTGCTCCTGTTGCATTGTTCACAGTGCCTTCACCAGGAAGCCAGATGTGATACTTTCTGGTAAAACCCAAACATTAGCTAGATGTCCCAGGATTTTCATATGGTTTCATCATACACATGTATCATCTTCACAGATACAAGTGAATAAACAGCAAAGCTCTTGTTTTCACTGTCTGGTTAGTGCTAGCTCTACTTAGTAATAGAAGTCATAGGACTGGTAAATATTTGCAATGTTTATGATAGAAGTCCTGCTTGCTCAGTGAGCATCAGAGTTAAGCCATATCCTTTTTGGAGAAACTGTGTTCATTTGGCTCCCTGCTGATGGGTTACACATACTCTGCTCCCTCGAGATGCTGATGATCCCTGCCAATAAGCTTTTGTAAATAGGATAAGGGTTTCACTGCCTCTGCATTCAAAGAACTCACAGGAATCACTTTTGGAACCACTATTTGTATGCAATAACTACAGAGCAAGGACTCTCATTACCCCTGGTTTTTAGATTCAGGATGATGTGGTTGGATAGTTGAGAGTTTTCATCTCTGCTTTGGACAGCATTTTGCCATTTCCTAGGAACCCTGTGCTGTGAAACTGTACCAATACTTATAAATCAGCAGTGACAGCTCTGCTGATGCTGACAGGATTGTTAGAGAGCTGCTGTGCATGTCAGTCACTTCCCTCTTCCATGTATTTTCTTACTGATGGAAGGACAGAATGTATACAATAAATGAAGTCACTCTTTGGCTGGCCCAACTAGTGACACTGCCTATACAGAAGGAGTTGTGAGAAAATACCTTTAATACCAGATAAAGCTGAAGGTTGTATTGATTGTCAATTACTTCATTTAAGTAAATTTGCAGAAGTCACTGCTGAATGTAAGGGCAACAACCACAGGGAGGGAGGTGAATTAACAGAACATGAGCTATAAAAATTGGTAGGCTGTTCAAGCCACTCTTGTTGGCATGTCTGGTGAACTGAGGTGTTAAAGAGTCTGATGACCCACAAGGTTAATGCAAATTACCACTTGCATATGATAAGGCTCTACCTTCCTGGTTCCCTAAAGCAAAGACTGCAAATTAGATTTACAGGTTAATATGTTTCTTCTTTAAACAATGTTCATGTAGAGATTATTTTGACTGAAATGATAGCTACAGAAGAGTTGTATAGTTATCATTAAAAGTAAAAAAAAAAAAGGTAATTGTTCTTAAAGCAAGTCAAATTTGTGAAGAATATCCAACATAAGATTAATTTCAGGCAATTTTGTTCCAATTACTGGTATGTATTTAGAAAATATCTCCTCAAATTAGAATTGCTTTAGCCTCTCAGTTCAACTCCAAAACATTTTCCATGATAGCTTCACTTCATATTTTAATTGATTGCCAAATTATTGCAAGCTGTGAGATAATGTTGCAAGGCAATGAAATCAGGGAAATTGAACATTTAGAGCAAAGATGCTAGGTTTACTGAATTTTGAAGCTTGACTTATTTTTCTTGTTCTCCTGTAATTTCTTCTGTCATTAACATTCATATAGACTGGTGCAATTTTGTATTAATTCTTATTAAAATACCTTACATTGCTGAATATTTCTGTGACTTAGAGGCAGTTGCACTTCCAACCACAGTATGATTTCTTTCAGCCAGTAGATACATTGGTTATGAAAATTCTAACAGTTGTTTTGGGTTTCTGTTTACTTGACATTACATTTGTCAGAGGCGTCCAGGAAAGAGCTCCCAGCTTCTGCTCCATATGGGAACATGGTTGCTGCCATGGCACTGTGGAAGATGTCCAAACTCAGTCTTGTCCTGGCTTCACCAGTTTAATAAAACGAGTCCTAGTTGAAAATCTGCCCCCCCCACCTTTGTAAATGGGATGTAGGGAACAGTGAGATTTAAGCTGTAGTACCTCTTCCCAGGCAGAGAGTAAACGAGGGAGGTTCCTTTCTCAAAGGTGATCAGTCATTGATGCAGGTTTGGATGCTCTGGCTCTTGCAGCGGCACTGAGCAGAGGGTGGTGATTAAACACTAAACATCAGTGCAGCGAGTTAGCTCCTTGAAATCAAGTTACAGCTGTGTGTCAAAACTACCTCACCTGTACAGCTGGTCTGAAACCTGCTTGACTGTGAAAGTACCACAAAAGGTGTCCCTGCATGTCTTGGTGTCAGCAGCAGTGCTCTGCTGGGCTTTGCTTACTACAAACAAAACAGCCATCAAAGCCTGGAGAGGGAATCTTAAGATTTTGATTGTGTTCCCAGAGACTAGCTAATAATTTTTTTTTTTTTTACCAGAAAAAGGTGCTACAAACCTCACACCAAAACCCCGCTTTTACTTTCCTTTCTTTTCTTCTGAAAGAAGGATAAACAAAGGCCTGCCCACTTGTTGGTTTTCTTCTGACAGGACTTTGACAGCTTTGCACAGCTTATGCCTGTGTCTCAAGGTGTAATCCATCTACCCAACTTCAGAAAGCCAGTTATGGAAGGTGAAAAAATACAACTAGAGGAATCTAGAGGGGGAAAACAACCCCAACAATTTATTACCACAGTGTGGAACTGCTTATTGCAACATGCAGAGAAGTGGCTCCTTAGTCAGCCAGCTCTCTTTGTGTAAGGAAAGAGGAGGGGGATGGAGTTCTGGATCTCTATCAAAAAGGCTGCTGGAGGAGGCCTTCAGGGCCAGTTCTGCTGCTGAGTGTGCTTAGAAAACCCCAGTGCTGCTTCTCAGTTTTTGCATGTCCAGGATGCTGAGAAACGCAGGGGCACTTGTCCAGTACACTCAGTACCCCGTGACTTACAGGCACTTGTCTGTGAGCAAAGAGTGCACTTCTACTCTAGGACATTTTCTACATAAAGTCGTAAAATCCTTTTGCTTTCCAATGGCACATGTGGTGCAAGGGGGGAGGGAAGTGCCTCGTGTGTACTCAGGGTGTTAATGCAGGCAGCCTTTCAAGAGAAACAACCATCTCTGATGCCAGCAGCGAGGAGTGCCAGCCTCCAGTGAGACAGGGCAATGTTCCGTTCTGCCAGTCCTGTTTGGCAGCACAGCCAGGCTCTTCCCACACCCATCTCAGTGCACTGCCAGCACACAGGGCAGCTGGAACACCGCAGGCATTAATAATGCAGAGCAGCCCTACAAGAGACCCAAGCCACTGCAACGACGGGAAGGAACAACGTGTGGGAATGCAGGTCTGAGGCAATCAAGTGTCTTTGAATCTTTACAACAAGGATACTGTGATGAGGGGGGAAAATTAAATTTGCTTTAATCTAAAGAGGCAGTGCAAGTATTTACAGAGAATTATTCATAATCACATGTCACTGCATGATCTTTTCAAGCAGGAATCTTCTCCCATTGCTCTGTTACTGGAGAATTTCCAGAAGGCTACAGCTTTGAATTGGTCAGAATTACTTGAAGTTGTAGTTCTTTCCTTGACTTATGAATTAATTCTGATCACCAACTCAATTTATAAACTTTAACTTCTGAAACACTTTCTTCTGCAGTTCATTCCCCACAGTGTTCACCTGTAAGCCTACTTTATAAGTATATATATATATATATATATAAACAATATATATAATTCAGGGATTATTTTTTTGTCTCTTAACAGCCATCAAAAAATAATAAGTTTTTTTCTCTATTATGTGAAGTGTGATTTTCTGTTTGTGTAACAGGTCTTTAATAAGTACAATAAAAAAAGTATTCCTGAATCCAGTAACATTACAACAGCTGATAGCTGTATTTACTGTAATTATATAAAAAACAATGATTTGGATCACCACATGCTGACCTGGCTACTGTTAGTGACTCTGCCACATGCAAAGTCTCACCAGAGATTCATTTTGATGTTTTTCAAATTGACCTGAATTTTCATATCCATATATAACTGCAAGCACACAACTATTAACATGAAGGAGTTGGGAGTGCATTTTATCCAGTTCACATCATTAATTGCTAGGCTTACAAAAAAGTCTTTTATTGATACTCTTATGAGTTGTATAGAATATGTTCAGTAAAGAGTTGTTTGTTCCAGAAAGTTGGTGCAAAATTTTCACACTGCCTTAAAAATCCCTCAAACTCTAGACCTGATTTCATTTCTTTCCTTACTTTGGAGATCCTTCTAAACACTGGCAACACTAGCCATAGATTTAAAGTTTGCAGTTAAATTATTTTGTAGCTATCCAGTTTGTTCTATCCATTCCATCTGTTAAGCAAGTGTTTTATTTTTCTCTCAGAATGTTCTATAACTCTTGGAATTTTAAGGATTTCATTATTTTTAGTGTAGTAAAAATAATGGACCATATGAAAATGCATTCACAAATGGATATCACAAAGGATGCACAGTGTGACACACGTTTCTTGGGGTGGCTCTCTGTGGCCTGTGTTGAGCCTAGGATGCCCTGCTGTTTTTACCAGATGTGACTGATCACTGAAATAAATTACAGCAGCAGATTCTCTGTTTTCTGAGGTCCTGAAATGGAAACTGCTGTAATACATGGAATTGGGTTAGGTCGTGCTTCCTAATGTTAAACTGAGTGGCAGCCCCTCTGAGATGGCCCTGTCCTGTTAATTCATTGGATTATCCCAAAACAAAAGTGCTGCTCAATCTCCCAGCTGACTTTTGTTTCCCTGAGGAGATTAAGCAGCAAGTAGACAGTGACTCACATACTGAGAAAACTGCCAAAATATCCAAGTGCAGACATAAAAATTCTGCATAATACCTGACTTCAAATTAAACATGCAGACATGCTGGGGAATTCAGATTCAGAGTACAAGTGGAGAAATTTCAGGTGAGTTTAAAAAGTCATTTGAACTGATGCTGTTAGCAGTTGATCTAAATTACCTGTAATGATTTACTGTTAATTTATCCTAGACAAAACCAATGTTTGCCACCAAAGGTTATGGAAGGAAGAAGTTTGTTTTTTTTTTTTTTTCTCCTGTTTCTTTGCTGAAGGAAGCTTTTCTGCAGGACAGATGGAGACTTTTTTAGACCCCTCTTTCTATCTTTTCTAGTTCACTCCTCAACATATTGAATAATTTTGGATTTTGCTTTTTTCTAATGGGGCCTCTGGTGAGCGTAATATGATAGCAATATGAAGCTGCTGACTGTTAATTAAGAAATCATTAACATGGGGTTTTAGGGAATCTCAACTATTTTAATGAGCCCTCCTGTTGATTCTGGGCACATACTGCCTCTTGGCTTCCTTTTTTGGAAGACTGTAGGAAAATTCCTACCCAGTTATAACTGACCTTTAATTTTGTCCTGGTGTCTGGGGTGTTAATATTTGATCATGGATGTGCTACCAATAATTGCAAAGGAAAATGGTTGATGGAAAAGCTGACAGCTGTTTACAGCAAATCCTAATGGTGTGTCCTAGATTAGCAGAAAAGCTTGACACATTGATGTTTAAGTCTTTTTTCATGAATGTTTCATCACTAGCAGTAATAAGTCTTTGTACGTCAATAATTTTCTACTTGATCCCTCTGATTTTTCTTCCAAATTAAGTCACATTCTCACTTGCACTATCACCTAAATGCCAGATGCTCAAAGCCATTTAGGCATTTCTGTGCTGAGTGTCACGCCACAGCAGCCTTTGGAGTGTGTGGGTTTTGCAGCAGAACTCACGAATGTGTCCTGGGTGGATTGGCTCCTGGGGACATGGGTAGGCATCCTGGGAAGGAGTACATGGGTGCAGGGAAGGAGCACATGGATGAAGGGAAGGAGCACATGGCATCCAGGGAAGGAGTACATGGCATCCAGGGAAGGAGCACATGGATGCAGGGAAGGAGCACATGGATGCAGGGAAGGAGCACATGGATGAAGGGAAGGAGTACATGGCATCCAGGGAAGGAGCACATGGATGCAGGGAAGGAGCACATGGATGCAGGGAAGGAGCACATGGCAGCTGGTGTGGGGGGCATAATGGGTGCCCAAGCAGCCCAGCAGAGCAGATGTAGTGGAGACACACGTGGCTGAAGCCTTGCTGGGCTGCCTGGCTCATGGATGAGTACCGCTGTGAGCCTGGCACCAGAGATCTGATCTCCTTCGCCCTAGAAGCCAACATTCCCTCTTTGCTTGTGGCCAAGCACCTCATGCTTTTTGTCGTACTACTGAGCTATGTCAGGCTGCAAGGAGGGCTGGTGGCTCCCTAAAGGCAGGTGAGATGGGAACTTCAGTGACTGATACTTGTAATGGCCCCAGGCAGTGCAGGAAGGAATAAAGCCCATCCTGACACTCACCTGAAAGCACCCCCTGCACCCCTCCTGGTGAGAGCTGACAATTCCTTGTGCAAGATACAGGACACTTCATAGTGCAGGATGCAGGACACTGAGCCTCTGCTCTGCTGGACTCCTGGTTGTTCACCCTGCTCCAGCAAGTCACTGACAAAACACATGGTGCTTTTCCTGGGAGACTGGAGCTGTACTTGCCTTAAAATCATTCACAAGTTTTTTTGCTACATTTAAAATAGCGCTCCTTTTCCCCTGTAGCAGGGGAGAGGAGCCTTTTTCCATGCAGTTACTGTGCTGTCTTCCATGGCAGTGCTTGCAGCTCAGACCTTGTGACAGAAGAACTGCAGTTAGGTCTGTAACCATAATGCCACCTATAGTGAGATTTTTTTTTTTCAATATAGCCCTTAAATCTTCAGATTGAGTATTGCAGCTTCCATTTGCTAGGAAGACACCTTCCCAGGCTCAAAACTCAGGATAAAAAACCTGAGACTTCGGATCCCAAAGCGCAATTCTTACTTTCTTTATTACCAAAATACACAATTAATTATTTTCAGACATTTTTTATGACCTTGTACAGGATAGTAGGTGCAGCAAGTGGCTTCTGAATACTTAAACTGTCATTAATTATTTGCATGTCACGTACTTGTGAATGTGGAAGTCCAGGTGGTAGAACAAGAGACAATAAATGAGAAAGTGCTTAGCCTGAAGACTGAAACTCATCATGGGACTTACTATGTGAACCAAAGCTGCAGCAAATAGGTCAACATACTTTCAACACAGTTGGGCTTTGTTAGTCAAATTTAAAAGAAACTTTCCAAACAAGTGGCTATTTATAGCACATAGAACTTTAACTGTAAGCTCCTGTTGCCCCAAGTATGTTAATTTTTCTTTTTCAGTTTTCATCTTGTCCCCAGTTTCTGATTAGGAACCTTATTTTTCAGATAGCCTTCATTCTCAGGTAAATTAGTTGTCCTATAGCTACAGGTCACCTTGTGGATTTATTAGAGATGAATCAATTAATTGTATCTTTAGGGAGAAAACTGGCATAGAAATGAGGTAAGAGAGTAGATGGGTGCAGTGGCTAATAACCATGAGAAAAATTTGTTCTCTCTTCCTTTTCCTTCACAGAGTTCCTATGTAAGCTGGCAAGGCACATGTCAAACTGCCCACAGATAATTATACCTGCATCCCTTAAGCTGATGTATAAGTGAAAAATACAATGAAAAAGTTTCAGTAACTATGACAAAGACACTGAATGAAAGGTGTAAATTGGCCCCCTCCATGCAGCCCTGCTCACTTTGCCTCCAGTGGTCCCTGGCTATTTATTGTTTCCTAGCCATTTATTGTTTATAGCCATTTATTTTTCATGCCCTCATGCAGGACAAGCACCCTTGTTGCTCCACCCTGACCTGTGCAGTGAGGGACATGTTCTGGCTGAGGTTTTCAGCAGGTCAGCACTGAGTTTTCTTGCTGTCCTCTGCCTCCTGGCTGTTACTGCTGCGGGTAACAAAATACCTTTAGTGCCTGCAGGGCATCTGTAGCCAGCCCAGTCCACAGGGTTGGGAGGGAGAAGCTGCCATTCAGAGTAATTTAAAAACAGAGGAAGAACCTCAGGAGTCTGAAAGGACTGCATGGCGAGTTCTTGCCATAAGAACAGTAGGTAGTGTGGGAGTGAGATGAGGAAAACAGGGAAGTGGGAAGAAGCATGGTGACCCACTCAGGGATTGCCACTGCTAGTCACACTCCACCAGCCACATGTAAAAAGCAGTGAATGATTGCATTTTATTGGCTATTATACAAAGGTCACCATGCAGCTCTGTTGAGCATACTTATCAGTTCATGAAGGCCTGATCACCATAACTGAGCTGCAAGATTCCGTGAAAACTGAACTCATTATTTATTGTACAATGCATAAACACAGGTGTGCACCTTTCTCACAAGTAGCCTTGGCCCAGTAAGGATTCTGCCCGGCTGTGTTGCAGAGAGGTTCCTTAATGGAACATCATAATGGTACACGGGGGATGAAAGGCAGCTAGTGTGATTGCAAACACAAGTAAGAGGTGCACACCTGTGATGCCACCTTCCCTTCTGGGCCCTACTGATACATGAACTGTTCCCAGAGACCCTCTTAATTCAAAATGACCTACTTACCTTTAGAAATCTCTGCCTATAACAACTCAGATAAAATGAGAATGGATTTCCTTACTAAAACAATTCTTAAGTGAAATTTGTGGAACTATTAAAAAAGAAAATTTTTATATGATTCTGTATTATAGGGCATCATTTAAAAAATAACTAAATTGATAAAAGATTATTTTTCTGTAGCATTCCAGATCCAAATTGAATAAAGATGCATAAGCAATTTTGATCATAAGTCTGTTCATCTAATTTTACCAAGCAAAAATCATCACGGACAAGCTTTGGGGATATTATCTCAAAAAAACTTATAATTATTTTGAATCAAAAAGTAGAAATGTTTAATTTCTGCAAGATTAATTCCATGGGTTATGAGAGTCATAATTTTTACACTAAATTATTGGAAAATATTTTGTTAACAATTGCTAGCATTTTCAGGGTACTATTTTTTTTGTGGGTGAATGGGTGAAACAACAGTCTTCATTAAAAAAAAAAAGTTAATTCTGCTTTCCATTTCAGGGTTTTGGTTTTTTGTTTGTTTTTTTTTTTTTTTTTTGGTGACAAATATGTGTGATACCCCAGGCTACTGTTGTTTGTTTGTGTGACAAGATTCCTGTGTCACTTTGACTGAGATGAACCTGATTTCACTTTGGTATTTCACAGAGCCCAGAAGCCACATTGTTCACAAATAAGAATAGCAAATGGAGAGAAGAAATGAGGACAGACTACCTGCTTTAATCTACAGGTGGGAAAGCTTGCACAAGCTAGTCCTGGTGCCACTGGGACATGTTTTTCACTGGCATGATTTCTTCCCTCTAAAGGTGTTTTTCCAATCTGTCTTAGCTCATGCAAAACCAGAGTGAGCCTTGCTAATGGTGAGGGACATAAAGCTACCCAGCAATTTATATTTCTTATGGTGCCCAGGAATTGCCTCTTAATGGCTTTCCTGGGATTGGAACTGGAAAAAAAATTATATTAAATGTCAAAAGAGAGAGTATACAGTCAGTTGCCTTGGTGAACCAACACTCCTCCAACAGAAGCATTCCTGGATGGCTCAGGAGTGATCTTCATTTCATCAGGTGGGACTTTGCCATTTCTCTTAAGGTCAGGTCTCTGCCAGTGCTTGCACTCTGCTGGGTCTACAGGAGCCAGATTGGGGTCTTTCCATTGTCTGTAATAGGAATGGTTTAAGGCTTTTTCTCTCAAAAAATTAGTGCCCAAATATGTAAAACTATCCTCACATAAAAAAAATAGAATCTATATAAAATACTCTCCCACCATAGAAGCCATGAATCTGCATGCTGTTTTGGTTTTACAAAACTCTGTGGTGCTGCAGAACCAGCATTTCCTAGTAAGTGAAAAAAACACAGTTCTACAGGCTTTTGTCTCTTCCAAGCTGAAAACTCATTAATATTTATTACCAAACAGGTATAACTGAAATTATGAGCTACTCACTTTTATGCTGCCACAATTTTCATCTAGTTAATTTTAAATTTGCAATTAGAGTTTCTCCAGCAATTTAATTACTGAAGCCAAGGGAGCAGCCACATTGCAAGAGAAAAATAAAGTAAAAGTCGTTTCATTGCACAGCTTACCCTCAGATTCTAAAAATCAATGGAAAAACTCCTCCTCCAGTTTAGCTGATTCTGCTCAATATACAGGATTCAGTCCTCCACTGCATGGCTGGTGTGGTAATGATTCTGCATTGAAAATTAAAACTGCCCCAAGGAATTCAAAGCAAGCACTTAGACTGACCTATGCAGATGTTGAAAGAGTGATCCTGTGAACTTGTTTATGAATGAAAATTCCTTTGCTACTGTTAGAAAGAATTCTTTTGCAATAAATGGGGTTTGTTTATCTGTGAAAACCCGGATGATTTTAAATATTCTTTTTCTACTCCAATTCCCAGCACTTAATTCTCAGTCTACCACCTGACTGTTTTTCATGGAAACCAAGAGTCCTTTGACATTAGAACTATATTCAAAGTGGGGGTAATAAATCCTCCATCTGATCCAATCAGTGGCATTAAATGACAAAAGTTTATTTTTTAAAAACAACAGGAAATGTGAACATCTGCTTTACAGCCCCCAGGGCTCTTTTCTTGAAATAAGCTTCCTAATAGTTGAGATGAGCTCAGAGAAGCCATGAAGATCTTTCCAAAATTAGGCTTCAAAGATCACTAAGACTCTTCTCTTCTCTTCTCTTCTCTTCTCTCTCTTCTCTTCTCTTCTCTTCTCTTCTCTTCTCTCTTCTCTTCTCTTCTCTTCTCTTCTCTTCTCTCTTCTCTTCTCTTCTCTTCTCTTCTCTTCTCTTCTCTTCTCTTCTCTTCTCTTCTCTTCTCTTTCTTCTCTTCTCTTCTCTCTCTTCTCTTCTCTTCTCTTCTCTTCTCTTCTCTTCTCTTCTCTTCTCTTCTCTTCTCTTCTCTTCTCTTCTCTTCTCTTCTCTTCTCTTCTCTTCTCTTCTCTTCTCTTCTCTTCTCTTCTCTTCTCTTCTCTTCTCTTCTCTTCTCTTCTCTTCTTTCTCTTCTCTTCTCTTCTCTTCTCTTCTCTTCTCTTCTCTTCTCTTCTCTTCTCTTCTCTTCTCTTCTCTTCTCTTCTCTTCTCTTGGAATCTCAGCACAGTCTCCTCTCTGCAGGTTCTGCCAGAGAGGCAGCTGTAGGTGCTGTCTCACAGCAGCCCTCGTGCTGGTAGAGACCCCCATGGCTGAGCAGCTGTGTGCTGGTGGGCTTGTTGGATCATCCCATGCTGTGCTGCTGACACACTGATCCGTGTCTGGGTTCTAGCCTTGTGATGAGGAGGTGCTTCTTCATCACAGAAATCTCAGTGAGCAGCAGCACGTAAGGCATGCCGGGGTCCAGAACATGAACACATTATAGATTCAACTTCTGCCAGGTCTGACAGTGCCCTGATCTTCCCCGTCCTTCAAAGGTGTCCAAGTAGGTCTCACATGTGTCCCACACAATGTCCCAGCTGTCACTCTGCCTCAGAAAGTGGGTCCTGCTTGGCTTAGGTTGGTGCTGTCTTCAGCAGGATGCTGTAAGGGATGAGATGTGTGTACAGAGAGTTACTGGCTCTGATGAGGCCAATGCCCTCTTCCATGGACTATAACATCATGTTTTCCCTCTGTTTTATCTGAACAAAGTCCAAGAAGGATCAGCAACACAAGGGCAGCTATGTGGCATGACTCAGAAATCCAGTTTTTAGCAAATGTCTTGAGACAGGTACCTGTGCTAAACTCAGTATAGACAGAGGGGAATAAAGGACGTGTAGACTGCACCAAGAGCTTGTAAGCTGTCTACTACAGCAAGCAGCCTTGAAGTACTTAGGGAACATGGCACCCAAACTTAGAGAGAGAGTCCAAAACACTACACAGCTGTCTGCCTTAATGCACTGTCAGAAATGGACAATTATGGGCCCTACAGAGACCATGGTTCTTTTCTAGCTGCTTTGCAGAGGAGCAGTGGCCAAGAGCTGTCTTTGCACAGCCACAAGCTGGAGCCCAGCTACGTTTGCTGGGAGTCTCTGGAGAGAGCTGCTCTTCTCCAGGTAATGTGTTCTCCCCTGCCAAGGTGCTGGGACACTCCATCAGGGCCTTCTCCCCCAGCTGGCTGCTGTCTCACAGACACCCAGCAGAGGATAAGGAGACAACAGTAGCAACCCCTGCAATAAGATGACAACAGCCTTCCAGGAACCATGTCAGAAGCAGCAACTTCCAAGTCAATCCCGACTCCCGGTGCTGTTTTCTGGGCTGTACTCACCCTATCCCTGTGTTGTGCTGATCACCTTTAAGAGGTGGGATGTGGTGGCAGCTCTCTGGTCACAGAGAGAACAGACAACTTTCCCAGGCATCATTCTGGGAAAGGCTGTGAGAAGCTCAGAGAAAAGAATTACAACCACTTCTTATCTTAAATGGCTGCACCTGGTGTTTGTGGACGTGTGGAATGTGTTATGGAAACAGTTTACCAAAGGGCGGTTTCTTAATTAGCCAATGGTGATGGTGTTTTCATTAAAGGACTCATTAGGTCCACCTGTAGCAAACTAGAGCATAAAAAGGAATGAGTTTCTTAATAAAGGGAATTAGCCTTCTGATCTGTCTGTGTCATCTCTGACAGTGATAGTGTCACAGATTTTATTAAGGGAGACTCCAACCCGGTTCCGCCCACCAGACACAGCAAAATGTAACCTACAAACGCAGTCCATGTCTATGTGTAAGATGCTGCAAATTCCACCTCACTCTGAGTGTCAGGTAAGAGCAAACTGACCCCCCTTCTGTGTCTCTTATAAAACCCCTGGGAGGCCTAAGGTCTTCAGAGCTGCCCATTGTCCCACAACCTGTGCTGACAACTTTTTAAAGTATTTCTAAGTATTCCCAGTGTGAACTGCGGTTTCTGGAGATGTGTATCTGGAGTAAAGTGCTCTTACTTAAGTCAAATATTAATTAATACTTAATACCTATGTCAAATATTGTGTGTTGTAGTAATAGATCTTGCAGCTGTTTGCAAAGAGGTGCAATTATTGTCCTTATTTTAAATGTGGGAAGTGATTGTCTCATCATCATCCAGAAGAGTAAGGAGAGACTAGGATGCTTTTCTCTTGATCCTAAAACTTGTACACGTAATTTCAAAGACATGCTGCCCCTGAGTGATATGGAGTTTTTTTATCATTTTTCCACAGATACCTGCATACCTAAGGGCAGGACCTCACTGTTATATTTTAGGCATATTTGCTACTCTGTGCATATGTAGGTCGTGTAGAGCTAGTCAGGATTTTTTATAAAGTAAGTTTCAGGAAGACACAGTTTCTTGTTGCAAAAAATCTTCTGTCCAAATCTGTTTTGACAAATCTTTCAGTAGCAATAGACTTCAGAATTTAAAAAAGATGGGATTCTAGGGGTCTAAATCCTATATTCTAAAGAGTCCTGCATCTCAAAGTGAAACATAAAAACTATTTGGTTTTGCTCTTGTGCTTTTTCTGGTTTAATGAAAGCACAGCAAAATGTGCCTGTTTCATTTATATGCCAGCTTTAAAAAAATTCCAACATTGCCTTAATAGTCAGAACATAATGGCCTCAATATCACATTCATTTGAAAAGCCTTCATTTGCACAGTCCTCCCTGTAACTGTGATGGAATTACGTGATCTCTTTAACATCTTGGGACAAATCAGAGCTGCCCTGGGTTGTGCTGATTCTCAGGGAGTGCAGTGTTAGCTTGTAGGTCCCAGGAGAGACCTCACTTAGGAATGTATATTGTATTGAGATATTTTTGTAGAGATTTGAGTCCTGCAACATTTCAATACTGCAACATTTGAATGTTTGATGTTTTATGAATGTTCTGATTGCCATTCTGTGAAGGTAATTATGAGATGCCTCGGGCTAGAGGAGAGGCTTAACCCTATGATTGAAGAGCTCCAATAATGTCATTAAAATGAAAGAGATTTAGTCATGGGCTTTGAGGCCAAAAAATCCTAATTATCATATCATAACTTGAGGAAATAAAAAGAAAAAAGGAAAAAAAAAAAAAACTAGGAGGGAAGTCTAGGTGTTTCAATTTTAAGGTGTCAGGAAACTTATTGATACATTGCATGCTTTGCAGCCCTCTGGGTGGGAAGCCATTCAGTCAGAGACACATTTCTGATCCTGCATATGTTTGATCCAGTGTGCATATGTTGACAGTGATATTCTATTTCTCTAGACTTGTTTTCACCTTTCTAGGAAAGCTATGACTAGTCTGCAACAGAAATATGTACCAAAATTGAAGTGTCCTGCTTGTATGAACTCATAAGGAGCTCCCAAAAGCAGTGTGGGAGTGGCAGCTGGTTTTGGGGTGCAGGGATGGTGCACCCAGCTCTGTGAACATCACCTTCTCTCGGGTATATATGGAATATTAAACCCTAGATCTTTGGCGCCCAAAGGTAGAACTCCACTGATGGGAGCAGAGCTGGGCTGCAGCACTGCTCGGCTGCACTGGGCCTGACTTGTGTCCCTGTCTGAGGCCCAGGTCTGAGGGCAGGCAGGTACCAGGGCGTGGCGAGGGCCAGCTGCTGGAGTAGGGCAGGCCAGCTGAGGTGACCCCAGCACAGGCCACCATCCCCTTCCTGCTGGGCGCGGGGCAGAGCTTGCGGGGCCCCCAGGGAAGCTGGGCCAGACCTGTCGGGGCTGGCAGCATCCTCAGGACCCTGACAAGCAGAACAGACACAATCCATGGATAGGAATAAAACAGGAAAAATAATTAAAGTCATGCATCTTGATGCCCTCTCACACAGTACTATGCAGGATCAAGCCTCTCTAACAGTATTTGAAATCCCAAATGAATTATCTCTTGTATATATTATGTATTTTCCATTTGCTGCTCCTTCTCCTTCCTTCTTCTTCACCTTATTTTTCTGTTGTTGTGTAAACTTAGAGGAGATGCTTGTCTATGATGTTCCCTCCTGAATGGTTTATCTAGTTAATTAGATCAACTTCCTTTCCTCTTCACTCTTGTGTTTTGCCGGGTGGCAAATTATTTCTTGACCTTGCCATTCTATGTAACTTTTCATATATTTCTCAAATCGCCCAGCTTAAAATTGCCTGCAGAAGTCACAATTGTGGCTAAGGATAAAGAACCTCCTACTGCTCAGGATGCTGTTGAAATTTCTCTATTATCTAAGATTTGCAAAAGCCGAGAAAGAAATCCTAAAAGACTTTTAACCAATGTTTCTACAACACTTCTCCTATTTCCCTATGGAAGTGCTATGAGGACAACCTTGTTTGTTCTGGTTGTATCAATTTCATTACATTGTCAAATGCTTCTTTTTCCAGAATTATGTATTGCTCAGGTGTTGGATTATGTTTTGTTGAGATGCCAGCTTCCTTTGAGTTATGATATTACTCCCCATCTTTGAAACAAACACAAACTTTCACAGAGATTTGTTATTAATAACTCCAAAGTTTATTCCTGTATTTACATTTATGTGCTAGAAATGTTGGGATCTGCCACAGTTATCAGTGCTAGAGATATGAGAGTCTAATATTGTATGACTGTCTCTCTATAAAATAGTTCTGTTTGTAAATGAAAACTCACTCTCCTGTGTTAATGGAGGAAAGACGGGAGAAGAAAGTTAAACATGGAGATCAACCCTAAACCTTGTAGAGACAAAACAGTGCAGTAGAAGTTCCTTTATGCAGTATATAAAGTATACTCTGGCCTTATTACAGTGTCCTGGAAAATATGAAAATGAAACCCTCTTGAGGCTTTGATACTTTTTCCTACTTTATCAGGTTTCATAAATGCTCTGAAAATCTGTGTCAGGTTACCTGGCAGGTTGGAGAGGGCGCTGTTGTTGAAACATGGGTGTTACCAACTCAACAGCTTTTTGCACAGGGCATTCTCTTGCAACTCTTTCTGAAGCATAGCTTCCTTTATTTCTGAGGAAAAAAGGCACATCTAGGTGATAGGAGTTTAAAACTAATTATAATTACTTCATTTTTAAACCTACAATTTCATATTTGAACCTCTTTGTTTCAGAAAGATTTGTGTTGCAAAGCTGTATGAATTTTATAGGCCAAAGCAAGTGATTATAAATATTAATTTATATTTTTGATCTATTAAGATGACCTGTCTGGAAGTTAAATTCCAAGTAAGAAAAAGATTTATTTTAAGATATTTTACTAACTTTGTCAAGATTTTAATATAACATTTTTAAAAGGCCTGTGTACTACCAAATGAATATTCAATGTATCTTTTTACTTCAAAGAATGTCTTCAGAATACCTACCAAAAATGAGCTATATTCCTTAGCATTTTTTTTAAATATAAGACATATAAATATGCAAAAAATTATAAAAAGTATATCTGCCAAATATTTAATATAATTGTGAGTCATAAGTCTATTAGTTCCTACTATAATGTTATTTTATTTAATAAATGAAAAAGTATCCAATAAGAAAATGTGCAGAGATCTAGGAATGTTAAATTATCCACTGGATAATTTAATTACAGGAAAGATCTTATATTGTTCCCTAATGCAGTAAGAATTGTGGGAACAATACAAATCTGTGAATGAGAAGGCCATAGAACTGGGGTTATTATCTTTTTATATCTGTAATGACTTAATAAAAAATTTCAATGGAAATTTATATGATTTATATTCTTTGTGTGTGATGGAAAAATAAGCCTTATAACAATTGATTTAGAAGGCAGAAGATTTTTATTTAATATTATAAATATTTTATTTAATATTAGAAATTGGAGAGGCATAGAGAATTCTAAGCAAGCTCAGCATTTAAAATTACAGCAGCTACCTTGTGTTTCCATTCTTAGAAATGGAAAAACTCTTCTTGTCTAACTTTTTCTCTGAAGTAAACTCTTCATGACTCTGTACTAAAACATAAATGAAATAGCCATGTCATCAACATTTATCTTTGTCATCTGCATCATATGCTTTCTCTACTGCACGTTTGAAAATATTAAATAATAGATGCAGGTGAATCTTTGATTTTGAACTTGATTATGGTCATTTGGCTGTTGAATATAGTTTTGTCTGTTTTATCCATGAGTGATTGTTAGTGTTCTGCTACTCCTTTCATGGAAATCTTCCTTTTCCCTAAGCTTTGTCTTTAACCTTTCCTATGAATGTTCTTATCAGTTGGGTCTCACTATTAATAACCTGGATCTGAAGCTGTCAAAAAAATTGAGCGTTGTCTTTTGTATTGGACACTGTGGTCAATATGACTGTGCAAAGACCTCTTGAGGCATCCATATCGCATGGTGCTGGTTCGTTCTTAGCACTTGCTTGCCATTCATCTTAGCCTTGGGTAGAACTTGGAGTTGGACTTCAGCTGGCTTAAACCTGAATTCTAAAGCTAAAGGAGGAAATCACTGTTCTTACACCTTCATATTTATTATGTCCTCCATACTAATGTCCTCAGGCAATTGAATTGCTGTTCCTTAAAGTCACTGAGAAGGCAGTTTTACCTGTGAGACTGACAGTGGTTTCTTACCAATCCACCCCTGAGAAGCTCAGCTCTGCTCGCCCTGGTGGCTGACCTTAGGATCGTTCTGCAGCTCAGCAGAACAAGTCATAGCATGATTCTCTTGGCAACTGCTTTTGTATTTTACACATGTGCACACCTCCAAACAAACAAGAGGAAATGCATTTGAAAACACAAAGTATTTGACTGTCAGAACTATATTTTTTCTATGCTACTGTGATTGGGGAAAATACATTTAAGTTACTGCTCATTCTGCTTGAACTGACTTTCTGACTGTGGAAAGGGCCAAATGATTCTTGGTTGTTTTCTGTGTGGCTTTCTAACCACATGCTCATTAACAAGGCTAACACCCAATCAGGTCTTTTCTTTCAGAAGGACATCCTTTAAAAAAAAACAGTTCAATATATGCTTGCAGCAGAGACCTCTTTCCTGATATCTACATTAAATACCCCTTCTCGACCTGACTTGTCTGGTCGAGAAGGGGTATTTAATGTAGATACCTACAGTCTGGTCCACTATTGTGTATTTCTGGTTACATTCAACTCAAGGACTTTTCTTTTTTGACTTTTTTTTTCTTCCTCTAAGAATTATTGAAACACCCCAAGTAGTTTAAAAGATATAGTTGGATATAAATACATACACACAAAATCATTATGGAAATGCTTTATACATCTTCAGAATAAGTATGCCTTAGTTCTTAAAGCAATAGGAATGTTTTCTTGTCAGATTAATGTACTGAATTATGAAGGACTAAACAATCTGTTTTATTCACTTTATCTGCAGTATTTTTTCCCGACTTTTTGCATTATAAAATACACAAATTTTAGATTAGTTTATTTTACTGGATATCCAGGTTAAGCAGCAAATCATTGTAGGATAATGTTTACTTGTAGACTTTCTGATCTTTTACTTTCTCAGACAGGTACAGAATTGTCTTGTCCTCATAACCTGGGTGATTACTGCAAGAATTTTTAAAATCTGATTGTACTAAAGAAATTGAAAAACTTAATTTCTGGTTTTCAATGAATGAAACAGAAGAGGTGATACAGAAGGATTTGCCTTTCTACAGTAATTTCAGCTCCTTTCTTCTTCAAATCCAATTTTGCAAGTTAATGATTATCCCCCTTGTCACTGATTGTTCTGTGACCTTGTTAGCATGTATGTTTTTGGAAATCTTTGTCCTTCTTGGCCTAGAGATAAGGAAAATAAGATATTGAGGTGAATGGGACCTCTGGTGAGCAGGAGTTCTGTGTATTATCAGCTTGAATGATAATTGGCAAGGTATAATCTTGGAGCATACTCAGACATTTAATTGCACTCCTCACAGTGTGGCCAGGTTTTCTTACTACTGTGTCACTTAGCGCTAATTTGTGTTTGTTAGGTCTTTTCCCTTTCAGACAAGCAAAAATGACTCTCAAGAACCTTTCTTTCTCTTTACCTAGGCTTATCTCTTTAATCACTTTCAGCCCTCTGATTACTCCTCTGCTGGACCATGTCAGAAGATTCTCAGAGGCCTTTAGGAAGGCTTTGCCTTCTACACAAAGGCAGTTTTGTGTGATACTACAATAAAAACAAGTCAAAGAATGTCTGATAAGTTGTTTTTCCAGATCTTCAGGTAAAAAAATTAATTAGAAACTACCTTAACTGTAAAATATTTTGGGATGTGTATTTACCTTAATTGTGAAATATTTTGGGATATGTGTTTATCTGATGAAAGCCGGAGTCTGGCAGCTCTGAAAAGATAAATAGTTGCTAGAGAAAGCATAATATATTTCAAAGACTTCCAACCAATCCCACCAACAGAACAACAGAAAAGTTACCTAATGACCCATTATTTTGGAGAGTCTAGTGCTCACAGTATAAGCTAGTAAAGCCTGTGATACTTCTGCTGAGAATGAAAATGTACGTCTCAGCTACAGTGGGAGATTTTTGTTTATGCTGAGCAAATATATAAAAGTTTTATATGAATGATTACTTTCCAGAGAACACAAAACATATGGGTAGGTACTCAATGTCAATATATATAAATATTGTAACTATAACCTTTGTCTGGGGTGGAAAAAAAGAGACTGGGAGATTATCTTTGTCATTCAAACAAAATTAATAAGCCGCTTTTCTTTTAGATGAATTCTAAAAGAATGAATTCTTCATTCTTTTAGATGAATTCTTTCATCTAAAGTCTGTCACTTAAAATACAGGAAACACAAAGGCATGCAGAGATAGGAAAAGGGGCAATGGCTTTAAACAGAAAGAGTGCTGGTTTAGATTAGATATTAGGAAGAAATTTTTTATTGTGAGGCTCTGGATCAGAGCACTCATGGGTGCCACATCCCCAGGTGTGTTCCAGCCCAGGTTGCATGGGCCTTTGAACAACTTGGTTAGTGGAAGGTGTCCCTGCCCATCACAAGGGGTTGGAACTAGATGGGAATATCCCTTCCAATGCAAACCAATCCATGGTTGCATGATTCTGTGAAATACTGCACTTCAAAATTGGTTGGTGATTGCTAAATTGGATGATAGCTGACCCTAGTTAATAATGGATGATATTGGATGATATGACCCTAGTTAAATCCTGCTTAGGCATGAAAATTATTCAATTAATAAAATCCATTATGAAAATGATTTAGCTGCAATCCAATTGCAGACATCTTGCTGCTCTTGGTGGTTGACTAAGGTCCACTAAGTCTTATCTCACTTGTAGTAATATTGAATAAGTTCTCTCAGTAGAGCTCTTCTGATGAAAAATCAACTAAAAACATGTCAGACCAAGACATGTTACATATTAGCTCATCTGGAAAGGATAATTGCCAAGGGAACAGTGCAAGACATTTCCAAAACTTGGTTTGCTAAACTAGTTTGAAGTGTTTCCTAGCCCCTTGGCTTTTTGGTTTTTAGTCTAACTTCCACAGTGAAAGGACAACATCGCAAAATGCACTCTAGAAAACTGGGAGAAATTCAATACTCATTAAAGTTCACAACATACTTAACCAATAGTGGGATCTGTTGGAAACTGTGAAATCATTGCCCTGCTCTCTTAATTTCATGTCTGTCAGCTATCTGGTAGATCATGATTAGAGCAGGTTTCATTTATATGTTATTTTTATTAGGTTCAAAACTGAGAAAGTATAGTCAGCTTATAACAAGAAGTAACATACTTATTTAAGAAGAAATGAATAGCAATAATTAATGCTCTAAGTTAATTCAAAGGTAGTGCTCTTTTGGAGATAGTGCTGGAGAATTTGCCCTTAGTTACGCTGGTAGAACCCAGTTATCAGATGAACAAATTTATCCACAAGTATTTCACATGACATTTGGAATGCTTTACCATCAGTTAAGCTCAAATTCTTTTATAATTAACTTGAGTTCTTGTAACAACCTTAGGGCACAATAACCATGCGTGTCTCCTGTCTGGAATCAATTTGTCACTGATGCAAATCACTGCATTGAAGTCAAGAAATCATGATAACCTACATGGCACAGTTGTTTTTAGCAAAAATTCCTTTTTGCTCCTCTGAAAGAGAGATCATCATTGTAGATATATTTATGAGAGGACAGTTCTATGCCTTCTCAGGCACATACCCATTTCCCTTAAAAATTCTTCTGAGAAACTGCTAAATCTGGGATGTGTTTGATTTTGGTTATTTTGGGGTTTTCTCCCCCCTCCCACCCACTACAGGTTTTTTGCCTGGTATTTTTTTCTTTTTCTATTCTTTGGATGTTCACTTTATTCATTGTTTTACGCCATATAAAGATAAATAGATTAAAAAAACCCGAGCATGCTGGTGGCTGAGCATACCTTTTGCAGTGTATCTTCAGATAACTTCTCAGTTCAAACTTCAGACCTGCTCTACAAGGTAATGATTCAAACTTGTGCAGCTGATGAGAAAAACTCCCTACTGTTTTGAGGTCTACTGATGCTGTTGTTACCACACAGTGCTGGAAACATTTCTGTTCTGAATTACAAATCAGTATTATAACATACCTCCAGCAACCAACTGATGTATCCAAGCAGTGTTTCCATAAGTTCAGGGTATTTGCTGCAGTGACACTTAGCAATGAAGATGAACTTTGGATTTTAAACATCAGTCACTCCTCCAAGGACAGTAGCTATGGACCTTCCAGGAAATGTACTGCTGATGCACAGAAGCATAAATGGGTTCTTGTTAAGATCAAAGAAGGGAAAGTCTTTAAAGTTATCCCTGGGTTGATAAGCTCCAAACCTTATCTCCTCTATGAGAGAAATATTAAACAGCCAGCAGAGGGGCTCTGATGGTTCCCTGGCCTGTTCTATTTTAGAGGTCTATAGATTTTTTTCTTCTTCCTTTTGCAACTTTGCTAGTTATTTTCAAGTGAAAAAGAGGAGTTTTGAGAGCAGTGAGGGGCCTGATCCTATCAAAAGGAAGGTGAGTAGGGCATGAAGGTTGCCTCTGCATATGTCACTCACAGTAGTGTGCTACAAACATGTTAGCATCTACATTTTCTGTGGTTCAGCTCACTGGAATGTCATTACCTACAAATACTATCTCCAAAATGGGAAAATGCAACACATCCTCCCTTTCACTTTTACAAACAAATGGGTTGAGTCTTGGGAGAAGTCAGTGTCTCATCTCCCATATACAGTTTGCTTTTCAGCTTTATCATGTCTCAGTTCTCTTACACGTAAGTATTTCTAACTGTGATCTAAACCCAAAACCAAAAAAGTGAGAGTTTTTTAGGTTTCCCATATTAAGCATTTATGCTAAATTAGAATCTGCTAATGAAGGGCAGATTAATTTGGGTTAACCAAGTAGAAAGACACAATCTGTTAAAATACAGACTATCCTATTCCAACTTTTCCAAAGATTGCAGTATTCTGATTTTTAGCAACTCCACTGAGGGTCAGTGTCAGAGTAATCTGGAAATAAATCCCCTTTTTATGCGTTATTCAACTCTGTATCTCTTGACACTAATTCTAATTTTGAATTATTTATAGAGTATTTATTTGGTAAACATTCCATCCTATGTTAAGTATAAAAAGAAGAAAGTGCAAAAACTTCCAGCCTCCTTTATACTTCTTTCAGAAACACATTCACTTCTGTGCATGAATACATGTAAATGTTTGTTTTGAATAAAACTGATAACATTATGAGTGCAATAAAAGAGAACTCTTAACACAATGACTGATGAGTTCAAAGATTATATTTTCTGATAACTTCATTTTTCTGTTAGAGGATGAGCTTGAGAGAGGCTTGCAACTGGCAACTATCAATTTCAGAGAACGTATTGCTGTCGCTTCAGTGCCATGAATGCAGATCCCAGGAGCTTGTTTAGAACCTTCTCCCTGGAAGACAATCTGAGACGGGAAGCTGTAAAAATAAGCTGTCAGGAAACAAAAGCCAATAATGATACATAGGAATGACAGGAAATGCTTTATTGAATGATTAGAAGATTAAAGCAAACTTGTGCTGATAAATTGCTACTTAAAATCCTGAAAAGAAACTCAGGATTCTATTCAAGGCTTGAGCCCTTAACAGAGCATTAATTTCAACCCTTATGCAATCAGTTTCTTCTGGAGATTTGGACAATCTTATCCAGGTCTGTAAGGAGTGAATCTCTTTGAGGGTGTTTCTGGAGTCAGGTCAGGAGTCTAAAAGAGAGCAAAGACAGGTTTGTCTCTGGGGCTGTTTTGGATCAATGGTTATGAGAAAGCATTTTGCCCAGCAGAGCCTTTCAGATATGTAACTCCTTGAATATGTATGCCTGAAAAACAGCATCAAAGGAACATCCAATACAAAACTAATGATGCACAACCACAACTGGCAGAACCTCCTGGATAGCTATGAAACATGCTTTGGCATTTACATTTTTTGAAACCCTCTGTATAATTTTCCAGATTCTCAGTGTAGCCTGCAAAAACTTCCTAATTGTCAGTGCAGTCTACAAAACAAACCAGGCTGGTCTGAGCAGTGTCAGGGTCTATAAGTTGTTAGGAATATACAATTTACAGATATATATTTGTAAAACATAAGAGAAGTAAATGAAAATTATCTTTTGAAATGACTGCAGAATGTGGTCTGAATTTTATAAAAAGAACAGTATGCTCCACTGCTTGGGGAATAAGCTTGTCCAGAGTAAATCCTGAGGTATTGAAAACATTACTGAAAGGTGAAAACCTGTGTTAACTTTGGCTGCTACTATTGTTTTAGTTGAATTGGTAACAGGGCCACTTACTGGAGCATATGCTAATGTGAACTCCTGCTTGCACAGTTAAAACACTGATTGTGTTGTGTAGAAAAGATAAGCTGCTATTCTGCCTTTTATTTAATTAAAGCAATGCCTGTGAGTTTGTATACTCTCATACAGAGCCTGTTGTTAGTTTCTTTAGTTGCCTTTAACCCAAAGAATCAGTAAAGAAGAGCTGGTGGAAATGAAAGCTTCTAATATTCTCACAGAAGGACTTTGTGTGATGCATTAAGGGAGTTAAAAGTATAGGCTAAGTAGATTAAGTATTGAATGTAAAATACTCTGATAACGTGCACCTCTGATCTGCAGCAGTGCAGGGTTGGCAGCTCCAACCAGAGCAGGCTCCAGTAGGAAGGCAGAGCTCTCACAGGAGTGTGCGAGCTTCGAAACTGCTATCTCACTTGTTTTTTATCAATGGATTGAAACAGCTCCTTGACAATACCTTGAATTACTCTAGTGATTCAAAGTCCTAAGTTCTGAAGAACGAATTAAAGCTGGAGACATGCAGAGCTGCCAGACAAAAAGGCATCATGAGGGCAAGGGACACCCGTGTGTTTTTCACAGGGAGTGATGGGCAAGGTGTGCAAACAGACCTGTGCCCAAAGCATGCTGCACTGATCACACTTTTGCTTAAAAATGGCATTAAGAATGGCTGAGTGCTCTTTGAGATTACCTAAAGTGAAGAAGTTTAGGCAATTAAATTTTTCAGCTTTGGCTGAAATGTCTGAACAACATCTCATTGATTAGGGTGATTTTTTTTTTTTTTAAGCTCTTAGGAGCTACTAAGCTTAATATCTTTGCAAAAGGTCTGTTTGAAACTCAGCCAAGAACAACTTTTTAATGGATTACAATCCAATGTTGTCTTTTCTTTATGGTGTTTTTGCTCATTCCTTCTGCAACATAAATTTTGCATCTGTGTGTGAAAGCAAGTGCAAATAAACTGTTGCAATTCAAAAAGCTGAGATCTACTTCCCCAGTATCTGCCTTTTTTTGTTCACTCGCTCCTTTGCTTTTTCACTGCCTCACCCCTTCCTTCTTCATGGCTGCCTTATTGATGTGGCTTTTTTTACTCAGTAAAATTGAAGACAAAATGAGAAATGGCATCAAAAGGATTGCTAATATCATGCATGCTGATAATGGTGAGCTTTTTCAGGCACTTTACAAACAGCAGTTTGTTATGTCTGGATTGTTAATGACTGAAGGCAAATATAACAGTTTACTGGGTAAAAACAAAACCCCAAACCTACAGGAACATTCATTTTGCAGCTAAGTATACTTGTATTTTTTGTTAGTGCTCTTGCCAAAGGCAGTAAGCCTGAACATCAACAGACAGGTATTTCAAACACAGAAACTGTATTCCAATCTGACTAATTTAACATCTCAATATTTCCCAACAGATAATTTAATTCCTTGTATTTTATGGTTCTTGACTTATGTTCAGTGTTCAATGTGGTTTGCATGGTCATCTTCATTTCTGTAAAGTCCAGGGTTGCAGCAGTAGCAGCATCCAAAAACTAACAGAGCACTGCCACAGTCCCTTTCTTCTCTCTCCTCCATGAGCTACATTAGACACAAATGTAGGCAAATCATTGCCAAATGATAATCCTGCATTCATTCCCTCATGGTTTTTTCAGTACTTTCCAGGCAGACATAAATGGCCATTGAAATGCAGGGCAGTACTGAATTAAACAGTAGCTGCTTGGTAGAAGAGAGGATCACAGCAGAAACCACCCAAGGATGTCTGCCCAGGGATTCAGGTGCTGCCTATCATGACAGTATTTGTGCTCTACTGTGAAAAATGACCATGGAAAATAGATAATAGAAACTGGAAGATAATTTCTTAGTAGAATTGTGGAATTTCTCTCTTCTCAAATCCTTTTTTATTCTTTAAATTTCTTTGCCAATGCTCTGAATTCACCTAAGTTCTGGGAAACTCACATCCGGCCTTATTTGCAATAAGAAGTTTCAGGTTTACAATGAAGTTAATGTAGTTAGAACATTCTACAACAAAACAGATGATCTATGCCTCAAGGAGTTATTCTTTTCCTGACTTTGATTTCTTATCCTCTAACCGTTTTATGCTGAGAGAGTCTTTGTTATTGCTTTGTAATTTCCAATAATTGTATTATGCTGCGGGGGAAAAAAAAAATCAATCAGTCACTCAGCAATAAGGAACATGTTTTTGCTGAAAAATGATATTTCTTTTGGTATTTTTCTCATATTTTTAACTTGCAGTTATTTGTGTGCAGAGGTAGATAAAACAGAGTTCCTGAATGTAAATGTCATTTCCTCCTTTCAATTGATAGAACTTTGATTACCTGATTATGTTAACACCAAACCCATGAGTGAATCTGAGGTAAATTTTCTCATCATGCAGTGCAACCGAGAACAAAGTGCTGTAAGTCGTATTCTTGCTCCCAGATTCTTGATCCAACCTTTGGTCAGTTGGAGGCACCCTGGGATTGCTTCATGTTATGGTTGGCTCCAACATCTTCCATTGGGGCAGCAGTGAATGGCCCAGACAGTGAATTTCACTTTCCTCAGGGACACAGCTGCCTCTGCATCTGCTGGTGGGACTGCAGAAGGGATAGTGAAAAACTGGAGCTGACTCTGTCCACCAGTTACAGCACATTCTTCACCATTGCTTTAAATTACTGCTAGCAGTTTCTATTAGTAGTGCCTGACATGGAAAGGTCATTTTAAAACTGCTTCACACATCTTCTAATTATAACTTTCTTCAGATCCTACATTCTTTAAACTGAACTTTATTTACTTCTGCGGGCATTAGAAAGGAAAGATAGGAACTGGCACTAGACTCAATAACTCAAGAAGAATTTGAGGGAATTCAAAGACTAACATTTATTTACAAATGTGTCTTCAAATTGTAATGAAGGCTACTTCCCTATAGATTTATTTTTAGGATGGCACTGTTGAGCATCATCACCCATTGCCTACGAATGAACTCTTACTAATGCCTCATAAGTCAACTATATTTCTCCACCCTTTTTTTCCTTATAAGTAAATTATTTAATGGAGAAGAGTTCCAAGCCAACAGCAAAAAATTTATATGAACCTGCTAAACAGGCATGATTCATGCTCTTTCATTGTTACTATTGACTGAAGTCCTTGGCCATCCCTCGTGTTTGCTCTTCTCTCTGCTTTCAAGCTTCCTAGTGGGAAGAAGAGGAATACCCAAGTAGAGCTGGTCAAAAATCCAGCCTGCGTAGTTGGATTTCTCTCATGTGCTTTGAGAAGCAGTAGATTAGATTTTGCCTAAGATGAAGAAGTTTTGTAAGGCATCACTCTTAAGTGGTTGCTGCCTACTCCAGATGTGATGGGGCAGTTTCTGCAGTGGGATACTTCCCAGCTAAGGTCATTTCTTGAAAAGAGGAAAATCTAGAGTCCTTAATGGAAAAGTTATTTAAAAATCTTGATATTCATTTTTATGTCAGCCTTTTTAAACTAAAGCCGTGGAGCTTGAATGATCTTGCAGAAACTGAATGGAACTATCTAATGGCAAAACTGTAAAGACATTTTATTGAGAATAATTTGTTCATGAAGTAAAGGTGAAAACATCTTTCTTAAAAGTAACATATTCATTCTACACAGTCAGCTGAAAATGCCAACTGAAAATGCAGGTAAGAGCAGCCTAATGAAGAAAAAACTCAAGAAATATGTCCCCAGTTGAGAGATATTTCTGAAAGAACAGTCTGAAAGAAAAGTTTCTGAGGAGATTCCTTTTCTGTGCTTGCTGAGATGTGATGAGAAAAGTTGCTTTGTTACAATTGCATATCAGAACAAGAATTATGAAGCTGTGGTATCTCATGGCCTTGGAGATATACAAGGCTCTCATTCTCCACTGTCTTTCATTTTTGCAAAAACATCCACACTTGTAAATTTACCAGTTCAGGAGGGCCACTTCTTACACTGCTTATGCACAGCAGCAAGCAACTTCCCAAAATTCTGTGGGTAGAGATTTTACCGACTTTGTGTTATTAGTATCTTCTTAGGGAAATTGGATGTAAGTAAAAATTCATTATTCCTTGATAACTCCTAGGCTACATTGAATGCTCAAGCTGAAGAGTTTTCTGTTTCAAAGAGAAGTATTGTGCTGTTTTTAAATTGGATCTGACTCCCAATTTTAGATAAACCTCTTGCCTACTAAATTTTAAACAGTTGTATGGGTTCAAGACATTGATTGCATAATCTCAGCTATTAAGTGAATAAGTGACTATTAAGATTTTCCCTTAATAAAGCTGAAGTCTTTTTTAATTTATTCAATACCTCCAGACCAATGTGAGTGGAATGATGGCTGGAAAATACAATGGGTGTCATATGTTGACTGCGTTGTGCAAGGTGGGGCTGTGACTTGGGTGATTGTTCACACTACAGGATCAAGCATAAAGCTAAAGGATAAGCCTCATGCAAGGGCAGTGTTTTGCTTATGAGACCTCCTGATTCTGGTTGTAAGCAGTAAAAGTTGAACTGGTGATGCACCAGTAGGCCAAGTCAGTGGAGGTGAGGGTTTTCTGCGTGACTGAACCAGATCTTCTTAGACAGGGACGTGTTACATTACGGTGCCGTAATTCTTCAGGCGATGGGTCAAAAATGATTCGAAGGAAAGCAAAACAAAGAGCTACATTGTGCACAATCCCTTACTTCCTGTACTTGCAACAATGCTAACAAAAGGGGGAGGGATATATAAGAATATTAAACATATATGAAAATTTCACCAAACTGCTCTTACAACAACTGCACATAGGATGGCCTTTGGTATTTTCTGAAAAGCTTTGGATGTTCCTGGATCCTTTAGAGAATGGAAAGAAGCCAGGAATTGAAAAGGCTGAGCAGGCAGTATAAATCAAAAGTGATTTATGATTTGATACAGGAAGTAACTCCTGAAGCAGTTCTCTGCTAGAGAGAAAGTGATTGTAAAGTGAATTACCACCTAGTTTTTGTTGTTTGTTCTAATTTATTCTGCTGTTGGTGGTTTTGCCCGTTGACATTTTTTGATCTACTTGTGGTACAAATATTTCTGTATGCTGGAATCCAGAATTCAGTTTGATTTCTTAGCCACAGGATTTCTTGAAGTAAGCAGCGCCCTTTTGTGACAGACCCCAGGAGACAACTCAGTAACATGACTTAAAAAGACGTTTATTCCTTCACATGTCTTGTTTAGTCACTTAAAGATAACATGATGTGACATTTCAGTATTTATAGCTTTCCTCTTTCCCTTTGTGTCCCTGTGTATTAATTAAAGGTACATTAATTAACTCAGAAATTTTTTCATACTGCTATAGTGATGTACTTCCTTGAACCAGCTCCAACTAGTAAAAATTAAGAATCTGAAAAACTTTTTTTGAAGTCTAACAGTTTCTGGATTTAATTGTCTGTAGTGCTCAAGCTGAGTGGAAAATCACCAAGAGAATATCAGGAAAATGACACATTATGGAAGGCAAAGGCAGCCTCTGTCAAGGTAGGTAAAATCTCCTTTCCTCTTCATGTGCTTTCTGAGTGATAAAAACCTTGTCCAACTTCCCAAATTATTCTCTCAGTTTCCATAAGAGATCCTTCCCATCACTTCTCCCTACAAGCCTCATCTGTTTTATATGTCAGAAGAGCATTGCTGCAAGCACAGAATTCAGAGTTGATTTGGCATCATTAGCCCAAATGATAATTTGCTTTTACTTGGGATATTCTGGAGGAGAAAGGACAGATATTTTTCAGTAGGTTTTCAGGTTATTACAAACATTTTTATATTATGATTCCTTTCTTGTATCAATTGACAAATTACTTTTTGAGAAACAGCTTCTTCTTTTCCTTTGCTTCTATTTCTTTTGAAAGATTTTTTTTTCGTGCAATTCTTATCTAATGGTTAGGATACATTGTATGATGGAAAACCAGCTTGAAGATCTATGTAATCAAACCAAAGACTTTAAAGTACTATGCTGTTCAGGAAAGGAAGGAATTTGTTGGGAAAAAGCTATCCTCTGGTTAAATATTATGCTTTATGAACAAATTCTTTTTAAGTCTTGTAGTGGCTACAGAAAGACAGAGAAGGTAATGTTGGGGAGATTTATTTTTTAAATTAGAAAATAAGTCTCTCCTGAGAAAAAGTACCTGCAAGTATTTGATTTTTTTTAGAAGCCCAAAAAGGAGAATGACACACTGGTGAATTGCAAGAATAGTCTTGATGGTCAGATTATACCAAATTATTTAAATTCTAAAAAATAGCACAGTGATAGAGACAAGAATATTAATATGCTCTGTATTTGAAAATAGATACTCTATGATTCTATGATAAGTCACCCCATTTCTATAAATAGGAGTATTTTAAATGACGTATGTCTCATCAATGCCAAATTAAATGTTATTATCTTCTAACATCTGGGGCTGGCAGAATTCCTTTTTTTTCAGTTAGCAAATAGCTCATGTAGCATTTTTCATTCTGCACATGATTTTATTTCTAGGCATCCATTGGGTAGTATGGGTAAGTCATTCATCAAATGTTTATTTTAACAGTTTTACAAACATTATATATGATGCTTTTTCTTTTCCATAATTTGACTGAAACCTAGAAATAAAATAAACAAACAAATGAAAAATATTACTAAGACGACATGTTAATTAGCTACAGCCCTTATCTGAACTGTAAAAAATGCTATAACTCTAATCTTTTGTTAGTAAAGGCATTTAGCACAACCTGAAGGGAAAAACAACTAATGGAAGCCATTTATAGTACACACCATTAAATTCCTTGGGACTTGCCACTCTTCATGTATGGAAATACAGAAAAATGTTTAGATGCATGGCATGAATTGTGCTAATTCTAACGCTGTTTCTTAATGGGTTCAGTTCCATTGATGGATTTCCAAAGTTAAGCCCTCTACTTTACTTCCCCATTTTTAGTTTGTGCAAGAAGAAGTTTGCTCAAATGATAACTCTGCTACTAGATATTTTTTCCTTTCCCAGAATATGTGATACGGAAGGAGGAGAACTCAAGATTTTTGAAATGAAGCTGGCATGAAAGTAATTTCATCCTGAGAGAAACAGGAGAAATACAAAGAATGAAAATGATGAAGAGGGAAAAAAGGGTTTGTAGGAAGAAGCTGAACACTTGCTAGCAACCTTGTGTTCTCCTGCAGTGGGTAGGAGGCCAGCTGACCAACTGGCTTAGAGCACGGCTATCCTGTGATTATCCGAGGTACCAGACATGCTCTTGTACCATCGTGTGCCTAACAGTGCTCCATCTGCTAAACCCTAGTCTGTGTGCTCCTGGAATGTTTAGTGCAACATCAAATAAAAGTGAGCAGCTGCTTAACAGTTCCAAACCATCCTAAATTAAAATTTGAATTGGATTGAGATGGATGGGCTTGATGACTGTAAGATTAGAAGAGTCATTTGTAAAGAATCATTTTAAAATCTTGTTTCCCTATTATTCAAGAAAAAAAAAAATAACCAGGAAGGGTGAAAAATCCACAAAGGAAACCCCTATAATGTACTTGAAGCCTTGATATTTCATCTGAATAGTGTAAGAGACATGAACTCTTACTGAAACTTGCAGGTCGGGTAGATCTTCACTGAAGAGAGCAGCAGTAACAGGCACTGGGTAAGGGTGTGTGGGGTACTGAAGCCTCTGCAAACAGCCATCATAGAAAATAGGCTCTCACCACCTGTCCTTAGGTATTTGTGTTATCGTTGGTTGCTGGATATAAGAGGTTTTTTTGCAGCTGTCTCGTTAATGCCATGGTTGATGTTAGCTCTGTGGGAGCCAGAATTATTGCCTGAGGTACTTTTAGTGTCATATGTTCTGTGACCTTCACTCTGTGAGCTTCATCCTCGACAGTGCCAACCTTTTTCAGGGATTTACAAGCTTCCTATTTGTCATTGTTTGAACATTTCCAGTCATTTAGAGGAAGAGGGCAAAGAGCAGAATGGTTGAGGCTGTTGCTTGGACACAAATGGCTGTTTTCTGGATGCTGATAGGTCTTCTAAGGACAGATTTGGTTACTGCAGAAGAGTAAACCCTAGGATTCTCACAATTTTTTATTCATTAGCAAAAATACCAACAAAAAAAATGAACCAAAACAAAAAAATCACCCCAAAAACAAAACAAAAGAAACCAAGACATACATCAGTTAAGCTATTCCAGAAATCATGCAAAGGCTGAGACAGAGAGAGACACCAGGTGAATAATATTGTTATTTCTTTATATATACAGTTTGGGTAAGTCAGCAAAAAAAGCCCAAAACCACTTTTGAGCTTAACTGAAAAATAGTGCTGAGAACACCACCACTGCTTACCAACTATTTTGTGTTCCAGATAACAAGGCAAGAGGAAAAAGAGGAAACCAAATTTGGACAAGTGTGACCACACCACCAGCATTATGCTTGAGGAGCCTTGGACTTATGTGAGTTAAGGAGTTTTCCACTCACATCTTCAAAGGATGGGAATCTGTTTGTGACTATGATGCCTAAAAAAGTTCTCTATTATTTGGGGGTCTACATGCAAGGGACTTATCTATGCTCCTGCTGTAGTCAATGGAGATCTTGCACTCAAGATAGTTGCCCTGACAGAGGTGCTGTGAACTTTTTGAGTTATCCTAGAGTTTCCAAGACAGTCACATAGATATGATGTATGAACCAGGGAAGACCAGAGTCCCTCTGCAAAGCTTAATGAAGGCTGGGAGGGGTGACCTGGGTCTTCTGAAATGGCACTTTGTGTGTCTTTGTTCAAGCAGCTAGCCTCAGATTTAGTTCTGAGCTTTAGAGAAACATGAATTTCTTGCTAAACTCCATTAACTCTATTCATATGTGCAACTCTGGAGTTTTGGATATCACAATGTAACTCAAAGAGTACTAGAGGTCCACATTTAGGCATCTGAGCTAAGCCCTACATCTCTATGAATTGTAAGGGGACCTTGAACATGAAGATGAATTTTAGTGTCCTATTCTTGAAAAAATGCCATCTAAAGTGCCCAGCCATTTCCATTTGCTAAGCTTTAGTCATTAGGAACCAGATGTTTTTCTGCAAAAGAAGAGAAAAGCGCAAAAGCCCTGATTCAGTAATCTCAGTTTTCCATGAAAAATATCAAGCAAATAAAATCCTAAACTAAAGCACATAGCTTGGCAGTAGTTGTCTAATTTGGTCAACTTTTAAAAGTTATATTGCTGGCCTGATCAAGACCTCTTGTTAGAATGTTCTAGTACCAAAAATATAACCTCCATATATATCCTGTATACACACCATAACTGTACTCTACAGACTTTATTGAGATGTGGATAAATATCCCATCCCACAATTGCATTAGGAAAAGGAATTTCTATAGAATAGTTTGGCAGTAGTAGCTGCCTGTATGTCAAAGTGTTTGGCAGTACCTCGCAGAGCAAGTATGGAATTTTGGGCTTATGATTCACCCTTTTCCTTCAGCCATGCTTTTCAAGCTACTTAATCTCTTATATTTTTCTGCCTTTCTTCTCTGAGACTTTGTCCTTCTCCGTAATTTCTCTTCAGTGATAAATGCCTGAAATGCATGGTGGGAAACTTGAAGGGGAAAATGTTTAAGAAAGGAGCAAGTCTGATTCTCTTCTCATTGCCAGGTTGCCCTGATGTTATGTTCTGGTGATTATGGGAATCCATCTGATTTTATGTCTGTCTTGAAATTGAAATAGCAAAAAATAGGTGGTTCCTATGTTCCCATCCACACGATGTTTGTTTAATTCTAATACTGAGCAAGTCAGATGTTTGTGGTAGTTTTATTTTCAAAGGCCCTCAAGTGACATGACCTCTTGCTGTCTCTACATGGAAGTTAGGAGTTTTGCCTGCTGAAGGGCCTTTTGGGGAGACACAATATTTCATAACGTGGAGGTAGCAGGCAGCCACATACACAACTGCATGTCAAAGAGCTGTACGAGTCTGAAAAGGAAGAGCAAAACATAAAATTTTTGGCCCTATTTTACTCTTCATTGTATTTCTTCCCTACCTCTTAATGTTCCAAAAGATCTAGCAACTTAGTCTGTGATCTTCACTGTAATTTGATCTTTCATCTTAGACATTTTTAGCCAACAGCTCATCAGCTTGAAGGATTTGGCTTGGTGAAAAGAATGATTTTGAAATTTTTTTGGAAAGCACTAAGATCCAAGTTATTTTTTTCATTTTGCTCCAGTGCTGAAGCAATTTGCTGAAAGTTATATGTGCAAAATGTCCTGAGATAATGGGTGCCTTGCTAGATCAGGTGACATTTTTATGGCAGACAGCTCCAGTCTGTCAACAAAGAAAGTGCTCCAGTAATAATAACAAAGGAAGTTTGTCATTACTGTTGTGATTGTTCCACTACTTGAACAAAAAGGGTCACTATGCTGTTCCCCAAGGCTGTAGGATATCCATAATATTTTGAGGGTTTTTTTTACTGTTCCAATATACAGCTGGAAGAGAGAAAGGTGACAAGGTTGCAAGTTTGCTCCTTCTTTCTTATTCACTGCTGGGGTAAATACAATGACAAAAAATTCTGCATGCATGACTGGCAGAAATCTTTTTGCTAAGGAGACTGTTGATTCTGCATGCGTGACTGGCAGAAATCTTTTTGCTAAGGAGACTGTGTTGTATGAGGGAAACAGCTGTTTCAGAAACCTCTCAACTTTTGTAATTCATGTTTTAGGACAATGGAGTACACAATGTAGCCATCTGTAACATAGCCTATATAGTATAACAGGGTATAAAGCAATGTAGTTCTTGTTAGCCTAGGATGTTATGTACTTTATGATAGGAAGTAGAAAAAACTTCACATATAAGAGTAACTCAGATGCCTCACACAAGGCAGTAACAGTTCACTGTCATCAAGCAGTATTGTCTGTATTGTTTTATCTAAATAAACATATATTACCCTAGTCACTTCTGTAGGTAGGTGACTTTAGCAACTGGCATTCTGTTAGGATTTGAATAATTTTCAAGGATTAAAGGAAAATTTTTATGAAGACACATAATTCCACACTCTCTTCTGTTTGTCTTTATCTTTGCTACACAGTGACCATCTGAGAGTGCTGTATTCCAAGCAAGCAATTGTGTGTTTACACAGAAGCTTTCTTTCATGTTAACATTTCATTTCCTTCCCCTTCACCAAGACTAAGGCAAGGCTCTCTTTTCTTCTTTTTTGCCACAATAGTGCACACCATAATGAAGTATAGCTATTCATGGGACACAATATAGTAATCAGTAGTAAATGACACCCTTTAAAATTACCATCCTTAATCACAATACCTAAAACAATGTGATAATTGCTGTCATGGGAACATGGGAAAAAATAGACTAGTCATTAAACAAATACTATAATCATTAATAACAAGTGGCATGTGAAATAACAATTTTCTACTAATCACTAGAGCTGTAGTGCAAACTGAAGATTCTCTTCCATAAAGTAAAACGGATGCTTACAGCTAGAAAGGCATAAACTTGCAGAAATATTTTGCCCATTATCAGGTTTTGTACTGCGTTTTTCACAACTATGCATTTCCCAATTTATATATTCAGGTTTCTACATGCAGCTGTTATACAACTGCACCTGAATTTCTCCTTTGCCCTTTTGACCTCAAGTAAGCTTATCAAACTCAAATTTTGTGGGAAAAAACATACATCCAGATGATGGTCTCTTGCATTGTCAAACTTTCCAATTTAGAAAAAGAAAACTCACATAGGGAAACAATATCATATTGGAAACAAAGTGTGCTAGGGCCACCTTTTTCGTATTGCTCACTCATTGTTTAGTCTAAGAGGAGGAGAGCATTGGGTGGAGAGGAAAAGAAAAAAAAAAAGCTATACCAGCAAATTTGGCATAAGCTTAAAAGGGGTTCCTTTGATGGATAAAGCCAAGCTAATAAGAACTCTGGGAGCATTAGTGCCTTTTTTTTTCCATGATAGAGATGCCCAACAGTAGTGTCACAAAGCTGAATATCTGAAGTCTTGTTATGAGTGCAGGTAGGGAGAGAATGAGGCAGAGCTGGGCAGCTGTGTCCGTCTTCTAGCTGTCAACAGGTGTTTTTGAGGGTCTTACATCCCACAATTACCAGAAAATGATCCTTCCTTCCATGGGTAGTGAGGAAACTTGTCCTATCAGTCTAGCTGGTTACATTTTCTGAAGTAAGGAACTCTGGTTCTTTGTTCATATCAGATCACAAGCTTACATGGCTCTCCTGAGGACCACTGCTGTGATTTAGAGTCTGTGACTTTTAATTCTACATAGACCATGAGTCAAAGCATCACTTTGTGCCTCAAAAACTAGAAAATGGCCTTCAAATCTATCTTTTGTGTTTGTTTTCTCAATGAGAAAGAAGGTTTGCACAAGAAAAGTAGTCAGCAAAATTCTGATTTATACATTGCCAGTGTATTCTTTGAAGAAAAGTAATAGTAATAGAGCCCCTGAAGTTCAGTTGAACTGGGAAATAAGTATTTTCATTTCTGGGATGCTATCATTAGTGTGTTTAAAGGCCCAAGGCTGGAGCCTTCTCACCACAAACTGTTCAAAGGCAGTGAGCTTATGTAAGACTGTAGAAAAAAGGGCTAGAAGGTCAGAAGTTTTGCCATTCAGCTCACCATTTGCAGCTTGGTTATTATCTTCAAATGTGCAAAGGAGCAAAGTAGACTTTTTGCATTTTATTTCCATCCAAGGGCAGGCAAGAAAGTAGGGAAGAATTTTGATCCCTTATTTGTCTCTCTACCTCTCTTTGTATTTTTCTGACAAGACTTGCATCCTTGTAAAACAGTCCAGTTGCGAACCAAGCTAACATTTTCCTTCTTGTGTCCGCTCCAGCATACATGGGCAGGCAAGGTGTGTTTCCCCCAGCTGCCTGCCCAGTCCCAGCTGTAGGGTCAGGCTGTGGGAGGCTGAGATGTCTGCAGGACCAGCACCTCTGCAGACTCCTGACATGCTCTCGCCCATTCCATGATTGAGACAAAGATGAAGGAGGCAGCGATGACTTTTTTTTGTGCGTTTCTCAAATTCTTTCCAGTAGGTGATGCTCGCTCATTAAAACTATCCCAAGGAGCACTGAGTCAATTCATTTCTCCAAAATAATTCGGAGAGAGATGCCATTAGCTTTTTGGGAACTTACCCAAGTGGGCAGGCACGGGCAGGAAATGACCAAGGGAAGGTTTATGACTGGTGTGAATATTTCTGTTATTTTCACGAGTTAGTTATGACCCTGAGTGCCATGAAACAGTGATGGAGGGTCACTTTTGAAGTGAAAATGCTTTCCTCCCATTCTGTCTCATTAATTGACTTCACCAGGAAAAATAGATTTTTGCTCAAATATGCCAAAAATTAAATCCTGGCGCTTTTTCCCTTTTTTTTTCTCTTAAAACAAACCAAGGAAAACTCTCAAAACATGAATAAAAATACCCCATACAAAATACTTACTAACATGTTATGCAAATGGCATGTTAACTTATGTGTGTCCAAGTAATCTTCATGAACTACAAACAAGTCTTCATTTGCTTTCAGTTATTTCTAGTTCTCTTTTTTAGTGCTGATTTCCAAGTTCTAGCAAGCCAGATAGCTACCTCTAATCTTTATAGCAATGGCTTCTAAAATATTCAAAATGAATAATTTATTTTTAATGATCTGTAGCTCTGAAACAGTTTAGGCAATGTGCTTTATACTCTCCAGAAAAATCCTCCTTGGTCCCCAAGGAAAACTTGCATTTTTTCAGGCTAAGCCAATTTTGATAACGAAGATGTTTATTAAAAAGAGAGAATTACAGAGAAGCGGACAGAGCAGGGCAACTAGTGTTAAAAGCTGTGACTGAAAAGGTCCCTGGGGACATTTTAAAACAGAATACATTGAGGCTGCTTTTTAATTGATTTGAAACCTCTCTGATAATTTTTACCTAGGAAAGATTGGTAGGAAACATTCTGAAACAAGAATTTCCTTCATCATTTACAAATGAGCACACTGTGTTCATATAGAGGTGAAGTACTCAGAATGAAAGCTGTTTGAGAACTAATAGGAAGTATTGTCGGGTGCATTTGCCTTACAGAAACTCTTCTTATAAAAGAGGTTGCATCCCATGATGTCTTTGAGAAAGATTTTGCAAAAACAATTTTTGAAGGCTCAATAAGATGCAAGTAGAATCACACAGGAAAGGCATTTATTGATCATTCAGCCCCTGAGTAGAGGCCTATTTAGCTTGTCTCCAAAAGATATGCCAATCCTTCCTTCAGTTTTACAGTCTATGTTGCTTATATAACATTTATCTTTTCCACTGAGACAAATCACTGGACTTTATCCTTGATGCCTCTACTTGGTTTCAGTGAAGTACACACACTGCCATATATGCTTATGCTTTGCAAGCCAGATCAATCTTTCTTTCAGTTTATTATGATTATTAATTTTTCCACTATCTCACAGTGTTTCAGTGCTTGAAAACCATTCTGCTCTCTCTTAGCTGCATGGTTGCAGCCCTTTGGCCTCATCATGGTTTCAGGAGCAGAGGTGCTCTCTGGCTGGGGTCTGGTACACAGAACTGATTTGTTCCTGTCCTTGCAGAAGGATTGCATTTACTGATGCATAAAATGTCATTTTCTAACTGCACCCTAAGACTTCTTCAATATTCTCATCATTAATTAGGAAATCTGAGTTGATTGTGTGATGAGAGGTCACATTTAATTTGATGTACTTAATTTGGTACATTACTGATTCTATATAATTTTTCCTGCTGCTACAACTTCATATTAAATGATACCGCTTGTCATTTCCTCAAACCTCAGAAGGTGTTGCTAAATGCTCTCTCCTTCTGTAGCAGATGAATTTAATTCCATGCGGTAATTTGTGGTAAGCTTCCCTTCTTTTGCTAGACTGGAAGATATTTTCAAAACAAAGAACCTGCAATTTCTCTCATTTTGGAATATAAGCACTGTTTCTTCAGTTAGACTGAGAAACTCCTCTGTGACGGTGGTCACAATGGTTTTCAGGTGAAGAGAGACGAGAATGCTGACCTCATGATCAGAAGGCTTGATTTATTATTTTATTGTATATGTACTACATTATAACTATACTAAAAAGAATAGAAGGAAAGTTCTCAGAAGGCTAGCTAAGCTAAGAATAGAAAAGAATTAATAACAAAGGTCTGTCTCTCAGCAGAGAGTGAGAGCAGCTCTGCCGTGAGTGGTCAGTAAATCCAAACATCCACAGGAGACCAATCACAGGTGCACCTCTTGCATTCCACAGCAGCAGACAATTATTGTTTACATTCTTTTTCTGGGCCTCAGCTTCCCAGAAGGGAAAATCCTAAAGAAAGGATTTTTATGAAAAGATGGCTGCGACACTCCTCAGTATCTGTGGCATAATAAAAATGAACTCAGGGAAGCTGCGTCCCCATTTTTTCCTTCACAGTAGACTTCTGTGTCAGTGCAAATGGCCAAGATCACCAAGCTAAGGCACAGGACTAAGGCACAGAACAGGATTACAAAGGCAGCTCTCTTACCATTCCAAACAATTCAGACTGGCAGTGCAAGAGTTCTGTAGGATACATGCAGATTATATACATATTTTTTAATTTTTTTTCATTCTATTCCTTTCCCACATTGATTTCACTGTCTCTAGCAGTTTTGGTACATACATCCTGTACACTATGAATAGAAATGCTGTGTTGTGAGATTCTGTTTTCTTGAAGTTATAAGTAAATCATGCTAATTTATTGTACAGAGAATGAAACAAGTCTTGGGATATTTAGACAAACTCGAAGTGAAGAAGTTACAGTATCTCACCACCTGTTTGGCTTTTCAAAATCTTTTCATTTCAACATTCACAGAGATAGCAATACTCTTCTACTATTCATCAACTGAATAAAGAATTAAGTGCCAGCAGTGCAAAACATACTTACGTAAGCATTATAAAAAATAAGCTTTTTATTTTTATTTTACTGTTGAGATGACAGTAATAATAGATGTGAAAAACAAGTGGGAAGTGACTCAGAAAATCTCCATGTAAATTTTATTTATGAAGATGTTAATATTTTCACTAAATAGATGGAAGAAAAACATAGTAAAATTCCAAACATAATTAAAATACTCAACAATTTCAAGACAAAGCACTTTTCTTTAGAAGAAAAAAAACCTTCTGTGAAATTCTTGTGTCAGAAGACTGGTAATCTGAAATTTTAAATTTAAAAAAATCTTCTCAAATTTCTTTTTTGTTTTTGTTTTTTTTTCAGTTGAAGACAGGATTTCACTTTCAGAAGAATTTGATACATACTAAAAAAATAATTTAAAATTACTTCCAGGTTTTTTTTCTGCCTAAAGAAAATGTGTGATTGTATTCCCCTAAGTACTACATCTCTCTAATGTATCTAAACTATTATTTTCCAGCTGCTCTCTGAGGGCAACTGAAAATGCTGTAGAAGACAAATGTTCCTAAATTAGCTAGTTGGAGCACTTTAAGCTCAGAAAGAATAGTTTTTTTCCTTGGCTGAAGAACATAGAAAATCTTTTAATTATTAGAATGAAAAACATGCAGCTGTGGTCTCTTGGGTGCAAGAGAATGTATTTATTTCCTCTTGGAGCGAAAATGATTTTATCATTGGATCTGTGTCATTTACACCTAGAGGGAATAGAGGAAACATGAATAGCCCATCAAAACTGTCAAAATATGAATGACATTAGTTACAATTGAGAACCAGAAGCAGATGAATTTTACCAACACTAAGACCTAGAATGGGATATGAAAAAATAACATAATCATGCACAGAGAGAGAGCTGGCATAGATGGGCAGGCATCTCTCTTCACTGTATGAGAGTCTTTCCTCTTTACAGGGGGTGTGCCTGTGTCCACTGCTGCCCTTCTCAGCTTTGCCTGCTGTCATTTCGCCCATCTGCATCCTCAAATTTACTGGTCTGTAATTCGTGGATTCCTTCTGAGCCCCCTCTTTAAAAATTGTCAAATGTGGCACATTCCATCCTTTCAGCTCTGAGGTTAACTGAAACGATACACCATGCACAGCAATTAGTTTAGCAATCATAGATTTTCATTTCCTCAGACTTTGGGTAAAAAACCCCAGATGTTAGCACAGCTGCAAGCCATTTTCCCTCTCTCCATTGCTGTCAATTTACCTTACTTTTTCTAAAAACTGGTCATCTATCACCCCATCATCATTTTGGTAGACCACTGACAATTGCATTTTGTTTTCCTTTTTCCAGATTCAAAACATATCCATCAGTCAAATTGTGGAACATGTAACTTACTTTCAGCTTTCCCTGTTCAGATGCTACTTTTTCTTTCCTAAGTCTCACTGATTCCTCTATTTAAACATACTGATGTTGAAGAACAGGGGAATGGCATCCTTTCCATTGTGGTCTTTTTTAATAGTTGTAAGATATATATTGTGAAAGACAACATAAAACTAAATGTCCTGGGAGCATTTTTCCAATTTGACTACTGCTTCTTAATGTTCTTCTAACCAGCTTTTTCAGCCTTACCTAGCTCTAGTTTCTGAAGTTAAGTGCTCCCATGGTGGATATTTTTGTTGTAGCTGCTCTTTTCAGGACACTACCTGCAGATACCTTCAGCTCTGTGTCACTGCAAGCAGGTTTTGGAAAGGTTTGATCTCTCACATCATGTCAGTACAATAATGTGATGTTGCCAAGAGCAGGGGACCAACAGCATTGTGAACTTCTCTGTGATGAAGGAGACAGTCATAGTCTAGAGCTAAGTAAATGTACTTCCAGATTGCTTTAGACATGCAGAAAAAATATACTGCATGACAGTAGCATAATGGGACACTTGCTGGTCATATGTCAGTGTCCCACAGTTGCATATGAAAAAAAATTTGCTTTTTTGCAGAGCTATCTGTTGCAACACACAGATGCTACAGTTTCATTTTACATCAGGCTGTTGATGTTTACCAAACACAATAAAAGACTACCTAATTCTATAGTAATAATTAATCACTGAGTAGTTATACAAATTTAAAAGCTTATCATACCAAAGCAGACATTGTCTTAAATGGGACAGTTGCTTTAAGAAATTGAAGAATTTAGCACATATGATTTACACAGCCAAAGAGGATTTAAGTGATAAAAATACTCTTTTATCAGTGAATAAAAAAATCACAGAAGTGATTTTAACATGAGCCTCAGGTACTTCAGTATCTGCATGGCAGACACCCAAGGCTGTGTGACGTGAGGATGTGCCACAGGCCAGCTGACCCTGCTGGCATCGAGCTGTGGTCCTCAGCAGCTGTGAGCAATTGTGTGCACGACAGCGACAGGAAATTAATGATAAAGAAATTAAATGGATTTAATCTTCAACAGTGCCTACAGGTGAAAATGTGTGTAATTTTCTATTTCACTCTCTGCAGATAATTCTGAGAATATTATAATGCTATGCATGATAGAAGCTGTATATGAGTTTCTAAGTTGTGTTAGGACTAATATGAAAATTCCATTAGTTTCAAAATTTACATTTTGGGGGGGGGGTTTCCTTTGAATGAGAAGAGTTGTAGGAAACAGTAAGTCTTCATGGCAGCTTTTATTCCATAAAAGTGACTTCAGATTACATTTTCCAAGGAAATAGCGTAACCTCACCTTAAAAACATGAGCGATCCCTCTTGAGAAAAATATAGTGAGGAGACAACTCACTCCATAAATGAAGGCTTTGAGGATGCAGGCTAGACCTGTACAGAGGACAACAGTCCAGGCTTTTGATCATATATTTTGTCATTCCTATTTTGTTGATACTTCCCTGATATGACATAAGAAAGCAAAAGCACAAGTGCAGGTTGCCTATTTTATGTTGTCTCTGTAGAAAGCTGTACCATATCCCTGCTTCAGTTCTCTGGGATATTTCCATCTGAGTGGAAGATCTTGGCCCCTCTGTTCAATAGCTAACTTACTAAATTAAGAGAGAGCTGCCTCTTGTTTACTTACCTCTGCAAGCAAGAATGTGCTTGTATTGTCATCCACCCGGTCTGACTGAATACCAAGCCAGGGCTCTAAGACATTTGGAAAACTGTATCAATTTTTTTGTCCTTTCTAGTTATTTTCTTTCTGCAGAATTCTTTATACCTGCTGAGAACATAGGACACAAACAAGTGAGCATCAGGAAAGTAGCTATTTCTGTTTGAGAAGGAAGAATAAAATTTTTATGAAAAAATCTTTTCATCTGAGTCTTCTAGGCCAGTTTTTCAGACCTAGAAAATTTAGAAATATTGTGTGCTAAAGAAAATTTTCCACTAAGACTTCCCAAGGTTTTAGAGTGAGAATATTTCAGTTATTTTGTAGTTAATTAGGAGTGATATTAATGCTCATGGTGATAAAATGTGATTAAATAATTTTGAAGTCAGGTACTCAGTTAAAATATGCAGAATGTGAAGAATGATAAATGCTATTTGCTAGGCAGGATTAAAGAAATAACTAAGTTTGTGACAATGACCCCCAAGGGCTTGAGATGTGTCTAACCTATTTATAACCTTTTCTTCTCCTCTTAAGAAGCAAGTCTTTACTGGAAAAATAATGTAATGAAATTCAGCCTGATGTGGAGAGGTTAGTTTCAGGGACTCTTGTCCCTGCTGGCAAGTGACTCAGATGATAAATTGCCAGTACAAATCATCAGACTGATGCCTGGCAAGAACTGAAGCTAACCTTTGTCGGTATGTTCTAATTAAAAGGAAAAAAAAAAATTTTTATTTCTAAGGGAGAGTGTTGCAGAAAAAATCAGCAGAAGGCCTGAGGAAAGGAAGAAAATGGTCTAAAAGACTCCTTTGCCTCTCAGCCAAAACCAAGTCCTAATGGTAATGATGCTGGGAAGGGGAGAGAAGAGAAGAAAATGACCCTGATCATTGTAACACAAGCTTCCAGGTAGCTTGCGCATATCATTCCCCAGATTTTTGTGCACTTGTTGTAAAATTGACAAGGATCAATTCCACTGCCTCGTATTATAACAGGATGAGGGGCCCAGTCCGATAAAACTTGAGAAAGAAATATTTTTAGTTTAAAGACCTGAATTGAATTCAGACTAGTAAGTGCATGAACTTCTTGGGATCAAGCCAAGGGTTTCCATCCAGCAAAATGGAATCCATATCAAAGGAAGCTGGAAGCTTTCCAGAGCTACAGGGAAATCCTACAGTCTGTTGAAACAGAAATGTTTTGTAAACATCACAGCTTTGAGAAACTCTGGTGGAGACACAACCAAAGACCTCTGCCAGATTTCCCGAGGTCTGCTCTGCTGAGTGAGCCTTCAAGGTCTACAGCAGCAGGTCTTCCTGCAAGAAGCACAAACGTGAAGAAAATAAAAGTTTCAAAAAAAATATTTTCTCTGAAGGTATGGAAAATTTCGCAGTCAGGTTGCACTTTTGGGAATATCGTTTGCTTGTAAGTGGGATAAAATTTCTGAGTTCCCAAATCAGTATTCACACATACAGAAAGTCCTGTCTTAGTCAATAAAAACCCAGCCGAAGAACTGTAACTGGGCAAAATAGTAGCAAAGAGGGTCCCAACTCTGTTGCTAATAAATAAAAAATGCCCTAAATGGTTACCATAAGGATATGGTCTAACCAGGGTTCTGTGAAACTGAAAAAAAAAGTAAAAAGATTAAACTGTCCAGATGTAATTCAGGCAGGTCTCTTGAGACAGCAAAACAGCAAATATTCAGTAAGGTTAAACTTTCAGTGCTGTTCATATTCCAGTGCTTCCCTGCTTATGCAGGCTGTCTAACCTTCTGCAGCACATAACCCATCACATTCCAGGACAAACCATCAATGTGTGAGGCTACATCAGCCTGTCAGTCTCTTTTCAAATAAAAATAAAAATGCAATCCTTTAGTAGTGCTTCAGCCAATTTCTTCAGGCACTGGGCTATTAAAAAACAGTTCTGGGTGAGATGGGTGCTTATTTTTGCTGCTGTTTTTTTCTTATTTTTTATTGCTGCTGTTGAGTGCAGAGATGAGCATAAAGAGCTATGATGAATGTTGACTGATCAAGGGAATAAGTTGAGTATGCATTTACTTTCTCTGATTAGGCTGAGTCGACTCATTTTTTCATGAGTTTATTATTAGAAGGTGTGATTAGATTAGAATCTAGTTAGAATATTTAGTTTCATTTTTATCAACTTATTTTAATTATTTTGTTTCATTGTATTATTCAAGCTTATATATGGAAAGATAGTATTTCTCTGTAACTTTGTTAAGTATATTACATGATTTTTTCCTAAAAGATCTCAAAATATCACTAATATTAAATTTTCTATCTTTTCCTTTTGTTCTGTCCATTTTCCAATAAGTCCTTTTACTCAATTGGTGCTTAAAAGGAGTGAGAATTTTACCTCAAATATGTGCATTAAGAAAGTCTTTCATCTCTAATATGATTTATTTAAAATATATAATTAATTCTCAAAGAGGACTTTCAACCTTTCTTTGTCACTGTTCTTTTTAAAATATTGTGAAGATCATCTTGCATCCTTTCAAAGTCAGAACTTGAAAGTCATAGGAAAGGTATTAGTATGTTTTCAAAGTAAAAGATCATATTCACACCAAACTGGTAATTCATCCTGTAATGAACTCAAGCCTTTGTCAAAAGCAAAATGGGAGATATTTCTATATGAAGATATCTCTAGACTAAATGCTGACATTCAGGGTGGGGGGTTGACTGGAAGAAGAAATATTGACCTTCAGGACAGCTTATTCCTGCTAGCAAGGAGACTATATCTGGGAACAGAAGCCAGAAGCCATCAGAGAGACCTTTGGGAGATGTCAGGAGCCAGAGTGCTCTCACCAGCCCTATTGGAATTAAATCCCTGAGAAGACTCTGACTTGGCCATGAAGGTTGTAACATGATGCTTATATGTTCATGGCATTCATCCTCTTTGATGATCTTCAAAGCTACAAAGGGGTCCCTTTTAGAGACCTTGTGTGACAGCTAATGTGTGACAGCAACTTCTGTCAGCTTTCACCATTTAATGATATCCAAGTGAGAATCAGCAACAGAAACCACATGAAGAAATAAGTTTAAAATTATTAGATAAAAATTCCTGTAATGCTAGATATATGTAATAACCCCCCTATCAGTGTATTGAAGAATCAAATTGTGTCTCTATGCTATGCAAATGTGCCATTTACCTCTCTTCCCCTGAAAGGTTTCAGGAGCTTCACCCAATCTACACTGGCTGTTGGAGGAAATTCTTTAGGAATGAGCCAACACAGTCTCCTCTTCATGGTTGTTTCTACTCTTGTTTCCAGCAGCCCTGTTGTTTCACAGTAGGCCCAGGCTTGGCCACTTCTGCTCACTTCTGTGCAACCCTGCTCTAGTTTCACAAGGATGAGATGCAGCAGCTTGCTGGAGCTTAACATCAGGTACCCTAAAATCTTTGTGAGGAGATTGGAGGCTGTAGCTTCTCATTACCTCCATAACTTCCATAACCTCCTAACTAAAGGGCTAATGCTGTCCCTGCCTGGTCTGAGAGGGAGGGATCCTCTTGTCCAGGCAGGGCACCTGACTGCAATATCCTGTGGCACATTTCTGGCTGTGGCACATTTTTATCTTTTCAAAGGAAGACAGTACAAAGTAGACAGTGGGTGCTGATACAGAGGCACTCCTCCCCCAGTTTGTGTCCAATGAAATTAATGTTCTGAAGGGCAGAAGTGCACCCAGACTAAAAATTTAAAACTATTCATAGAGCATCCGGGGGAGATTCCTATTGTCAGTGGTTGATGTAGAGGTGGAACAAATGTCTATGACAGAGGCATATCTTTGTAGAAAATAAGATACTTTTCATGACCAAAGATGCCAAATGTCACATCACAGAACTGGTCTCTTTCATGTCCTTGGCCATGAACATTGTGTGTGACATCAATGGCATAAGTGGTTTCTGGTGAGGTACCCCCCAATTTTTCAAGTGCCCTAAGGGGCATTTCTGAGAGCAGATCAAGTGAACATGCTGACAGCTGACTTCAGTGTGAGTACATTTCATACCAAGAAAGAATGGAAAAAACAAAAAAAAAAGAAAGAAAAAGTTAAGTGCTCTGGAAGATTAAGGCTGGGCTTGCAAACTTAAAGGGCACTTCCAATAATTTGGGGAGTTTAAAATCCATGTCTCTGCATTTCAGTTACTTGGCTAAGGAATGGGGTGACTCACACTGCCTAATTTCACAAGAGAAACTCATCCATATTTATAAAGCACTTCAGACAGTTTCATGTGGAAGGCCCTGATGATGAAGTTTGCCAGTCTCCCCTGATGCTGGCCCAAGCAGAGAAAGATAACTTGCTGTTCATGTCAGATACTCTGCCAGGTGCAGAGACACAGGTCTGTGCAGGAGATCTGATGTGTCCTACCTTGCTGATGACATACACAGGTGTCAGTATGATGCAATGTGATAACAGTTCTGTTTTTTTCTCACAATTTTCAGTCTGGAAAAATGTGTACAAGAAATGCATTGCTAAGTGGTTTTTAATTTAAAAAAAATTTGCAAGCTATGTAGAATTAGAAATAAATTTTCTGATACAAGTAGATAGAATAATTTGAATGGATTAATATTAAATAGAATTAGTGTCAATTTCTTTATGGCTCCTTTACCTACCTGTAGAATAGATATGATGCCTACTCTCACAAACATAATATTTATCTGTGGTTGTGATGCATTTTAAACAGCCTGTTTAAACTGTAAAAGGTGTCCATACTGAAATTAATAATTTCTCTAGTCAGTCTAGACTTAACTGATGTATGGAGAATAAGTCCAGAGGCTATACTATGAATAGCAATGATATGTACAGACTAACTCCTTGCTCATTGAATGAGACAGGAAACAATAAAATATGGTAATTTAATTAAAGCTACATCAGAGTGCAAATGCACAAGGGATGAAGAGTCCTGCATAGCCTAGCTTAACTCCTAAACTTCCTCCTTCTGGTTTTGCAAGCTGAATATTCTTCTAACATTTGGGGGGGGGGGCAGTTTATTGTGGTTTTTTTTTTTTTTTTTTTTTTTTGTTTTTTTGTTTTTTTGTTTTTTTGGGTTTTTTTGTTCATGTCATTACTACTTACTGAACCTCAGTTCATGTTTTATGCTTGTCTGATGGTCCCCAACAGCAATCCCTGTCGCTTGCAGTTCCATTTATTTACTATCTAAAGTGGTGAATCCAGAGAAAGAAGAGGTATGACAATGTCCACAGCATCCCAACTCTTCCTGGGCCTGAGAAATGTGGTAAATATTCCTGTAGATAATTCAACCAAGGGAAATACAGGATAGTTAATATAGTTGTACTCAACATTGCAGCAACAGAACTGGAGCACTCCCACTTGTCTGAATATAGCTTACCTGACAGGAGGTTTCTTTTTTAAATAGACTGTCAACAAAAGCCAGTGATTTTGCTGTCCAGTGCCATTTAGTCTTGACTACACTAGTGAATTGATGGGCATGATTTCTCACTGTAAAAAAGCAAGCAAAGACAAAAGGCCAAAACTCCAAAAAAACCCAACTCCATAAAGAAGAGCTAGATCACAATGATAGTTGATGATAAAAAGGAATACTGTGTGTGCTTCGGTGTCTTTTCTTTAGATCAGAAATTTATCCAAACCATGGAAATAAAATAATCAGGCCTTATTTGAATTAGTGCTTTCACTAAAGTTTACACTTATAAATACAAAGTCCTTGAGGCTAGAATTAATCTTTCTTGCCTTGAAGAAATTCAGCTATGTCTGTGGCTGACTATGTCTATGCTAAGCATATCCAGTGGTTTAATGGGAGCATGAAATAGAACCCAGTTTATTTGGGGAAAGGTAAGAAATGGAGCAGTGAGGAAGAACTCAAACCCTAGAAACTAGAAATAATGTAGCAAGATGACAGTGGTCAGAGAAAAAGGGGAAGAACAATAAAGAGAACTAGCCATCTCCTCTGTGTGTTACCTGGAGACTGCTCAGGGGTGTTGCCTTCAGGGTGAACAAATGAGCAGAAGTTTTCCTTCATTTTGCAAACAAGCTACCAAACAACTCTTGTCAGAGGCTGCAGAGTGACCCACCATAGTGGTGGGCTGGCAGAAAGAAGCTGAGTGTGCTCTTCTCTGCTGGCATTGCCCCCTGTGTGAGTGTGAGGAGTCATATCAGACTGCGGGCACGTCATTGTCACCGTGCTGATGGCAGAGCTTCTCTAAAGGGTACAGCCCTCCTCTAGTGCCTTTTCTTATCCTCCTGCTGAAGTGGCCACTCCTGGGGCATCCCTTGGGCATTAGCTTTTGTCCACAGCAGCAGTACCTTTGTAGATCAGGGTCTAAGGTCAAAGACGTTTGCTGGGAAGCTTCATCTCTGAGCTTTTCTGTGATGTATGTTTTTGTGTTAAAAGGCTATTTCTGTAAGAGACAGCATTTATTGCATATATTTGACAAATTATAGGTCCCACTGGACCCTATCTGTCTCCTTGCAATCTGATTCAAATAAAAATCCAGACATTTTTAGAACTTAAGGCAAAGAATTTCTATTTATTTGCAGAGGGTCCATGGTATATTATAACTTTGGTCACTGGTTAATCACATATCACTTTAAATGCTTGTGAAAATTAAAAAAGAAAAAAGAAAAAAGAAAAAAAGAAAGGTCTGCTTGTGACTAAATGGGATTTATCCATTTATCCATAGGTATTAAAAATAATTAATTATTTTTACCATCTAAATATGTCAAAGATTAAGTTACCTTTGGAACAAAAAGTGACACCTTTAAAATCCCAGTAGGTCTTGTAAAAACCTGATAAGACTTGAGGTAAGATTACCAGTACTAATCCTGTAGAACATTGATGTTCTCAAATACCATAAGGGGATGGAGAAAAAGGAAAATTCAAGAGTATTTGAATATCTCTCAGAAAGCAAGGTTCCCTATGGGTCTCTGCCTTGGCAACCTGCCAAATACAGAATCCAATTGCAAGTTTTGCTCCTACCCCTCAGTGGGACATGCTCCAGCAACCCAGGGAATCAGGCTATAACAGAGGAAAAGAAATGTGGTTTAGCATGACTGCCACAGCCTCCCCATAGCTCCTGGCTACCTCAGGGACCCAGGGTCTGCTGAAAAGAAATGGATCTTGTCAGGAAACTTGCTCATTCTAGCAGTTGTGTCTAACTCATGATATATTGATTCCACACTGTGTTTTCTGGTGAGGCCACCCAGAGGTGTCTATTTGTTTCTTGTCAGACGTTTGCAGGGAGCTGAGGGAATGCAGCAGCAGCAAAGGGTGTCTCTTTTGCCCAGGTCTTGGTTATTGGAAACTGCCTCTTCCCAATGTGTCAGCTTTTTGTCTTCATTTTGGTTTTATTTGAAATCTAATCCCTGCTCATATTCAGACTGTGGTTTATCACATCAAAGCCAAGTGAGAGTGAAGAGCTGTTCGAATAATTTTTTACAGTAATCATTCATAGGGACAAAACTGCTGTTGAATTCCCCAAGCATAGGAATTCTGACAGTAGTCCTATCAGACTTACACTGGTTCCTAGGTGTGATAAGCAACTGATTATGTTATTTCTAACTTCCCTCTGTTTAGGCATCCTACTGTAAGCAGACTGCAATCCTGCTGGCAGGAACTGTGTCTGTCTTGACCTCATTTCTCACTTTGTCACACTGTTTATCTGTATCAACATCCTGCAAGATTGAAGACAGCTGGGATGTTATTTCAATATTTAATCTTTAGATTTTGGAAAACTCCAGCCCACCTCTAGCCAAACGAGTCCTGACAGGCCCTTCAAACATCCCAGTCTGCTTTTGATTGATATGAAGAGGGGGGAAAAATCTACTAATGAAGAACAATTGGTGAAACTGTGAATGTTCCACAATGTCTTTTTCCTTATGTGTATTCCACAATCTGCAGACAGATCCCTGCCTGGTGTTGAAAGGAATGTCTACAAATGACGTCCTTTATACTGAAAGATTTTTATTTTTCTGGAAAATGACTAGTCTTCAGATTGACTGAGTTTTTGTCTGTTTGTGTTTGGCTAGGATTTTTTTTTAATGTATCATGAAGGGGAAGAAGTAACCATGGGAAATCCCCATTAAGGCCACTTTCAAAACAACTTAAGAAATTGTAATTTTTAAAAACCTGTGTCACTTTTAGGTTCATCCTGCATAAAAATCTGAAATTACATCCAAAGTCCATTTACATAACTTCCTTAACCTACCAATTCACTGTTTACTGCTGAATGCCTTAGAATTCATCTTTTTATCCATTCCCATTTGCAAACCTCTGTGCCCTAGTACCAAGACCATGTGCCAGGATGTTACTGCCCAAAGGGAGCTGTGGAGTTCTGCTGGGTGGGCTGCAGTGCCTGCAGCTGAAATGGGTACAGCAAGTTTTTATCAAGGCACAAACTCAAGCTGCTCTGTGCTAGGTTAGGTTCTAGAGAAAAGCTTTGCAAGGGAGCAGAGAGAAGTGAGAAGCGTGGCACTTTTCTTTCTTTCAGCTTCTGTCCCTGGCTTTTAGGAAAACTTGTTTGTGATAGCTCCTTGTTTTTCTTTTTTTAAGATTTGAATTTATGTATGTTGGCCCAACAATTTATGTATATTTGGCACTTGCAAGGAGGGCAAGTGGATAAAGCACATACTTTAGTGAAGAGATAATTTCCACTAGCAAAAGTTTTGATAGCAACTAAAAACATGATTACAGTAACAATGGAAATACTGCAAGCATGAAAAACAGCAGGCACAGTCTTCTGAAATCACAGGTTGTTAGCAAGTAAATACAGAATTGTTACACTGCTGAACAAAGTGTTAAGGAAGTCATACATGAACTGGTACTTAGAACTACAATAGTGTATATGTGTGGGACAGAGGAGTTCAATTCTGATTTCAGTCCCTGAATTTTGGGCTTTACCTGTGTAACTGAGAAACTCAAACTCTTCAGTTACAACATCCGTCCCCTGGCATCAGCTAGCACCATGTAATGCCAATAACTGACTGAAATGCTTGGGTACAGGTTACTAACCCTATCCAAGTCTGTGGAAGGATAGAAATTCATGTGTTATTTGCATTATAGCATATATATTCTTTTTCTCTGAAATAATTCTCCTTATCAAAAATTTCCTGTGTGTCCCAGTTTCTTCAGGATAACTTTTGGCAGAGTTTTATCCACATCTGTCTCTGTCAGTGACATTATCCAGGTGTATGCACACAGCAGGTCATGCTTCTAACCTTGTTTAAGCACACAAGTTATTAGAGCATTTCTTATCATATAAAATAATTCACCTGAAAAGAGCACTTGGTATCACAAGTGCTGCTGAAAAAGTCCAATGCTTTCAGAGTATGTATTGTAATGTTCAGTGCAACACAGTGTCCCACAGAGCCTCCCTTTTAGCTGGCTTTTAGCTGTTGCTTTCCATTCTTATTTGATTTTATGGCAATAATTTGCTTCCTGTTGCTTCATAGTGTATAGGCTGTGCTAATGGGACAGCTCCCACGGATTTTGACGTCTTGTACTGAAAACAGCAGAAAGCAAAAGCAGAGGGCACAAGCAGTCATTGAAACAAAATTCAGCAATTCTGTGTTTACTTGTACCACACACCTAGTAGCTCTGTAAAGTCATCTTTGTGAAAGGTGAATAATTACTTCCTCCAGCTGATTCATTGTTATTTTGCAGTTAATACCTTTTCATTCTCTTTCGCTCTTTTGTAATATGCAAAGTTTATTTTCTTACCTTATAAATTGTGATTACAGAATTACAGACTAGTTGACAAACTTTGGATACATTTTAGATGACTGATAACTTTCATATTCCGTTTCAGAGCTTTCTAATTGACACAATTTTATTTTCATCTATGCAACCATAACTTCTTTCTACAGGTGGGCTGTTGATCTCCCAGTAGTTCAAGGTGGCTTTGAAAAAAAAAAAGAATTGTATGAGGAGAGATGTGTTGTGTCAAAAACACTTTAGAATCATAGAATTACAGAATATTTTGAGCTAGAAGGTTCAGATCCATCAGGATCATCGAAGTCCAACTCCTGGACCTGCACAGGGTAGCCCCAATGTCTGGGAGCATTTTCCAAACTCTCCTTGAGCTCTGTCGGGCTGGTGCTGTGACCTGGGGAGCCTGTTCCACTGCCCAAGCATCCTCTGGGTGAAGAATCCTTTCCTGATATCCAGCCTCCCTGACACAACTTCAGGCCATTCCCTCAGGTCCTGTCACTGGTTACCAAAGGGAAGAAATCTGTACCTGCCCCAGCTCCTCCCCTCACAAGGAAGTTGCAGACTTTGATGAGGCCTCACCTCAGTCTCCTCCAGACTGAACAGACCAAATAACCTCAACAGCTCCTCATGTGGCATCACCTCCACCCCTTCCTGATTTTCACTGACCTCCTTTGGACACTCTCTAATGGCTTTATATCTTTCTTACATTGTGGAACTCACAGCATTGCACAGCAGAGTGGTGTTGTATTAATTTTGTTGATATCCTATTTCTAGAGTCCCATATCTTCTGGGTGAAGGGCAGTTTTTCACAGCACAGACTCCTTCTCAGTCAGGGCTCCTTCCAGGCTCTCCCTGACTGGCCAAACCCACCCCCTTTTATCACTGTTATCCTCATTAGCCACAACTGCAGCCCAATTAAGGACATCACAGCTGCAGCCCATCAAAAAAAACTGGGGCTTATCAGGGCAAGGCCTACATACAGATATTCGAATACAATTACAGATATTTTACTAGGACTCCTACTATAGAGTGGGACAATCTCTCCCTTGACTGGCCTAATTCTAGTATTTTTGTGTGTATCTACCTATGGAACTGAGAAATGCATAATTCATGAGGTGCTGAAATGACATTTGATTGGATATTTTGATACAATGATTTTCTTAAAAAGAAACCTATAGCCTGAGATGCATGTATATATCACACTAGTCTGGGATTATGTGTATAAAACCTATTATATGTAAAATGTTTGCAGAATTATCCAGCTAATCCAAGTCAAAGACATTCAAGTATAAAACTTCCATTGAAAAGACATTGTTGGTCTAACATTCTTATATGTTCAGAACATTCCTAATGCCTAATAGCAATTGGAAGAGTGGACTGCAGTACTCCCAGTAATTAATCTTCAGTTGAAAATCCTTCTCCTGGAAGTTAATTGCATGTCTTGCTTCATGTCCCAAATGAGCAGAGTTGTGTGAGAATGCGGTAACTTCTATCCCAGGCTGCAAACTGCTGAGCATGCCAGGAGGCAAGGCACATTACTGATGTATCTGCACTCTGGGAGACCGGCAGGGTTGCTTCACATAAAAGTAATCTTTTTTTATGCACATTGTTTTGAAACTGCATGGCTACACTGAAAGTATTGCAGGAATTTGCTTTCATGTAGTGGTGGTTAACAGAGACAGCAAGCCCTACTCTGCATAGATACATTTCCACTCTTACGGCTAGTCATTATTTGCTCCATTTAGTATATAACTCTCTTTTATGAAAATTGTTTCCTAATTTCAAATTAACGCTATCATCCATAAGAAAACAACTGAACCTGATTTCTTTTTTCTCTGTCTCCTGTCATTATATGAGAAGGAGCAATGTGAAACTATGTTTACAGAATATGGTAAAGCTTTGGGAAGTCTTTGTACCACAACAGAACATTCATCCACCCCTCTATTCTGAAACCAATGAGCCTCAAACTGTTAATCCCTGAAAAAGTTTGGTGTTGACAGCAGTTACTATGAGAGACTTTAGTGTATCACTTCAAGATTTCATCATTGATTTTGAGGCTCTGTGGAATTTGCTTCCATGTGGATGGGATGTTGGAGGATTTTGGAGGAAAAAAAGAAACAAGGCAAATTTGCAGAGGCATTAGATAATAAACTCTTTAGAGTGTAATAAACTCTTTAGATAAGAAATGTCTCATTCTTATCTGTCTTTTTTCCTGCTTATTTTCAATTTGCCTAAAGAAAAGATACTTTCTCTCTACAAATCCTGTTTTATTACTTCAATAGGAAGCAGTATGATATCCTCACATAGTTGTACCAGTGCTTTTCATCTGCTTTTTGTCTTAAATCCTGTACTGATAAAGTTTCCTTGTAGCCTGAAGAGGGAAAGATTTTTCTTATCAAGAAGAAGCAGTTTCTACTCCTGTGTACAAAAGGGGTGTTCTTAGTTGGACGGAATGGTAAGATGGTTCTGATGCCACTTCCAAGAAAAGCCAATTCTCTTGCTGGGGACAGCTGAGCAAGGTGCAATAGGAGGAACAGTTCTGTTCTTACCAGCTTCACGGCAGCATTTTCCTTTTGCTCAGACAACCTTGGTCTTTTAATGAAACTTTTCCTATCCTGAGTTCATTTGTGTTATTTTTTTTTTTAAATATGGTTGCAGGTAGCACCAACAGACATCAACTTTTCATGTAAATCATGCATAACACTTGATTGCCTCTCTGAGCTTTATTGTAAGACTTGCAAAATCACTGCAAACTCCCATAAAAATGCTACTTTCAGTGACTCATACTAGGTTTTCTTGCATAACCTTTAGGCAAAAGTTTGCTTTTTAAAAATTTTCCATGTATAACAATTAAGACCACCAGAAGAGCTTTTAATCAGCTGATGTCTACTTAGGAGTCCTATAAACCTGAATAATAATTAATAAGATAGATTATTAAGAAATTTCACTTGTTATAGGGTAGTGTGGGGAAGAAACGAAACACAAACCCATTAAAAAGCCAAATCATAAACTCTAGAGGTCTATAATTACCTTGATTTAATGGTATTTCAAGATTCATTAAAAGAGGAACAGTTGTTATTTCTTATGTGATGACATTGCTCTTTTTGTTTCCTTTCATTCTCTGTGGGAGTGGAGCACAAAGCAGTCGTTTTGGTTGCTCCATCAGTGTGTTTGAATGCCTGATATAGCTGAAAAGGCAGGAGACACTGCCCTTTACCTCCACCCTGGCTGTTGTGGCAGTGCTGTGCTGGTCCATAGGCATGAAACTTCTTGGCATTTTCTTTCCTAGTCTGTCCAGAAAAGTTGTACTTTGCATTTCTAAAAATGCAGTATGTATAGTTTCAAGGATGGTATGGATATTTGATGTGAAAATATTACCTGCAGATTGCTTTCCACGTGCAGTAGGGAAAATTCATCATTCAAATGCATGAGAAATAGCTTTCAAAAAGGAGAGAAGGAATAAAATGTGAGGGCAAAGAAATATTTTTCAAATTCACATGTGGTGCAATGATTTCTCCACAAAAGAAATCTAGCTTTCTAACATTAAGCATTTAATTTTCCTAACATTTAATTTTCCATTTCTGCATATGAAAATTATTAAAAGGAAGATGAAATATTTCAAAAAATATATGTCCAGGCAAGAAACTATTCCCTTTGTCAATTGCATTACACAACATCTGTGGAAGTCGGGCTAATCTTTATACATGGACACACATATGAAATCATGCTATATGAGAATTATGAACATACATTTCACTTTATAGGAGATGTGCTCATGTTTTCTAAGTAATTTAGGATGCTGTTGCTGGAGGGAACTGTATCTTGGAAGACAAATAACCTTGGAAACTATTTAAACATTATAATGTGAAAGCTGTTCCACCTGAGTCCTTGTCCAGTACTGTGGAAAAGGTGAATGAGAACTGTGGCCATGAAAAGAGGAGAGTAATGAGTATGAGAACAATGAATACCAGTTGGCAGGTGGTTTTGCTTTGGCAAGTGCCATCAGCAGGATTGATACTCTTAGGTGACCTTTACCTCCTGAGTCTGTACTTGAAGAGTGATTTTGAAATACCTGAGATGAGAAATTTGAAAAAAAAAAAAAAAAAGACTGATGAGCTGAACAGAGTGCTTTATCTCACCACTGCACAAGCACATGAAGCTGGCATAAACCAGAGTGCTGCCTGAAAAGGGCAAGCCTGCCCTTTCCAGATCTGCATTGTTTCCTCCCTTGATTCTTTTCTTTCTTTTGGACCAGGGTATTTTAGACTAATTCACCACTCAGATGCATCAATACCATGCAGGCAGAAAAGAGAAAGCAGCTGAGGGACAGAAGGTGACCAGAGTAGTTGGTCTGGTTGCCTGTGCTGGCTTTGCAGTCCTGGGGAGGGTGTGTGGAGGACTAAGGCAGGAGAAAGAAAGGACTGGACCATGGGAATTTGCTTAGCTTATCAATAAAGCCAAAGTAATTTGATTAAGTGGACACTGAGTATCAAAAGGTTCTTTAGTGTCTATAAAGAAACATAATAGCTAAGAGCTGCTCCTTGGCTCCTGTTCAGAAATTAAGGGAGGAGAAAATTCTTAAGCATCTTCACCATAACTTAATGGTGAAGATACTTAAGAATTAGAAAAAAGCCTCTGTTGGATTGTCTCTTTTATGTCTTAAAATCAACAGTAATTGCCTTTCTGAAATACATAAAATACACACTTAAAGACACAGTGACAGGTTCAATGGAGGAAGAAATGGATGAAATTTAGTGGTCCATAAGAAGCAATACTAGACATAAGACCCTTTCTGGCCTTAAGCTCAGTGAAATAAGACAGTGGCAAGCTATGAAAATACACTGAAAATTATATACAGAGCTGCAAAAATATTTAAATGTTTTACTTTCTTACTTTACTGAGAGTTGAGCATCGATGCAAAAAACCAAATTCTTATTTAAAATTTGTTTTGTGCTTTTTCTGAGCAAAACCAAAATGAAAAAAGTACCAGTAGAGCTGTAAAAATACTAAAAAGATGGTGAATACTGGAGAGTGATGTGAAGGCTTTTCTGTGTATACCACAATTTTTATTTATTAGTGCTCAGTACTCTGGTGATGATAACCTGGTTTGCTCTTCCTTGAATTCAACCATATTTTAAAATTTATTGTGTTATATCTTAGGTAGAAGACCATACCAGCCCAGCCCAGAATCACAAGGCATTCATTCGTGGAAAAGAGGCAAATGACAGATGCATCCACTCCTTTAATTTTCATTAAACTGTGTCAATATTGATTGTTTTGTTGGAAAAATACAAAGTGACTTGTGCAGCAATCATCCCCACAGAGAGCAAACTGGGTTGTACTCAGTGTTCAGTGTTAGGATCATTGATTACAATCATTTGAGGCTTTAAACTACTGCTTTTGCAACACTGTCTAATGCAATGCGATTTAATTTACAGCTGTCAATATATTTCCATTAGATTTATGGAATGATGTGCAGAAACCATATGGTTCTTGTGAAAGAAGGTCATGAAGCCCCAGGGGTCCCTCGGATGTAGACTGAAATCCAGTCTATGTGATGATGCAGCCAAGTGTGAGCCAATAAAATTAACTTTGTTACAGTTTTCCTCTCTTCAGTAGGGGGTACCTAAGCATTTTATTATTTGACATGTAAGAAGTCTTACCAATAAAAAGGATTTGCTTAAAATCATTCACAGTTCTATCTTCTTTTTAATAAGAAAAAAAGCAATAAAAACTTGCCAATGGCAATGATGGAGGTTCTAATATGTACTGCAGTAGCAAAAAAATAATGGCACCAGGTTTAAATTGAGTCCCTTATCATGGGCTCTATAGACATTTTAGAAAATAAACTGAATGATTATGAAAGGGCAGAGTTTAGAATCCACTTTAAAAGTCTGTCTGTACTTTAAATGAGTGCCTGCTCTCTGAGCCTTCAGTCAATGTTGGGGCAGTCATGAGGAATGCATCAGTAAAATTCTACCTCTGGCATCCATCTGGAAAAATGTCTGTGTCTGCATTTGCCATTTGTTCATAAGTCAAAGGTGGAGGTCTTGCTCCTTGTCATGGTATCCTTCTGTTTTCTTGAGTGGATAGGAAGTTTTGCAACAGGGAGATGGGAACACACATTTTGTGAAATTAGAAAACGTCTCCTCTGTCAACAAATATTTGTTCTTCACATTGAAAACGTTATCATTTTTATCACTCAGGTTAATAAGATTTTTGCTTAGACTCATTCATGTGGAGTCAACATGTAAACAGAAATTAGAATATTTACCCACCTGTATGATGTGGATGCTAATTCAGTGTAACTTAGAGGTCCAAGCTGTCATAGTGTACTTAAGAGGTCTCATCAGTGAAGAGAGAAGCAGCTCCAGGTGTCCATTTATCCTTTGCACATGCAAAAGGTACACAAGTCAGCTCCTAGTAGATGGATGGGTTTTTTGGTTTTGGTTTGTTTTTTTTTTTTTGGTCTGTTTGTGGTGGGTTTTTTGTTTGTTTGTTTGGGTTTTGGTTTTGTTTTGTTTGATTTTTGTGGTTTTTTTTTGGTTTTGGTTTGGTTTTCTTTTTTTTGTCTGGTCTCTTAATGATGTTAGCCTGGCAACATCACCTAAACTTTGCATGCATGGCACAGCAGACCTGGGGTAGTACAGAGGATCCCACCAGGCCCTCATGTGCCATTCAGTACCAATTGTAGCATCAAAATAACAGCTTGGATTTTGCACTGGCTTCTGAAATCCTCACAGAAAGGGTGGTGAATGCAGGTGTCCACTAAGGCTTGTCACAATGACGTGGCAAAGCTCATTTATCCATGTGCACTCTCTAGCTGTTGCAGGCTCGTGATGCTCTCTAGGGCTGCACTTGCTTTTCCAACAGGAAGAAATGCTTTTGCTGTCTGGATGCTATCCCCAATACTAGGCTGTTGACAAAGAAAACACTTCTATTAATGGGAAATAAAAGTAGTTTAAATAAAAATTGTTTTTAACTGACAATGTATGATAGAATTTCACAGCTGTATTTTTTACTTTTTAGTGATCTATTTTTCCAGTTTAATTTCTATTTCTCTATTTTATGGTCTTTGTCCCTAACTCAAACTTTGCTTCTGTGAGTTTATTTTGAATTCATAATATCAAAACTAGATGAGAATAAAGCTCACATTGTAAGTGAAAATGAATATCTGGAAAATCCTGGAAATTAACAAGTCAAATGAGTCAAAGCAGAAGGTATGCCTACCCTTGGAGAAATTTGGTAAAGTCCTAGATAAGTGCCCAAACTTTTGGCCTTATTCAAAAGAAATTACAGGCATTTTTAAAACTGACTATCTACATAATTTAAAAGTCATGATATTACATGCTCTTCTGAATTGTGAGTGGATTTGAGTCACAAGACTCAGAACTGGCATAAGGGAGTTTGTGGGACATGGGCTTGACATTCACAGCATGCTGTTATATTTTCAGGCATTAACACTCCCAAGGGATCATGACCATTCCAGTGTATCAAAATAGATGAACACAGGGGCTGGTTGTGTCTCAGCCCTGCTGCACATGTACCAGCTGTGGGTAGCTATGAACATTCTGCTGGGAGCTGGGAGCTGCTATTGGAACATTGGGAGAAAAGGTCACATGATGGCTGGACCCACCTCTGAGGAGCCTGGACATAAGCTCAAGTCTTGGCATGCTGGTGAAGCCTCTATATATAGCACTGACCTAACCCACAGGAATTGTGTCACTGCATGCTGTCACAGGAGCAGGGGGGCTAAGGGCAGTGAGAGGTTAGAGAGATGCTTGTCTGGGACATCTGGGATGCGCATTTTAAGTTGCTGGACTCTAAAGCTAATAGAAGGTGTGTTGTTGCCATCTGAGCTCCTGCTTCAGCAACTTGATTTATTGTAATAAGGAGTGCTAGTATTCAAGGAATCAGAAGATGATAGAGAAGGGAGATGGGGAACTTGTATCTGAGGACTGAGAGTTCAACACATCAGAGGATTTGCTTGTGCACAGAGAATTAACCATGGGCAAATAAAGCTGCATTGAGCCTTGTAGCAGTGCTGCAAAACAGCAGTCTTGGTCCTAAATAAGATATGGCTTCTGACTTCTTTCTGTGTGGTCTTCTTCTGGGCGTGCTCACTATTGTGGACATTCAAGGCAAAAGGTGGTCTTGTTAATTTTTCTTTCTCTCAATTTTCAGCTCAGAAAAAATATCACTCTATTTCTCTTTTGTTGTGCTAGGTGAACATCTGGCAAGAAAAACCCTGTAGTTTAGCATATGTAGTTAATGCCAAGGAGGACAGGAAGACTGTGAGTAGCAGAGAGCCTCTGGTGCCTGTTCATTCAGAGAAGCCCAACTGGGGCTGGACTCTGCAGATACAGAGAGAGAAGGGAGCCACAAAGGGCTGCTTAACAATACAGAGCCAGTGACAAATGTGCCCTTCAATTAATGTTAGAAACACTTTAAATCAAAATGTTTGCACTCCCCCTTCATTGATTTTGTAATCTTGGTGAAATCACTGGTTCCCCTAATTGGCTGATGAAATAATAAGTTGACTCTGACATTCACTTGGACTTCTTCTAATTAGAAACTATTCCACCAGATGTCACGTCAAAACAGGTTTCTGTCTGAAAATTCTGTCTGAGAATTAACAGCAGTCATCTTTTCCTGCATAACTTCTTGAACATTGCCTTTCTCTTTTTAGAAAGGATTGTCTAACTTTTTCAACTTTTTTAACAGCAATTACCTGATGAAGATTTGGGTTTAGTTGAATACAGTATGACAATATTTTATTTTGATTTGTGCCTAAAGTATTGTAAATCGACACTTCAAATATGTTAATCTTGTCCCAAAACAGACAAACCAGCATTTTAAATTAACATCTAAATAGTTTTCAAAGAACTAAGATTAGTCTTCTTTAGAACTATAATTCCCTTATTAAAAACATCCTTAAAATTTTCTTTAAAATATCGCCCTATTAATAATTTAAACATTGCTTTGTCAATGTAAATGCCAATAACTTCCTTTAGAAATATTTCTTGATTAAAAAAAAAAACACCTTTTGAAGATTATCACCATTAGTGTGTGGAAAATTTGTAATATGTCTAGTAATACTTTTTCAAGTGAACACAAAATGTAATCCACCAACCCCAATTTAATGATGTAAATGAGCTGCATTCATTTTATTCCTGCATAAATTTATATTCTTCTGCCCATGATACCAGAGAAAAATGTCACCAAAGAAAAGTTGTTTTCAGGTAGTTCATGTGAATAACGTTGCATGTACATGAGTGGAAAGTATAATATCTCTGAAATAATTCTGATGCAAGCAATCTGCTTCCCAACCAGAGCCCAGGGGGAGATGCAATGCATTTTACTGTTTTACTGCTCATGGGATGTTGTTTCTCAGAAGGACTCTGAAGGCAATACTGGTTGTTCATGAAGCATGAAGAGTGATAAATTAAATGTATCACTAAAAATATAGGAGTCTAGGCTCTTTAGAGCTTTGCAAAATTCTTATCTGGGTGAAGTTATGCTCCTAAACTAATTTTATCACTCAATATAACACTCTTTGCTTTTAATAATGCAGCAGTGAAAGAAAATTACTTCAGGTAACCTGCCTAATGCATTTGGCTAATGGTCATAACCAAGCAGTAAAAGATGACTATTTGTATATTCCAGCATATTTTGCCAAGATGTGTGGAGTGAGTAAGAGTACCTTGAACAGTATGAATAATACTAGAAAAATATATAGGGATTATATATACATGTCATTTCCTATATTTTACTACTTGAGGCTGCAAAGAAATAAAAGTGTGATAACATAGGAAGATCTCATCAGGGGGACAGAGTCTTCTAAACAGCTACTCTTGTGATACTATTGGTTTTCAAACCCATTTCATGCATGGGAAAATCCCTCATGGAGATTGTTTTTGTCTCCTAAGAAACAGAACTCTATGACAGTGGGGTGGAAATGAAAATCCTGTCCCTTTGATGGCCTTCTGCTCCTTCAACCTGATGCAAGAAGGGTTGGGAGAAAGAAATACCACTTGAAATGAAGCTGTGGAAAGTCTAAAGCATACTGTGGAAAGTCTAAAGCATACTGTTTTGCATGTTTCTCTATGCTCTGTTTCTTGCTCTTTTGCATTCAGCTCCTGCACTTTTGCTAGATCTGTCTTCTATATCCCAGCCTTTTCAGACAGTGTTTATATCTTAATTTTGGGTTTATGACCCCCGAGGGGTGTGAAATATTGCCTGGTTTATTTGCTTACAGTTTAGCTTTGTCTGTCCATGAAAGAGCCAAATCTCACTGCTGTGGTGGAGGTTTGCTCTGCAGAGTGCTGCAGAATGGCTTTTCTCCTCTCTCTGAAGCTCTGGCATGAAGCACTCTGAGCCAGGGAGTTCTATTCTAGGCAGTCTGAACTTGTAGCTGATCTATTGTTAGCTTTTATCTCTTGTTATTTTCATGTCTGGTGCCCACAGCTGTTGCCTTGGGGTCTGGGAGGGGGAAGTGGTTGGTTGGTTTGTTTGTTGTAGTGTTATTCTAGCCTGTTAGGCCAACCAAGGAATTTTTACAAATAACACTTTTTTCCCCAGTCCTCCAGTATATAACCAAATAAGTTTGCAATGTAAACCTTGCATGTGCTGGGAAAAAGCTCAAATTGTTTTGGCATTATTGAAATTTTTCATAGGTTGAGCACTGCTGCCTCTTTCTTCCTCTCAGGATACACTTGTGATTTCTTCTTGTGTGTTTGTGCACTTATCATTATTATCATCATCACTTATTCAATATCCTGACTCAATCATGCAGTTATCTCACATTTAAGATACTTAGATACTTAGATACCCTTAGATTCCTCCTACAATTTGTGTCTTTACTTCAGGTACCTGCAATCATGACATGATTTTTTTTCATCAGAGTACAGTGTGCATGACTCTCTCTCACTTGAGCAGGTAAGTTAAGCATACTTGATATTTTTTCTTTAATGTCTCTGCCTCAAGGATGACTTTGAAACAGTTGATCTTCCTTTATTCTTATCTCCCTTCTCAGTGTTCATTACATGAATATCTTAATTTACTGGACTGAACATTTTTTAAAATTTAGCGTGAGCACAGGTGTCATCTCCTGGAAACAGCTGGATTGAACAAGAACATCTGAAAATGTGACAATTTCAAGCTGTCCAACCCGACCTTCTGGAAGCTGCACCATACAAGATGCAGGTTCTGTACCAATGCTGTCTGCACCCTGACATATGAAAATGCCTTTGGATGAGGCTTGGAGGGCTTGGTAATACTGAGAAAAATGCTGTAATGATTCCAGAATCACCTTCTGTCCCACACAGCTCTCCTGGCTGTAAGAATAGAAACTGGGAGTAGACACAGAGGGATGGAAGGGAGGAGGGATGGAAGTCATTCCAGCATGTTCAATCCGTGTGTGCTAGTTTGCTCTCAGCTTGCTTTTGAATATTACTTATTTGAAATTATTTTTTGAAACTGACCAGAAAATTTTCTATACTACTACTATTTACTTGACAGGGATACAGCTGAGTGAACAGTAGTAGTACTAATAAATTTCCAGATATAAGTGTACTGTGGACAAAGACTTATGGGGACAATATTAATATTTTGGTTTTAGGGGCTTACTTAGAGGTGTATTTGTATAATTATTTATATTTCTAAGTTGGAAAGAATATTAGTGCTAGTAGCACTAATGACATTTGCATTGATAGCATTCTTTTAGAAGTGGATGAGACAAGCATAGGTTAATTAAATCTGACCAGAAAATCAACCATACAACAGCTGTGCGTAAACACCTTTAATGCAATATTCACCTCTTTGCACAGAAGTGCTAGCTCTATAAAATCTGTGATAGAGCTTGAATTGGTAGTGTAAGAGGTCTACAGTGGTCTTTGATGAAAAACCCACGCCCTCATAGAACAGCAGGAAAAACGCCAACGCTTTTCAGGGATCTGAAGCTTTTTTTCTTGTCAGGATTACAGCCTGACTAATTGTGGCATCTATTTCTGAGATAGCACTGAGAATGGTAACTTAGACAGTACATTGGCAGGTACAACCTATTTTTAAGAATATTGGGAGTCCTAAATGAACTGTACCTAGAAATCTTCTGGTTTAGGGTTCACTTAAATGCTTGCAGATCATCATAGTGATCTTAAAACTTTCCCCCTTTCAAAGTAAAGATTTGTGTTGTTAGTGGATTTACATTGTTAAAAACGTGCAAATTACAGCCTAAAGCCTTTGAATTTGATGCTCCATTCTCTGTGTCTCCAGGTGTGTTCTTCCACAGTAATGTTAATGTTAATTATTGACCTTCTAAGTGACAGACACATTTAACCCTGTAATGTAATTACATAGTGTCTGGCTGTAGATTAAAAAAATAACTGTAGGACTATTACATAAACCCCAAAGAATAAGTGATGCAGGTGTGACATATAGCTAAATGAGTTTAAATAAAACTTCTCTTCATGATCTGCTGAAGAATAGAATATGATGTGGTGGGTAAAGCAGTAGAATTCCCTTGTCTTTCATATTGGTCCTTAATTTGCCATAATTCTTTTCTTCTTTAGCTCATTATGTATTACTCAAATATTTGCAACTTTGCCACAACTCACCTGAAAATGAAGGATGTTTCAGTCTTGTTGGAGAGAATTGAATAAAAACTCTGTAGCTGCTTTGTAGGTAATGGCATGAGAAATAACTCAAAGCCCTGCAGCCATGTCTCCAAAGCACTCAGCCTGCTCCATCAGCAAGCTGCTTTATAAACTTGGGTGATTGACTGTATCCCCAAACCAATTCTGAAACTCCTGGGAGGTCTTCAGGTGAATCTTCCATCTCATTTTAAGTGTCTCTCAAAGGACACAACAAATTCAATGCAAAGCAGTCCTGCTGTAGTTGGCAGGGAGTTTCTGAAAGCACCTGCCTGTGGAGGCAGGAGCATCCCCTCTTGCCCTTCTAGAGAGCTGAGGCCAGGAGGGTGAAAAAGGAACATACACAGGGATGAGTAGAGAAGAAAGGATCCTTTTGTGGCTAGTTAGTATCTGGGCTGTCTAGACAGACAAGACCTACAGAGCATCCAGGAAAATTTACCCAGAAAAAGTATATTTTGGGAGGGGTGGAATAAAGGATAAAATTCAGGCCTTAAAATAATTTTTTGCTTTGCTGTAGAAGGATTTCAATTCCCTCTCCATCTTACCTGTGATCCATGGTTTTACTTAAGAGCAACAGCATAGTGTAGAGAGATGCTATTTTCATTCTCTCCCTACAGTCTCTAGGTTCAGGAGTAGATCAGTTCCCACAGATGTGATGATATCCAACAGAAACAAAAGCATTTAGAGTGAATCTGAGATACATGTGTTGGCCCCATGGTACAAGCTTTGATACAAGTAAGCATGCTATTTTTTCATAGAAGGGCTTGCTGGAATTTCCCCACTGTGGAAAGATGTTATAATTCAGGTTTTTACAGGGGTAAATATTTGTTAGCAATTTCAAATTTCAAGCAGGAATAGTAGGGTTTATACACAGAGCTAAGCCCAGAATATTTTCTTGCCAGTTAACTTATAAACACAATTATAAGAGTTTGCATTCCAAATATTTTGACTGCTTTGCCATACCTTGCCTGTTGCTCATTAGAAATATTTTTTCAAAATGAAACAGAAAAATGTCTGGGAACAAGGCTCCGACACGTGTCTTGGTGTGCTTTTTAAGTGTTTAACTACTTCTGGGTGAACAAGTGTAGCTTTTCCATTTCCTCACTCTGGATTGGCAAACCTAAGGGCTTCCCTTGTTTTCAGGTATAAAAACACACTGAAATTACTACTGAAATATTTGTTTGACTTACAAAAGATTTTGCTAATCTGTGAAGGCAATCTCCTTTTCATTTCTTTGGTGGTATTTTAGATGCTAGAAAAATAAATGTGACTTTTGGGGATGAAAGAAAAGGAAAATATTCCTGTTAGAATTCCAAGTTTTCCCACATCTAATTATTTCAAACATAGTTCTGAAATTTTTTATAGTGCAATTTTATGGTATAGTGGTACAAATCCAGTCTGAAAGCAGTTGGTGGCAATTTATGAAAATTTGCTATAGAATTATAATGAAAACTCTTTTTGCATTAGTCACATTCTGATTACATGCAAGTGAAAAATATTGGAGTCCTGGTGCTAGGAGTGCAGCAGCAGGACTTTTTTTCTCTCTGAATTAGAAAAAGCTGTCACTATTTCATTATCCTTTTTATTAGTCATTGTTACTTAGATAACATGTTTTTCCCACGTGCCCCTCTCATCATCTTTTTGGGAGGAAAGTGAACTAATTATGGTGTCAAAGCTGCAATGATGAGGAATTCTCATTTGCATTATCCTTATTCTCTCATAAAGCTTTTTCTTCACTATCTTTAAAATACTTAGTAGATACACAATAGATATCTGCATGAGACAAATGGCTTTTATGGGGGGTAATTAATCATAATTTCCCACATATTCTAATAATTAGCTGTTGGATAATGCATTTTTATGTATTTAAATGAGGATTAAAGTCATTACAGTCTGCAAAACAAACAACATAATTGAAATGGACTAATAAAAACACTGCTATAAAAATAGCTGGGTTTATATGTGTCTGTAATAAATGATAATGGGCTGAGAGGGAAACAATGCATTGGAAAATCAGATTAGGGTGACTGCCAAAAAATAATGGTTTAAAATCACCAAGCCTTATACAAGAAGTAGCACTTGCAACTTATCATTCTTTGCATGGAGAAGTTTTTATAAATTAAAATTGAATATTTTTCATCTTAGCCCAGTGAGACTTTTCATTCATGTGGAAATAAATCTTTTTTTCCACTTGTTTGTAATTTTACTCATTTACTTTATTTTTCTTACAAACAGACATCCTTTCACTCCTCCATTCCACGTCAGGTTTTATTCTGTGTAAAAAAAAAAAAAAAGAAAACTCTAAAGGATCTATGGTTATGAAGTTAAACAGATTTTCACTGTAGACATTTTTTTTTCTAAATATATTTGTCCAGATAATATAAAATAAAATTTAAAAACCAAGCAAACCCCAGAGATGTCATAAGTAGCGCAGAACTGATGGTTCTGTTTTTTATTAGAGTTTTCTTTCTCAGCCTGAATAATCTGCTTTCCTTTGCTACTAACATCTGACCCTGAAGTACACACGCACACACACACACACACACGATGATCCAAGAAGGGTTATTTTCTGAAGCTGATTTTTTGACTCTTACTGATTGGATTGGGATATGAGTTTCTGGGCATTGGGTTGTTTGGTGATTTGTTGCTTGGGTTTTTAAAATTAATCTTATCTGTATCTCAAACATACATAGATTGCTTTATTTATTTTCACTATAAGTATTCTGTTGGTAAAATGCACCGGGAATTCCTCCCAGCTGGACTGGAGACGAGAATATTTGTTTCACAACATGTCTCTTTCTCTCCTAGCAGCTCTGTTCCTTTTTTATTTCTGGGATTAAAGTGAGTCTGTTTCTGCACAACTACTTATAGTTGTTTTGCTTCTGGAGAAGAGCTAGTTCCTGAGTTTTTCCATTTCAGGTTATCTTCAGAGGGTGCTCCAAGATGACAAAAGTAATTCCATAATTTGGACTTCAGTAGCAGAGATATGAGCATCAATCACAGGGCCAAATATAATATTTTATAATATTTTGTGCCAAACACTCACATCCCCAGTGAAAAATGGATGAGTAAAAGTCCTCTAATATTTCTCACATTTTTAGTATGAGTTGGCCTCACCCATGTCTCGGAGTTTCATTTGCTGCCAGTATTCTACCAACAGAATTCACTGAGCAGCATGTCTGGATGGATTTTAGATGACTGCAGGCCATCTACAAAAAATAAGCCCCCACACCAGAGACACAGCTGGTGACAAACTGAGCTGCTTACCAGTGAGAAAGTATGGTTGAACTTTTTCCCATCCTGGCACTTAGGGACCTAAAAGAAGATTGAATTCTGGTGTTCTGCACCTAGTCATCATTGAAAATACCTTAATACTTCTAGAGGGGGAAGTAGGAGTCGAGTTTTTCTCAGCCCAGAAGGGGCTGAATGACCAAGCGCTGTCCTAGCTGGATGTGCTGGCAGAGGGTGGGCACCAGGCTCTTTTCCTGCTGAAGTTTGAGCCATTCTGCATGGTGAGTTTCAGGTATCCTAAACTAAAAGGGAATTGTCCCTCGGTCATTGTAATGAACTGAGACATTGAGATATGCAGGCCATTTATGCAAAACTGTAAAAACCATAAAAATTATAAAGGAAAACCAGAACAATGGTGATCAGATGTTCAGGTTTTGGGAATTGCTATGGGTCTCTGAGCCCAATGAGAAAAGCATTATTGTACATGCTGAAGTTATGTCCCATAAAGAAGAAAAAGGTCCTTTCATGTGGGAGGTAACACATCTAGATACATAAGAATGTCACTTTGTCTCAGAGTGCTACCATAGCATGGGTGTTAGCACCACACGTACATGAAATGTCACTGACATAGTGCTCCAGACAGTGAGGACCTACTTGTCTTTATCCCTGCATTTTCCACAGCCTTCCAGGAATGCCAATGCATGTGTTTGTCTATAAGAATAAGTCACTGATTCAATTAGAGTGATAAGTGGTGTGTCTGCACTAGGGCAGAGAAAACACAGCACCATTTCAAGCAAAGTGCCCTTGAAGATTTTCATCACTCATAACCTACAGTTCCCACTGCCCTGCAGAACGGCTGCCTTTCCATATGTCATTATTTGTGCAGGAAGGTCATGCTTTTGTTGGTATGCTGCTCAGGGCTTTCTGCAAAGAGCAAAACATTTTGGTAATACAAAAGCTGTTGGAATTTTTTTTCTTTAAGCTCTATCACAATGAACAAGAGCACCTTTCTCTACCCTAGGTTCTTAAAAGAGACAGCCAGACAAGCAATAGTGGCTGGTTGCAGAGTTGGTTTTAGGGGTGAGCAATCAGGGCTTGATGGGCGTCCCTGGGACTGTTATGTAGTTGTGCAAGTCACAGTAGAGTTGGAGAAAAAAAGGGAAGGCTTCTTACTTTAACCCAGGGATAGGCTCCAAAAAGCCTGATGCCAGCTCTCACTGAGAGTGAATATTAGGGAAGTGCTTAGCATCTCTTGGCTGTGATTTCCAAATTTATGAGCAGGCAGTCACAGGTAGCCCCAAAGAGTAACTCTGTCTGCAAGACACAGAGTTGTAAGTGGCTTTTCTGGATTTAACCTTGCTCTACTAGGGGTTTAACATTCCTCAGAATGTTATGCATCTGATACCCATTGCCCCCATATTTCCTTTAATATCTCACTGGGATAGCAATTCAGGATTAGGAACCTTCTGTTGGAAGTTAGCTGTCAGTGGGGTCATCTCCTCTTGTGCAGAAAAGGAGCTTTAAATATCATCTTGCTCTGAACAGTTCTGTGAGATCCATTTTGCACGGCTGTAAGGAACAACAAAAGATGAATTTCAAAGGACGAGCAGTATGACACTGCTCCCTGGCTGTGTAAGCTCTCAACTAGAGATTAGCAGCAAAATGAAGAAAAAGCTGACATAAATGCAGGGAATGTGCTAGGCAGTACTTGATCATCAGGTGTAATAGCAGAGAAATTATGCAGTTTCCAGGGCTGAGCCCCACCTTTTATGGTGCTTATAATAAAAGTCTGAGCTCAAACATAAGCAGATAAACTCAGTAATTGGAAAGGACAGACCTACAACAGCTTCTCATATCCCATCACACTGGCATATAAAAACTAACTATGTACTCAGATCCACCTTGTAAACCTGCTGTGCTCATGAAGGCAATGCAGCTGTGATTTTACCATTAAAACAGATCTTCTTTATCAGTCTTGCTCCAGAATTCACAAACCCTGCTGTTCTTGGATTGTTCATGGTATAAAGGCTTTAGATAAAAGCAGATTGAATTTTTTTACAGTCCTTCATTTTGTCTGTATTAACAAAATCAGAAATGATGAGATAGTGAGATAATTCTATTACGTTAAACTGAAAACTTTATTCTTTTTATGATCTAGCCTCTGAGCACTTACCATCAGTGTGAAGAGTTGCTCTCTTTGTAGTTTATTTTTGATTTTATAGTTGGTTAAGTTCTAGGTCATAGCCCAATTGGCTGGCAACAGCAATCTGTGTAGAACTGCACACACAAAGACACTTTTGTTGCTTGCTTCAGGGAGTACAAAGACATTTTTTTGCTATTAATTTTATGTAACTATCCCCCTTATGTCTACACTTATAGTGTTTATATTCAGCCCACAAGTGACATCAGTGCAGTATAATCTCCATTCTGAAGTCCTGGAGGCTCTGACAGTAAGCACGGCCTGATGTTGAGATTTCCATAGTCCATAAAATTATCAAATAAATGGGAAAGTTCCTCAGCTGCTCAACTGTGCAGCAAACTGAATGATGTAACCATAATCTTTCCTTGACCCAGTTTAAAGAAACAGCCCATAAAGCTAGGTTTCATATTCATTTTAGATTCCTACACTGTACACAGAAAGTGGAAATTCACATTCCTACCAATTATTTGTTTTGATAAATTCTAGGATGTGGCAGTTTTTCACCAGAGAATTCTCTCACTGCTCACAATAATCAATCAAACTCTGGGAACCGACAGCCAAAATCAACAGAGGCAACAAATCAGGGTCCCAGGCAATAACAGGCAATAGGAGAGCAGCAGTACCATTGGCAATAGTAAAGCCAACTCAAGCAAACTTAAATTTTAAATATATGATAAACTACATTTAGAAACTATTTATAGTTTATTTATATAGTCACATAACTATATGTTAAACTATAATTCTAAAATTTTTCTTTGCATTCACAATCTATTATGTTCTCCTTAGCATTTGTTTTTCCTCCCTTTCTCTATTCCTTATCATCTATTTCCTATGACAGGTGAGTTTTGGTCAATTCTTTGTGGCATTCTTGTGGGAAGCTTTCTCAGCAACTGTGCTTTAAGCAGGCTTTTAGTATGGTTGAATTTTGACTTGCAATAAGGAGCTAATTCTTTGCAACCACCTATTTGGCTTAGCAAAGACCCCCTTTGAGGCTCTCTTTTCATTCTTGACTCTTTCAGGCTGCCACTAATCACCATGAGAACTCAATGGCACTGGATTTCTCCAGCCTAATTGTGTTTAGCTGAGTATGAGGAAGTATCACGAGGTGCTTTGGACAGTGCCAGACTCATTACCTTTAAATCTGTAGTGAATCAACAGACTAAAGCAGTGCAGTAAAGCAATTTGAGAGCAATGGGAGCTATCTATGGTACAAAAAAGCACCTTCTGGCAGCTGGGGATTTAATGTAATGGGGATGAATGGTTGTTGCTTGGAAATCTTAATTCTTATCGGACAAATTTCGCTGTATTTATGTTGGTGTTTTTAACCAAGGGGAAAAGGAGATTTCATGAAAGTTCTAATTCTCCTTGATTAGTGCAATGCTGAAAAAAAGATCTTGAACTTTCTTCCAGAGTAAGTAACTTTGTTAAGGAAATTACTCTGTTGACCTTTATCTTGTCTCATTTGCAATACATGTGCTGCTTTTTAAACTTTCACATTTGTGAGGCCAGGTCATTCTACCCTTTGAGATGAATGCCATGGGATACCCTATGGCAGTGAGAATACCATGTAGTAGCTGTCTGTCTTGAAAAATAACAAATACTGATACATGTTTTGTATGTCTTTCATCAATATATAGCATCCAAACGCAGGAGAAGCTAATACTGTGTGAAGAATGATTTTTTTCCTTGTCCTCTATGAAAGCATTTTGTGAAACTATTTTTGTAAACAAATCTAGTACAGGAAGATAGCTACAGTAAAGACCACCTCTCTAGACCATCCCTGCTGAGCTGTTCATGCTGTAGTGCCCTAAACAGTCCTTCTCCTTCTCTTGGTATGCTTTTATTATGGTGTTTGCCACTCAGTTTAATTTGATTAATCATTTGTTCTGATTTCCTTCTATTTTTAAAATTATGACCTATGTTTTCACCTCATTTGCTTTCTTTTATGTCCTCTTACATTTCTAATTGTTTGCTTCTCTTTTTTATAGGCCTTCCTAAAGTGGTATGATTTATTTTTCAATTCCTTCTGAACTAGATGTTTTTTATATTTCCTGTATCAAGTTATTTTTAGCCTTTATGCAAGTCTCAGTAATACTCTTGTTTTGATATTTCTCTTGTTTAAATCATAGGATCAAATATTCATGTCTTTGGCAATCCCTTTACATTTACTGTAGAAGTGCTGTTTTGCAGATGTTTCCATTCCACCACCTACACTTCATTAGAAACAGGAGTGTTGCTGCTACTTCCAAATGACACACTTTAAAGAGAATGGACTCATTTTCTCACAAATAAAAGCAATTATATTAAATACTTGAGAAATTTTTTTGCTTTGTTTTCTGGTATTATTTATCATCTCTCTGTATAGCAATAAATTTTCCTTCTAACCAGGCTGTTTATGATAATGTTCAGTTCATAAATACTACTCCAAAGCAAAATATCAGCCCAACCTTTAAAACTTTTTCAGAGTGGGCTTCTCATTGCACTCCTTCTTACCATGAAAGAGGAGAAAGCAGAGTAAAGCTCTAGAAGTGAAACCTGTGCCATTTTTCATCATTGGGAGTTTTGCTGTGACCTCTGTAAAGTCAAGTTTTGATGTCAGTGTGTGATAATAAGGCCCACAGTCCAGAGGAGACTGGGTGTATATTCTTTATTTTTTTATATAACTGTCTATGTCTGTGTGTAAGTGGACCAGAGGCACGATAATGAATCTTCACAATTTGGCCCACTGGATATGAGTAGACAGAAAATCAGACACATTGCATTGTTATTCCCAAAACATTTTTGTCTTTGCTTTTATAAGGTCCAGTTCAGAATTAACACAGAGAATAATTCTGGATGTGACATTGACCTAAGCCCTACACCAGACAAGTAAAACTAACATAAAAGTTAAATGATGGTGGCTGTAACTAGCATTTATGATCTCAATGTTCTTACCTCTGGTGAAGTTTACAAGAGTCACAGAATTGAAATATGAATATAACAAAGCTCCATGGACATGAAATTATTTTTATTCCTTTGGTCTGTAGCAGCTCTCTGGCGAGCCTTCTCCCTAACTAATGATTTTTTTTTTGACATTTTAGAATTATGTATATTGCATAATGACATGACTGTAAAAAATAATACAGAGTGATGCTGTCCATATATCCCTGTCAGTGAATAATTTGTAACCTACAGAAAATTCTGTATCATTAATGCATTAAGCATTAAATAGCCAGACACATACTGTAGTCCACACCTTTCAAATCTGTACAGTGGACTCATAGAATGCTGTATCCCCTAACAAACAACCATATGTTATTATCTCTTCAGTTTCTTAGTATTATTATGTCTTTTCTTTCAAAAGTCATTCAGACTTTTCTAAATGTGAGCTATATTTGTTGAATTGTTATCCTTTTGCACACATTCAGAGCATCCAAAGAGCCTCTCTGACAGCAATAATAAAAACCTAGTAGTACTTCATTTCTACTTCTGCATCATCAGCTGCTGAGTGGATTGATTATTTAATACACTTAGCAGTTTCTTAGACTCATGGCAGCAAGATGTAAATGAATGACTTAGTCAATGCATTTGCTTATATCAGCTCAATCACTTCACAGTGACTCAGCATGGGGTGTGACATTGACAGCAGAAGCATTAAGTGGCCAAATTCTATGGCAGCTAATTTGATACTGCTTACAGCATCCTTCTGTAAGAACTATTTATGTGAAGATACAGTGGTTTTCAAGGACAGCATTCATGACACAGTTTAGAGGACACAGGAAGAGGCATCCTAAAAAAAAATAGCAATTTTCAAATATTTAGATTTCCATACACTTGCTTCTCTGCATTTCCTATTTCAAAATTGGATACCATTATGGATTATGCAAGCACACACTTTTGCTTGCACTATGAATTTATGATTTCAATTTACTGTGGGAATAGAGACTAATTAACTAGAGGAACAATCATATAAACACATAGCTGAAAGGTCTTTTTTTCAAGTAGCCTGTCAGAACTAAATTTTAGAATATATTTAGGTATCTGAATAATGACATAGCAGTGAAAGAATTTTAAGGCACTTCTGTACTTAAATTACACCACAATGGACAGATTAGACACTGAAGCATCTTCAAATATCCATGCTAGGTATCTCCTTATGTCTAGCCACTATCTCTCCCCGACTGTATTTTGGAGAATTTGTTCCACACATTCAGCACAACCTGTGTTGGATGTGTGGAACAAATTCTCTCCTCCTAGCATGGACATTCTGACCAGAGAGGAGAGAGAGATTAATTGACCTTGCCATGCATTCCTACCCTGAAACTCTACCCGTGGTTTGGAAGCAGCAGAGAGTCAGTGCTCTAGTGTAAAGAGCAAGGGTTCAGAATCACTGGGAACATTTCTCAAAGACAGAAAATATGTTTTTGTTTCCTTCCTATCCTAGCAAGATGAGCATCCACACTGGGGTTCTGAAAGTTTTCCTGCCAGACTTTTCCTGACTCTGTTTTGACAGTGTTATACATTTTAGCAGGATGCATATTCTCTAAGCTTAGTGTTTAAAAGAGGGGGGTTTTGGTGAGGTTTTAGGGGTATTTTTTGCATGGTTTTTGTTGGCTTTTTATTTTTTTTCCCAAGTAGGCAGCCTTGGATGAAGTCTCTAACAATGTGATTAAAATTATCTGAGCACAGAAAAACTTCCTGCCCAGATTTCAGTAAGTAACAGTCTTTGTTCTTTTTGTACTCCTTTGACACAGAATGTTTTATCTTACTTTTACATGCTCCTGCCTGCTATTTGTGAGCTGGTTTCAGAGGGCAGTGCCTACCATGGTGAACTGTGGACAGGGAAAGAAATATGGATGCAGGTGTCCCTGATCCATTGATGCTCTCTCATTAGTGCCTAACTGGCAATACAAAAGGTCTACAAATGTTGACCCTGTTGAGGAGAGAGATGGGTGGTGAGTGTCCTTGCAAGATGAAAAGCCAGCAATTCTTCAACAGTCATCTGCAGTCACAGCGAATTACAGGAAGGGCAAAGGAGGTATTAATAGCCATCTAACAGGTTTCAACCACAATCCCTGGAGCTCAGTTATCAGAAACCCCTGCAACTTACCATTAATCACTATTTGATGCTTCCTGACCTTCCTGACAAAGATTAATAATCCTGTATGAGCATACAGGATGTGAAGGCTACAGGAATAGGCACACATTTCAGACCCATCTCTCCACTGCATTGCAAGCAATCATTTATAGCAGTTATGCATTACCAAATTAGCAGTCAGTAAATGTTTAATCAAGGAGCAAGGTAAGGACCCTTCAGCTTTTCTCTGAAAAATATTGATGGGCGATGCTTATAAAAGATATACAAAATTGCCTGAAGCTTTTGAAATTCCTTTTTAGCCTGCTCATGCAAGTGGAAGTGAGGCAAGACCCTGAAAAGGCAGGATCCAGGTAACAAATGCTGCTTCCTTTAGTCAGGAAATTGAAAGAGCTTGTTGTGAATCTAAAAGCTTATTTTATCTTTACTTACTCATCCTGACAGCTGAAATGAACAACGTCCATCTCCTTGGGTTAGTCACTTCCCCCTCCCCACTTTGCAGCGATGTGTTTTAGATTATGCACTCTGATTACAGAGGTCCTGCTGTGCTCCACTGAGCACCCAATTTCCCAGCTTCATCTGTTGACAGTAAGCAGTTTACAACTTATGATTCATCCTCAGTGTTAAACATTGACATATTCTCTTAGCAAGTGTGGCCTGGTCCTGTCTATTTATTTTTTTTTCAGCCTGGGATATTTTCTTTTACCGTATTCCATCTCTGGCACTGAATGGCATACTGGGTTACAGCTTAGCTTCTTTACTCTTTGGTTGCCCTAGGATGGAAATCTGAAGTACCAGAGAACTGTTTTAATCTCTGTTCTAAGGAGATGAAATCTGTATCATGCTATCCATCTATATACCAAACCTCTACCCCCAAACTTATAAATCCATTAGCCGGTTGTACCCAAATTTGTGCAGCAGCTGTCTAACAATAACCCCTTTTTACAAATTTCATGCAACGAGAGAAAAATACAGACCGTGGGATCCCATTGTGCCTTCACTGCTAGAGGGTACCAGCAAATTTAAGGAAGGGATGAAGCTGTGGGAAATCAGTCTTCATTGCTTCAGCTGCCCATTTTAAATGTACCAGTGGGCCTTAAAGCAGTAGACAATGAAATATTTGCTGAGGCACTATAAGCAACATGGGAGCTTGGCTATAAATATGTTAGATTTCCCTGACACTTTGCTGTACTCTGCAAGGTCTAGGCCAGTCTTCTGCAAACAGAATTAAAGGACTGGGAAAGGCCTGAGATACCTGTAACCAGAAGCACCACAAGTACTGCAAAGCTGGATTAACACAGTTTATAACTCAGGAAGGAGGGGAGGGAGCCTGGATGCCTGCAGCCAGCTCCTGAGAATTCAGCTCAGGGTGCCCCATGAAGAATGGTGACTCAGATGAAGAGAAAGGCTTTCAGAATCTCTTAAAAAATTTGTCCTGGTATTTCTCATACAAAATGACAGTAAAAAAAAAAAATAAGTAGGAAGGTTTAATTTAATTGAAAATGAGTGTGCAGGAAAGTCATAAAGAAAAGGAGGACAGACCACTGAGAATGGAACATTAGCAAGTCTGTTTCAGAGATGGAAAGCCCTTTGAGAGCTTTTTTCTGGGCAATAATTGTTTTGGATAGTATTTTTTTTTCCCTTGAACCAAATGGGAAATTAAAGATCACTGTAAAACTGCTGATGTTTGGTCTTCTGAAATAAAGCTTTGGTATGCAGACTTTGGTTTCCTTCCCGTTGAACAAAGAATGGATTAAGGTTTCTTTCCAAACTGACCTGTCTGGTTGTTCCCAGACTCACTGGAGGGGAGGTTTAGAGCTGTGGCTAATCTGAAACTGCAGTTGTAGTTGTAGGAGAAGAAGAAATTGCCTCCTAAAAATTCAGCCAGTGAACCAAAGCTGATGTTTGATACAATATCTCTGCTAGAGATGGTACAAACTCAAACAGAGACACAAATTCCCTTCTGCTTAAGGCAAGGCTGAACAGGAAAGTGTGACTAACAATGAAGTGTACAGGTAAGGTGAAGAGAATACAAGAACATCTTCATCGAGATTATTCTGACACATTGACTGCCCACAAGCAGAACTAAGAAATTCCAGGTCATGGATAATAATTCCTAGGCACTCCCACCTTAAAACTATCAGCACATTGTTTTGTTCTGGGATTTGTTTCTGTTGAGGCTTTTTCATGTGCAAGGCCAAAGACTAACTGTGATATCAGCATTGACTTATTCTTCGGATTATTCCTGCAAATCAAGGTCTGGCACACTCCTAACACTCCTGTACAAGGAGTGAGTGAAACACTTCCCACCTATAGTATACAGACTGACAGACTTTAGAAACACAGTAATCAGATCTCATTTTACATGTAAGCTTGTCTGTGGGTAAATGCCACTCTGCACCTTGAGCTTGTGGACAGTGGGCACCCTTTAGTGCAGCATCCTCCCTGTAATACTTCTTGGTAGTCACAGCTATGACTTCTGTCACAGCCCAGTTTCAGCCATAATTGAAGATATTTTTGTTTCCTTAGACTCACATTACAGAGCAGCTTTAGAGTTTTCTTGTGAAACCACAGCATTAGAATTTCTGGCAAGATCCTGGATACTGTTGTGTCCTTTGTGATTCAAAGAATGCTGATTTTCCATATCTTCAATCTTATTTTAGGAAAATTATGCTATCAGTCTCCAAAACTGTCTGTTGAGGGTGGGGAATACAAGTGAGCTAATGTTTCTTAGCACTGATATAGCAATTAGTGTCTTCTGTCATTTTCCTTCCCCTATTCTTTTCACTCATTCCCAATTGGGTTTTGGTCAAGTGGTACCTGAGGAGTACAATGAAGGAAGTCGTGGAGCAAACATTTATTGCAAGGCTTTTCCAAATAGATTAGTAGAGTTGAAGGTTTAGACATAATAAGCAAAGGAGAGCTAGAACTCTGGAAATTAGGGTAGTTTGTAAATTAAAGTCACTGTTTTGTAAATTGAAATCACAGTTTATTTTTCAGGCAACAGAAGTTGTGGTACACAGCATGAAAATGCAAATACCTTCACTGTTAATGAAGGAAGAAGGTTTAAAACAGCCTGTGCCTTGTTACCCCACTCTGATTTGATACCTTATCTATCTGAGACCTTGTCTGGATGTCTAATTCATTATTGCTGGTAAAAGCCTGGAGGTTAGTTTATGGAAAAGAATATTAGAAGTCTTATTGTGTTTACTGTTACAACCTTCTTTTCTTACTAGGCATTCAAATGGCTTCACTCTACAGTAGTTTCTCATGGCCATGCATTGATGAATTTCATATCTTTACATTCTGAATCCTGCTTAATATCAACTGCAATAGCAGCCTTCCAGTGACACTGCAGCAGTCGTGTTTATGTAGGGTATGCACTATGAGTTTGTGTCATAAATTCATGATTTATTTTCTCTATTTCTCAAATTCTGTATACCCAAGCTCCCAATGGCAGCATATATACAGCAAGCAAACTTCAGTACTTATGCCTGGCAGACAGACAGGTTTATCAACCTATTTGGAAAATAATGTGGGCATTAATTGTCATTAATTTGCATGCTTTGATGTCTGAGCCTCATTCATCTTGTGTGTGTTGTTTGTGAATGAATTTAGGGTGTCTGTGAGAGTCAAGAATAAAATGGCTATTGTCCCTTTGCTCTTTTTGACTAGCATAAATAACTGTTCCCACATATAATGTTGGTTGTATTTTTCAGAGGAAAATATTATACATAGCTTTGTTTGCTGTTTTCTTCTGCCTCTACCAATGAGGTTTGCCATAGCCAGCTGGAATGTCAGAAATGAACAAAATAATCAGAGATGAATATTTAAAGTTCTACTTTGACCTGATATGCATAAAGTCCTCTGTTTATAGGGAGCAAAAATATAGCAGAAGTAACTAGGACTGCCATCGCACACAGAGATTTGGAAATAGGATTTCAGTTTCATGCATGAATGAAGCTCAGCAAGGAGACATCCCACGTTTTACAAAGCCTCTGGGAAGGACTAATGAATACAGCCTTCTTGTCAGCACCTTTCTCTGACAAAAGTGGCCTTGTGATCTTTTGCTCCATGACACTCAGACCAATCCATGTGTTCCTGTGTGCCAAAGTCTCCACACATATTATTAGTGCATGCCACAAGTCAGCTCTCACAAATTTCAGATTTCCAGGGAAGCTTGTCCTAAGGACCTGCACATTTTTTTCTACAGACCTTAGAGCTTTTAAAACTTCATTTGGTTTATTTCTTGTCATAAAAATATGAGGAACTACTTTGACCTGGAAAAGAAAAGTAACCTCAGCAGGTATTGTGGCAAAATATGCATTTTGAGATGTTTGATGAAAAAATCTGTTATTCAGACAAAAAAACCTCAGAGATTGAAATGAGAATTGCTAAGTTGGGGTGAAGGAGAAGTTTTTGTACCATAAGGAGATGGGTTTGTTCAGTTAGTAAGGAGCAACAGGTTATGGTTTGTAACCAATTCATGTTCTTGGGTATTTATCTCAGAAAGATCTGCTGAAAATGAATCTTAACATCTCCCATAAGAGAACCAGAATCATAGAACTGGAAGTTAATGAAATTATTTTGGTGCTTAGTCCTGAATATATCTATAGGATTAGTTTGTTTGTTCTTTGTTTTTGCATTCTGATATCTTTGCCATAATTAGTTTTGAATTTTTGTCAAATTGAATACATTAGTAAAATATTCATTAAAGGAATTTTAAAAAACATCAAATAGAAGTATGACATTTTTCCACCTTAGTACTCAGTTATCATTATTTCTCTCTTTAGAATCATCTTTCTGAATATATCTAGGAAGTAGACTCTTGTTACAAGCATGAATTTCATTATTTGATATCAATATACATTACTAAATACTATGGGAAATCAATATGCTCTTGCACCAAAGTACTTCTTTTTTTACAGCCCTGTAGTTGATTTCACACTGATTCCAGCTGAAACTTTTTATGGTTACTAGAAACCACCACTGTAATCTGCACTTCCTTTTGTAGTTTTGTCCTTACAGACGAATTCTAGTTCATTGGGAAGCTTTAAAAGAGGTTAAAATATTATTATAGCTTACAGTATAAAATTTGCAATGACTAAAATTACCTCACTGATAAATAAATCAAGTCAGGAGGAAGATTTGAATTTCTAGTTTATATCCTGAATAAAGCACTATAAAAACAAGAATATTTTCTTATTAGGATAATTCAATACTCTGGAGAGATGTGGCAATTGCATTTGAATTAACTAATTTGTAAGACATAAAAAGAAACTAGATCTGCACAAAAGTGCAGAAGATAACAGAACCATTACTGCACCAGAGCAGCTCTGTGAGGTGTTTGTAGGGGACTGAGATCCAGCACCTGGACAAAAGGAACCCCAGCTCTGGGGGCTGAGACCATTTCCCCCACATTCTGAGCAATTACAGCTGATAAACACTGCCTCCCCTTCTCAGGGAATGCAGGACACAGTAGCACCTGGGCTGCTCCAGATTTTCTGTGGTTTCCCCTTCCTGTGCATGAAGCATCTCTGCTTTGCCTGGGTTTAAACACACCAGGCAAGAAAGTCAACAAGCTGCAACAAAAAGCGTTGGCAACTAAACCAGGAAGAGGAGCTGGAACCCACATTCACCCAGCTCCTTAAATTAGCTGTGAGATAGAGGAATACCTAGGGACAGAACAGTTTTGGCTGTCTCAATTAGAGTCACACTGGTATAGAATTCAGAAGAAACAAGGAACAGTGATTTTTTTTCCTATTCATACTGCTTTTAATTATTGTCATACATCCATGGCACATCATTAGTTTTGTTTTTAAGATTTTATTGTCTAAGGTTTTGATAACCTACAGGGTCAGATGGCTCTTTAGTTAGTGCTTCCAGCTACATCTTAGCTCTGGAATGCAAAGAAGTATCTAGAAACCCACACATGGCTACTAGGAATACTTCTAGTTTGTTTCTGCCCTATTTACAGAGGAGGAAGAAAAACAAAAGCAGCCTAAAGGGAATGCTGTGGGGAAAGGGATAACCAATAAAGTCTCTACAACATCATCCCTTTAAGTGCAAGAAGACAAGAAGGAGCAACATTGATGAAGGAAATGTTCAGGGAAGTGAACCAAAGAAGGCATGAGCTGGAAGAAGTAGGAAAGAGAAAAGCAAACTGACTGGTAGAGAAAATAGAAAAGAACACAGCTATTTTTTCAAACGTAAGAAGTCTTAAAGACAGCTGTAGACTAAAGTCTTCTTATTTCAAACTATTGGTTATTTTTATTGAAGACAAACTCGATGACAATTCTAGGTGAATATGTGCAATTTGAACCTTTTATGCCTAGGATTCAGATGTCCAGATGGGAGCTGTTGGGTACGATGCCTTTATTTAACAGCTAGCACATCCTATGAATATGGTGTGATTTCAGTTTCCTGTGGTTTGCTCACAGTACTCCCTCTACAGACTTGGCTTGGACTCATTCTGCTATCACATCATTCTGTGTTGCAACATCAGCACAGGCTTTGAATAGTTCTGCACTTGGCATTCTCAGAAGTTATCTCTTAATACATTTTATTGAGTACCTCTCCATCAAAATCAGACATAATTAGATATTGGCACCCTTAGCTTGGGTACAAAAATAAATCTGCCATTTTTAACTATTGGTTGAATATATAATCTTCATATAGAGTGCTCACTCTGAGAAGAACATGCAGCAGAAGGTCCCTGCACATATGGTCCAGGCCATGATTTAGGGCAAGTGACTTGTCCTTTAGGGGAGCTTACCTAAGGAAGATTATTAACAAAGTCAAAGTATCCTATTAATTCAGCAAATCTGTTTCTAACATTTAAGACTGGCCCTTGAAGCAAGGTCAGGACCACATTTTTAGCAAGTGTGGAGGTAGGCAAGTAGGCCCTCTCCATCATAACTCTTTCTCCAGGCCATTCCACTGGTAATGCCTACTCTCATGCAAATTAAGAAATCTGTAAATATTGAACTGGAAAGGCAGGAAACTCTATGAGGAACTGTAAGAAGATAAAGAGTTTATTTTAATACATTACTTACTCATATAAGGACAAAAATGTTGAGTTAATAAAAAGAATTTGAAGAGTGTCTCCTAGAGGAAGGAACTTTTAAATAAAATTCTACCTCTTTCGGCAAGAATGTCTCTTAGAAAAACTTTCTTCATTACTTTAAATCTCCAGTGTTCAAGGATTTAACATATGTACCCATTAAAAAAAAAAAAAAGGAAAAAAGAAGTAGTTTCAGAATTTAGTTATTTACATTATTTATTGTGTGGGAAAAAAAATAGGAATAGATCACTAAACAGTAGCTCTTAAATCCAAACTTCACCTCTATCATTATCTCCCCTCTTACCCTGAATGATTCTCTTGCCTTTTGCCAGTCTCAGGTCTCCTATAAATGGAAGGATGGGGGATGCTGCATGTCAAATGATGATCCCTTTTATACCTCCTACATCAGTATTGTGACATGGAGTCTGATTTTTTATAAATAAGATGCTTACTTCCTGCATGCTGCATACCAGGTGTTGCTAAATAAGATGTCACCAAATAAAACGGTAATTGATATTTCTGCAAGAAAACCTTCTCAGTTTGTCTGTGCAACAAATGAAAGCAAAGTAGTTACCTTGTATACAACAAATGGTTTGTATGATTTTTTTAAACAGGAAAGTTTTCCTCTTTTCTTCTTTCGAAAGAATGACCTTATTTTATGTAGTACATTTGTATAATTAATTTTTAATTCATTCAAATATTAAAGGGCAAATTTCTGCATAATTTAGGGCTAATATTAATTTGCATACTCTAATTAATAATGACCTCTCTGCCTCACTGGGAAGTCAGTGTTTTTATTTAGCTTAATTTGTGTTAGCTTTTATTGATAAGAAAATGTGCATGTATTAATATTTGCAGACCGTATCTCTTGTAGTATAGCAATACATGCCAGGATGTGCCTGTCAAAGAGAGTCAAAAGCTGCTCTTGGATGCAAACCAGTATTTCAATATACAGTGTATTAATAGTTACATCTTACAACAATTCTCTTGGAATTAGTGTCACTGTCAGCTGGGTGAGAACAAAATATGAGTGAAGAGAGTGGTCCTGTGCCATCCAAACTGCAACCTGATAATGTTCCAGCTGGATGAGAGTTATCATCAAGGTCAAACTTCACCCTTTTTTGAAAGAGGCCTTCCTCAGAATTTTACCTCATGCACCTTCAGGGTTGCAGCTGAAGCTCTGCTTGTTGAAATGCAGGAGCAGCCCTAGGAGACAGCTGATAGCATCTAATGATTCAAGTCTAAGCTCTGCTGAGAGAAGTCCACACTTTACAAATGTGTTAGACTTCACAGATCATCTGTCTCCCGGGAATGGCTTCAATCCCAAAGTGAGAGAGGAATGAACTGGAGCAGGCACAGTACATCAGGTTGTCTATTTTGAGCACAGGGTGCTGGGCTGCAATGTCACCTGCAAAAGTGTGAGACATGCTCAGACATGCTGCACCTGGAAGAAGTCATCACTGTGTGAGTGAGGGTTTCATTTCACAATAAAGCAGCTCTACCACTGAGTGGCTCAAATCCAGGTGGTTTTGAGGTGTGCTCAGATTCTACATTCTCATCCTGTGCCCAGGGATATTTAGCCACCTATAAATGCATCTGTGCATGCTTAAATTGTTTTCCAAGGTGAAATTAAATAGAAAGACTGTATCTGTAATTTTGTATATTGCTGGAACATTTACAGAGAGCTTAATGAAGACAATCTTTCTCTGAGGGCTCCATCTTCTGTTGCTGTGTGAGGGGATTATTGAGGTAAACACTATTATTATTAAATGGATAGAACCATAAGCTGTTGTCTTTCCTAATCTCAAATCTGATGGCAATTTACTATTGAATGTTTGCACTACTGCCATAGTACGAATGGCTAGATGCCTGAAGATGAGACCCATAAGACCATGGAGTAGTTTCCCAAATGTAATGGCAGATGATGTTGCAGCTTGGGACAAAGTAAACAGATTAAACACCTTGGAGAAAAGAAAGACTACAAAGGGGATGTTTTGTAAGAGTGACTTCAGGAGTGCTTCTCTGACAGTGTAGATATAAAAAGTCATGGAGGATCACCTGCTGCCTATGCTTGGCAGTTTGTTGAGGGAAGGGAGTACCCCTTCGACTCATCTGCTGAACCCTTCCCCTCATCACAAAAGATAAGGATTGTTTTGGGAGTGGACCTCCTGTCTGGATTTTTTCTTTTATAAGAATATTTGAACTCCAAATCATATTTCACTTTTGCACTGTTTTTGAAAATTTCAAGTGGGAGATACCTCTGTTTAGCCACAAGAGCTGGAGTTGCATCTGTGATGGTTCAACATGGCAAGTCTTTCAGAAAATGGTCTCATAAACAAGCCTCTTGTTTCTTCTAAGTTCTGTGTGCAGTAACACTGCCTGCATCCCATGCTGACAATGGCTGCTGTCCTTAAACTGTCTTGTACTGACTTTTATTTCAAGTAGTGAAGCATTATCCACAAGACCATACTTTAAGCATGATGTATTTTAAAACAAATTGTCAGCAGCTTGTTTTGCTATAAGAACATGAGCTCTTCCACTGACTTTTTCAAGGTGACTTTTCTTCTATTTATATATTTGCTCCATCAGACCTACGGACTCTTGTCTCTCCTATTTCTGAAAGTAATATGCACTTGCTGAGTCAGGGAGTGGAAAGAGGAGCTTTGCCTCCCTAGGATATTGGCAGCAAATCATGGAACGCTGGGCCCTGGTGTTGTCAACCAGCCATGGCAAACACTTCTTGGCATTTGCCACTCCTTTTCTTTTAAAGCTATGAGTGGCCTAAAAGCAGCTGTGCCACCATAGCTTTAAGTGATATATATATATATATATATCAAGAAGACAGATCATACTGACTTCTTTATATTTTCCACTTTCAGATTTCTATTAGCTGCCAGACTGGAAAAAAAAAATAATGTGCGAAAATACTGTGTGAAAAGGACTGTTCTTATGGTTTTCTGATCAGGAAGGCACTAAGCAATATCCAAAATAAAAAATAAAGCTTTTATTAATTACATGGTCAGTGATCATGTCAAAGATAAAAATGTTTGGATAAATTTCAAATAGATGTTTGTGGGTTTCAATTTTGTTTCAGCTATTATATCTAACAAGGCTCATGGACTGCTTTATAATAATTTTTGTATTGTGGCTCTGCATAGTCTTGTCAGGTACGAGGTCAGTGCTGTTCATAACAGCAAAACCAGTAGCTTCTAAATTGGAATTAATATTATGATATTTATCATTATATTTATCATGCATTCTAGAATTTATCTTCATCTTTTATTTTCCTTTCTTTTGTATTACTAGCAAAATAATAGAGAAAAAAAGAGAATGCAGACACCCAAATATTTAAGCTATGTAGAAGTTGCAAACTTGAGATAAAAGGAGGTCATCTTACAGGTATAATTTAAATATTTAATTTTGTCCTGCAAGTGTTTATTCTTGTAACTCGTTCACAATAATTTTGTAAGTGTGGAATCTTGATATCTTGAAAGCTGTTGACTGGACTAGTATTAGGTCTCCAGGCCAGTTTTAAATGTCTTGACACCATTTAGAAATTACTTCAAAGGTTTTCAGCTCTCCATATTTTCTATTGCTAGCAAACATTAATGCAGCTACAGCTTGGGTCTGAAACTCTGGTTTCTTTCTCACTGTTTTCCCTCTTCTGCTATTTCATGCAGTTAAATGCTGTGATGGCTCCACGGCATAGCAAGGGGTTGTGAGTCTGTGTCAGAGCCTAGAAGTGTATCCTTGTGTAGAACCACATCACAGTGCTGCTCACTTGTGCATCTGTACTTTGATAGCTTTCTGGAAAGTTAGTTTCCTATCAGCTTTCTCATAAGTTCTAAAAAAGACAAGACCCTGGTGGGTAATGTGTTACTGTTTGGAATCAAGTGAAAGATCTATAATTTATATGCTTGATGCATTTCTATATTTCTATAAAAACTTTAGAGATGCGCCCATGATATTATTTGAAAATACAGTCAATAAAAACAGACTAAAACCAAAAATCATCCTTCAAATATGACTAATTAAATAGATGACACTATGCAGATGAAGAATCTGCCAAACACACTCAACGCCCCTTTCAAGCTGTAGGTCTAACATAAAAAGCTTCCTGAAATATGTATACATATTTATATATGTATATATACATGAAAAGACAATAATGAAGATAGAGCATTAGCATTTAACCCCAAGCAATTAAAACAACTTATCTGCTTCTGCTGCATTTCGTAGCCTTGATTGGTTTCTGCTGTGTGGGATCCTTTGTCAACCTGATGCCTTGTGAAACAGTCCTTTATAGAGATGCTAAATTGACAAAAGATGTTTCTGGTATGGAGCAATGATGTTTTTCTTTCATGGAAATAAATACATGAGGACAAGAGCAAGGGCAAATCGCCCAAAGGCTGGGCTGCATTCAAGAATAAAAACTGCTCAGAAGCATTCCAGCCTTATTTCTTCCTCTTTCCCCTTTAAGTAACTATCATGGAAACAGCTAGATGGTATCTAGAAAGAGAATTTAAAATAAATCTTTTATTTCCCCTGGAATTACTGAAGAAATATTAAATTACATTTCAAAGGAGTTTATGATGTTTAGATTGCCTTATGTTTTAAAATATACAGGGCTCTTTCTGCTTAGAATATAGCATCTCTTTCAAGCTAATGTGGTTCAATTTCCTGGATGTGGTGTCACAAAAATATGCTGCCTCTCTTTCTAACTCTCTGCAGACATTTATTTCTGTAATATGAGCTGGGAGTTTTATATATTTCACCCCATCAAGAAACCTCTCCTTTTCCTCTGTCAGAGTATTTATTTTTAAGGTGATTATTTTCCATTTGAATGCTCTTGAGGTCATCTTTTTGGGAAAGGCCAGCATGGAACTGTAGGGGTCTCTTAAACTCATTTTGAGAGAGTAAATGGTATGTTGACTTTGCACTGGCCTTTGGCAGATGGGCCAATTCTACCTTCTCCCCCTACTCTTGATTTATAAAACATTTTTCAAATGTTGTAAGCACTCAGGCCTAATAATGGATGTGTTATATTTTCTTTAAAACCAGATAGGTCACTGAAGTCTTGCTAAATAACTACCCAGTGGTTTGTATTTTTTTGCAAGGCTGTGAACAGGCATATTTTTGCAATCAGGTGTGGCTGAAGCCATCCCTACCCATCTGCACCCACTTGGTGCTGGGGCATTTGTTAGAAGGACTGCTTTTCACATCCCTTCCTTCCTCCTTCTGTCACTGTGCTCCAGAGGAGGGCGGACAGCTTTGCTCCACCAAGGACTCAGGTGGATTTCCAAATAAATTCCTTTTCTCGTGCTGGTTTCACCTTGTTTTAGATTATCCTTTTTAACTTGGTAATTGATAGCCATGGATCCTTCTCTTTTTCTTTATTGAATCAACAGAGCTCCAGAAAAACTCTCTAATTTCCTGCAATCTACAAACTGCAGCTGACAGGGACCCTGTTACGATCCAGCTCCCTCTAGCTGTGGAGATGGTGTCCTCCAGAATACTGCCAAGGAAGAAAAGCAATAAAAATAAAAAGGTTTGAAAAAAGAAAAATTTGGCCTGTTTTAATCCTCTCAGAGCTCCATCTGTAATGCAGTGTATGGGGACTTCTGTTCACAAATCCTATAAGCAAACAACAGGATTTACGTATATAGTTCCCATGATACCACTTTCAACATTGTTCTCCTTATGATTTTACTGTAGCAACATCAGTTCACTGTTTATAAGTACTAGTCACAGGAAAAAAATCTTTTGGGAATATCAGTAATGCTTTGTCACTTTAAGGTCTTTTTGAAATAGCTGTCTCAGAAGAGAGTTATCCAACTTCTAATAATCTCTGTCATCCTTTTTCAAAGTGCTTCCCATTTCATTTCTCTGTGTTCACGTGCTGGTTTCTAAAACTAGCTTGTCCCTCTCCATTCACTTGAATAAAATACTTTTTTTTTCCTGTTTATATAAATATTTTTTAAAGTTCTAAACCCAGTTTTCATGTATATTTATGAGAGCTGGTCAAAAACAAGTTGTACCAAAAGTGTAACTCAGTGAAGTTGATGGGAATGTTATGGAAATTATTGCTTATCTTTGCTGATTAATTTTTTTCTATTTGCCATTTGGAGTTTCTACTCTCTTTAAAAAAATCTCCACTGCCTTTAAAATTTAAAATATTATGAAAATGTGAACAATTCTTGTTTCTTTGATATTTGTTTATAGAATGCTTTGCAGTAATTCTCTAAGTCAGTGCTTTCCTGTCAACTTAGAACATCTATGTAACTTTTTCTGACAATGCCTTTTTCATTTTATTTATTCATCTTTTCTACACATATCACTGCTTAATCTGTTCCATTTCTTCTCATTCTGAAGAGAGAGCATATGGATGACAGGAAATTACATTGAAAATTTCTGCCTGATGTTGTAGTGTGTTCGTTAAGTTCATTTAATTCCTCCCCCATTTTATGTATCTGCTCCCCCCCATTTTGTGTAAAATGGTTTGCCGTCCTCAGTTTTCCCGCCACAGACCTGCCAGTTCTATTGTCAATCTGTTAGATTATATAATTCTTCCTCCCCTTTTTTCCCTAATATGTATGCTTTTTCTCCTCCTTGGGCCAAGTCAATCACCCCCCACTCCACCTAGTATTCCAGAAGCTTCTCCTCTTTGGGGGTTGTGGTTGGCTGTGGTCCCGGGGCCCCTCCCATACCTGGTACCTATTGGGCTCTCCACTATGTCGTTTGTATTAAGTTCATCCCCTCTTCTCCCCCTATTGGTCTTCTGTAAACCCCTCCCGGGTCCACTCCTTCCCTTTATAACCCCTAAGCACCCTTTGTTCTGGGTCATTCGCTGATACACCGTGGGCTTTCCAATAAACCAAGTTTGCCCCCAGTGAATGTCCAGCTCCTTCCTTCTCATCGTTTAGCAGCGATCCAGTCCGCAGCCAGCACAGCCCGAGGCCTTACGACGCCGAGGGGCGCTGGCAGGTTGTGCAGCTGGGTGTCAGCCTTAACCTCAGCTAGCCGGACTCTGACCTTCTCTGCTCTAGAAGGCCAAATACACCTCGCTGCAGCCTCTTATGGGTCACGAGTTGGCACTGAGCCAAGCAGACAGGACCTCTGAAGCTAATAATAGCGCAGGAATAGTGGAATTATTCCCTTATATCACACTAATATGGTCCACAGGAGCCAACACTCACCAGCAGCTCCTAATTGCCAGGGAATACTGAAGTGGTGAAAGATGGGAAGGACTGTTGTGTTGGCAGGCAGGAGATCTCAGTTTCAGTCAGCTACTGATTCATTACCTTTTCTTCAGATTTATAAGCAGTCTTATTAACACCCAATTACTGACATCAGAGGTGCCCAAAAACCAGGAATAAATGATCAATGTTACCCAGAACTTTCTGCTCCTGAGCCACCACCCAGGGAACCACGTGGCCTCTCCAGCAGAGTGTCCAGGGCTGAAAGTGCCAGGGCTAGCTTCCTCCTTCTTGCAAGGGCGTTGTCCAAGCCTGACTAGAAATCCAGATACTGTGAGAAAACCAGGCATTTCTGGTTATGATGGGGACTTAGGGCAGATTTTGATGAATGAGGATGGATAAGGGATTGTACACATATGGGTTTTCTAGCTGCCTTGGGATGTATCTAAGCCTCTATGACTTGAGTTTTGCTGTGGGGCACTCACTTTTGTACTTGAATACTCACAGAGCAAGGGGGACCTTAAACAAATTAATGTTGTAAGCATTATAGTGTATTTTATCTGAAACAAACCCAAGGCATTTCTAGGAAAACAAGCTGGAGCAGTAAATCGTAGAGAATCTCATAAATGTAAATTCAATGCCCAAGGCTGAACATTTTGCTTATTCTATCTCTTTCTTTTTTCTTTCATTTTTCACTTCTCCAAGCAACAATTCATGCAAAGCTTTATAGCACATTATAAATTTTCTCCAAGCCAATAATTAACTTACATCTGGCTAATACATTTTGCAGAATCATAGCATGGAGCTGCAAACATTACTTTAGGAGGACATGGTAATGGCCTGTTGCTTGACGTTGGGGTGGAGTTTATAAATTTCACTATCCCTTCAAATTAAATATATTGAATCTTGTTTGTAGGGGACAGGTGTGAATATTTAAACAACTTACTGCATTTTTAAATTTATTTAGAGGTCTATTATGAAACCAGTACATATATAAGGTGTTCTGCCATTGATGGCAGTCTCTGAGCTCACAGCTACCTGAGTCTGATTGATTATGAGCCCTTAAAAAACAATTTTAAGGCAGATGAAGAATATTTTTTATTATGGAAACCCCATAAAATATTTAACATTTGTTGTTTGCTAGATTTAAAGAGGTTTTTATGGGGTAAGAAAAGCTTCTGATAAAGAGAGGCAGCATGGAAGGTGGCAGAATTTGACAATCAGACAGATTATTTGATTCTTATTGGAGCTGATGATCTTGAATGATAAAAAGAGTTATTTTAAGATAGGGAATGCTTCCACTGTTCATTATTTCCATGGAATAATAAAACCCCAACTCATTCATGATTGGCAGTTTGTAACAGGAAGTGCAAGCAATACAGCTGAAAGGGAAAAAGTTTGGATTACCATTTCCACTTCAAGCACTGCAGCAGCATTAAGCAACTCTTCACCTTGTTTTCACGGCTGCTTATTGTTCTGGGTTGGTATATGATGCTTGTATCCCCAATCATCTGTTCTGTTTATGCTGGATAGTAAGTTTTGCACTTTAAGAGTGTTCCAGAGAGTGAAGGGGGGAGAGAAGAAGCAGCAGTTTGTTTTCAGACACTGCACTCACTCCTCCACATTCCTGCTCCTGGACTGTGTTGGCTGCGGATGGACAGACAGCAGGACAGAGCTCTCCTTTGCTTTTAGTTAGCTTTAGCTAGCTGAGGCAAAGAAGTTCCCTGGACTGTGGGATTTTTTCCCTTTTCTTTGGACCTGTTCAAACCTGCTCTGGACTGAACACCAGGGGAGCACCGGCACCTCACACGTGTGGCCCACCAGGCCGGGCCTGGGCCGCGGCATTTCCAGTGCTGGAGGGACTGATCAGAGACTGAGTGAGGTGAGCTGCAACCCGGGAAGGGGACTTTTCTGAGTTTGTCATCTCTTTTGGAGCAGCAAGAGGTTTTATTGTTTAATAAACAGGTTTTTTCCACTTTTCTCCAAGGAGATAGTTTCTCCCAGACCAGTTGAGGGGGGAGGGGCTGATTTGATGGGCTTTCCTACCAGAGCCCCTTTGGAAATTCTCTCCCAAATTTGCTCTGAACCACGACACTTATATAGCTGATTCTTTCCCTACCTTCTCCACAAGACTCCTTCCCTTGAAAAATCAGAAGTGGAGAGAATCTCTCATATCCCCAAAACATGGCTTTAGAAATTTAGAAATTTTGAAATTCTTCTTGACATATTGATGTCTGAGAGAAGCTGAATGAGTAATAACTTAGAGCTCATTTAGAGCAACATTAGTTAAAGGTCAGTTTAACTGATGTTTTGTATCTTCTTGTCAGTCTTCTATTTTTCTCCTTAAGACTAAAAGTTTCTCTTAAACTAAAAGTTTCTTTGTGAACAGTTTGTGCCTGTCTAGATTTTATTCTCTGTTATTGTCAGTGCCAGGCCTCAGGAGGGGTCATGGAGAGTTACGGTTGCTGCTCTGTGAAGAACACCAGTCATGGGCCACTTTATAAATCCATTTTTTTCCAAAATTTTCAATAGTCTTGACTTTGTTTTCTTTCACTGTGCTACATGACTACTGCTGTATCTTTTATTATAGCATTATGAATCAGGAGCCAAAACTGGGGAGTTTTTGTTTGACTGGTTTTTTATTCAATGCACCACAGACCCACTACAGCAGATCACATCCACCCACACAGTATTTCTAGCAGGAGAACATTTATCCTCAGCAAGATGAATCATCCTGCTGTTTGCTTTTCTCTGGGTTTGCTTGTTTTTTCTTTTTATTTTTTGGGAGGAAAATGTTCTTATTTATGCTGAATTCAAACCCAAAGGAAAGGCTTAGCCTTCACTCCTAATTACCATCTTGGAAATAGTAGAAATAATGAATTTCTGGTATGGAAGAAACTCAGGGAATTAACCGATATAATAACATTAAAATTGGAAATTTAAAATTTAAAAAAGTGTTCTACTCTAGGTGAATATGGTGAGAAAAACTTACAATGTATAGCATTGGAAATCTTGGCCTGCATTTGTATGTTAACTTCTAAAATCTCAGTTGACCACAGAACTTGCATTACTCTTAAGATGTCAACACTGTGGAAATCAAGAAAGAGATTACCATTGTGCCTTAGACTCATTCAATTTTTTATGGACTTTTGTCAGCTGGAGCATTCTAAATATTCAGTATCTGCTCTTTCATATGTGGAGATAATAAGACTAGGAATATCAGGTTGCAGTTTTTAAAAATAATGAGTAGAAATAATAATACTGATTATCATTAACATCATCATCAGTGGCTTACTGTTAATAACTAGTAGCATTACTGAAAATATTTGTAGTGTTTGTTCCCAGTATGGAGGAACTGTGGAGCACTGGGACACCCTAGAGATGAAAGCCCTGAGGGTGGAAGAACAATAAACACCAACTTTCAACCTGGAAAACAAAGTAATGGACTTAACTGACACTTGGACACTTTTCTTTGGTTTACAAACAACTCAAAAGGGCTGTATAATCATTGTGATAAGGAAAAAAAAAGAAGTCCATTAATTAGGTCAGAAAGACCTAATTTAAAATAATGTACTGTTTCTGCAAAATGGTGGAAAAGTAGCCATTTTAAGACTAATGGTAACAAGGATTCCTCCACATTAGGTACTTGTTCTCACATGTTTTACAGAGCTTTCTGATCTTAGATTTATTTCATTATTGTATAAAATTGAGAAATGTAGAGGATGTTTTACTGATTTCCAAACATGAGCATTTATAATTATTCCTTCTTTCTCTTTAAAGTTGGGTCTATTTTCCTTGCAAGCATTTATCTTCCTGCTTGTTCTCTGTCTTTTGGTTTGAAATTGAAGTTTATTTTTTCTTTCTGAGAATGCAAGAAGCATCATATACAGACAGCAGAAGTTTTACTGAAATCGAGATGATGTACAGAAATATAAAATGCAAGAAATGGACAGAGCAATGGCAAAGTGCCCTGTAAATCTGTACAGAACATCTGCCACAGACCTGGGAAACAGCCAAAGCCATGAGATATATATCTTCACTTGTAACTTGATTAAAACACTGATGGCAAAAATCTGCTCTCATAGCTGAACAATGATTTCCTTTATTTTGGTGTTGTGTGCTCATTGCAGAGCAACCTTTCCACTGACATCAGTGCAAGACCCTCACTTTGAGGGGCGCACATCAAACTCAAGGGTCTGATGGCTTTCTTTGTGAGGAAGAAGATGATATGTTCATCTGAACAATAATGATGACTCCTTTGGAAGTACACATATACACAAACCCAAGCTTCCCTTCCTCCTGAAATGAAATACTTTGTCAACTTTTGTTTCCTCTAGTTCTGGGATTTTTCTTCCAGAGCACTGGATATGTCAAAAGTGTGTATAATGAGCAGGGTGTGCTGCATCCAATTCTTGCTCATACATGATTGACTGGATGTTCAGAGATATGCTCTGGTATCCATGGTACTGTAACAGAGTCAATCCCCTATTGCTTAATGTTGAAAACCTTGTTTATATCTCTGTGCCTTCCTTTCCCTTCCTGTAGCATGAGTGTAATAATACAGGGCAGTTTTCATGAATGGTTTTATAAGAGCTCCTCTATTTCCAGGTTATTAATCCTTTGCTGTAAAGGATAAATATCATAAGTGTTCTAGCATCCCCTGACTCTGACTGACTTGAAGTTGGCTGTGCTATCCAATGAGTAGGACTCAATTTTCTTTTTAATTATTAGCTTAAAAACACTGGGAAACAATTGCTGACCCCTGGGATTAGTTTCATTCTTTTACAGCCTAATCCTTCAACTTTAAGCATGAAAAAAGTCCTTCCCCAGACTTGCCTATGTGAGTGAGAGCCTGAGGATCTTGTCTCCAGCCCTTTGAAACAGTTTATCTGCCTTGGCACTCAGCTGTTTTACCTTTGTCTTAGCCGAGAGCGTAATTGCAGGCAAAGCCTTTCTGGGACCATCCAGCTTCCTCAACTGAGGAGAGCAGTCAAATCTGTCTTACTGAAAGCAGATGATATCCTTTAGAGATTACAAACAATATCATCTTTCTGATGTTTAGCCCTTCTCTTTTTCATGCAGGAAAGTGGCAACAGCAGCCAATGCATTCAAGAGACAGGAAAGGATTTTTCATAAGGGATTATAGAGTTGTTTTGCTGCTCACATCTCTTGTTTTTGCATAATAATCTCCATAAAAAACTGTGCTTGATTCTGCCCCTGTTGATATTAGTGACAAAACTCCCACGGATTTTAGCTGGAGCAGCATCAAAACCTATTTTACTGATGATTAAAAGAAAAATAATTTTTTTCTCCCAAGTTTCATACATAATTTCTTCTCCCCTTTCTTTCACTGCCTCTTGTGTAGAGGCATAGAGACCTTGTAGAGGCTTATTTTATAATAACCCTGTGACTGTCAAGCAGCAAATTATAGTGCCAAAGTCCCAAGGACTTTATTGTTACAACTCACAAACCTCTCCCAGAAAAGAAGGATTCACTGAGGGCATAGGACAGATCATGAGGCATGGCATGAAGAAAGAACAGTCTGAGTCTCTGCATGTGTTTTCTACTCCTCCCTTGTCTGTTTGAGTAACCTTTGATCTTCAGAAACAGTTTGATTAAATAATTTTCTTGTGCCTAATATTTGCTATTGGAAAATATGCCAGGATATGGCACCACTCAAGTCTCCCTCTTACCTAAATATTGCATTGATGGTCCTACTGAGACTTCTTGTTGTTGTTGTTTATCATGGTTTCTGTAGGGAATCTGGCCTCAACTACTAATACCACAAGGAACAGCTGTAAATGGTCCATCATAGCAAAAGGCACTTACCTGTAATTCACAGCTGCAAGGCAGGAGTGTGCATAAACATCTCTGTACCCATTGCTGTGCTGACTATACTTCAAAAACTCTCATGTTATTACAGCGTCCTGAGTGGGTCACTGGAGGTGAGAGAGAGACGAGAATCTTGTTTCTTGATCAGAAGGCTGGATTTATTGATATATGATATATAATACATTATGATTATACTAAATAGAATAAAGAGAGAAGTTGCAGAGGCTTCCTAAGCTAAGAATAGAAAGAAAGAATCCATAACAAAGTTGTGTCCAGGGACTCTGTCCCCAGCTTGTTCCTGTGATTGGCCCTTAATTATAAACATGGGAACATGAACCAATCACAGGTCAAAATAGGTGCATCCTATTGCATTCCACAGCAGCTGATAACAATTGTTTACATTCTCTTTCTGAGGCCTTGCTTCCCAGAAAATGCAGAAATCTGAAAGAAAGGATTTCTGTGAAAAAATGTCTGCGACAGCATGTCACTTAAAAGAAGGACATAAACTGATATATACATTATATATGATGATAAGAGGGAGGCATAGTAGCTTCATGTTTCCTCTGCAAAAAGAGTTCCATGGGAACATCATGCTGTTAATTTTCAAACTAGACTCCCAAGAAAAATCCTTATTATGGTATGAGCCTTATTGGCAAACAAGGTGTGATTTCTCTGTTCAATTTTTTCGATGTAGAAAAATTCTTGTAATAAGGTTATCATAAGGAGAATAGGTTTTTCTTACTAGCATGACTTATGTTAATGAAAAAAATTAGTTGCTATTTTTTAAAGTATGAGTTTTCTTACTAACGTAATATTTCACAGATGAGCAGTGGAAGGTAACCAGTGATGACAGTCATTTTCTGAGCAGAATTTTAAGAAGAATGGTTTCTGAATCTGTGTTTCAATGTTTTTAAGCTAGGAGTACCTTTTTAAAAATTAGGCTGATCTGGTATAATTCATACAATATAATCCATATTGCTGTAACCTGATTTAATTTTAAATTAGATCAAATATATAGACAATCTTCACAAAGGTGTTCATGCAGAAAGTCAATGAGAAACCACTGCTCCAGAAAATATTTACTGTGCAGATAAGCCATTTGATACAGACAAGTGACCATGGAGTGACTGAGAGGGTGCAGCAAGCTACCTCTGCAGTCACAGGACCTGCAGACATCATTATATTGAGCCTGCTGCCAGATGAAAAGTGTTTGCTTAGCTCGTGGAAGGGGTGGTGTAAGGTCAGGCATTTACGCTGCAGTCAGGGTAGCAGGGACACTGAGAGATGCACACACTGGCTGGTATTGTGATTTGACTGAAGATGAGCTCAGCCCTGGTAACAATTGCTAGAGATTGTGTGGCCATCACCCTGACATCTGCAGTGCTACTGCATTTTGTGTATTTGCCTCCATTTTCCCTCTGAACTGAACAGAGCTCTGAGGGGCCAACAGCTCAGAAGATGCCCTCTGAAAGAAAGTATATGGAATTTAAACTGGGTTATTCTGGACTTTTCAGTGAAGAAGTATTTGCTGGGGATTCTGTAACTACTCCTTTTTGCCAATTATCTAAACGAGACTTTGAGTTTGCATAGCTGGTGCCTTGCATTGCTGCAGCCGTGTGGGGAGAAATTTCCTACTGCTAGATTTGCTGTGTTTTATGCTGTGAAAACATAAATTAAAACATTTAAAAAAGAAAGAAAACTACATTTTTGTCTTTTGTTGTTTGCCTTTTTTTTTTTAATTTCAAGATTAACTTTTGCACAACAGATCAAAAGAAATTCTCTCTGCCTCATAATCTGAGAATTGTAGCAACAGGGCTGAAAGGCTCAGCAAAACAAAAGCACAACTGACTGAAATTTAGCAAGAGATTTCAAATTAGAGGGACAATTGCCAACAGCTAATCTTTTATTTAGTTAGAGCTGGCTTCCACCCCAGCTGATTACAAAACCATGTCCAAGGGTTCTGAATGAGGTGCCAAGGAGATTTGAGGTCTGTCAGCAGTAGTCTTGTTTCATGGTTGACCATGCAAGAATTAGAACAGAATTCTGTAAAGAAAGGTACTCATATAAAATACAGGTATTCAAGGCAAAAGGTGATGCATTGCCTTAATGAAGGGGTATTGACAAAGGCTAAATTCTAGTCTAATGACACCAGTTTCCAAAAGGACCCATTACATTCAGTGCAATGAAATTGGCTACAAATGTAGATGATTTGGAGCAGTTAAATAATTCTTTGATATCTGTCCACCTGAAGCATCTCCACCTATTGCATTCATCCCATCCTGCCTCATTATGGCTTCCTTATTCTGTGCCCAGGAATGATCTGTGAGGTTTCTCAAGCTGTGATGGTCTGCTCTGCACACAGAGTGAGCACAATGCAGAGTTCAGCAGATGAAGGGAAGTGGAGAAGGTGGAGACACATTAAGAGAAACCCATAGAATCATTTTTCTGCAGTGAAGGAGGAGTTGTGAGGGCAGGAAAATGTGGATTTCTCTGCTCACACATCTTACTAACAAGGCAGCAGAATTGAGGAAAGAGCTTAAGGTCTGTTTGCACTCCGCTGTCCAGTAATGCTGAAAGACAGCCAAGTTAGTCATGGAGCTAAAAGCAGGAGTAAAAGCAGAGTTGTGCTGTGCCCAGAATAAATTGGACTGTTAAGAAAATAACAAGCCCTGGTGGAACTTGATGGTAATATAGCTTTGGTACCTCCAGGCCAGAGCTAGTATTTCACTGAACACACTCTTATTAATCTCTAGGAGCTCCTTAAGTGTGGGGTTTGCTCAATTAACTGGAATAATTAGGAGAATAGATAACAAGAAAATTAATCTCTTTTGCTGTACAAAACAGAATATATGTCTGGCAGATGCTGTAGTTAAGCTCACCTTAAAACTTTTCACATGTGCCCAACTCTGGCCAGCAACCCAGCAGGTCCTGTTTCTCACCGCTGTCTGATACCACCATACTGATCCTCCTTTTGATGTGGTTCCCAAATTCATATTTCTTTTCTGTAATCTGATTAAATCCTTTGGGATCACTGTTATGGTGATGTTATGGCATCCAGTATCATTTAGGAAAGGTGAGCTGGAGAGTGTGAAATGGAGGAGCTTAAATGGAATAAATTCCAGGTAGGGAAAGGGTGTTTAAAACCAGCCTGCTGCTAAAGCTGCAAAACAACTGTGTGAATAGTGGGATGGGCAATTCCAAGCCTTGAAACAGTTGGATATTAGGAGAACACAGAACACTGAATAATTTATCTTGGGTTAAATTTCACTGGTATAATTATAGGCAAGGTCAGGCTTTTGCATCAGGATGCTGAATTGGACTCAGTGATACTGATGGGTCCTTTCCAGCTCAGCACGTTCTATGATTCTATAAAAATGGGTAATCATACAATGGAAATTCACCTTAGAATTTGGGACAGACTTTGTGTGAATGCAGAGTTAGAATTTATATTAGGATTTATCTATCTCTGCAGAATATGTCACCCTTGTAATTATTTGTTTACTTCAAAGCCCCATTAAATTAACAGTTTTTATGATTTATTGCCTGTGTAACAAAAGTGCTGGAAATCTGAAGGAAATTAGTTTGCAAACCTAGACAAACTGAAACAAATCAAATTATCCAAAAAGATGTTTCATAATTAGAAGCAAATTGCTACCTGAGAAGAAAAATTCCTCTTCCACCTGCCACCAACATAACACACAGAGTAACTCTATTGTTGAAAGACTTTGAGAGTTGGTAACACTGCTTCACCCTCTAAAGGGGAGGGTCAGAGGGCTGCTTGACCTACCAGAGAGGAGGCAAAGTGCTTTTAATAAACTTCTGGATACGAAAAAATCCTTCTTCTCTTACAAGCAGATCAAGTCCAGAGTATAGTTTATGGCTATGTGGCAACATTTGTGAAATGTTTTCTAGGGTCAGAGGAATCTCATGTTCACACACTTGAGAAATATGTGATGTGCTATGATACTATTTGTGTGTGAGGACACAGTTGTCAGGGAAAACCCTGCAATTGGCAAAAGAAATTGTTGGGGCACACTGGTCACCCACAACATGACTGGCATATAATGCCATGACTGGTATAATTCCCTTTTGTTGATCTGCCAGCTGTGCATCTCAGCTGTAACATTCTGCCGACAGGAAAGGCTGAGCCATTGTGATGGAATTAAGTGATTCTCAATATCTAAAACACCATAAGAACTCAGGAATCAAGTCCTCAGCTGATGTAATGAGGGATTGCTCCATTACTGTGTCTAGAGCTCTTGCCCCCCTCCAGGGTCATATTCCTCCAGAGAGCTTTGGTTTTTTTGATAGCAATGGAGAGACTTTTATTTTATTAAATGGGTAGCTATTCTGTGTAAACTCTGAATTTTATTCGTAAGTTATGGTATGGGTCACCTCTAAAATCACTTCGGGAGAGTATAATTGGAGTTCCTTCTGCTGAAGCACTTGCCTTAGCTATATTTTCTCCTGCTGTTCAGCTTATTGATGTATTGCACTGTGAAAGTCCTGTAGTCACTTATTCCCTTCTCAGGTGACCATCCTTACTGGGAAAGCAACCTGTCCAGCACACAGGAACACTCAGAACTGATTTGAAGCCTTCACTGGAGACTGTACACATCAAGTTAACATTGAAAGGACATACATATTTTATGAGACAGGCTTTTGCATAAGCAGAATAAATGAGATTTTTCAGAAGCAGTGAACATCTGGTGCCAGATGAAAATGCTGTGTTCTTCAATTTTGTTAAACTGTGATATCTGAACAAAATACACAGTAGTTATCAAAAAATAATCTGGAATCTGTTTAACCATGAAGTGACATAGGATCCCAGTTTTTCATTCTGGGAATTCAGTCTTTAGAATTTTTCCACAATATTTGTTTATTATATTCAAATATTCTCTAAAACAACCTACTACTTTTCTTCTCCCCCGATAATATAATCGTCTTGGTTTATATCAGGCTGATATAATAACTATGAAGCAGTAACCTCAAGAGCAACAGATGAGGTGTACTTTGATCAAGATCATCTGCAGTGGGGAAAAAATAGGTACTAAATGGACATAGAAGAGAGAAGCACATAGAAAATAAAGCAACATTCTTATATATTTTTTCTAGTTCATTTCTAGAAAAATGGAAATAAAACTGGGAGGTGTTTTTCATACTCCGAATAAGCCCTGGAGTGTATCCCTAGAGTGCTGCCAAAGGAAAATGCTGAAATTTTCTATTCTGATTAATGATCATTTCTTCATATCCCTCTCTGACTCCAACAGCTCTTCATATGGATAAGACTGTTAGAAAGGAATTGGGATTTCAGTTTATGTGGTTTTCTGTTTGATTGCTGCTCAGAATGAGAAAAAAAGGAATAGGAAGGAGGAATGAGTTGAAGCAAGGTTTGAGGTGATACCTCAAATGTAGCACTGGTTTGTGTCTGTCATATGTTATTACTGGTAAGCAAAACAGTTTCATCAGCTGGAACAACAGCTTGAAGATATGACAGGAATCTTCATGTCCAGCTGGAACTAGGTTGGAAACAATACAGAACAGTTTTTACCATTACCTTTCTATGATAGTTGGAAATAAACATAAATCCAAGACATTTAATATAGTCAAGTAGGCTTCGGCTGTCAATAATGTCATATGTGATACCAGTAGGAGAAAGATACAAGAAAAACAAGTTCTTCTGCTTCCCACAGCTATAGCTTGGATATAGGACTGTAGGTTCTGCTGAGTTTTTTCATTCATTGGAAGAAATCAAAGTCATCAAAACTGGAAAGTGATATGATAAGCGATGTTTTCTGAAGTAAGATGCCTATCCATGAGATTCATTGATAAATAAGTTCATTGCTAAATGAAGTTCATGGTTAAATCCTCTCTGAAAGAAATGTTCATTAGATAGAAAAAAGCTGTTGGTCAGCACTGCAGATTAGCAATTCATTTTATTATTATTATTGCCACCATATCTATTTAAAAGCTTTAAGATTAATTCTTCAAACTCCTCACCTTTGACAACATCATTCAAAATTCCAAAATGTGTGGGCAAAGTATTTAGCTTTTTGCAAAAATACTACTTTTTATCCCCAAGTTTTCAGGAATGATCAATCTGCATCCTTTTAATCACCTCTCTTCTCTGTTTCATTCCCTCAACATCAGAACTATTAATGACGCTTCTACTCATAGTGCTTTACGATTATTCCCCCTTCAGTTTGGCACATATGGTATTTTACTTCTCCGGTCAGCTTTATTTACACTCCTGTGTAAACACTCCTGTGCACTTTCTGGATTAAACTCCACAATTTTTTCAGTTGGATTTAACTAAGACTTCTCCTGGCTTCAGCAGAGGGGCAGATTCTTTCTCAGATGTACATTAGAAACCAAGAGTGATTTGGATTTCCACTGCCTGCAGCTTAATCCTATATCTTCTTCAGTGTAATAGCAGTAGATTTTTTTTTTTATCAGTGGTATTTTAGTCAAGTTTTCTTTACTGTTACAAAATCCTTGAGAAGGATTTTCATGTAGGTTTATAACTGAAATACAAGCAGATCCACCTCAAATCTTGAAGTGAATCTGGTTCCTCACCCCTCTGCATCCAAAATCCATTATTCACTAGACTTTACTATTTAAAAATTCTCTTTTTATCAGAAGCAATTATGATTTTTGGGTACATGTCTCATTGACCTTCAAGGTGCCTCAAGCAAGACTAGTTCTCACTGTTTCTGCACTCCAGGCAAATAATTTCCATATTCCCACAGTAAGTTGGAGCTACAGTGAGCAAATTAGTATTTAGTGTCAAATTCACCTTAGAAATGTTGTTTTTCTGGTTCTGCCAGCTGTCTGCAGTTTATTCAGAAGTTAAGTCCACCTCAGACTTCTAAAATTCATAGCTTTTCAAAAAAGAAGTAAAAGTTCTTCAGTAATATTATTTATTTAGTACTTTTGAGCACTGGACATTTTCTAGTGTGGCATTAGAAGAAGGTGGCTAAAATATGCAGATCTTTTCCAGACAATGCCTTGTAACTCAGTGAGAAACTAGATGCTTGAGACAGAAATTTTTGCTTTAAATTCTGTGATCTGTATAAAGCAGGGTGTCAGACTGGTTGTTTACTAAGAATTTCTGGGATTTTTTCATTGTATGAAGAATGCAATATTCACTGACCCAAATATCAGCAGTAAGAGCGGTCTCATTATACCTAAAAAACAAAAGGCTGTGTTATTTTGTCATAGTTGTTAATTCTACATGAACCTTATGCAAAAGAAATAAAATATTTTATTATGAGTATTCTACTTTTGATCCATTTTCCAGGCAACTTTATGTGCTGTTTAAACATCAGCTAAACTTAACAATGCAAGAGAGGACAAAAACTGCAGAGGAACAGTGTTGACTCTGCTGTAAGATTTTTAATCCTAGTATAATATAAAGAGCCTCTCAACTTCATTCTTCCATCTTGCACTGGTCATGTCATGCACCATAAATCAGACTTACTGGTTTATGAATTAGCAGACCTGCAAGCATACCCTGACAGGGGAATTAAATGGTCCAGAGAAAATTGTTTTCAGCCCTACATCAACAGAGAAGAAGAACACAAAGAATTCTGTGAAGAACTTCTGGTGGACTCAAAGCATCTTATATCTGTACCTAATATTATCTCTGTATCCAGTGATGCAGCCTATTACTTTCTTCTTTTAGAGATATGGATCTTATTTGCCATACCCTGAATATCTGAATTTAGTCATATGGTAGGCTCAGAACCAGGACACAGAGCTCCCAGATCTGAAGTGAGACAGCTCTCATGGCAGGCTTCATCTTAGTTACGTATGCCACATTTGTACTTTCTGGGTTTCCTGTGGTTACTAATAAGTAGAATCACTGATCTAGGCAGTACCCTTTACCCTCAATTTCCCTTTCTACTAAGCTTCTCTTTCCAGGATTTTGCTTTTTCCATTATTGCTCACATTTTGAATAGTATTATGGTGACAAAAGCAATCAAAACCATGGAGAGAGCTAAGAAAGTTATTTAAATTATGTTTGACTTAATGGATTTCAACAAAGATCCTGCTGAAACCGGCCTGTGAATAACTACAGTATTAGGAAATCTGAAAGGCTTTAAAATGCCATGTTGTTATGTAGGACAAACTGGTTACTGACTCCCCCTCATAACTGTGTCATGCAAACCATGGATGAGGCCCTAACCATGCATGGCAGTCCCACATTGAAAAATGCAAAAGAAATCCCACAAACATTAATAAAGAGTAAATATTAAAAGTCAGCATAAAATGATGGAAGGGGTAAAATGGGAGCCACACCACTGCCTTACTCTTAACAGGTGCACTGACTATGCATTTACAGAATCATACAATGGTTTAGGTTAAAATCTTCTAGTTCCACCCCCCTGTAATGGACAGGGACACCTTCCACTGGACCAGGTTGCTCAAAGACCCATCCAGTTGGCTTTGGATGATTCCAGGGATTGGGCATCCCCAACTTCTCTGGACAACCTGTTCCTTTGACACAACACCATCACATCATGTAATTTCTTCCTAATATCCAATCTAACTCTCATTCAGTTTGAAGCCGCTACCCCTTGTCCTGTCACTGCATGATATAGTAAAAAGTTCCTCTCCAACCCTCTCATAACTCCCCTTTAGGTGCTGAAAGGTCCTGCAATTGCTTCTATGTAAATGCCTCAGTTGACATCTCCAGATATCTCTATTGATCTTTATTGGCATCAGCCACAGAGGAAAGAAACCCTGTAGCTATTTATCTATGGGTGAAATTTAAGTCAGATGCAAATGATCACCAAGTGAACATTTTTCAAAATGTCCCTATTTTTCAAAATTCCTAGGTAGCTGCTCCCATTAAAAGTCAATGGAGTTCTGATTAATAGTTTCACTTAATTTTTTAACCATTTCACTGGTTAAAATTACCTTCTGTCCATTTTGAGTCTTCTCTTCAGAGCAAAGCTCCCTGGTAATTAAATCCTCACTAAAATACATTAATTTATGTACCAATGCATCCCTTATGCTGCTTGTGTCCCTGCTGCCTCTGCTCTGGCTTCCAGCCAGCTGCCCCTCTCTGGCTCAGGGCATACACTTGGTTTGTCCCCTTGCTCTTTCTCCCTGGCAAGAGCACAAGCTCCTTTGTCGCTCAGTGCCACAAAGAGATGAGGAGGAAGGTCTTTTTGGAACAGTCTGCCTTTTTGCCCATCCTCCCCACCCCATCAGCATTCTGCCTGCTAAACTGCTGAAAATGGTCACCCACCAGTTGAGTGATCTGAAAAAAATTCCTGTCCAGCTGCAATTACAAAGATGGACATTTAAGTCCACCCTCTTTTGTATTTTATGAGAGGGAAAGGAAGGTCTATGTCCCCAGCAAACTTGAGCTCTGACTGGAAAAGAAATTGAAAAAATATTATAGATCTGCAATGTCACTTCATAAGTCGGACAAAAATGTTATATAGTAAATACCTGCTCTCATCCTCCTTCACTGAAGCTGTTTTTCATTTTGATTGGTGATTTTAAAAAGCTCATTTCTTAGTTTTCTATTTTTCCTCTAGGAAGGTTTTCCATTATGCAGTTCCTATAAATATATGAAAACAGAGATCACAATAAACCAATATATTCACTGAGACTAGAACATTCTTTCTTCTCAAATGAAATGATGTTGGTGCTATAAACAACTGAAAATACTTTACTGAGGTATCAACAGCCTCAGGATCTGTATTAATAACAGGCTTGTTAGCGTGTGAAATGTCTCGTGGCTTTTCTCCAGGGTATTTAAACAAATACACTGCTAAGAATAAGGGAATGATTTTACTTTTACTCTCACTTTGAGACTTTCAAATTTTCATTGACTTTACAGGTATCTGTGCTGCTTTGCAGTCGTGTAAGTAAGAGAAGCATCAAGCCAGAGTCCACACATGGAAGCAGGTCTGAAAGATCATCTGGAAATAGTGTTATTGAAGGGACCATTAGTCAACTTATTACACAATGACAAAACCCACAACTGAGTATAAGACTTTTCCCTTCTTTTTTTGGCACCCATGTAAATTTAGTTTCTTCAACCTGACATTTAACAATTCTGAATAAATTAAAATAAACAAAAAGCAAACTAGAGGAAAATTAGCAAGTCACAAAATTTATATAGATAATTTCTTGTGTTCTGAGCTTGGTAGCAACCATTGATGTATTGCTCCAAAATTAGATTTGTTTTGTGAGTTGTTTTAATTCAGGGAGGGGAAATCTGCCCAATTTTCTTTTTTATATTGCATTGAAATTAGAGGGTATGAGATAATCAGTGTTGAAAAAGATTGTGTGGTTCAAAAGAGTAAAACAACTAACAGGGAATAAATTGCTTAAGGCATCAGTCCATCAAAAGTTTGGATAGAGTCCCCAAAAGTGACACATACCAAGTCTCTAAACCTAATCCAGAATCTTTATTAGAAGGCTTAACTACTTATTTTGGTATAAACATGATTCTGCCTCTGAGGTGACCAGAGATTGCTGTACAGCCAAATGAAAGAAAGGCTGCTGGGCACACATTGACTTTGGGAACTGAAGTTACCTAGCTGCCAAAAGAGAGGAACACAAAATAAGTAGCAATGAAAATAACTTTGTTGTCTAGTTTAACCCCTTGCTCAAACTGGTGGGAAATCCCAGTCAGGACTCAATTTTCTTCCACTTGTTCAAACAAATTGGCTCAGGGTTTGCTGAGGGCTGGCTTAGCAACGTATTTGTTGTTTGCCACTTCTGTCCAGTCACTCAGTAAAAAAATTACTGCACTTGTGAAAAGAATGCTAGCTGTGTCTGTGACACTAAGTCATTGATCTGAAAGTAGTCTTGGAAGTGGACCTTACTGGTGTCCTTGCCTGCAGAAGGAGGCTGTTTAGAGATGTCTATTGGCAGATAGCAGATGTGAAAGATTGCAGAAGAAGGATGCTGTGTTTTGTGAAATTCAGGACTGAGCAGGGAATCAGCATCCTGCCCTGTCACATCCCAACCAAAATAACACTCTCAGGACTAACAGTGCCCTCAGAAGCAGTGCACTGCAAATGCTGCCAAGCTCCGTGAGCCAAAACCAGCATCACAGAAAAACAAGGAGTCATAACTGCTCTTGCCTGCAAGAACTGAAAATGCACAGGAAGACTAAAAAGGATCAAGGAGGGATTGCATCACTTGAAAAGGCAATAGTGGGAAAACACTAGAAATTAATACTACCAGTATATCAAAACTATTAAGCTTTCAGCTTCACTTGTTATTTTCAATGACATTTCCTCAGCTAGAAGGTGAGCTGTATCGCAAATACTCTGGAGTAACAGATCATTTGAGCAGCTTCAGTCTGGGCAATGTTTATTTGTGATTAGTTTTACAAGAGTGCATGGAATAATTTTAAACTGAGTACGTGAAACATACTTCTGATAATCACATGTTCTCTCTATTCATGCTTGAATTTATATTCTCAATTATCTTTATCAACAAACATTTCCAGATTGCCTCTGACTTATCTATTAAAATATACTTGGTGCTAATTAAAACTGTGCAAAACCTACTAATCATGCTGTCAGCTGCCACTAGCTCCATGGAGATGGCAAGATTATGGGAAAAAATCAAATGTAAATTGTATGGTTATTTAACCTGGTATTTGTTGATGGGTATATCACCCCAGAAATGTTCAAAAGGCATGTAGATGTGGCACATGGGGACATAGCTTAGTGGTAAAAATAGTGAGGCTGAGTTAGTGGCTGGCCTCAATGATCTTAGGGGCCATTTCCAATGCTTATGGCTCAATTCTATGTTTCCACATTTGTTCTAAAGGGCAGGAAAAAAGGATATACTTAAGAGGCTGAGAAGAGGTTACCAGATGCTCCAAAACTGTGATAAGTTTCTAAATATTTGCACATGATAAAGTGTAGGCAAAGGCCCTTGCAAGATGTGTTCCAGTGTGTTTTTTGTATGTAGGACTTAAACAATTAATTTCAATTTGCACTCAGTAAAGAATTCCATGTCAATCAGAAAGTAGCAAATGCAGGACTGTTTTGCAATGTAATAAACCAAAACAAATAATCACAAGTTTTTTTCCACTTGAGAACATTGTCTACCATTATGCACTTGCTGTTTTGTCTTACTGAATTATTTAATTGCTATTGACTTCCATGCTGGTAGCACCCAGATGCTTGGAGATGTCTCAAGCAGTGATTGAATACATGATCATGCACACTCTCCAAAACATAATCTTGCCTAAGTGTTCTGGTGTCAGTTATCAAGGCAAGAAATACCTTTATATGTTTTTTAGTCCTCAGAATAGAAATTAAGATCTGGAAAGATCAGGGCTAGTACAAGTCCTGCGATTGACCATGAGCAAGCAGGCAGAAATTTCATGTTTTCAGAGGGACTTATGTGAACACAGCACAGTCCTGCATGGAGAAGGGCTGAAATCCCAGTTTATCACTTAATGGCACTCCCAGACTTAGCTCTGTGCACACAGGGTGAATCCAGCAATGTGAGTTCATTAAAGGCACTGACAAAGACATGAGAGACATTCATAACAAAGTCAGAGACTCACAAAATAAGCTGAGTTGGAAGGGACCCTCAAGGATCATCAAATCCAACTCCTGACCCTGTGTACAACACCCTAAGAGTCACAGCATGTGCTGGGAGCATTGTCCAAACACTTGTTTGGATTCTGTCAGGCTTGCTGCTGTGAGTACTTCCCTAGGGAGCCTGTTCCAGTGCCCAGCCATCCTCGGGGTGAGGAGTATCTTTCTAATATCCAGCCTAACCCTCCTCTGACACACCTTTGGCCCATTGTCTCAGGTCCTATCACTGGTCCCCAGACTGAGGAGATCAGTGCCTGCCCCTCCTCTTTGCCTCGCAAGGAAGTTGAAAACGGTGATAAGTTTTCCCTTCAGTCTCCTCCAGGCCCAACAGACCAAGTGACCTCAGCCATACAGCTTTCCCTCGTTGTTTCCCAATGTCATAAGGTCTTTTCTATATTGTGGTGTCCAAGTCCAAACCTGTGGACAGGAATCAATTTTTCAGTGTTGTATTTGGTTTGCTTTGTTTGTTGTTTTGTTTTTGGTTGTTTTGTTGGGTTTTTTTTTTCATTTAGATATTCATGTCTCACTAGGTAAAATACTAAACTTCTGAAATGATTGCATAGGATTTGTTGAAGACACAATATATTGGGAAAGTGATAGCTTTCAAAAAGTATTCTTCAATCAATAAGGAAACAGCAGGGCGAAGAAGTAGAACAGCATTTCTCCAAAAATCCTCATGCCTAGGTACAGCTTGTGTTGGAATCAAAGATCAAATAACTTTTTTTTATAATAATCACCAACTGCAATGGAAGCACAGAACAGAGGAATTTGCTCCTTAGATCCATATTTCTAAAGGCTCCTGGACTGTTTCACAATCACTGCTGATGATCAGTGCACTCAGGCTCTGGTTTGCTGCTGTTCATAGAGAGAATGGGAAACTTGTTGAGGTAAGAACCTCCTTCAAACCAATTTATTGCCTCATTAAAAGGTGAGAAGGTAGGGTTCTACCAAGGAATAAAAATCCTAACCCTCAGATATTAGCTATAGCCATATTAAAAAAAAACTACCCTTAAGGCTATAGTCATATAAAAAGTTAATCTCTCTATTCTTGCCCCATAGTAAAAGAAGAAGGAAAACTTCAAATATCAGGTATCTCCCTGATAAGTATCTCACTTCTCACCCACACAGGCCCTATCCACATGCTCTTGTGGATACATTCCCATGTGCTGTTAAGAAAACAGGGTTAGAAATACCAGGTTTCTAGTTAGATCTGTTTGTTTGCAACTATTTTGTTCAAGACACTAAAGTTTTGTAGAAATGAGGCTACAACATTCACTTATTTGCATCAATTAAGTATAAAGTTCAGCACTGTGTATACAGCTAATTCTAGGAAACAGATACATCAGGCTGGATTTTTTTTTTTTCATAGAAAGGGATGAAAATTCTTGTCATATTCCTGAAAAAAAACTGTAGAAGACATAAAAAAAAAAAAAAAAAAAAAAAAGAGATATAGTCTTGGTGTGGATGGTGATGAACAAGGGTAGAAAATACACATATCTAGTTTCCAGAAGTGCAGTGCCATGCCCACAGCTGCTTATGGTGAGACAGTTGCACTAAAAATGTTCCATTAGGTGCATGTTGAACATATACTAATAATATTGGCAGAAGATCTGAAAAGTCCATACAATTCTGAGGCTGACTAGAAGTGTGATACTTTAAAACCAGTAAAAATTGTTTTCTGTCTCCAAAGTATGGATATAAACCTCAGCAGGATGATTCTGTTGGGTTTAAATTAAACCTAATCATAACACATGCAAATTGGGAAGAGGTACTGGAGGATGGGCTGCACTTGTGGTAAGTTATTAAAAAAGATATGGGTACACACATATTAAGGATTAACTTTACTTCTACCATCCTTCCTATATTAAATGCAAATAAATGCAAACACAGAGGTACCAATGATATTTGCCATTCTACAAAGGTATTCTACAGATGTCTTTAATATAGAGCTTGAATTATATGAGAAGAGCAGAATAAATGATGTGTGCAGTGGCTTAGGATGAGCTTAAGAAAGCTGAGAAGTTTCCAAGACATTGTGAAGGTATCTTACAGTACAGAAAAAAAAGAGGAATAAGAATGGCAAATTAAGAGAACTGCTTAAAAGCAGGGAAGAGAAGGCCTGTGGTATCCTGGCCTGTATCAAGAATAACGTGGCCAACAGGACCAGGGAAGAGATTGTCTCTCTGTACTCAGCACTGGTGAGGCCACACCTTGAGTCCTGTCCAGTTCTGGGCCCCTGCACTGCAAGAAGGACATGGAGGTGCTGGAGCAGGTCCAGAAGAGGGCAATGGAACTGGGGAATACTTGGAGCACAAGTCTTGTGAGGCATGGCTGTGGGAACCGGGCATCTTTAGTCTGGAGGAAAAAGGAGGCTCAGGGGTAGCCTTATAACTCTCTACAACTGCCTGAAAGGAGGCTGTAGCCAGGTGGGGGTGAGTGTCTCCTCACAGGCAATCAGCAACAGGACAAGAGGACATTCCTGCCTTCTGGAAGGCTCCTTTATCTGAACAACCTCCTGCCATCAAAGAAGTTTTCAATACTAACCTCCTTTTCTCCATTCATATTCAATGAGGGCTCTTCTGTCCATTAATAGCCTGGATTTAGCCCATTTTTTGCCTGTTTTTTTTCCTACTTCCTTGGCATCTTTCCCTGTTCCTGGCAGAAGGGTCTTGCTGTCTCAAGGGTTTCCTCTGCACTGAACCATTCCTCTGCTGCTTCATTTTTTCTGCTGCTGTGTCCCTAGCTATTCTGATTTTTAACTCTCCTATATGTAATTGGTCTGTTTGTTCCCAGTTTTGCCCAGTACTCCAGTCTTCAAGCCTTCTACCCACATTCATGTTTCTGTCTTTGAGCCTCATTCCTTTGCACCCTCTCTGCTCCTGCCACAGTTTCAGCGGCTTTGGGAAAATATGAGTCCCTAACAGGAGAGGCTGATTGCTGTTGTACAGATAGCTTCATCATATAATTTGCAAAACACTAGAGGGACAGTGGTTTTAGCAATGCTAGTGGGCAATCCCAGAGATTGCAAAAGGTCCCAAAAATCTCAAAGAAGCCTTGGGAAGAATTTCTAAAAAATTAAATCCCTCAGTTTCATTGGTATGTTCTCTGTGTAAGACTCGCTGTCTGTACTTGCATTCTATTAATCTATCACTGACTGGAAAAAGAAGTGTGGTTTTCTTGGTAAGGGAAGGAAGATGGGAGAGCAACCAGACTGTTCTTTGAATCTTTTTGAGGCACAGTGTTCTCACGTGACTCTGTGTAAATAATGGTGTTTCTCTGTACTTCCATTCAGTATGAAATTAGGAAGATGATTTTCTTTCCTCACTGAATTGTTGCAAGGATGAATACATTACAGATTTTAAAGAGCTCCGTGACTACATCAGTGTGGCACTGTGAGTGCCTAGGAAACAAACACAATTTATTACTCTTATCCCCAAAGCCTAACAGTTTTCTGGTAGCATTAAGCAGAAATGTTTTCAATAGCTTTTTTTGGCATATATTCCCTTTTCTTTCATACAGTAGTTGCATTTGCATATTCCTCATGCATAATTACAGAAAAATGCTACAATATCTGATGGGATGGAGAAGACCCAGGTTCCTGCAGCTCAGGAAAGGTCATTAGAGTGATTTAGATTTCCTTTGGCATTAAATAGGGCTGTTTATTCTGTTAGTAAGAAGAACATTTTGTAAACATCATTCATATTCCAAATGAGTATATGTATCATACGTTTGAATCTCGTGACTTTCATTCCTCTCAAAAAAACCATGAAGAATGTGAAATCCAGAAAAATACCATGGGCATCACTCCAAGTCCTTGTATACTTTATATGAACATTAATTTTTGCAATTGCTGTTGGGACTTCATATGAATTAAAGGGGCTTCAGGATATTGGTAGAGGTCACATTTTGGTGACAGCTTCTTGTAAATGTTACTTAGAGGCTACTGGCCCTAATCCAGTACCTTAAGAGATTTCTCATTTGGCTTCACATTTTTATGAGAGATAAACTAGTCTCATAGAAGCAGATCAATTTATGAACAGTTGGGTTTCTCCTTGCCTCACTCCTGAAATCCTAAAACGCAACACATAATGTTTAAATCCTTTTTCTATCTGCAGTACCATGTATGTTTCCCCTTAAGGAAAAAAATTGAGGGATTCCAGCTTTTCTCTAAATTAAGCTAATAAAAATTTTATCATGGTTTAATTCACTGCGGGAGATTGCTATAAATTGCTACAGATATGATTGCTCAAGATTCCAGGCACTCTACTGATGTATGGAAGTTGTTAGATAGTGCAAGTGGTCAGAACCACTAACCATTTGCATAGGGTATCTGACAAAAAACCCCAGTGTGAACAAAGGACCCTCACATATCCACTTCTCTCAGTGTAGAGACGTCAATAAGTGCAGCTTAATTCTTTTTTAAAACTAAGAAAAATGAAAGAGGACAAGGTCAATACTTTCTCAGAACTTTATGGTGTATTGTATTTCTGGCATTTTTCTCTAATGAACATGTGGAAAACTACTAATAAACTAAATTTTTTTCATAAAACAGTTCCTTTTCCATCACACAAACAAGCATTTCTTCTTTTTCAGATAGACTGATGAAATAAAAAAACTAATTGATTGTTCTTGATAAAAATCAATCAGTATAGCTTGTGCAAGGACTTTGAAGTGCATTCCACAAGGAAAATACGTCATACTTTGAATCTGCCAACCTTGAGAGTATGTCCTTAACTTTTAGCCAGACATTTTAACACAGTGGATAAAAAAAGGCATTTAGGTAACCTGAAAAATTAGCTTTGTAGAGAGCAGGTTTATAATCACTGAAAATAAAGACAGCAACAACTTCCCCAAAGATTTTGTAGATGCTGGAGACATGCAGTATTTTGTGCATTAATTATTGCGTTTCCCATTGCAAATCCCTTGTAACATTATTGGGAAGTTTTTCCTACAGCCTGCCACTTGTCCCACAGCATCAGAGGAGGCTGTGCTGTCTGTGCAGTCTGTGCTGTGGAAGACAAGGTATCGGTCAGGGCTGCTGCTGAGAAAAGGAAATCTTTTGGAGCTGCCATAGAGTCTGAAGCTGGAGAATTTTGTCTGGTGAGGTTGCCCCTGGATGTGCAATTTACTATTTCAATCTGTTGAAAACTCATAATAAGAAGGTTTAATTGCATCATTTGGAAGTGCTCTTTATGAAGGAGGACATATCTTCATAACAGCATACCTCAGAGCTGTTCAGTTCATACAGATTTGAGTATCTACAGTTCCATCATATAAATGACATTGAAAAATGGGGTAGGGATGTCTTTCTGCCTTTCTCACTTACTATTTGTTTAATTTAAAGTTAGGTCTAGGGACAGGAATGTTATGCTTCAGGCTTTATGCCCTTTATTTTTTGTTCAGCTCCTGAGAGAAGCTGCTACATCTGGACACCCGTCTGCTGGTCCCCCATCTGCCCTTTGCTGCCTTTGATGGGACTCAGGCACCCAGTTGGGGCAGCAGCTGAGAGGTGGGAAGGTAAAAGTGGTGGGTTTGACAAAAGCTTGGCTGGGGGGGAAGCAAACCTCCTGGTTTCCACTGCCTGAAGAGCCTGGGCTGCTGCCTCATCTCTCCCATACACACCAGCACCACAGAAAAGAGCACATCACAGTTACAGCATGCTCCTCTCCTGCCCTGCTGCCTGACAGCCATGCACACAAAGCATAACACTCCTGAATACCCTGCTACTATCACAGTCTAGTTCAGACACCCCTCATGCATGCCTCTCCAACCCCCTTACCCAGGAACTTACCCCAGCAGCCCTGGCCTCCCTCTCTGATGTACTCAGAATAGGCAAAGTTTGCGTTTATCGGTGTCTTTCCATAATGCTGCTTGTGAAAGGGCAGATTAAACATAGACTGAAATTAATTGGCATGTGAAACTATTTGAAAAATGCAAATTAGTCCATCAAATAATTTGAAATGTCATGCATGGTGCAGCACAAAATTTGGCAGGTAGAAGGAGTGATTATTGCAGGTAGACAAGCCAGCAGATGGCTGAGTGCTCTGAAAGACTGGCTGTGAGAAAAGGATGTTGTTCATTGCTCCTGGACTGCCTCATTCCATGTTAATAAACAGCCATGAATACAGCAATGAAAATGTCAATCAGCTTTTTGTTGTGCTGGGCCATTAACATAACACTGATATCTGCATAAGCACAATACTACCATGCACTTATCTCTGCAGGGTCAACTTAAACTTTAATATTTCCAAGGCTGTAAATGAGAGCTGGTAAAGGGAGGTGTGGTTTTAGTGGGAGAGTAATGATGCTCATTATTTTCCACATTTGCTATTCCTTGGTGATTCAATGAATTAGAAAACATTTTAACTGTAAATAACATTACTCTTCCTAAGGGAATGGATGGTGTCTATGTAGAAATGTGCACAGTGTCTGGTTAGAGAGTTGTGGTGCTCTACAGTGCAGAAAAAAGGAGCTAAAACCAGATGGGATCAACCTCAGAAGAGAAACTGGGGCATGAAGCAGGTGGCAGATGAAACTGCCTGTGTAAGAAAGTCCAGATGGTAAGAGCTGCAAAGATGCTCTGCTGGGGAGGCTGAACCTTCATGCCAGGACCCCTGGTACCTGCATTTCATCTTACAGTCTGCCTGAATTCAGCCTGGGCTCAGACTGCCTCCAAAACCTCTGGCCCCCTTCTGTCCTTCCCACAGCCTGTACCAGGAGGATGAGGAGACCTTCAAAGGACAGTCATGTGTCCTTGCGACTGCTTGAAGTAACCTCACAGAGGGGGACAAACACCCTTCTCAGGAGTCGAAAAAGGAAGGAAGGTTGGTGCAGTGCTGGCCCACATGACACCCCTCCTGCTAGAAGTGCAGTGAGCAGTCTCAGATTTGAAGGTGTCCCATGGACCAGACCACACTCAGAGCAGACACCACATAGGGAAACTTTCTGGAGTCCTGCCTGACTCTGATAGAAACTGCAGTACCCCTGAAGGAAAAAACACTTCTGCTTGAAGGCAGGAGGATAAGGGGAAAAGTGTCCCATATGAGGCTTTTATTTGAAAGGGACAGTGATTGCATTTCCTCTGATCCATAATGCACACATCCCACAAGCCAGACACCCAGTGTGATGGTTGCCACTATACTTGGAGTAACCTTCCCTGGAGTAGGTGCAATAGGTAAAGTGTTTTTAGGCATTCATATGTATTGGTATCTGTAGAGATACTCAAAACCTGACTGGACATGGTATTGGGCAACCTGTCCTCAGTGACTGCTTGAACAGAGGAGATTGGATTAGGCAATATCTAGAGGCCCCCTCCAACCTCAACCTTATCTAACTCTTAGTTTAGAAGCTGACATGAGGTATAGTGGCCAAAAACCACCTACAAGTGGTTTGGAAAATGCTTTGAAAAATGGAGTAGATGAAGTGTCAGCTGGTCGGCATGATATTCCCACAGCCTGGATTTATGCTATCATATATTTGAAATCAGACTTCTCGATGTCTGCCTAACTGAAAAAAACAGTTCTGTCATATAGAGCTCCACAAAAAGACAAATTACTTTCTATGGCTGAGAGCACATAATCTTCAAGTTAATTTCTAAACCTGGAATCTTGTATCAAAAGAATAAAAACCTCATTATTTCAACTCTTCTCAATCTGAAGAGAAGAACATTTTCTAACACACCAACATGCGAAAACTTTGAGAAATCAGGATGGTGCTAATCAGTATATCTTTAAGAAAAAGATGTATGGTCAAAAGAATAGTAGATTATGGAGATAAAAGAAGATATATCAATATACTACTAATGTTCAGTATTATTTATACCCATACTTAGGATTTATCCTTTCGCTGGGGAACATACAATTAATATTTCTTTTTCTCCCAGTAACTTGTTGTGTGATGTCCATGTAATAACTTCACTGAGGTGAAAACAACCTGAGAGACCCTGTACACATTTCATGTCAGTTTATAGATTGTTTTGCCATTATGTTTTTACTGATGCCTAATGTGGAAGTTTCTCTGGCTTCACAGGTCTTCTGTAAGTATGCTTAGTTTTAATTATCAGTGAAAACAAAAGGTGGCATTGGAGTCCTGGATTTTGTTTGGGTTTTTTTGCAGTAATATTCATAACAAAAATGTAAAAAATGAGAGAAGGTCAATCTGACCTGGCAACACTGAATGTTTCTATGTTTTTTGCAAGAAGCTTCCTTTAAAATCTTTGCACAACCTATCTGCTTAATATTATCTCTGCTATAAACTGCTAAATATTATCTCACTCTTTCTAAAAGACTTCCTTCAGGTCCATCGGAAGGCTATTTTTCAAATAATCAGAGTTTTCTCTCCTGTGACCATTTCCCTTGAAACCTCAAAAAACAGATAGATAAGCAGTAAAGATAAATGAAAGAGACAAGAATCTGAGGTAGCTATAGGATCTCATGGCATAACAGGTTTCTTTCTTATGAGTGACAACATTCATTATCGCAACTGCTTAACCCTGAGACTCAATTAAGGTTTTCAAAGTGCTTTTAAATTATTGATTGAAAGGAAAAAAGGAGCAACCAGTGGTTGAATATGACTTTACAATGCAAAAGTTACAGTAATTTAAACTGCAACCCACAAATGGGTGTTTAAAAAGGGGTATTTAATGGAGTCAGGGCTTGCCAAATAGGGAGGCAACCTTCAGCCTTGCAATTATTGATTTCTCTCTCATTTTAAATGCTTTTTATCCCCATTGCTCAGAATAACAAACACGATCATTGCTGTCAGGCAGTAATGAAGTTTCTGTTCAACACATCTTTGACATGAAAAAGTCAATGCAACAGCATTTGTCAAAGAAAATGAAATGCTACTGAATCCTTTGAGGCAGAATTTGTCCCCTTCCCTACCCAAAGAAAGTGAAAAAAGGAAGCTGGTCTAAGGAAATTGGAGAAGGGGCTGGTGCTCGTAAGGTCTAATGTACATATATTTAAAAAAAAAAAAAACTACTTCTTTCTTTGGGTATGATTGCATTAGCATTACTTTGGGATTAAGGTTGGGAAATCCAAATTTTTGTTTATTTCTGAATTCCATAACACCTCGGATGATTATAAGAAGGCTTGTGCATATCCAGGACACTCAATTATATTCTCTTTTAGGTCATGATTTCCCTCATTGTTTGATTCTCCATTAGACAGGAGCAGTGTTTGTGATTAGTAACCAATGTCTGCTGTAAATTCTTGATTTAGGATTTGGGTCAATGGTTAAAATCAGAACCGTAGCTTGAAACCTTATGTTCAATTTTATACCAAAACTGATGCATTTTCTATATCTAAGTTCAGGTTTGTGGGTTTCAGTCATGAAATATAAAGTCTAACATCATATTTTATTGAGTTGTTCCCAGCATTAGTGTAAGGAGAAGTGCTCACTCTAATAAAGACCCTTACTGTGTTTGCATTTTGCATTAGTGATCCTCTGGCAAGGCTAGGGTAAGGATTATGGGTGGGAATATAGTTAATATTGGAAAAATCTAAATACACAAAAGGCTATTATGCTATAAGATTCTTCAGATTTTCCAGAGATAAATAGAAGAATTCTTAGTTATTGCAATCTTCTAGCAGATTTTTACCCAAGATTGCAATTCAAGATTGTGGTTATATTTCAGAAATTCAAGAATCCCAAAAAGGTCCAAAAATCAGGAAAAAACCAATTGGGATTAGGCATTATATTCTGTTTTATAGCAGGATGATAATGATACACAAAAAGTAGTAACATTAGTGCCAAGGATGCATTTAGGTCTGGGGGTTGTAAAACAGGAAACAGCAACTATCCATTCTGTCCATTCTGAAAAGACAGAAAGAAAATAGGTGCAAGATTAAGGCCAAGCCCTTAATCTCATGCATTTACATGGAGTGTCTGCAGTTTAAATTCTGGGCAAGAGTCAGGGTTCATGCTTTAGAGAATAGAGCATAAAAACTTTTACTTGTTGCTGGGTTAGTTAAAGCCTTTGACATGGGAAAGAAAGCTCAAAAACACCAATAATATTTATTTACTATTGCATTATTTGATTTCCTATGCATCTTGACTGACTACTAAATTAAAGATGACAAGTGAGTTAACTCAAGCATTGGTCCCTAAACTTACCAGAGACTTCTGAACTCTTTCCTCCTCTGTAACAAATAAAAATATTCAAGACAAAATTACAGGTGATTCTAGAGATAGATTACTCCATGGGTAATCTATGAGGGCAGCATAGGCAGGAGTGCAGAAAACAGTAAGTCTGCTAGTTTCTGCCCATCTCCTTAGTCTAGAAAGTGCACCTTTTTTCTCCTGCTTTCATTCCTGTGTGCACAAAACAAGACTTGCATTACTGTTGTGAAAAACATAAATAGCTCTAAATATTCATAACAGCTCTAAATATTTCTGTCTCTAATCTAAAAGAGTAAGAGCTCTTGAATGAAAGACACACAGCTCCATGAAATTTTATACTATGAAACTTCACTTCTGAAATTAGGTCTGCTGCTTTAAATCTCAGCTGAGTCATGGGAAGCATCAAATATTTTGAAGGAAGAACCTTGAGGGAAAGTTTCTGAAAAGTCCATCAATTTAATATAATGGCAAAAGTTGTGTGAAGATATGATAGCTTAGGGTAATTCAGTTGAAAGCATGTCCTTAGAACAAGGATGAGGCTGCTAACTTATCTTTTGGTCTAATAGCACAGAGCACCTCAGAAATGCCCAAATGCTCAAATGCCCAAAACTCAGTTTCAGCAAAATCCTTCCTTGACCCAAGAAGTTTGAGATGTCCTGAAGGGCTGAAGCAGAGAGCTCTGTGCTGAACAAATTTAAAGGGAAAAAGAATAAAACCTGTACTCAAAACTCCAATGATTTAAATGTAGATGAAACACCCTGAGGTTACTTAGGAAAAGGCTAATACAAAAAAGTGACCTTCATAAGTGCCCTAAAGGAAAAAAAAAAATTCTGATATTTGCAATACCAAGGTCATAAAAAATAATAGAGAAATTTATATGGATGCCCAAGATAATTTTCAGTGTGTGATCCTCTTTCTGCCATTCATGACTGAATGAGATGCTGAAATCACATGAATACAGCTGCAACAAAGCTGCTCCAGCAGCACTAGTTACAAAAACACCACCATTTATAGATGCATTACACCTGTTATTGAAATCCTACATATTTAAAGTAAAATCTATTTTTTTTCAGAATAAATACTCTTCAAATTCTGTTCCACTTGAGTATAAATTGTCTTTATTATGCTGTACATGAAAATTGAGCAGAGTCATTCTTTGTGTCCCTTAATTGAAAAGAGCCAGAGAGTCTTTTTCATGCAGCCATCCATTTTATCACTCCACTACCCTTTCTTGTGGTGAAAACTCTCTGAGCCGCAAGTACAGGCTGTGTATTTAATATTATACACCAAGACTCTAGAGTGGGAGAAACCTCAAAATTTGCTCTGACACCAGATATCACCTCTAACAATTTAATGATGACAGTAGTTGTTACTCAGGGGATTGATGAAGGGAATGTATTTCTCAGCCTCTTGGAAGTTGGTCTCAAAACATGTGATGGAAAATCTTCACCGTCAGATGACTGTAGGATCTTGGTACCATACATGACAAAGGCTGATTTTAATCAGTTTCTGTCACACTGAATCCTCTGCTATGGTTAACACAGCAGAAAAAAATGCCAGGAGGCCAAAGAGTTACTGAAGGGTAAGTACCCACACGCACAGAACTCAGGCTGTAGCTCTTCAGGATCAAAGCTGAGCTTCTTCCAGGGACCAAAATGAAGATTCTTCCATTATCAGGTCCTAGAGGATAGAGGTTTTGTGACTCACCAGAGTATTATGATGAAATAAGGCACTAATATGAGCTCTTTATGCATGAATTCTACAATGTACTTGCAGGCCTCCATGTTCACAGATATGGATAGTTTTCCTAGCTCTCTGAATATGCTACCAGAGCTGTATCCTTTAAGTCTTCATTGCCCATCTACGTGGATAGATGGCTACCTGGCTTTGTGGATAAGCAAGAAGGAAAAAATCTGTGTGAAAGTACTCCATACTGAACAAGCAAAATAAGCACATTTTCATGATTTAGTAATAGGCTGAGCAGTAAGTTTTGCACTCATCTGAAACCTTCAGAAATGCTGAGCTATGTGTCTAGCTCTCTAGACCATTTTATGCATTATGAAAACAGCAAAACACCCACCTGCTTGCAGCTGTCTCCATGTCAGTGTGGAAAGTTCACTTCTGCTGTAGAATCAATAAAAGCTTCAAACACCTGACTCAGGATATTCAAGATGCACTGAGAAGATTAAATAAGCAAAATACATTTTTATTCCTTTTTTCCAAACTGAGGAAATCTTTTGCTGCCTTCATTACTGCACTATGACCCACCTATGGGGGCTGTAGACACCCCATGGAGGATTCTCCAGAGAAACAATCAATTGTATTTTTTTCCAATCAATAAGAAAACACATCCACAGTCATAGAGCAGGAAACTCAGAGGAAACTGATAGCAGGAGTTTTGGTGAGCATCACTCACAGAGGTTTTCATCACATGTTTGTGGTATGCAAACTTTTGAACACTCAGCTTTTGCAACTACATGTTCATGACAACAGTGTTGAATTATCTGTACATGTTTTATTCAACTAATTGTGCTCATAGGGAAAAACTGTCTCCCAAAGCTGTTTTCCATGCATGTGCCATTAATAAGCTATGTCTAAAAGTGATTATTAGGTTTCATACCATGCAGTCATTCTAAGAAATGCTCTAAAATCATGCTGGTGCTAGTGATTAGGTCTTTAATGCTCAATTACATCACAGCCTTGGCTGAAGTAAATGGATAGTGCTGTGGTAAAAGTCTTGACTCAGCCATGTGAGGTTAATTGCATAGGACTATAAAAGATGTGAGTCTAACAAAGGATTGTAGTTTAAATGCATGGTTGCTTTCTTTTTTTTCAAGTGACACTTCAACAAGGTTGACTGCAATAAATTCTTTTTCCTCTTTATTGGAATGGAAAAGATTCAAGACACAGGCATGGCATCAATTGAGTATCAGGCTACCTGGATCCTGCCTCAAAAGCATTTGACCACAGAAAGCAAAGATAAGCTGACAGAGCCAAATTTAAAGATTTATGAAACTCATTGCTCAGAAGCAGAGGATGCACTGTCACATGCACACTGCTGTCCCCCTTGGGAGCCCAGCATCCCCTGGCACTTGTGTGGGCTGCCAGGGCTCCTGCCCACCAGAGCTCTTTCCAGAGACCTGTTTCTGTGAGACTTGTTACAGCATATGTAAACACATTTAGATTATATGCATGCTTGGAGTACAGAGAGCTGTTCCCTTAGGAGTCTTGATTTGTCTGTGTCTATAAAGAATCTGGAAATCCTCTGAGAAAAAATGTAAGAGGCAGTGCAAGATAATTCTTGTAAGCATCAGTGGAGGGAGTCACATTACCCTGGTTTCTGTCAGTTCACACATCAGAATATTCTGACTTAGACACTTAGTTCTGTGTTGTATTGTAAAAGCATAACACTTGGAATACTTAATCTTTTTTCCCCCTGAGTGTACACCTAGGCACATTTCAGCAGACTTAAATTCAATGTGTAGTTTTCTGTCTCTGAAAGCAAACCTTGCTGTATTTTTAACACATTACCTTCACTAACCCAGATATGTCTGAGAAAGTCTTCAAAGGGCAGAGAGATGTTAGATTTATCCATACAGTAAGCACTTGATTCAAAGACCCTTTTGTTAAAAATAAAATTATATGGAATAAATCACCTAGTGGAGCAGCTATCTTATTCTGGGAGACACTAAATAGGATGTTGGTAGGTAGTGATAAATTGGAACTTGATTTTGTGCCTGTATTATCTACAGAAAAAACATCAGAACTTTTGAATCTTATTGCACTCACGAATTCTGGTTCCCTGCAACCTGCAGTGAGAAATATAAGCCTTGGGGGACAGGAGCTGATCACTGCTTAAGTGCATTTCTATATCCTCACTGCCTCTAGGAAAGGCAGAAGTAATACAGTTACCCCAAAATGTGCTGGAAGTGCTTTTGCAATAGCATAATCACTAAGTGTAATTTAATTCTAATTCCAACCTGGTTTTCTTTGCCATCCAATTCAGATGATGTTTCCTGAGGAATAAAACAACCAAACCCCATGGTTTCCCTGGCATATCTATTAAAGTGGGGCAGCATTAGAGGCAACTCTTTCCTCTCCAGATGACCAGAGCCTAGTCTTTTCTCTGGAGCCACAGAACTTATTTTTGCTCCCCTCCGACCCCCAAAAAATAGGAAAATACTTGGAAAAAAAAAAAAAACAAAGAAAAAAAGAAAAATAATAAAGCCACATTATTGCTTGAAATCAAGTGTGTTTTAGAGAATTCTACACAATGTCTGTCTTTGACATAGACATAAAATTCACAGGTTTGACAATATAGCAAACTCAAAAACAGCAGGAAGCAAAGAAACCACGGAGGAAAGATTTTGCTTCTGTTTCTTAAGTACAAAGAGATAAAGTTGTTTGTGATTGAAAACAGGATAAAATACTTGGGTTTTTTCCTAATGCAATTAAGATTATCAAACTGTAAATAAACCAATATTACTGCTAAACCACTGGAGACCAATACATTATATTTTAGAAGTCTAGTAAGTCTGTATGATAAATATTTCTCCAGAATTACTATATCACAGTTACCAGCAATAGAAGGATGTCTTTGCAGGGAGCCTAAAATTATAATTTCTCCAGGTAATCTTGTGCAAACTTTTTGTACTCCAAATAAAAAACTCAATTCTTCAGGATTTATCAATGAGTTCAGAGAGAAAGGCAGATTGGCATTAAAATATTTTTTTAAAGTGCTGTACACAGAAGGAGGTTCAAATCAGAAAAGAAGAAAATCACCTTTAACTGACTGTAGAATCTTGACAGGAAATTCCTGAGAGCTGCCAAAAATTTAATTCAATTCAATTCAACCAGAAAGCAAAAATTTTTTTTGCTTTGCTAGCAAAATACTCATCACTGGTTCAGCTGAAATGACACATTCACATGGAAAAATTCAGGGTGGTAGGAACTGTAGTTTCTGCCCCCTCTAAAACCCAGAAAAGTGACAGTGCTTGGTCATTGTTCCAAAAGTGTATCAGGTAACAATATTGTGTATCATTGTAACAATGTTATGGTATGGATGGCTGAATTACAGCCTATAGGAGCCTTCCCTTCTCAATTACTGGTACAGATATAGCCAAAATATCCAGGGCTTGTTCTCATCTAAGGCCAATGTTCTGCAAAGGCAGGCTACAGCTATTACAAGGCTGACTTGCTCTGCCAGCATATTACAGAGACATAATTAATTTAGCACATTTCGGTTTCTCTTTGTAGACAGTCTTGGTAAACTACTAATGCCATATAATCCCACTCATGGCAAAAAACTTTGACTTGCTTAAAATTAAAGATTTACTGCCTTTCAGAGATATATATGTAGTTCTAAAAAGTCATGATTTTTTCCCACTCTTCTTTTAGATAGTGAGATGAGATTTGCTCTGGGTGATTTTTCCAGAGTAACAGATTCTGACATTCTAATACCCTAAAACTATAAGATATTACATGCTAGCGTTCATCTGAGACTTGCTGAATTTCATTTCATTTATTTCAGACAGGCACTGTTTGAATCACTCTTCCTGTAAAAAGGTGTTTATAATCTTCAAAAATTTGGTCTTTACTCCTTCTGGTAACTGACTTTTTGATGTCTGCTTATGTAAGAGTCCCTTATTGTGACACTATAAGGGAATGATTTTGTTACTTCTCTCCAAAATTGAAATGCCTCCAAAATATTTAAGTACTTCTGGTGTTTTCCTAATTGGTATTGTTCTTTAGGTGGTGACCAGAGTTAGATATGTGGAAAAAAAAAGTTAATTTACACAGGCAATGAAAAAATATTTCTGGGAAAGTAATAAATTTCTCCTTGGCTGCAATTCTCCTACACTATTTTAAATCTTTCCTGGATCACCAAAGATGCCAAGTATTTGATTCTTCTGAATTTGAAGTTTTCATAGTGTCTTAAAGTATTTAGCAAAGGTGTTTCTCTAACTCTGTCACAGTTTTATTAGACAAAAAAATACTGTGATTTCTTGTCACACTAAGATCAATAATGTAAAGTTTCCACATGTTCCTTGAAGATGCTATTTTACAGTAAGGCAACGTGTACACAGACTACATTTATACACTGATTGCACAATTGTGGTTTGGATAACTTTTTTTCATAACTAGGTTTACTTTATCCTCCATTCCATTACAAAAATCTGCTTTAAAAATAAAAACACAACCATCTGTAAAAGACAAAAAAAGAGGTAAACACACCCTCTCAGAATACCTTTTTTCCTTCTTTTTATGGGGGAGGTTAGTGGCAGATGCCTTTTACATTCCTGATTATCCTACAAGAAAGAATAGCAAAGTCATTCTACAGAGCTTGATGTTGAGACCTTCACATCTCATCTGACCTCTAACAGCCTATTTCTACCAAAGACTGCAACTCAGTCTTCCTTACTCACAGCACCCAGTGAGTTCTGGTGCACAGCAGTCAGAAAGAACACTGATGGTCAATGGGAACATCTGAGCATCCCATTGTGTCAATGAATCACAGAATTACTGAACATGCTGAGTTGGAAGGGCCCCTCAAGGATCATTGAGTCCAACCCCCAGCCCTGCACAGCACTATCCCCAGGAGTCACACCAGGTGCCTGAGAGAATTGTCCAAACGCTTCTTGAACATTGTCAGGCTTGGTGCTGTGACCACTTCCCTGCAGAGCCTGTTCCAGTGCCCAAACATCCTCTGGGTGGAGAACCTTTACCTGCTATCCAACCTAAACCTCCCCTGACACAACTTCGGGCCATTCCCTCAGGTCTTGTCACTGGACTCAACTCAGTTGTACAATTAAACAAAAAGCGTGCTGTGAAGGACAGGGAGAACAAACAGCACAAAAAAGCTGGTGCCATTCCCCCTGGTTGCAATTCCCCCACACTTTCTGTTTCCCAGGGTTTTCTGAAGAAATAACCAAGAGGTAGCTGGCAACCAGATGCAAAAAAGCTGGGAGTGAAGACAGAAGAGGTATCAGATATGTAAACAGTGGGTTTATGTTTCTAGAGATGTAAATATCATTTATAAAACTTGTTCAGAAGTTCAAAATCAAGCAAAGGACAGTAATGAACATCTTCAACACTGAACCACTAAATTAAATATGACATTAATGGGAACCATTTAATGTATTTCAGATCTGCTTTGATGGCCATTTTAATTAGATTGTTGATCTGCTGCTGACAGCATCAAAAAAACCAAGGCTTGAAATACAGAACCTCATCAGATGTTGCTGGGTCTCAATTTCCATGTATAATTAATGAGATAAGTCTTTCTCTGGTCACCGCTTGTAGGAGGGTAATTTGATTCACATGTCAGGCACATGGGTATTCACTGGCAGCTCTCCAGACTGTGACCTGAGCCCAGTGGTGAGCTGCTGCATCTGCTGTGACAGCCTCCCCCTGATTGCAGGGCTAATAGGGAACTGGTCTGATTTAAAAGCCTTGTCCATCACTGCATGTATAGACAAGAAGGTTAGGTGAATTCTAATGGCAAGAAGGGTAAAGGTTACAAATACCTCTCAAAAAACGATCAAAATTCCAGCAGAACTAAAACCTTATGTGAGAAATAGTATCCTACCCATTTTGATTTCATATGTAGGATGCTGTCCTTCCTCTATCTTTCTAGAGACCTAAGGAAGTAAAAGGTCAGATTATTTTGAACTCAAAAGAAGAAAAGGAAGGAGGGCAATTTTTCCGTGACTGTGTTAGATGGATACTTCTGAATGACATTGACATGGTAAGAAAAATAAACCTTAAAAGCCTTAATACCTCAAAAGGGAAACCACACCATAACCTCATCATTTCAAGTACATGGCTAGTCACTCACCCTTTAGAAATGCACACACATATTACAATTTATAATGTAACATTTGACTGTCAGAAAGTTTTAAAGTCAGCCTGTCTGCAAAAGTTGAGGTGTGGAGCAGATAGAATTTGTGCCACTGTCCTCTGTTACTTAGAAAATTCTGGCAGTCAAATAGCATTTACTGTAAAGCTCCACTACTTCAATAGGCATGATTTAAGGAACTCTATCTTCCTTTGCTAGGAGAGCAAAGATCAGCTCAGTAATAAATAAGAATGAGACTGAAAACAAAGTGAGTAATTTCAAAGGGTCATTTATACCTTCAGTGCTGTACCTTGTACTTGTCATCCAGCTTCAATAAAGGTTCTGTAGGAATTATGAGCAAAGACTTTCGGAGAATAAAAATTTCCAAATTGTGGAGGTATTAAGAAAAATGTCCTAAATGCTATTTCATTAAAAAGATAAATGAAAATATGGCATGATCCATTTATTCAAATGAGAACTAAGTTCATAGCAAATCCATTATAAATATTAAGCATTCCAGACTTTTTTTTCATTAGTATCTTATGGAACATACTGGATGAAATGTTCAAAATCAGTAGCAATGTAGAGAAGTTCTTCTGAAAATCTCCATTAAAGCTGTCTCATAAAACAGAAACAAAGGCTTATGAAATTGGAAAGCTGGAAATGAGACACAATGCAGAAAAAGTTGTTGACTTGCTTTATAAATACAAAATGTGAAACTTCATCATAATATACAAAGAACTAGTTAGGATTCAGATAAGTGAATTGGGCTTTGGTAGTTAGCTAGGGCCTTTAAGTTCCATTACATTAATCAGAATGTCATGCTATATGTAAGAAAAGGGAAAAAAGCAGGATGTATATAAAATCAAACGTGGTCTGTACAATTTAGAAGTCAGAGTGACTCCACTTCTCCTTGCTCTTCAGTAAGGTCCACTGCTTGTAGTAAACCCTTCTGCAAACCTGAATTCAGTTGTTATTATGTAGTTTGGTGTTTTGTTTCAGGCCTGGAGTGCAATTCTGAATCAAATGTCCCCATCATCTCCAGAACTGCCCTATACATCTCCTTCTGTGGCACTAGTGCCACCAAGACCCTTCCTGTTTTTATGGAGTGCATTGACAGCACATCATGTGAACAGGCTTCAGGTGACAGGAAAAGATACGATGAGGGAGGGTCTTCAGAGGGTCTTCATCCCCACTGGACTGTGGGGTCCAGTGAGATGAAGTCCTTGGCCATTGCAGGCAGCAGTCCATAACAGGTTGAGAAAAATAGCAATCCTTTGGAGATGTAGTGGGGCAGGAGCTCCAGCTTTTTCAAATCCCACATCAAAGATCCTGTTTACAAAAGGCAACACTGTCCTCTCCTCAGCAACTTGCCAGGTACCACAGGTCTGGCTATTTAGTCTATTCACCGCTTTCATCTACTCTTCTTTCTTCTCTTTCCCCATTCATTGCCTTTCTTCTTGCTCTGTCCCTCTGCCAGAAGACTCCCTCTTTCTGATTTTCTTGCCCCTTTTCCACTCACTGTGATTCTGCAGAGGACACAGATGAAGGAAATATATGAAGTACACAGGTCTCTGTAATGTGACCCTCAGAAACAAAAGGAATTGTTCTCTTCAAGAAATGAGCAGTAATTATTATGCTGTGAGTAAAAATGAAGTAACAGCTTGAATTGACTTGTAATCTTTAAGATTAAACACTTTGTGCACAGCAATTGATGTTTACTCCAGATAAAACCCTAGGTCCTCCATTTATATGTTTTTGCTTTATCTCTTCATCTTAAAAATTTTTCCCATTTGAATTTTCCTGACTTCAGGAGTGTTAGATAATTAAAACACCTACATGAAGTGCATTATGAACCCAACTAAATATCACCTGAGCTACTGAAAGAAGTAAGTAGTGTGTGACTAGCAGCTGCAATCACCATTCAGTTAACAACTGTGTGCATTATTCAATTGATGAAATTTATTTGAACAAAGATCCACATTTAGACCTGTATCTCAGCCTGAATGAGCGATGGCTGAAAGAGATGGAGCAGCATAGGACTATATTGCATAAATACTTACAGTTTTGCAATTAAATACTTTAGATCTGACATATTCTATTATGTTTTTTAAAAGCAGAGGAAAATTAAACATCAGGCTGTCACATATCAGGTCTCCTCAGTTTGTAACTTGGCTGTCAAAACTAGAGCTTCATTATTATTTAATTTTCTTAGTTTGATTTAAGTGACAGTCTTTTCCTTTAAGGGGTAGCCTATATCAGTATTTCAGGAGATTTTGCACCTCTTGCAGCTCCTTTTTCCAGGAAGAATTTCCCACTGTAGACTGGCTTGGATATATAACTTGAATTAACCTTATCAACAACTGAAGGGACAGGTGGCAACAAGGCAAAGGAAGGAGCAAGTGCACTTGATCAGTGCTGAAGAAGGTTGAACAGTATTAATCCCAGGAAGAGATTGACAGCCTGGGGGACTGGCACAGGGGTGTTAATCCCAAAGAAAACAATTCACGACCCTGTATGATCATGTAATTTTAACACAGGGATAAGTGCAGCTTCTAAGTCTGGAGGAGAATGGAGGCTGACAATGTGAATAACTGGAAGAGGTTTTTGCAGGCTGCAGATGGAAAATAAAGATTTCAGAGGAAGCTGGCTGTACAACAGAGCAGTTATGATCTTCACAATCCCCCTGCAGAAAGCCCAGCAGTCATCCCTGTCTGTGACACTCCTGTTTGCAGGCAGGTACTTCAGGAAAGAGGACTGAAAACTCACCAGGATTGGAAGAATTCCAACCCTCAGACACCTTTCTTAACAAGTGTTGACATGCTGTAAACCATACTTCAGTAACGTTTCCTGAAGGAAAACAAGAGTAGGTGGCAATGATTTGTGGGTTTTGCACTTTCAGTTTTGCTGGGTCTGTCTTGGAGCATTTGCAACAAAAAAGTATCTATGTTTGGCACCTAACATAGCATCTAATCATGTAACTACAAACTTCTGCCAGGAGATGAATACCTGTTGATCAATATATACATATTCTATATATCTCAAGGCATGTTTTAGTAAGCTATTCTATTACATTGACTTAATCAGGGGAACCTATGAAAGCCTTGAGCTATGAAATGCCTATCTTCTGCACATGATGCAAACCTGTTAAAAATTCAAGAAAATCATTGACTTCACAGTTAATTAGGGTCAATTATGAGCATTTCACTATGGAAAATGCTCTTCAAGCTAAGCTGTTATATAACAATCTCCCATCCAAATACCTGCTTTCCTCTGACCCAGTGCCAATGCATTGATAAATTTAATGCCCATGATTGCAAGAAAAAGAGAACTAAAAAAAGAGGTGTCAACTGTGTGTGTGACCCTGAGTAAGCCTTTTTTTTTTTTGAGTAGCAGTATCATCATATGAAGTTTATCAATAACTAAATATTTTTTAATGCATGTTTCACGGTAATACCATCAGATGGTCACCCTAAAAAAGCTTGAAAAGTGCCTGTCATTGGCCACCTCACTGGCCCAGGTTCATTATAGCTGATAATGCACTCACAGCATAAAATATCCTTCAGTTGGATGAATTTATTCTGCTTCTTCCCCTCTCCTTTACCTTGCACTCACAATGGGATCCCACTCACAGCAAGGGCATCCTAGTTTGGAGTTTCTTTTGCCTCATACTGCTGTCTTGTATAAAGCCAGTGAGAGAGAAGACAGATCACTCTACTGGGTTGATGGCAGCTCACAAACAACCAGAAAACCCCAGTTTTGGCAAAGTGGGCAGCCCAGTAGTGCCCCAAGGGTCATTGTCAAACCATGCTCTCTTCGCTGTTTGCATTTGCTTATAAAAAAACGAATGGGAAAAATTGGGCAGTGATTTTCAATACTTGTGCATGCAGCTGGCAGTAGGCAGATGAGAGTAAATTAAACAGATACATAGGTTATGATCTCTACTCCCTGCCTCAAGATAAGAAGGTTCCAGAAGGTTTTGGTTGATAGGAAATATGTACACTGGTGTGAACTGTCCATTTTGATGACAAATTTCCTTTGAGCATCCCTGAGGAATCTACAGATATTGATTAAACGTCATAATGCCCTAAAAAGTATCTCAGATTTCTGTTCCTATATAACAGATGAGTAGCCTGAAGGGCAGAGGGAAGTTTTGCCCAAGGTCATAAAATGAGATATTGACAGGATTAAAAATAGGTCTCAGGAATCATGATATGAGTCTTCCTTAAATACAGTGCCTTTCAAGAACAAGAGGACATATACTGCAATCATGATTTGCATTTCCCAAGGCTTTCCTGTATAAAATATACTATAACAACTGACAGAATGGAGAAGAAAATGTGCAGTATCATGCAGAGGCATTTTATGAGATTGTGAGAGGGTTTCCAGCCCAGTTCTTTTTATTCCTTTTAAATAAGTGAGAAAGATCAGAAAAGAAAAAGGAAAAAAACCTCAAGCAGTTCTCTTCCAGCTAATAAATGAAACCAAGAATTGGGAAAGTACATGTCACTTTAATCTGCCACAATTTTTCTTTTTATTTGCCAAACATCACAGCTAGGGAAGATGAGGATATCTTCTATTTGCGACAGAATTACCTTAGGCAATTTTTACCTAAACTTCTAGAGCTGGTTGAAATGTGTTCCATAACAAAATTGAAAATGTTTGTAGAATATTTTTATACCTGAATAGAGAATTAAAGTGGATGTACTGTTTTTCTCCTTGCTCCTCTCTCCCCTTTCTACTTGCAAGCTAGATAAGGTAAAATGGATGAAGAAAATGAGGAAGAAGAAAATTAACAGGATTTGGGAAAAAAAAAAAGATATATGGGATTTTGAACATTGTATCAACAGGTCAGGAAAAAAACCCCTCCAGAAATGAAATATTACAGGAATTAATGTCTTGAAATAATGTTTTTTATTGCATTATACTTAAAAATGGCGAAAAGTGTCAGGCTATATGAATCTCAAGATGAAAATATAAGTCAGTAATGTTACAAGTTTTCTTTTTCTCAATCTACAATGTTTCCAGAAAATTATTGTTTTGCTATTATACCCTTAATTATGATTACTGAGTGTTATTATCTTCTTAAATTTAAAAGTAAAATCTTATCCTAACATATATATTTAAGTTTATGAATTGAGAGTAGTTCTGCCAGTGCTTCTAAGTTTTGGAAAATGCCAAATATGATTCACACCCCATTAAACCTCTATAACAAAGTGATGAATCAGGCCTGGTGTTTTAAACAAGGCACCACTTCTGGAAACTGCGAGCAACTTGTGCAGCTCTGCTACGTCTAGTAAGTGACTTCCATTAGTTTTAGGACATCCCAGCCTGCAGTCTCCTGTGAGGCTGGGTGGTGCTTTTTGAGGACTGGATCCCACTGGGGTCATGCCATATCTCCTATGAGCATCAGCCGGAGCCAGTGCTGTACTTACTCCCTAAACTGCTGTGTTTATGGTATTCAAAATGCAATCTGCAATGGATCTACAGTGCCATATTATGTTTATGGCTTCTCAGGGATAGTGCAGGGAATGAAGACTTAAAAGCCGGTGGGAGACAGTGACACCTCTGCTCCCTTGTTTTGTTTCCATGCCCAATTCCATTATCTGTGTTATTTTATATTCAAACTTGCATTAAAGCCCTGCAAAAAACTATTACTTCTTTATCTTACTCCAGCTGGAATTCAAAAGTAATTTGATTAGCATCATTTACTGTATCACTTGTGGTAAATGCTATGAGGATCACAAAGAGAGAGTGGAGACTGGAGCACATGCAGGATCACAGACTGGGACAGCTGGGTTTGCTTACTCCAGAGAAGAGAAGAGGGAGGTTTAATTGCTATTCTCCCCTTCTCAAAGGAGGGGGAAAAAAATGTTGACTCTTCACAGAGGGACACAATGAAGAGTAAAGGTGACAGTCACAAGTTGCAAGGAAATTTCAGCTGGATATGAGGAAAAATTCACCATGAGGGTGGTTCAATGCAAGAACAGATTGCCCAGAGAATCTGGGTATCTCTATTCTTTCCAATTTTCAGCTGGGAATATCTCTGTGCTACCTGTTCTGACATTGAAGTTGGACCTATTTTGAGCAGTTGCTGGACAAAAAATCCTTTGAAGAATTCCTTTAATGTATATTCTGATTATTTTTTGGAAATGCACCTAAGCATCATTCTGAAGATGAAAATGAGTAAAAAGAAATACTCTTTTAAAGCATGTTTTTCACTCATACCATGAATATAATTGGTTGCAAAGAGCACAATAGTAAGAGAATTTGTTTTTCAAAGTGTGGGAAGGAGCAATTAAGGTTTAATAGCCTCTGCATTTGCTAAGCCTGACCATTGCCTACATGGCTTTCAAAGCAGAGATTCACAGAGCAAACACTTTGCCACATTAAAGATTCCCTAGACTACCATCATCTTTTGTTTCTAATCAACATAAGAAGCTTATCAAAATTTATCAATAAAGCAGGTGATGAATCCCCATGTGAAGTATAATGCAAGCAGGGGTTAATTAGAAAAGGGAAAGGTGAAGTTGCAAATCTGTCCTTATGTAAATCCAGATCCCTCTCTCTGTAAATTAGGGATGAGGGCTTTGGAAGCATCACCTGCAGTTTTGGCTATCAGCTAAGCTGTACACTGCTTTTCAATTATTGCAAAGCCCAGTCAGAAAGGTTTGGAAGGCACTGCTCAGCAAGACTTTCTGAGGAAACACTATTTTGGAATGGTGCAGGGTAGGATGAAAACTGGGATTTGGATAACTAAGCAACAATCTGTGCCAAACTGTTAAAAAATAATCACACCAAGGAACATCTACCACAGCTTTTATCTGGATGTTAGTCCAAGCCCTCATAGTGAAGCATTTATTCTGCTAAACAACTTTTATTCCCATTGTGGATATCAATCCTGTAGCCAAGAGGAGTCTGGAGATATAGGGTACTGACAGGGAAAAATTGGAATCAGGAAAAAATGACATAAACTAGTGAGAATGAGATAAATCAAAATCTTCGGCAGGGAATTCTGCCGGACTTATTACCTTATATTATTCCTAATCTTAAATAACTTTCAAATGGCAGCCACTTTAGAACAAACTATCCTCTCCTCATGTGAAAAACTCCTAGATTCTAAATGTGCGAGAAAGCAAGATTCAGTAAGTCATTTTCTAGCTCTAGCTGGAGGATTCAGACACTCCTTTCCTTCATTATACATTAAGCTCCTCTGTTGTATTTGGTAGAACATAAACAAGAATGTCAAGCCTAGCTCAGAGTTTTATGTAAAATGATTTATAGGATGGAATTGGTTGGGACTATTCTCAGAAGAAGTCCCAGAGACCTTCTCATGGCCAATAAAACTACATAAAATTGGGTAGCCCCAAGGGTATACATAACCTTAAGTGAACTAATGTCTGTGCTACTTCTCACTGACATTATCCAACATTAATGCAAATTGGTAAATGCGGATTCATGGTGGTTGTATAACTGCTGATTTATTGCTGTTTATAAAAAGAAGACAGTGCCCAGCTAGACTTAAATGGCCTCTAGGAGTTCCTTATTGTGTCCTCTGCTACAGGGCAACCAGGGTGAGACTTCACATCACCCTTGGGGTCAGTGAAACTTGTGGGAATATACAAACTCACTTTGTTGTTCAAGCACTTGCTCTGGGTTCAATCATGCTCAGTAACTCTTTAATCCCCTCTTAGATGGGTTAGGCCTTTCCATACTCATTCAAGCTGGAGACGTGGAGACATGGGAGATATTTCAATGAGATGTTTCCTTACTTGCAGCAGCACATGCAATCTGGAATTGAATTGTGAGCCTCTCCAGCAATTCTGTATATTCAGGTGCATTATCAATGGCCTCCTTCCACACACAGCACACCAATGAGATGGGCTGTTGGCAAAAAAAGTAGAAAAATGATGGTTTGAGGAAGACTTCTGTGACAGAGATATCACAGTCTAAGGAATTATGATTGAAAATTAGTATTCTTATGCCATATAAAGAGTTCTATTTCAAATATTTGCAAAAAAAGTACATGAATGTGCAGACATAATGCTTTTTCATTAAAATCATCCTCATTTTAAAGCCCTAAATCCCTGTAAAGCCCTGCCTCTATGCAGCTTTACTCTTTTTCCATTCCTCCAGGAAAGAAAATAAATGGGATTTTTCTAGGGTGATATATGTCACTTCTCAATCACCAGAGCACACCCAGTTGTCTCCATTTCATGGGAGATAAATAAAAGACTTGGATGTGCCTTAAGTGCCATCAATCAGAGGTCTATTTGATTCAGTGCTTTACACATCACAGCTCTCACTTTTTTCTGCCCTGGACTGCAAAGTGTTTCCTTCCTTAGAAGAAGACAATGTTTTCTCTGTCATAGGGGAAAGATTTTGCACAGAGCCGACACCTTGCGCTTAAGATAACTTTTCTGAGAGGATTTAATCTCTTTTCAGATTGTCTTTTCTTGCAGTAAACACCTGCTCAGTTTAAAAATTTCTCATTGCTTTTAGGATTTTAGGCAATTTCAAAGTGAAGGTGTCTTTGTAAGCCTATGTACTCAATACACATAGCTACTACCTATGTTTAAAATATTACAGCTGTCATTGGAAGCTACCTTTCAATCAGTGTTAGTCAGCATAAAGTGACAGAACAACTCTGCAGGCATTTATCATTCCATTTCCTGCTCAGTAGTACATTATTCTCTGCTCAGTCCTTTTGCACAAAGAAAAAAAAAACATTTTATAGTGTGCCTTTCCTTGAGAACTTTAGTACTGTTATTGATGGCTTATTATTAAAATGTGTTAATGGGTTTTCTTTTTTCATACAAGTCTTGATGTTGAATACATATTTCCATAATGAGGTTTTTGGAAACCACATAGAGTGTCAGACAAAAAGTATGAGTAACATTTCTGCTACCATTTTCCATCATAGTGTTGTGACAAAACCATGAGACTTATTAAACTTTCTGGGCTAAACTTCTAACATCTATTCTGATACTGATTTTGCTTGTGAACTGATTTTATTATAGCATGGAACCATTCAGTTCTGGTGTCTGCAGAAGAGTTACATAATTTTACATCAAGGATAGAAGAAAGGTCTCTCACCCAAAAAAGAACTTGCACTTAAATATGCACACATTAAAAGAAATTATTAATAGAATAAAAAAAAAGAGAGTTTGAAAACTGGACTTGAACATATAAATCATTGTGTCTGCACGGAGACTTTGCTTGGACTCCTCTCCCCTCCAAACCCTCGGTCCCTGCAGGATGAAGACCATCCAGAGCAGACTGTGCTTCTTTCTTTATTGGGGGCACTTAAGGAGGTGATGAAATGCCTGTAATAATCATAAGAAAGGTTATGCAGAGTCTGATTCTGCAGAGAGCATCAGACAACACTAAGACAAAAATGATTTTGTTTTCTTAAGCCTTCCTTGCTCCAAGAGCCTTTGTATGGGATGTGCAGCACTTTCTTGTACTTTCATTTTAATAACTATCAACAAAATCTGTTACAAAGAAAGCTCACATTAGGTTTGATTTTTTTTCTATTTAGTACTTCATATTTTAAATACTTAAATATTTTAAATCTTATCACAAGGATTTTTGGATCGTTATGGATGGAATGTCTTTTGGCTTATTGCAGGGAAAACAGGATCTGTTGGCTGTTTGGAGAGGAATCTCATATAATCCTCTATTAATATTCCAGGAAAGGTTTTGACTGTCAATGTATTCTCATCAGTCTAAAGGTTTCCTTTTTTTTCTCCTTCTGAATTGACATAACTAATGACAAGGAGCAGTAAAGCTTTGAAGACAAAAGCCACTTCAGTCCTTTACAGCTGGCAATTCCTCTGCCTTCATATGCTTGTGCAGGAAGTTAAAATAACTCAGAGCACAAAGAAAAGTTAGCATCCAGGAGGTGTGATTTATCTGCTTCTGGCTCCTGCACTCATCTGCTGTCAGGCTCAGAAGATGTTTGCAGCTGCAGCTTTCAGGACACAAATTAACTGCAAAGTCTTTGCTGAAGCTGGAGAGGTGGAGGGGCTGGGCAGGGGACATGGAGCAGAGGATCTGGAGAGGCAGGGGAAACCCAGCAAGAGACTAGTGTTTTTTAAATATCACAGCTGGCTGGGGGAAATTGTAGATAACAAAATACTTTTAGATAATTGCACTGTTCTCTCCAAGAAGCTGTTGCTATAAATTTCTCATAGTTTGAAAGGGATGGAAAATGTCTGAACTCTTCAGAGTTGTGCCAGATAGTCTCAGCAGGATATGTTTCTTGGTGCCTGGCTTGCAGTAAACATAAGCTATTGACAGAAAATATATCCAATATGAAAAGAAATGCATTAATTGTCCCTTACCAAAAAACAGAACCTCATCTAAGAAATTCATAGAAATCATCTGGAGAAGGATTCTGTAAGAGAGCAAATGCCTAGATGCTGACTGCATCTTCCTTTGCCAAGGTCTCTGGTAAGCTGGGAACACGAGGCAAACCTCTGGCACGGACTGCAGATATGGGTTCTGTCACAACGCTCCCTGGGCCCATTGAGGTCAGAAACCATCACACATCAGTACAGAGCAGTGCCTGGGGAGGCATTGGCTGAGCAAAATTGCTCTCGCACCAGCCTCCTCAGAGTGCATTTACCAGTATTTCTCATTGCCCTCAAACACCCAGCCCAAGAAGGGCCCTTTTGCTTCTTGTCCATGTCAGCTGTTTATCTATTACAAAATGCATGTACACAGAAGAAAAATAAATTATTTTGATTTTTTGTTTAAATCTCCTCTGTCCTTCCCTGACTCATTTCTCTCTTATTTACATTTCAATTCTTCCTTTATCTCTGATTACTTACCCCAAAATTGCCAACAAGCAAGTATTCAGCATGTGGCAAATGGTACCCTTAACATCCCAAACACCCACACAGCAGCAACCAGGTGAAATTAAACCAGGGCAGGCAAGAAAAGTTATGAAACTTCTAAACAGTGAATGCTTCTGCAGAAGTTGCAGATACTTGGATACAATCAGACTGAAGAAAGGATAAAACACGTGTTTTGCAAACAAGTAAAGGAAGTAAAATTTATAAATCTGTCAAACCAGCAGACCTAAAGTTGCAACCTACATCAAGGAAATGGCTGTTAATATTTTTTCAAAGGGAAAACAATATTAAAGAAAATCATATTCAGAGACAGTCACTTGTCAGAAGCTGCCTCATGAACTCCTATTAAGGTAGCAATAGATTAAAATCTAAAGTGGCCCGAGTTCACCTTTGTATCTCAGACTGGCAGGTACTGGTGATAGGTAGGAAAGCCTTTTCTGCAGCAGGTGGAGCCATCAATTTTTTAGAATCACTTTGAGCATTTCCACTTAAAACATTTACTTGCTACTAAAATGAGCTAGAATGTTGTCAATTCATTCTTGAACTACCCTGCTCTTTTCTAATGTGACACAAAATCTTTTCATGGCTGAATTGAGGTTTATAATAGAGTGCAAAAATTACTGTCTGGCTGAAATCCTGAGAGTAAGGACTCAATACTCTGTGGACTTAGCTGGACTCAGCAGCTGCTCCTTTGAAGATGTGAGGGACAGGATTGGATAATACTTACAGTCTGAAATGCAGAGCAGAGAATCCTATATTGGTCTGGGAATGGCATTTTCACCATCCTCTCTAAGGCTCCTAAACATACCACCACTGAATATATCAACTTTTTATTGACTTTGTAAAGAGGTGCCTCAGCAGAGAGGAAACAAAGACCAGGAACCAATGCAATACACAACTGTAAATGGTTACAATTTTTGGATGGAAGTTAGAGTTGGGATCTGTTGTATTCCCATGGATTAGTTCACAGGCACACTGGGAAGTACAGAACTGGAAGCTGCAACTTGTGGCATCATTAAATATCTATGCTTGTTGCCCTCCCCAGCTGCTTTGAGAAAGCTCAGCCTCTAAAAGGTTTGCAGAAAGCATTCCCTGCAATTCCAGTCTCTGACAAACAGCTCACAGAAGCTTTTATTGTGAGCTGTATGCCAGACAGGCAAGGCAGACTCGCTGCTGTCTGGATCTGGAAGTTACCACCCAAACACTTGGGTCCCTATGTGTTTTAATTTATGAAAAAGGATGTAATCCCCAAGACTGACTGGAAATCAAACATTTTGTTCTTGCTACGTCGCTGATGAGAAGGAGAGTCCTATGGCTGCATCTCAAAACATCAAAGATGGAACACTTAGCTCATCTTTCTTATTTTAACATTATAGCTATGGATCATCTGTGTAATAATTCTTATACAGAGCATGGAAACATAAAGGATTCACAATATATAGTAAATAAATAAATAAATAAATAAATTATTGTGTGTGTATATATACATGGATATATACCTGTATATATGTGTATGTTCTCTCTAGTTCTCTGTAGGCTTCTTTCCATGCACATTTCCAGTTTGAAATCTGAAGTGGACCACTAGAGGAAGATCTGCTTTCATCGATAGATGGGCAAACAGCTCAGGGACTTCCTGAACTTTAAGATCAGCCCATATGCAGCCTCAGTTATTTTTCTTTGGATGCTTCCATTTTTTCCCAAGCTGTATGAAGAACTAATTTGATTTCTTTTTCACTGTTCTGGCACAGACACTTAGGCTTCTGAAAATCAGTTAATTACATAAAGCACTTTCTTTTAAATTCTACCAGCTTCAAATCACCATGGATATGTGGGGACAAAAGACAAGAGGCACAGAAAAATTGGCACACTGTACACTGTGAAACACTATTAGGCCGTATCAACCCAAGGAAAGTACCATTTTGTTCTACAGGGACACTTTAAAAAAGATTAATTCTCTCTCTCTCTCTCTTTCTCTCTTTTTCGCAAGCTTCATTTCCAATGTGCTACTTTTTTTCAAATTCATTCTTTCTGTTTTCTTTTCCACAATTCTAACATGGCTATGGCTTTCTTTATAAAACTTTTTCCCATTGAATTAATTCATCCTCTTTCTTATCTGCCGGAGTTCATTGTATCAGGTGACTTGAAATACTTAGTCTACTAAAAAATTGAGTGTCCAGACAGAGCTGATCTGTGCTGACCAATTAGTGCAAAAATTCTTTGGTTCTGGGGTGAAAAGAATGTTTTCATGGACTGGCAAAATTTTCCCAATGTAACCCGGAAACTTCTAATGAGCAAACATCATTACTAAATTTCTGAAAGTCCCCTCTCTGCACATTGTCATGTAATATGGCAGTTGAAAGAAAAAGAGAAAAAGAAATAGAATGGAAATGAAAAGGGAAAAGGAAAAAGGAATAAGGAAAAGGACAAAAAATAAAGGGTTGTCTTTTTTGTCTAGGTAGAACAAGCATCTTTACAATTAGCTCTTATTGAGATTACACTGTGAAAATCAGTCAAGCAAGACCCTGACCACTCACTATCCCATCTCACAGAACCAAAACTAGGGCTTGGAAATCCAACAGTGCTTTCTCTGTCCCTGTTACAAGGACTTGTACAAAACCAGCTCATCCAGGAATATTACATAGATAAATGAGCCACTAAACGCTGGTGTGGAACTTTGGGGTTTATCAGGGATGAGTGGGTGAACCTGGAATCCACAAATGTGGCGGAATTTCTCTAAGAGGAAGAAAAGTTTAGAAATATCTACATACATGCACTTTGTGTTTCAGGAGAGAAGGGTTGGCTTGTGTTCTTCTGCCACTCATATTTTTAAATCTTGATAAAAAAAGATTGGCAAGATTACATTCAGCCTGAAAAGGAGAGAATCTCTTACTGAGTAGCTGATCAGGGGTGCTGAGAAGTGACAGTTCTCAATTTTGAGGATTGAGGAGCCCAGCAGGGCACTGAATGCAGTAACTACACTAGAGAGAAACACTAACCACAGAGGAAAAAATGAAAGTGACTGCATAAGAGTTGATAGAAAACATTTAAAAGCTTCTACAGATCATTGCATTCAAGAAAAGAAAATAAAAAATAAAAAGTTAGAGGTTTTCTGAAAGCTCCAGAAGTGAAAAATGTTTGACTTGCTATAATGGTGGTACACACTGAAACTCATCTTAATCTCTTAAGAAATTAAGAAAGATCTCAGGGATCCATGGAAGAATTAGTATAAGCATCTAAATATGTGTGAAAGCAAAAATGAGAGAGGAAGAGATTCTTTTAAAGCTTATATTAATGTATCCTCAAAGCATCTCTAGTTCTGTTAAAAGAAACTCCTTCCAATGGACCTGATATTTCAGCTTGCACTTCTGAGATCTCCCGACATGAGGCAGATCTGGGCTGGGGGAGGTAGGGGAAGTATCCAGTACAGCAAAGAAAGAAACTTCTAAAGTCAATAGCAAGCAGGCACAATGTTGAAGGAGAAAAAATAATGTCAGAGGAGGAAAAAGTTTGTATAAGAAAACACCAGTATACAGAATTTGCAGGGAACCCCCGACGAGGGGAGAGAATGATGCATTGACTCCATCTTATCAGAAGGCTGCTTAATTACTTTATTAAAATATATTATTCTATACTATATTACATTACATTACATCTAAGCTGAATGTGCCAAGCACTCAACTCTGTACACAACTGCCTAGCATCTTGTGACAACCGACAGTCCTGACACACACACACGCTTGGCCCTGATAGGAAAATAAACAAAACACCATCACTTTGGGTAAACAATCTCCTTATTGCATTCTACTTTTGCACAAACACAGGCACAGGAAATGGTAAGAATTGTTCTTCCTTTCTCTGAGGTTCAGAAATATTCTGAAACCTGGAAATATTCTTGGGAAGAATTTTGCTTTGCTTTTCTCTGTGAAGAGAAATGCGGCAACACCAGTAAGTTTCCAAATGGAAATTCCTCCTCTGTTTCCATACTAGAGGAATGGCTGCTAATTTGTTCCATCTGTTCTGGCACTTTGCGCTGGGCTCAGTGAAAAGGCTCAGCCCTGTGCAGGCAGAGGCTGATTCAAGCTGCATTACAAGTGTTCACCCGTGACACTGCCCTGGGAGCTGTCGTGGCCCTGCTCCCACTGGGAGGGCAGGAGACACAAGGAGGGACAGTGTAGCTGCAGGGGCGTGTTTGCCAGCTCTGCATCACCAGGATCCTGTAGAGCAGCAGGCAGCCCTGGAGGAGAAGGCACAGCAGCCTCCTGGGACCCACTGGTGCACATCCTGCCTGCTGGTTTTGGGGTTTCTGCACCAGCAGCAGGAGCAGCCCCAGGACTCCAGCAAGGACATGGAAGGAAGGCAGGGGCCATCTCAGTGCCTCACAGCATTGTCCCCCTGCTCTTTGGTGGCATAGTTCCTCTCCTGCTTGACTCCTAATGAGTTCCCAAGAGCAGAGCATGTGATAAAGGACAAAGATTTCCAGCTACACTAAGCCCTCACGCTTAAAGTATGCTAGCATGGAGGTCTCAGCAGAGCTGTCCTCTGAGGTAATGTGTCTTGAAAAAGAGCTTTGAAAAGATTTCCCACTTGTGGCTTTAATCCTATACTACAGCTGCAATTATTTAGTGTGCAAGGGTGCACACCAGGGCGTGAGGGAGCCCGCAAGTGCTGCTGTTAGGGGGAGAATAGCAGGATCAGAGCAGGGAGGGCTGAAGCCAAGAGCCAGGAGATGGAAAGATGCACTGTGATGAGGACTTTGGCAAGAGCATGCTTGAGACCACAGACAAGGAATCACAGAGTTTGGCAGAAAAGGAAAAGGAGAGAGCATGGGCATAGGCAGGATTGTGAGGTCAGAGGGGCCAACTCTGCCCAGGGATAGGGGGCACCAAACAGGATGTCCAGTCCTGGGTGCATCCAGCATCCTGCTGCTCTTGGGGATGCAGCCAGCAACCACGGGCAAGCTTCATTTCTTCCATACTGCTTGGCAGAAAGGGCAAAAGGGCTCAAGGTGCTGACATAAAGGGCAGGAACCATCATCTGAATTTTATTGTGTTGTCTTTAGGAGGCCTCTCCATCCCTCAGAATCCTGACCTGCAGACCTGCAATGATGCTGCTTGCCTTCCCCACTGGAGCACTGCAAATCTCGGCTCATTAGCGTTTGCAGCCTGCTTTAGAACCCTTAACTGAGATGTGCTAAAGAAGTGAAACACATTAGGTACAAAGCACATGGATTATACTGATACTCATACAAAATATGCTTCAATAAAACTTAATAACTTACCAAGAGGCAATAAACCCAAGTGTTACCTCAAATGCATTATGCATGGCTAATTTCAATTGCTGGCATGTTTCTGCCTTGGAGAGAATCAGCACATGCTATTTCAGAAAAGGTCTTCACAGATATGCAAAATATAATATAATAGTCTCCTTACCTGGCAAAAACCAACACCACTCCTGTGACTGCTGAGTCAGTTTACATCACTGCATAGCTGGGCCCATTTTGCTTGGAATGATCAAAATGACCAGTTTTCCTCACCTGCTGGGACATTTGGGCACTGGGGCTCAGAGATGGAGCTGCTGGAGGACTGGGGTTCCCCAGACAAATTTACATAATTTCAGTCAAAAATATTATGTCATGTTTGTAATCTATTTCTGAATTGAAAGAAATTCTTGAAATGGCCTTTGGGAATTGAGGGCACAGTGGCATTGTGATTGTTTGGAAAACTGCCATAATTACTTTTTCTATAAAAAGAATATCCACATCATACATTGTGGAGGACAGAATTTTTAAAGAGATGAGGCAAACTGACTTGAGTGGATTAAAGCTGAGGCATATATTTTTAGCAGAATGAGGTAGTATTGAATAAAATGGTTTTACTCTTGTCGCACTGAAATAATCATTGTAGGCAGCCCTTGTTCTTGCAGTGAGTTGAAAATTCTAGGTCCTAACTGTACAGTCAGTTTCCTGATCTCTGCCTCTTAATGTGAAAAAGTGATGGAAATAATTTTTTGTCATTTTCTTGCACGCTGAGAGATCATAAATAATTAGAAGCATATTTTGTGAATTATGCCCTACTTACCAACAAGAAGACATCCTGGAAGTTTTTAAGCCTACTTGCATTAAAAAAACTAACCAATGAACCAAGCAAAAACAAACCACAGTAAATTGTGTTAATTGTCTCCAAAGACTTTTTATATTCTTATATTCTCAGTGGAAAAACAGAAAATTGTATTTTCCTCCCTTTTTTTTTTTCTTTTTCACTTTAAACTGCAATTGAAATATAGTTAAGCAAGAACATTTCAAACATTGTTTCTACACAGAATACCATGTATGTTCTTAATTTTCTGTGCTCTGAACAAGCCTCATGACCTGGCTGAAACTTAAGCTCATAGGTGCACACAGACTAAGAACTCTCATCCCCCTTGTCTTTCTCTGTTTTGAATGGCTGCTTTCCTATACACAAGGATACCCAAATTCCACTCACCACATGGACTGGCTTCAATGTTCCTGTTATTTTTAGCCTCCTGCTCACTTCCCATTCCCAGCAGCTCTTTCTCATGCCCACACTACTCACCCCTTGCAGCAATTTGCAGTCAAGCTGTGAAGTTGCTCAGAAAACTAACATGGCCATTTCTCAAGTAATCTTTCAGCCACTTCAGTCCCATAGGTACTTCACTGAATGATGGCACAAGCTATTTGCCAATCCCAGAGGGAGGGGACTGAGAAGTACAATCTCTTTGGTAGCAGCACTGAATTGTACCACCCTAAGGCGTCTTTTCAGTTATGCATGATACCAGTATCAGGCTATTATCATCCTGCCAGAGTGCCAGGTTTTTAAGAAGGAAGAAGTGTTCTTCCCCAAATGTTTGTTTCTACTGCTCTTGCAGTGCTCAACAGCTCAGTCCCGGCACATGCAGGGGAAAGGGGCTGTCACCTCACCTCCATGATGGGGCTGTTGCCCTGTTCCCAACTTTCTAACAGGTCTAGCAAAATGATATGCCAGCTGATGTGACAGAGACTTAATTTTCAGGTAAACCAGCAAACTATGTATACTGTGCATTTTAATTCAGCAAAGCTCAGAAACTAAAAGACTGGGCTCACACTGCACAAGGAAGTCCATGGAAGTCACTTTGGCACACTCAGTGTGCAAGCTGAGCTGCATCAGTGCTGTGATTCAAGAATATCTAAATGCCATATATTCTCAAATTTCTTCAGCTGAGCAATTCATGCTATTTTCTAGAAAACTGTTCATAATCACCATAATTGATAAAATGCAGGAACACACTATGAAAAGGAAAAAAAATCATCCTCTGAATGTCATGGCACAGCAGGAAAATGAGCAGGATGGTATTTCAACTGTGAAGTAATGTGCACACTTACAGTATAAATGTTCTTTATCAAGCATCATCAAGAGGATGGCAGGCAAAATATGTTATATAATCTCTTGAAAGAAGATGAGAAGATGAGACATAAATCCCAACATAAGGAAACAAAAAGGGCTGATTTTCTGCTCTTTCCCAAATGGTAGAGGGGAGAGAGAAGAAAAGTCCATGCAAAGGTTAAAGAAAATTTGTGGGAAATTAGAATAAGTACCACAAATTAAATAAACAATTAAACTCAGTGTCCAAGACACTTCAAAGATACAAATATCCTCAGCAGATAGTGGAAAGCAGTAGCAAACAGTTGTGTGGCAAGTTGGTCAAAGACAAGCAAAAATGGATTTGTCTTTACTTTTCATATTGTTATAGTTTTACTCAGGTCATTTATGTCAACTCAGAGTCAACAGGGACCATAGGTAGTATGACTGGTGACATTATTCACCACATTCCAGGTAAGGAGAGCTTTATTACTCTTCTTATTCATCTTCATCTTCATCTTCATCTTCTTCAAACTTATTATTATTATTACTTACTTACTCTTGCTATTAATGTTTATTACTTACCATAGATGTACCAGAAAAATAAAGGCAGAAACTGTTGGTACATCTTTGAGTGACAGCCCTCTTAAAAATTAAATCTTACTGCATTTTGGGCTATTTAGTGACTCCAATGACTTCGTACACAGTAACTAAGAATGTATGAAATATATAAGACAAGAATAAAAAATTCTTTTATGCATTTTGTTACCAATTATAAGAGTGACTCGGAAGTTAGCAAATAAAAACAAAATCATCCTTCAAATTCATCGCAGTATGAAATTCCTTATGACTGGTGAGCAAGCTCAATAATTTGTTCAATGAACCCAATCACAAATGGAGACTACACTGGAGACTGTTCAGAAGTAATTCAAAGTTCTTCTCAAAAGTAACTGTGTCAGGCATTTGGGCACTAAACCTCACACAAGTTTGAGAGGACACAGAGCTGATTGCGCTACCTGTGCCTCATACAAGTGTTTATCAAAGCAAAGGGAGCAGGGAGGGGAAACAGTGACTTGTACCTGAAAAAGCTCTGCTTCTTAATTCCTGCTGGTTTCATCCTGGGTGGGGGGAAGGAAACCAATCACCTCTCAGGCAGTGGCATAAACAGTGAGACAAAAGGCAGTTAATAGGTTTTTCACTATATGCCTTTTCACTCAATAATCTAATTTTAGATGTATATATATCTTTTCAAAACAGACTTGTGGGAAGATGCCCACACTGGGATTCTATCTCTGTGCCAGGCACTTTCCACAGGGGCTCTGCTTCTCACAGTATCCTGGCATAGACAGCACGCTGCTTGCAGTGATAGGGACATTTTCTGGACTCTTGGCTCTAACTCAGGTTTAAGCTCCTCTGCAAGGACAAGCAGGTGTCCTGGAGGGAGGAAGAATTGCTCTCTGAGTGCTCCCTTTGATGGCTAAGCTGCATGAGGAGCAGGGATGGAAATAAGGCACCAGCTGTGTTTCCTGCAGGAGCTGGTCCCATCCAGGGATGCGTTTTCAGCCACTCCCTGAGCTGGATGCTCACAGGAGCCCCATGTCCCATGTTCCATGCCCTGTGCCCCATGCCACGGCCCTGGCTGCACAGAGGATTTGGCAGCAGCCAGCCCAGCACCCTGCAGCCCCCACTGCAGAGCTGCTGCCATGCTCAGGACAGTTTTGGACAAGCTTGGTCACAAACTTGGATCTAAACAGCCAAAGACTACTGACATCTCAATTGTCTCCTCTGTCTGATACACTGTTCTGAGCCCAGATTTTCTGACTTTTAGTTCAGCTGTCCTTTTCAATAATTTTTAAACCAACATTTTAATTTTTGTTGTAATTATTTAGAAGAATTAATTTGCTCCTCACTATTCTCCCAGAGACTTTCACATCACTCAATCTTTGAACCCTTTTTGGCAGGGAAATAGTTTTGTTTTTCTTATTGAGCAAATGAGCTCTGTTCTTTTATTTTTTATTACTGATAAGAGCATTCCGTACTTCACTGGAAATAGAGGCCTGAAGTCCTGAGTCAGTACAGAGAAATGGCTCCAATCCTCCCTACAAAATGAGGCATTGGGTTAAGGAACACTCGACCGAACCCACAGATGTCCCAGTAAAATTCCTTTTTCTGTGATTTTGCTGCAGTGGAATAATTTTCTCCCATGAAGAAGATACATATGATAAATGATCAGGTTATTTTTATTCAAAATTTTATTTTATATGAAGAAGTCATTGGAAAAGTGAGGATCCAAGAGATTCAGTGTTTAAAGCCAGAAGGAGTCATTAGATCATTGTCAGGCTTCTGAAACATTATAGGCCATTAAATTTCATGATGGTATCTTATATTAAATCCAAAGGCTTTAGAAAAACTAAAGATTTTCAGGCGCTCACATCTTTTGAGGAGATTAAGCTGCTTGTTGCAGGCAGAATAGCAGAGAGACCAAGCTGCTGCCAGAGGAGCAGTGTGTGAATGGCAAAGAATTGATTAGGTGCAAGACATTCCTGGAAAATAGTGCCCTCATTACTGGGGAAAGTAAAAAAAAAAAAGCATCTGCCAATCTTGCCTGGGATTTAAGCCACATTTCTGACCCCCAGGCTGAACGCATCATGGACAAAGCAAGCAACCTGCATGAGCAAATCAAGGATTCCCAGGCAGTCAGTCCCACTGACTTGGGAAACAAGGCAGACTCCCTTGGTCAATCTAACCACACTGAAGAGTCTGTAGCATTTTGTCAAGACAAAGCATTAAATCCTCTTTCCTAAGAAAGGATTTTAGATGATCCTTTTCTGTTCATCTGATGGGAAATCAAGTCAGCACAAAGAAAGCTGACTGAAAGATTCAACTGCACTTCCTCAGTGGCACTGGTTGGTGGGATGGAGCAGCTACAGAGTTGACTGAGGCAATTGGAAAAGTCCTCACTCAGCACCCACCAGTCTTGCTGGGTCCTCCTCCAGTTACAAGACTCTAAGAATAGTAAACTTGGAGTTAAGATCATGCTTGAAAGAAAATCCTGTTTTACATTCGCAGTTTTTATAATATCTGGATTTCTTAATATTTAAGAAAACTGACTATTTAGCAATGAGCAAATGTAAGCTTTGGTATAGAATAAGTGAGTGGAAAAACAAAAAAAAATCTTTTCTAGGGAAGGGAGCAGAAGAATGAGCATCTTGTTGAAATGCCTAAAACTGCTGCCAATTAGGGTATATATTTAAAAAATGTTCATGGGCTCCATCCTGCTATAGGCTTCAAACATTTAGCATTAAACTGTTTCTTAGCTTTTAGTGATTCTAAGGAGGCTGAAAGATCCACAAAATCCAGAAGACCAGACGGATATGGTCAAACCTTCATTATAATCATCTCATAATGAGGTAGCTGCTTTCAAGTGAATTGTTCAAGGAAAAATCTCTGAAGAGCTACTTTGTCATCTCACTGCATTGAAACACATTTTCTTTGATTACAGCTAAAATCTAAGCACTCATCTGATTCAGGGACTCTCAATGTATTTCTTAAGTGTTACATTTTTTTATTGAGCAAGGATAAAGTAAATGCTGAATGTCATTGTAGTACCAAAGGCATCCTTCTGGATTGTAGGTGAACAGGAGTCACTAAAGCCTAGCAGGCACCCATGGGATGCTTAAAATGGAATATTCTTCTGTGGATATCTTCTTGCCTTCAAGGGACCCTCACTCAGATTTGAGATGTGTTGTCAGCCACCTTGCTTGCTGTCTTGAAGTAGAGTGGTAACCCACACAAAAGCAAACTGCAGCAGCAGTTAAGTTCCTGAAAGGACAGAGGAGCACATTTTCTGCCTGATACATTGAGCATCCTGAGTCTTTACTCACTTAATTTCTCAGAGCTGACAGGGCATCCTTTATGCTAGGACAAAGTGGCCTTAGCACCTCTTATCAATATCTCTACAGAGATCAGCTCTTGACTGGTACCTCTGGCTCGTGTGTCAGCTTGTGCATGTCACAGGAAATGACTCTGGGCAGCTGCAGGGGTGGGTGGTGCTGTAATGTGTGCTCAGCCTCCAAGCTCTCCAGCAACACAGTGCGCTGAAGCAAGGATGTGAGTGGCATTTAGTTCAGCCCATGAATGAATAAAAGCAAAGTGTCATTCTGTGCTTCAGAATGAAAAAAAAATAATTCCTTTAGACAGACTGATCTAGTTTTATCAGCATTGACTTAAGTGGCAGGCCAGGGTGAAAGTCTTTTGAAATTTCTATGTTGGAGCAGGAGAGGTTTGCCAGTCAACACAGAAAAAACTCTACCCAAGATTTATCTTCTCTGACAGGTTATTAGACCCTCAAATACATTTGGGGATCCCTTCAGCCTGGAGCATACACAAAGCAGACTGCTACATTAGTAAAAAAGCTGGTATAAATTATAGTTTCGTGCAAGTAAACTATATTCATGCAACTTTTTCAGAATTTCCATGTTGTTAGCAGTAACCTGTAACTTGAAAACTAGCAGGTTTTTGTGTCAAGAAAAAAACAGTCATTGTTTTCAGTGATCCATCCTTCATGCTCCCATGTGGCAGTAAAAGCCAGGGCTATAGCAGCATAACTTGACTCAGAGACTGCCTCCTATCCTACAGACGGTGAGTAAAAAAGTGGTTATTTAAATAGCAAGTGTAAGGCAACAGTGTGTTTTCAACTTGTTCAAAGGGAGACATTAAGAACATGAGACCAGCTCTTTGCCATTCCAGCAAGTGCACGAGAGTTTCAGCCTAACAATTATCCACAATTATTCCTGTCCTACATTTATCACCCTGGGCATCTCAAAAAAATCTTCACAAGCTTTGGAATTGCAAGGAGAGATCAGAGGCTGCCAGGAGAGTGGGTCATAGGAAATCAAATCACCTTCCCCGTTTTCATCTGTAAAAACAAGCTATGCATCAAAGGACTCTGCCTCCCTCCCTGCCTCCCTCCAGGTGAGCAGCACAAGCCTTGGAGCAATGCAGATGCATGACAGACACTGCAGAGCAGGGGTTGATCCAGCCAGAGACTGAGGAACTCAGAGCCAGGTCTGTGAGCACTCAGTGAACTTAGTGAGAGGCTTTTCTTGATGAAAATTGGTAGCTGGTGACAAGCTCAGGTTTTGAAGGGATGTATTGTGAGGGAATATGCAAACAGTGTTTACAAGAGCCTACTTCTCTTGTCTCGGTCTGCAAAACAACCCTGATTAGGTAAAGATGATAGCAGCTGTTTATCTTTGAAGGTACACATCTCAGCTGTGGGTTTTACATATTTGCAGCAGCACAGAATCGTCTCTTATAAGAAGGTTAAGTGTCAGTGCTTTCTTTGAAAGGCAGTATGATACAGCAGTGATACTACAACCTTAGGCTCCCACTCATTTCAAAGGATCGACTGACTTCATAAACTCAAGAGACAAAAGTATCTTAACACACTTCATTTTAGCTAAAGTGAAAAAGCAGCTAAAAAGTGACAAATATTATGTTCCTAAAATTAGAAATTGAGTCATTTGGACTAACTATGTGTCAAGGTTTGACACTGGCACAAGGCCAAATGCCCCCATGAAAATACACTTTCTCTGGTGTCTGCTGTGAGATTTTGACCAGGAACAAACAAAGCAGGCTCTCACTTGAAAAAAAGAAAAGTTTATTAACTAAACTACAAAAACAATTACTAAACTACACACAAAAGAAAAAGAAAAAAAAAAGACAAGGAAAAATAAAAACCTCACAAAAACACTCTCTTCCTCCTCCCCCCTAAATTCCCAATACAATACATCTTCCAAAATCACCAATTCTGGGTCCAGCACCACCCTTTAGAACGCTCAACTTCCAGTTCCTCAAGAGGAGAGGGAGTCCTTCCATGTGTCGTGGTGGCCTTTTCCATCCTTGTTCTGGTGCTCTCACCACCGAACAAGAATCAGGGCTGCTCCCAGGGTTGTCTTTTTAAGGATGCTTTGTCCAGTTCCAGTTCCAGAAAAGTACAGTCTTTCACCTTGGGGACATCTGTCCCCCCCATATTTTATATACCCCCTGGGGCCGAGGGGTACCCACACTGAATTTTCTTTGTCTCTGGGACATTTCTCCCCCTGGACTCAGTCTCTGTATCACACGGAAGCATGGCTCTGTCCATGGCTACACAAAAGAGTCCAGCATAAAATGCCACTCCATCTTCTCCCTTCTTTCAACATCTCTCACTCTCTCTCTCTCTAGTCCAGACCTTCATCACTTGTCTAGGAAGGGTTAATGTTCTGTGAAGTTTTCATTGTCCAAGAAGGGTTAAAAACTCCTCCAAGCGGCTGGACTCCTGGCTGCACACCCCCCATCTCCTCAGCCGGGCTGCCTGCTGCCAGCACATGTTTACTGAATTTCAAGGTAACGGCCACAAACACAGGCTGCACTCTCTCTCTGTCTGTCTCCAAGGGGGGGAAACAGGCTGCACATTGCTTCCCGGCATTTCTTTACTTCTTCCTTCCACCCTTGGCGGGGGGGGCCAGGCCTACCTCTCCCGGGCTGGGCCGCATGGCTTTTCCCTCCCCCCGCCCAGCCAGCAACTGGGCCGGGGGAGAGACCCAACTCCTTCCCGACGGAAACCCAAAGAGAAACTGCCAGGGGGAGAGCCCTGCTTTTACCCTGTGTTCTCAGAGGTGGATCCAATGCCCAGTGGTTGGGCCAGATGGCAATATTCAAATCTGAGCACTCATTGGCCCTATCTACAGCATCCCAGAAATCCTGTTTCCGGGTCAAACCATGACACTATGACACTCTTGTGTCTCTCCCTGGCAATCAGAAGACAACATTTGTCTATTTTCTCTAAAAAAAAAAAGAAACAACTGGCTCAATGTTAATTCTTGACCTCTATGACTTACCAAGGATTGTCTTACTGCACATCATTCACATGGCAGACAATTTTTATCATGCTCACTCTAAGATGTCTTTCAGCAGCATATTGTCAAGGACCATGACCAAAACCTCACTCTTACTTCTTTTTTTCTCCCCAGAGATATTATGCATTGTTAGTGTCCTTGGAATAGCCTGCCCATACTCCCTAGCAAGGCTTTGAAAACACCAGGCAGAGCTCTGTGACAGTGCAGTTTGATTTTACAGAGCCAATTCACAATGAGCTTGTTGCTCAGCTCTTCTAGAGCAAAATGAGCAATAAAGATTGGGCTGATCTGGTTATGATGTGCCATTTTTTCCTGGTGAACAGAACTCTCTCTGGTTTCCTGGTTCTGCATCTGGAGAAATAGGAAATAAAGACATAAGTAACTTCATTTGAAAAAAAAATCAAAAAACTCATGTGCTGCTTCATTGCTTTTTCTCCCCTTTCTATTAGTGGTTTTACAATAACGTTGTTAGTGTAAACACATGGCCTATTTTATGTGCTTTATTTTGTGCAGCTAAAATAAGATTAAGTGCATTCCACCAAGTTTCGCTGCTGTTTCATACTAAATGCTGTGTGAACAATGTCATAAATCCTTGTGAGAGCACCAGTCCAGGACTTTGCAAATTGTTGGGGTGATTAGGAGTGTGTACTCTGCTGGCTGTTATGGTTACACTTCCAGATCACTTGGTGACTGTGACTTCAAGATCATTTGAGATTCCCATGCAGTTTCAAGCTTATGCCTAGACTAGATTGATTTTGACAATTTTAAAACATGTTCCAAACATGAAAAAAAACCTTTCAAATACCATGCTGCTGAGAAAGACAGCAAATTTCAGGTTCAATGTTGATTCCAGCTATGTAGGCCAGTAGATTTGCTCTTGTCTGGCTCAGATCAGCTTCTTCATTTTATCAGAGATAAAACCCTCTTTGCCACTAATTCTCATAATTATGTCAGTATTTTTTTCCTTCACATGGTCATTTAGTATGTCTCACATACTAGAAAGAAAAGGTATTCCACACTGCCCATAAAAATGTGCTAGATTTTTCTGGTATATTTTACATGTGAGCAACCTGGAGGCAGAAAATCTTTGGTCAACCTCTTTGTTCTCAGTTTAAGCATCATTCAGTTATCACAATGAGAAAAAAAGCACTTATAGAAACTTTTCTATTTAATTGCATTCAATACCTGCTCTAATTACTTGGTTATTAATCTTCTTCAGACATTACTGGAAACCTAGATTTAGTGTTGCAACAAAAAGTATGACATAAACTCCACAGAAAGTCTAGACTACAGAAAGCTAAAGCAAGAATTTCTGGCCTCTTTTCTTTGGACAACTACAAGCTTCAGGCAATTTTATGTTTGTCTCTTTCCATAATTTCACCTAATACCTTTGAATGCCTTTACTTGTTCTCTGTTCCTGTACCACAAATATCCCAACCAGAAGTGTCTTGGTCAAGATGTCACTACAGCCCTCCTGTGCTAAGCAGCTTCAATTAGAAATTCTCTTATACATTTCTATTTTTCTACTATGAAATCATTATCTGGGATGATACTTGTCTAAATTTAAAATATTTCAAAACATAACGTAAGACTTATTTTGGAATGTAAAATTACTCCCTACAGAAATCAGAAGATTCAAAATGAGGAGGTGTGGGAGCAGCACAACAAATCTGTAGCTAAATCATAGGAACTTTATCGCAGAGCTTCTTATATTGATGCAAAGTTCCCTTGCAAGTTTCTTCTCCACTGAACGTAGATGCTCATGCAGAAAGGACAAAACAAGGCACTAGTTTGATCACTAAGCTTCCTGTCCACACCACCATTCACTGCTGCTCTGGTTAGTGGTGCTCTACTGGTTGTATGACTAGGCGAAGGGGCAGAAAGATGCCTGTGAAGTCTCAGGCAAAGCTTGATATCACTCTGTGTGAGTATTCCATTTACAGTGTTAATGCTGAAGCAAACTAGGTACCCATTATGTAAACAAGTGACACGTCAGACCATTCTATGACCTAATGAAAGCTATAATTTTTTTTTTTCAATGTTATAAGCCAACTGGAAAATGCTGATGAGAGAGGAGTCTTTCTCTGCTATTGCAGCAATTTACAGTATGGGTTTTAATTAGTCTCTTCCCTCCATTGCCCCTGTCTTTCATTGCAGAACTGACTTGTTTTCTCATTTGAAAAAATCCAGCCCTCTAGCAACTCACAGGTCTCTGGAAAAAGGATTAACCTATTTGAAGTCATCACTAGGGGCTTCAAGCAGGTGTCCAGAAGAGCAGATGTGAACTGCTCTCAGTAATTACTTTCAGCTCTCAATCTGTCCTTCACTGGCTATTGGAAATTTAACCTTAAAGGAGTCAAATGGCACTTACTCCTCATCATCTTCAAATCATGTAAAACTCAAAGCAAGAAAAGTTACAACACAGGAACTTCTCCAGTTTTTCTTGACACAAAAGCCCTTGCAGATGCTTCTGAGATGAAAGAGATTAGGAGACGTGGAGATTTTGCCTGAGATGTCAGAGTACCCTTGAGAGGCTGTGACACAATGGAGGAGGTTGTGCTCAACCAGAATTTGTGAACAGGCCAGCTAGCAACACCTGGCCACAATAAGATCCAAATGACAAATAAATGTTTTCAGGCAATGGATCTGTATTTCCTGTCTGTCTCTAGTGGGAATATATCTTTTGTTGTATTTTAACAATAATACTTCTACTTGACAGTTGCTTTACTACAGAGTCTAGTCTTAGACATGCTTTTTCACTTTGGGAAATACATCCTTATAGTAAAAATTATAAGGGAAAGAAAGAAATTTCAGCTCTGAGCAAAGTGATTACAGCAAAGATAGACAGGAATTAGACCATCCAAAGAATGTAATTTTAGGCTTTAATGATCACAGGCTCTGTGCTGCAAAATGCTTGTGACAGATTATGTTAGCCACCACGTGGCTGCCTGCAAAGAGCACGGCTGTCTCATCCTCCTGGCCACAGTGGGGTTCTAATCTTTTCCCCTCATTAGAACAGCACATTTTTGAAAACACAAGGAAACTGTAAAATTATGTCTTGGGTTTTGGTTTGCATATCTGATACTTTTTTTATAATATTTTCTTTGAAGAAAATTATCAAACTCTCCCTGGGCCACAACCCTAGAGTTTTACTGGGTTTCTGTCATTCTGTTCTGAAGTTTCACAGTTCATGTCAGATCTCCTACATTAAAAGTCATGAAGCCTATTTAAAAATCTATTTTTCGCATATAAAAATCAGGCTGTCTTCATAAGCTTAAACACACTTGACCAGGCTTCATAATGTAAGCGATCCTAATTTGTCACCTTAAAATCCCCCCCACCAAGAACTCTGAATTTTAAGTTTAAAGGGTTTCTCAAAACTCCTTAAGTTTCCTTACAACTGTGTACAACCCTAAAATATATCAAGTCACAATTGTCTTAAATCCAGATGCATCAGGCTTTGAAGCAACCTTTGTCTCTGCCCTATTTTAATAGTTACATTTTCTAAACACTGATCCAATCAACTGAGCAAGCATTTCCTGATCATCATTTGCTGTTCTGCTCTACCTTGACTTGACAATACAATCTCCAGTTCCACAATGAAATTCCCATGGGGAAGAAAAACCATGCAGGGCACAAGCCATGTAGTTTATTTTGTGGTGGCAGGTGTCCATGGCAATCCTCCACCCCCGAGCACCACAACCATGGCCCAGCTGTGGGCTCTGCCTGGACCCAATCTCCCAAAAGATCCTCTGTAAAGCTTTCGTTTCTCCTTCTCTCCACAGGTTTTTGAGTCAGGAGAATGTCATAGTTTTAGTACCAGGAAGGGTGAGGTTGTACAATATTTGGGTAACTTGTAGGTAGGGTCACTGCAAGTGGGACAGGAATTTCTGGGAATATGGTGCTGCAACAGTCAAGCGCAGATGTTTGGTGGTTTTGGATGAATTTGCACATAACTGGAGGATCTTCACTTTCAGACTGCTGTGACTGTGACAGAGAGGTCTGATTCCATTTCAGAGAGAAACACTGCAGACTTTTGTTGCATTATGGGATAGCTGAATTTCCTAAATGCTGGCTAAAAAAATGACACTATCAATACCAGCACAATGGATATATTACCCAGCACATTTCTTCATCACAGTTACACGCAGTCAATGAGATGTAACACTGTTGGATTTCTGCAAGTGTAAAGGACATTAAAAGAGAAATGGCTAATGGACAGAATAATAGAAAGTAACTGCAGAATGATCAAAAATTGATTCGTTTTACATTTAAAATCAAAGAACAAATAGGAGTAGGTCTTTAGCTAAAGATTTGGACTTCAGAAAAGCAAATTTAGACAAGTTAAGGAAACTGATTAACAAAATCTGTTGGACTGAGATGATACAGCACCTTGAATGTGGAAGGAGAAAGGAATTGATTGCTGTGTGAAGAGCTGAAAGTAAGAGAAATCTTTAACCTCAGCCAAAATAAAATTTATGGAAATGGATTCCACACACTAAATATCCACCTTTGAAAAGATATTTTAAAATATAGTATACTACCTACTATAAGGACAAAAGCAAAAACTTTAAAAGACCTAGAAACGCAAAAAAGACAGATATGTAAATAAAGCCAAATTTCGTGGGTTAAGACATACAAGGATATAGAACAGTAACTGACAAAAAGTAACCTGAGCTGGATCCTGTAAGGGGTAAAAATCTAAACCAAAAAATTTGCCATTTGGAAATCTGTAGCAGAAGGAAAAAAGGAAAATAAAACTCCCTGTGAGTCCTGAAGATTGGGTAACCTGTAGATTATAGATCAGTTAGGTACAATCCCAAAATAAACAATTTACTCAGATTTCCAATAACCAAGGCTGCACAGACAGCAAAGGCAGTAAATAGACTGGGAATGGCAATAGGGTAATTAAACTTAGTTCCCAGGAGAAGAGAGAAAATTTAAGGAGGATCTCAAATCAGGGGAAGAAGTGGGAGTAGTCTCCATACCTGAAATATGGTCTTGTACACCATGTAGGTGCGTTTGTGCGATGCTTTCAGGAAATACTTTAAATCCCCAAATAAAATTAAAAAAAAAAAAGAGAAGTGGGACATAAGATGAGAAAACTTCTCCACATGGGATCCAAGCAATTATCTTTCCCATACCCTAATCTCAAAAGGGAATACCTACTAAACACGAGTTTCTCCCACTGGTCCTCTTGCTGCTCCTGGCTCTGTTCAAGTCCAGCTAACTCAGTGAAAAACCCAAAAACAAGACGAGCACAGGAAGTTAAAACATTTAATCATGTAATATACGCATTTTCTATTGTATTTATACCACAAAAACACACACCACAATCAGCATTTTTTTCTCCATTTCATTAATCATTTTCTGTTCTCCTAGAGAGTATCTTGCTCTTTGGCTAGCTGGCCAGAATTTTTTAACATCTTCTGGGTTCCGTTCATTTTTCTTGAACTGATGACAAAACTCTCGACTGCCGTATTTTGGAGGAGGGCTTGTCAGGACATTGCCCAGTGATATTTAAACTTCCTGAACTTAGAAATATCTTTCCTAAAGAATTCTAAGGGTATGTCTCTCTCTCTTATATGTGACAACCTGTCATTGACAAACACATTCAGGTCTACCTTAGTCACTTCTCCCTGATCAGATCACAGTGGAAGTTTTTAACAGAGACTTTCTTGTCCTAAAGGTCTCTTTTAATGTCCTGTACTCAAACATTTTTCAGCCACATCCATCATCCTTCTCCTGTGCTGGTATACTCATTCTGTTCTGCAGGATGATGCTTCTCAAATCTGTCAGTGCTGCAGTCATCCTGTTTGTGTAAAGGTCATTGATGGAAATGAACAGAGTCAGATCTTCTAGGAACATCCAACTACCTCATCTTTAGAGCTGACTGTTTCCTGTGCAGCGAGTTCCTGGGTGTGCTCTAGGTCCCTATAGAAACTTCCATATCTGAAATAGACTGTGGTACTCAAATCTAAAATGAATAGCAATCAAAAGAGATATGGAGCATCTAAACTCCATTGAAGCTATCAGATGAATTGTAGCCTTTATCAGGATTTGTCTCTTTATCTGTTTCCAGCCCACATGAAACATCTGTCATGTAAACTAATAGTGTTGTCACCATCAGAAGGGGAATGTCATCATAAAATAAGTGTTGTCACGCTGAAAGGGGAATAAGGAAGATGTTTAAAACAGAGATACCTGGCTGTTTTGTAAAGGAAATCTTCTACCTAAAGAGCAGTACACCTTAGTAAAGGCTGCAGAAATATACCATATGCAGGCAAGCATGTAAAGAATAGGAAGAAATGCAGGGCTTTTCACTATTTTTCTGTTGCTTATGTCCCAGTTTCCTGAAAACATTACTGCTTTTGGGAAAAAAAAAAAAAAAAAAAAACAAAAAAAAAAAAAAAAAAAAAAACACAAGTGCCTGGAGAAGAGTTGTGTGCAAGAGTGTCTCTGGCAATATGCCTGGATAGAGGCCTGAGCATCCTCGTCTGACCTTGGCTGATCTTGCTTTAAGCATGTGAACTCCTCTGATGCCTCTTTCAATGTGAATTATCCAATGATCCAGTGAGGCCAAGTTGCCTCTCTGCAGCCCTGTAGCACAAGCAGAAAGGCTGAGCTTGTACAGCAGGGTTGTGCTGGCTGCTCAAGGGCACAAAGTGTCTCAGGCACTCCTGTCTACATTCCACCTCTCCAGGGAAGGATGCCTAGCAGGTTTCTAAGGGGCTCCATCAGCCCAGTGAGACACTGCCACAGTGCTCTATGGGGGCTTTAAGTTACACAGAGTGAGCAGTAAGAACCATGACACCAAACAAAGCCAACATCTGTCACACTCCTGCTCTTTGAGTAGAGCACAGTGCCCCAGGAAAAGCTCCTTCAGGCTATTCTGACTGCTGTGCAGCCCCCTGGCAGGCCAAAAAATAGACATGTAAAAGCAACTTGCAGTCATTCTTCTCACTGCAGATGTGTGCTCCCACCCTAGCACAGAAAGGATGATGATGAACAGTACACAGCCTCTCTCCTGTCTGAAACTGCCTTGCTGGCCCTGCTTTAGAAACCAAGAAAAGAAAAGGAATCAAAGCAACTTCAGATCACAATCTTATTGACCCCTGGCAAACAAACCTGCAAGGACTGCAGCCATCCTTGCCTGCTGCTTTTCTAGGTTGGCTGCATGTGACCTCATGAGACAATGAAAAGAGGAAACATCACTTGGGTCTGTGCAACTCCCCTCCAGTGAGTAACCCTACATCTGAAGCATCCTCTAAAACTTTACAAGTGTACATCCCTTGGATGCTGAAAGAGAGCTGAAGAAATAATACAATACACTCAAAAGGTTTAAAAAACCTGTATTCTGAAAGAGACAGTAAATTCTGCCTTGTTCCTTAGAAAGCCTTCAGTGCATGCATTCAACGAGAGCTCTCCTGGCTGTATTTCCAAGAGTTGGGTGATGTCAAAGATTTAGAAGCCCCAAGGCTGTGTCCAAGGAATCAGGAAAAAAACAAAGACTAAAATCTTTCTGATAAAGTCCCTGACTATCTGTTATGGGATCTGAGTCCTGGCACAGCAAGTGTTTGTTTGCCTTTTGAGGGTGGGCCGAAGCATGAGTGAGACTTTGTTCTCCTGGAGCATGACAAAGAAAAGGGTAACCTGCTTCTGAACTGAACTGGAAAAAAGATTCAAACCAATTGCTTTTCCAGTGACACCTGGCTTCCACTGAGTTGAAAACTTCCTTAAGAAAATTCTGGGTTTGATTCACTATTTAAATTAGAAATAAAAATAGTACATTTTATTCTTCCTATACCAGAAGATCCAAACAAAATAATTTGTCTGCATGGTTTCGGCATTAATTTCTGTGGGGTTTTTCAGCTGTTCTGTGCTTTGTGGCTGCTGTTGTCTCTACTTGAGATTCCCATGGTGTCTGGACATACTGCTCAGACTATTTATCTGATGGCAGTGATAGCCCTCATTGCTCCAAAATTGTTCAGTTTATTTAATTTCATATCACCTTTGTGATAAGAATTTCTATTTCACCTTTTAATATCCCCAAAGGTAAATACCAAACACCAAAATACTGGAAACTCCAGGTAAAAAATCTATTTTCCCATTATCTTTATTTTTAGTTGGATAAACAGAAAATGAAAATATCTCTTGCTTTGTCACAAAGGCAGGATTGAAGGCATGCTCATTTTGAGTTTATTTTATTCTTCTGTGTGAGACACTGTGGAACAACACAGGACTATTCAGGTTCTATTCCTCAGTGGGGCTTCTCATTACCCTGTCAAGCAGCACCTCCAGCCCCCAGGACAGCAGGGTTAGCCACGACTGCTGGCAGCTCTTGGGAAGTCTGAAAGCAAACAAGCTGTATAAAAAAGAAGTGTCAAGGAAAAAAATCCCCATAAATAAAAGAAATAGCTTGGCACCATGCCAGCAGGCCAGAGCTTATCCCTACCCCTTTTGATTAAACTGTCAATACATATTTTTTGTGGTGTCCCAATGCCATAGTGTTTGTCTAGGGCTCAGTGACACTGGGAGGAAAGGATTTAGCTGTCTGCAAAACAAACACAGAAACAAAATCACAGAGCTAGAGCAGGTGAGACCAAAGGCACAAACTCTCTTTTTCAATCAATAGCTCCACAGTTCTCACATACCTGAGCCAGGAGCTAGGCTATAAAACAGATGTTGCCTGTGTTACCAGCAACACCCTGGGTATGAGAATCATTCCCCTCTTGTCAACAGAAGGGTAAATCAACCCCACTGATTTCCACAGGGGGTTATTCCTATTTATGCCTCTATTCATCAGGAGGCAGTTGGGCCCTTGATGTGCCCTGGACATCCTCTGCAGCCTGTCCCTCTCACTGAGTGCACCATGTCTACTCTCACATGCAGGAGGGGTTTTTTTTGGTGAAAAATTACAAGAAATTGAATTATTGGTAGACTTCTGACCCTTGGCAGACCCCCACACCCTCCCTAGCCAGCAAACACCCTGATCTTGAGGCTGGCATTGGGAGGCACAGCAGTGCTGAGGGCAGCCTCACTATATCACACAGCCATGGGGACCAGGAAAGGGGCTGAAATTGTAGGTCAGGCTGGAGCAGCTGAAGTGGAGCCCAGCCAGAACACAAGGGCTAAAACTAAGCCCATAGGAAATGTCATCTGACCTTTAGTTATTGAAGTTGGGCAGCACCTTGATCCTTTGTTGTTCTGAAAACCAGACAACACATATGCATGCAGAAATGGTGGATTTACCTCTCTGCACAGTTCAGTTGAATTCACAGTAAATTTTAAAACACTGTCATCTCCTCACTACCATTGTCCTCCTACAGCCCCTAATTGTTTCAAGCTAAGAGATTTAGAGAGGGCATTGGGCAATTATATTCTGAATTCAAGCCTTATTTCTTTTTAAAATTTACAGGCTTGACTTAATATAAAAATATTCCCTTTAGGGTTTCTTGGCAGAATTAGAAACATATAAAATTATTTCATAGCTGCAGGAAGGCATGCTTTCTGAGATAATACTGGTTTATGTAAAGAGATTATTCAAATACAGTGGCAGTCTCTTTCAAAATACTGGAAGGTTATATTCAGAAAAGATCCTAAGATTGCTTAGCATGAATTTTGGCAAAGTCATGAAGTAAAGACTGTGGCAAGTGGTGATTCTGATTTGTAAGAAATTTAGCTAAGAGGATAAAACTGTGGATGGGAGAAACTCACAGAAAAAAATCTCTGGATGGGGCAAAACCCACAGAAACTCTTGGAGAAAGGCCTAAGGTGATCATCGTGGTATGCTCCACTAGTGTCAAACTAGTACAGCACACCATGAGCAGGATTTCAATTTTTAAAGCTCTTCACCAGGCCCACTCTCCTTACTCCACTTAGCAGAGCAGATCTGGGCATTTTTCAGATTCTTCCATTACTTCCAACAAAGAAGTAATGGGTCCATTTTCCCAAAGTGCTTGTTTTGTTGTCAGAAAACTACAGCATTTAAGGTAATGACATGAAGCCTTGTTTAGCAGAAAAGTAGAAAAAGTACAAATTTCTCTCAATCGTGTCCTGAAAAGCTACCTTTTGTTTAAGCAGAAGGGACAATGCCTCAAGGGATGAAAGCTCACTAAATCATTCGTGTGCTCTGGCCTGCTCTGCCAATGGCTTTCTAAGTGATGTCCTTTAACTGGCCCGAAGATTTCCTCACCTGCTGACCTGACAAGCATTCAAGCAGATTGGTCTCCCACTCCTAGTTTTGTTGTGCACTATCCTTAAACTAAAGGATGCCTCAGTTTGCACATCAGCTGTGATTTTGCAGATGGTAAACCTGGATAAAACTGTAGAAAGCATTGCTTTGCATCTTGGAGAGAATCATAATGGAAAGCACCAAAATACAGTACATCAGGCACATCAAAGTTGTCTTCCTTCTGCAGGACCAGTTTGTCAACATCTCTACATGAGCAAGGGCTGTTTGTTTAGAGCACATACCCAGAAATATTAGTTTTTGCATCCCTGTTTTAAAAACACTCTTACCCTTCTGCAGTTAGCAGCCTCCTGTTGGGATGTTACAGGAAAAACATGCTCTTTCCAAGCTTTTTGAAATGGTTTTATGGCACAATCCAGACAATGCTGACAGTATATGTGAAAACCAGAATGGAACAGCAGCAATGGACTCATTATCATCCTTCGGCCCTTTGCTTCCTTTTACTGAAGTGATGGCTAGTACATGTTAAGTATGGAAATAAAGGATTGCAGGTAGTCTGGTTCAATTTTATTAAGTATTAAGTACATGGTTCATTTTATTAAGTATTAAGCCCTTGGGATGTTAAAACATTGTTAGACAGAGATCCTCCAATAACTGAGAGCAGATTGATCAAGTCACTAAATGACTGAACTAAAAATTGTATGATTAAAAGGAAAAAGACGTGGTCTTATGTCTCATTTTAATGAAATCATAGTACTTCTCATGGGTGTCTCTATGGAAGCTTTTTTCTTCCTGATCATCTTGTTTTACCACTAAAATGTAACCCCTTCATTTTATGTATGGGCTTCCATGCATGGGCATCTTCAGCAGCCTTAGTGGTATTCGGTGTTGTTGTCGTTTATTCAAAACTAAGTTTGTGCAATTCAGGACATGAACTGTTTTTGTGGTGCAACAAGACTTTTAAATAAGTTTAAAACTTATAGTTTAAAAACATACTTACTACACTGTCAAAAATATTTATTACACATTTTTCATTATTGTTAATAGATGTTAAGGTGACTTTGTATTAATATCTGGGGGTTTAGAGTTATGAGAATAGCACATTTAAATTATAAATAGTTGTGTCAGTTTATCTAGTACCTACATTTGCAATCTAAACATTCTTCCTGAGGGAATGAGAAGAACAAAACTATTTTTGGTATGAACTTCCTCTATAATTTTTCTTTTACTTCTAGACCTTCCTGTTGCTATCATTACCTTCCACATATAAATAGATGCAGCCGTTAATATATCTGGAAGTAAGCAATTAACCTAAGGTGTTTTTTCTTAATTAGAGTTGTAAAGATAATATGTTTTAAAGTTTGATGCTAGTCATCCATGTGACCTTAGAAAAGCAGATAACACTCTAATTCTTCATTTCTGTGAAGTCTCCCAGGAAAATGAATTTCATGGTTGAGTGCCAAGATCAAAGTTATCTGAAAGCATCTGAGTTACGAAGATGCCAAGTTCATCCACATCTTCCCTAAATCAGTTTCCACCAAATATCTGGCCCAGCATTCCCCTTTCTTGAAAGTATAACCAAATGCTTAATTCCTGGAGTGAAAAATATTTCTATAGATTTAAATAGTATGAAGAGATATGACCATCTTGCTGCACTACTGCTTGTCAGAGGCTGGTGTTGACCTTGGATGGGTAGATAATCTTGGTCTGCAGAGGAAAGCACAAGATATCTTGCTTGGCATACAGAAGAAACATGTTAAACTTGAAGAGACAACACCAAGACTTCCATGTGGGGGTCAAATACATCCCAAGGAAGTTCAGGGATGTGAGTCACCTGGAAATACTCAGGGATGCAGTCTCATTATAAACTACTAAACACTATAAAGCTCAGCAACATCCCTGATTTATGTTGCCTTCAGGGCCTAATAAAATAGCTTTTCTTCTGCTCTCTTTCTTCTTAGTCCCTCTTCTTATTTACTCTTGCCAATCACTTTCTCAAAAGCAGTAGATTCTCTTTTTCTGAATTACATGTTGAGCTGTTTACCTACCTACATTTGTTTTTTAAAAAGGAGAATCACTATGTTTGAATGGAATGCAAATTCCCAGGCTGTATGTATATGCTGTATGCAATACTGATTACATACAGTGCTCTTTACATAGGCAATAAAACATGAAAACAGCATGGGTTTTTTTGAATTGTAAGTGTGGGAAGAAAGTGTTAGGATGCCTGATAAGAATTCTCAAAATGCAGCCGAAACACATTTTTTATAGGGCTACCTGATGGGAAAGCAACACCAGCAAAGCATTTTCAGCTGGTGTTGAGATATCCAAGTGACTGGTACTGAACATTTCAGAAGGAGAGGTTTTCCTTTTCTGTACTGAAGAACATCAGAATAGACAGATATCCAATGTTGAAATTTGCCTTGGTCACTGTGATTATTAACCAAAGTTGATTATGAAAAATATGTGTTCAGAGGACATACTTCCTTTTAAATTTGAACTCAATCATGCAAGACTGAGGGGGAGCAAAGTCCCTTTTGATGATTAAGGACATTGTGGCCTACAGTTCTGTCCCTACCTTGGTAGTGCCTTTTCACACTTCCTATGAGAAGTCGAGGCTCTAACATGGGAATTTAACAGAATTTATTAACAGGTTCTATTTAGCAGGTTTTATTAACAGGTTCTATTAACTAAGGGATATGTAAAATTTTGCTTTAATATTTTTAATGTCACTATCAAAAGATTGAAGTAGCTTTTGAGTTTGGGTTGGACTAAAAAGTAGCCACTGACTCTCCCTTTAAACTCAGTATAAAATGCAGAGTTCCCTTAGTGCACTATCCCAGCTCCTGCAGTGAAAGGGCAAACGAGGCAAGAGCCATCCCCTTGCAGCTCTTCCAAACCTCTCTTGCAGAGTTTGTAGGCCTCTGTTTGGGATATAGCTGGTCAAGCAAGACACCAGTTTTGCTTTTCTTGATGTGTCGCATCCACACAGTAACACAGCCCAGTTTGGAAGGCTCCTCTTTGCAACTCAGTGCTGTTCATTATCCCCTTATTGTCTGCCCATACACAAACTGCAAGTAAATAATGAGACAAAAAGATGAATTCTGGGACAAAAAAGTATTTATTTTCTCAGAACTTATGGATTTAATCCTACAGCAAGCTCTGAGGCTGCATGATCATTGTTCCCTTGAAACAGCAACACACCGTTCTTCACTCTCTGCCTGATTTATTGCCCACAAATATGAGCCTATATCCAGGTCTTGTCATCTGATACACTTGCTTTAGTAGTCCATATAATATGAATTGACTACCAGAAAATGCATATTTGTTTCACAGCCAAGATGAAATACAAAATATATTTCCAACTCCACCATTTCCCCCCCTGTTTCTTGATATATAAAACCAAATGCTATTACTCTTACTGAAGTCAGTGGGATTAGTTGGGCTGAGGAATGCTTTCATTTACATGAGGTTACTATTGTGCACTTTTGTGACCAGACTAAATTTAGAAGAGAGATTTTAGCAGCAGACAGAGGAAAGCAAGAGGTGAAAGACAAAAAGAGAAAGTGGTGCTGCTGGGTGGCACAGCTGCAGGAGAGAGGGGCAGAAAGCCTGAGAGAGCTAGAGACCCTTGAAACTAGCCTTCAGGTGTCTCCTTAGGCCCCTCATCACTCAGGCTTTAATGATCACCAGTAATTCTGGTCACTTCAGCTACATTTTGCTGTAGTATCCGGGCTGTAAATCAAACGTGACAACAGCAGTCCATTTTACCTGGTTGTCATGGCATCAAATGAAAGATGCATTCAGATAATAAGATGAGCAACCCAAGAAGTCCATGAGGGAAACAACACTTCTGCCTTTAGCCCAGCACTTCAGTGGGATGAAGGAAAAACCAGAAAAATACTTAGACCTTTCCTTTGGAAAATGGAGTCAGAGTCAGGAATGCAGGGGAATGTTGTGTATGCCTCAGGGAAACTGATCTTCACAGGAACCATCACACCATGGCTGTCAGAAAACACCTAAAAATGTCAGCTGAGGGCTGCTCAGAGCTTGGGAACTAGGCTAGTCTAAAAGTAAACTGATCAGAGAACTGAACCCCACTCAACCAGGCCAAGAGAGATCACACTTTGGAGTTACAATTTACTGAAGAGACTACAACAAATATAACAACGCAGAGAAAACTGTTTTTAATCCCCAGTGTCAGACTACAACCTGGCACCTGTTGGTCAGAGTCATGGTACAGTCCTGGGGAAATTCTGATCCTCCTCTGGTTCTATCAAATGCTGCTGTCCCCATCCCCAAGCCAAAGATTTATACATGCTAAGGTTCAGGTGGGAATGCTCAGCACCTCCCCCTGGGCAGGGAGTTTCACAAAGTACTATGTAAACTGTGAATCATGAGATATTTTGGGAGTCCTTGATGGTCTCAGTCACTGCAGCTGCCTGTTCTGCTGGTGCCACTGGGTCCACCACAGCCCATCAGCAGAGATGACCGCTCAGGCTGGGTGTACCTGTGCTGGTGCTTCCCCCCGTGGGGAGTTATCACAGCTGAGTTATTTGTGAAGAAAAAGGAACATTAGCCTGCCCTGCAGGGTTTGCCTCTTTCTGTTTATCTCATTTAACATGCAGCTTGTAGCCTGAGGTGTTGGGTGTGCACCGGGCAGCTCCTGCAAAGGACCCATCATTTCCAGTTCCTGAGAAATGGTGCACAGAGGAGTTGAATACACAGTTTGGTTACACTCAGAGTGCTAAACTGGCACTCTACCCCAGTAACCAGGAGAGTGTCACCCCTTGCTCAGGCTCGCTCCCAGAGTGAGAGCATAGCCCCCAAGTCAACAGTGCCAAGTGCACATTTAAAATATGCAGAAATCAGAAAAAATGATGAGGGAAAGACGGTTTTAACGTGGGATACTGATGGTGCTGACACTTGATGATGCTTGGATTAGACATGAGTTCTCCCTGGTGGTGAACCAGCAACTAGGGAGAGACAAACTGACTGCCATCCCAGTTCTTGAGTGCACTAATGCTAAAGAGATCTTTGTTTCAAAAACTTTGGCATGCACAAAAGCAAGAGGAGGTAAAAACAACACCAAACCACCTGCTGCTCAGTTCCTCTGAAGTTAAAAGCCAGTAGCTAAAATTTTTAAATCCTTTGCATCAACATCTCATTAGCAAATGTCTCGGAGCCATTGATATGAATAACAATTTTAACTCCAAATACCAAACTATTTTTCTATTGTTTGATTTCTGGAGGATGTAAAAACCTGACAGAGAGAGAGTACCAGGTAACATAGGTGAGCCAAGGTGCTGCTACAGCTCTGAAAACCCGAGGCTGAGATTAGGAAAAGAAAAAGAATAAGCATACATGAAAGTGAGAACAAATAGGAAAATAAGAAATGTATCTTCCAGTTTTAAATAACACAAGCTTTATTTCTGGCCCCAGCATTTTTGCTTTCGTTCCTGGGACACCCAGAGGTAACTCTGACACAGGCAAATTTCTCTTAATTCTAGGAGTTGCCTTGTACAAGATTGAATTTTGTAAGAGGTCTAAAACTTTAAAAATTGCTTGTGCAAAATTTGTTCTCTCTTGGGATGTCACTGGGGATAAGATCTGCCTCAGCAATCAGGAAGGATCTGTTCCAAGACATGTTTAAAGACATTGCTGTGTTGGTATTTTTGTGTTGTATTTTTTTATGCTATTTATTGTTTGTTCATTAATCCCAGATATCATTGATAAAATAGCAAATAACAGTAGGAAGCTCCTCCTTGATTTTTGTCTTCTCAGGTTTCCCTGTTAGGAGGGAGACCAGAGGAGACCAGAGGAACCTTTTATCTCCAGGAGTCCTGTGCCCTGGCACCTATGGTTCTATAACCTAGCGATGCAGGACAAGTTATTGTGCTGCTTTGAACAAATGGATAAAGAAAAAGTACTTTTCTTTACTTTTGCAAGGTACTTTTACTAATAGAATTATTGCATAGAGTAAGGAATTACATGATCCACTAGCAACAAGTAAAAAATTGGATGTAAATATATAGAAAAAAATGGTTTTGAATATATATACATATTTAAATTTAACAAGGAAAGTGTTATACATGTAGCAGGGAAATTACACCACTATTTTTCCAATAAGAGAATGAAGCTCAGAGCCTACAAAAGTTTATTTTGTGTAGAGTTCTCATACTGTTAAATATACTGTGAGAATAGAAGAACAATCACATTTCACAGGAGAGGACCAAGCCAGCAGGTTGGTTGTGTGTTTACACTAAGTCTCTGTATTTGGGGCATGCAAATGCTATAAAAATTTGCCAAAGTTTTAAATGCCTTTCTGAATGAAAATGAAAAAAGCTACAGAAAATCCAGCTCAACCTGAAAATGTTTCCCATAAGCTTGTTGATAAAAGCCATTTGCTAGCAAAGCTGAAGAAAAATGTTTCTGCCTGGTTTAGGCAATCCACGGAGAATTCAACAAGTGAAACCGAACTCATGTTTGCTTGGGGTCCTAAATTAGCACAGAAGCAGCAAGAGAAAATATTTGAATTTCAAATTGTATTTGAAGCACCTAAAATGTCTTGATATCTGGGTGATGGACATAGCTGTCACTCTGGTGTCACTCTGGGGAGATGGGAGAGATGAAGGACCACGTCCTTCTCTGTCAGTGCCCTGGCAAAAGGCAGGGTGATCATTTGTAGGACAGGTACTGGGAGCCAGGGAGCCAGGGAGCCTGGACAATTAGTTGTCCTTCTCATGGATCCTGGCATAATCCCTCAATGCACCCACAAAGCAATCTGATTGTGAGATGCCCAAACTATTAACATTAAGGTAGTTTTTAAAATCTCAGGTTCACTATCAATACCTCTTGCATTTTATTTCTATTGAGTTTAAAGGTTTTTTTCTGTCCTAGCCTTTCCCTTTTGTGCTTTTCTTCTTTCTGTTTTAAACTTAACAAAGACAGGCCAATTATTCATGATACCTGATTAATCCAAGCATTCACTTGGAAAGATCCTGCTGCAGCCTGATAGAAAAGGTGTGATGAATTAAGAGCCTATCTTTTGGAAAACTTCACAGAATCTGAAACTAGAGAGAAAACTTTTTCCAAAGAAATCTTACTTTTTAAATTTGTCTGTTTAACTTTCACCAGTATTTATATAGGTCTCTGGCAACAGAGGAGGGTGGAAGATGGTTGATGTCCCTGTGACAGGATGCCCAGATCCACAAGAACCTTTGGATCTGATCCTGCATTGATCCAATAGGCCCCTTCTTGAGGTAAGGGGACAGGATTTTATTTTGTGTTCTACTTTCTCTTTTTCACTTCCCTAATTTTCTGGTGCAAAGAATATAATCTAATCTTTTCACATTCCTGAGAAGTTTCCTTCTTTTTAGGTGTTCCTATCTGCTTCAGCATTACGTGCTTACCTAGGTGAACTTGCAATACCATTTTTAATTGTGGTTCCAGTTCAATGAAACACTCAAGAGTTGAAATGCTTTCCTACACAGCAAAACCTTAATGTGCTAATGGCCAGCCACTCATATTGTAACTTCCTTCACTGAACACTAGTAGCCAACCAACCAACCCAGAAAAGTAATTTTTGCTAAGGCAATAAATTGCTTTTCACCTTGCTATTAAAATACAGCTAAAAAGCAGTGGTGAAAAATGGTAATAAAATGACATTTTCCATAGTATTTCAGGAGATTTATGCTGATAAATTTTAACTCTGAAATTTCAAGTTGCCTGAAATTTTTGATTAAAAGTTAGAAGACTGACAGTACCATCTTTTCACTTGGAAGGGCCAAAATCAGAAATTTTTTCTGAAAGGTACTATTTAATTTATTTTCTTCTCTTCTAAAATTCTAGGTATTCTCATTTCTATGGAAAGGACTTCAAATAAAAGTCTATCTTCTTTCCTAATAATAAAAATAAAACTATCAAGAGCACAGAAAAATGCAGCCCTGGACCCTCTTGCTCAGTGGTGTATTTTATTTGCCTAACATTCCCAGCATGAATGGCTGAAGTCATTTAAAGATGATGATCAACGAAATACTGTTATCCACTTGGTGGAGGGAATTAGGACGTGGAAATTAGAATTTGCCAGATGATAGAATTTACCAGAAATTTAGAATGAGAACAAAAACAAAGCCATACAAGTTCCAAGTTTTTTATCTCAAACTCACAGGCCCAGACAGAAAGAAAAGCATTCACAAGGAAATCACCATGCGAAGTCCCATTATCTTGGTTTTACTCTGTGAGACTGAGAAAATCATCTGCTCTCTGTTTCCAGCGCACTTCCTCTCTTTCTACATTGCCCTTTCTTCAGTCATTGTCTCCTACCAGGTGCCACCCACATAACATCCTCCATCTTCTTTAGCTACTTCCTTCAGGAAATAGAAGTGGCTCGCAATAAAATACCACGTCAAACAGTGCTTAAAGGATTTTGAGGCACAAAGGACACGAAACAACTCTCATCTCACTTGTGTGAGTGATGCTTAAGAAATCAATAGCACTCCACCAGAACAAAGTAGGTACCACTGAAGAAGACACTTAGTGATCTCCCTTTATCCTGCTCTGGCTGTTCATCAGTTAGGGATGCAACCCCTGGCCCTCACTCCTCTGCACTCCTTTCAAGAGGGGCACAAATCCAAAGACACTTTTGAGAGGCATTATTTGCTCTGTTTCTAAAGAAAAGCAGGAAATTAATGTTTTGGGTAGCTATTGTTTGATTTATTAAATAGTTTGATTTTTTTCCTTACGCTGATTTTTTTTGAAGGGTGGAAAAGCATGTGCTTTGGTTTGCTCCCTTTTTCAAGCAGAGGAACTGAATTCATTCACAGTCCACTCACTTGAAGCAAAAAGCCTGGGTTCTTTTCATAGCTCTTTGTCTTGTTTTACAGCCAATTGTTTGCTTCTGCCAACTTTTAATTGCACAGAAATCTTGACGTCTGTGACTGTGAAAGGAGGTTTTCCATCATTATGTCTGATGGCTGTTCTGCTCTGTCGGTGATTATTCATTTACCTCCCATATTTGCAGCCCTTGGTGGCCTCTGCTACAAAACTTGCAGCAGTTTGGTGTTACTTCCTATTTGTCATTCACAGAACAATTTGTTTTCTGTTCTAGGAAAACATCAACATCTTAATGCAATTTATTCTTCTGATTAATGAGAGAAGTAAACCCATACGTTTTTCTAGTTTACACCCATTTTATTCAATAAGCTACAGTTGTAGGTACTCAAGAATATTTGAATTGAAAGCACACCATGAAATTTTAATCCCCACGTGGAAAAGAAAACATTTTAGCTGATTAGCCTCACTTTTTCCTATCATCTGCTACAGGAAACAGAGATATTAGGGAAACGAATTTTCAAATAATCAAGTAAGCTTGGCAAAGCAGTATTTTGTTTTCATGTGCTCACTGTGGCCCATGAGGAGGCAGCTGGTTTTTATCTGCCATAAGCAGTAGGTCTGTCATTGGGGAATATAAATCCTGATGTCCTCTTTGTGAATCCCAAGACTATGCCCAAAACAGAGACTTAAATTCCCATTTCCTAACTAGTCCATTTAAAAAGTCAATTAAGACAAATACTCTTTTTCTATAAAGGCTTTGGAATTGAATTGTTTCTTAGTTAAGTGTGAAACAGGTCAGAATCAGTCCTAGTATTTACTGAGGCAAGGACATGACCATCAGTGGACAGATATGTATTTACAGAATATACATTTGATCCAATCAGTACTGGTTAAAGGCATGAAACTGCATTTTAACTGGGATCCTGACTCTCTTTGAACTTGGATGATGGTTTGAAGCTGTAAGAGGCACCCATCACCCCACCCTTGGTTTTAGCAGACAGCTTTTCACTTAAAAGGAAGATAATTTCTTTAAGCCTTAAAGACCATGTTTTTTGCTTGAATTTTTAGCAGGAAGAACTTAACTGCTCTTACTGAATAAGTAATGATTCAATACATCTTAGTCAGAGTACACGTTCCTACAGAGAATGAAGTTCTTGGGAAATTTCACCTGCAGCCCACTTATAACACCAGTTTGACAAAGTTCAGCACTTGTTTGGTACAATAAAAAATGCAGATGCATTTCATCATCATCTCCCTTGTGCTTTCTCTGAAGGACATAAAGATACCAGCCCAGACCTTTCTGGTAAAAATAAGTGTCCAATGTATAATTTCTCACAGCAGTTGTTATTTACCAGCTCTCTTCTTGCATGGTCTGATATGGTAGGGAATGGGTTTATACTGTCTTCCTACACAACTTACATAGACCTTGGTGTCTTTCACCCTGTTTTTCCATGACAACAGAAATACCCATTCAAGTGCAAACTCTACTCCAAAGTTTTTAGAATTAGTGGTTGAAAGATAACTCAGTTTTCAATCTTTTGTTTTGCTGTGGCAGAAGATGTCAGGGTACCATGGATATGGTCACCGTCAACTTCTGAGTCCAAAGTGCTGCAAGAGAATCTGAGAGCTCAGCAGCCCAAAACTTTCTCTGAGAAATAGCCAGTTCTGCATAGTGAACAAAACCCCTTGAGTTTCAGCTGGGAGAGTAATAGATTGGCTTCTGGGTTAAATGTTCATCCTGCAAAATGTCCCCCAGGACTAATTCTGTGGGTATCAATAAGAGGCTTAAAAATACAAGTTTTACCATGCAAGTGAATAATCTGTCACTGGCCTTCCATCAGCTTTACTGCTGTTAGTGGGCCTCATATGGGTCTTGATGATATGCAGTGTAAGGTTCCAGTAACTTTGAGTGTAGTTTCCTAAAAGGCTAGATAATTTTGTGCAATCATTAACCACCCCTTGCTGCTTGGCATGCTGAAATAATAAGGGTAATTGAATTTCACTCTTCTGGGCGTATGCTAATTGCCTGCTGGGCTCTGGAAGCATGTTTCATCCCTGTACACCACACAGCATTATTGGATAGGTAATTGGCATTATGGGAGCCTTCCACCTTCCTCAAGAATATCAGTGCAGAAGGCAAAATGTCAAGTTAGATGAAAAAAGGATTTAATGCAGTTTGGCAAGCCCTCTGCTCCTATGGTGCCATGGTGAGCAGCTGATTGCAGGGTATGCACCTGCCATTGTGTAATGAGGTCCTGAGCATCCCAGGTCACTATTTTTAACCTGAAACACCAGCAAAAGCCCCAAACTCCTCAACATGGTAATTTCTATAGCAAACTCCATAAAAAAGTAATGTTCAGTTGTGAATTAAAATGCATTTATGTTTAAATAAGAATCAGGAATGACTATTCCTGGTTTTATAAACACACCATCCCTTGAATCCCTTTAATCTTCTCTGTGTGCTGCTGAATGTCAGGTAATGGAGGCACAGTGTGAGTTCAATTAGTTTAAAATCTTATCATTGTAATTGGGCAGGATGAGCTGTAATATCTTGCCAAATAGGACTCAACACTTTGAGGTTATTTACTAATTTTTTATATTCTTCCAAATGCAATTAATTCCATAACAGTTAGACGTTAATATTAATTAATTAACAGGGTTCCTACATAATTGTATGTGATAAACATGCCCAAATGAGTCCTTTGAGGTTGCTGGAAGGTATGGAGGGGGATTGCTACCATGAATACTGAATCTCCTTGGCAGACTGACTTAACTATAAATGATGCTCAGGGACAATTAGGAAAATGGCCCATGCTAAAGATAACTCCAGAGCATGCACTGCCTCAGCTTAGAGATGCAGCAGATCATTAAATCAGAAAAACCTTGGTGAAATCAAGGCCCTTGGAAAGCTGTGTACCTCACTACTTTCATCTGCCTTAAGCAGCATTTCACTGACTTCAACAAATTTCTGTCTTCAAACTCTTTTTCACTAGCTAAATATCCTTCCCTACAATTTCAGCAAACCGGGGCTGAAAACTTCCCATGTAACAAGGTATTTCCTCTGGGGCTGTTCACCAAGGACCCCTGCCCATGCTTGCCAGCATGCTGCTGCTCTGCTTTCTTCCCTTCACCACCAAAACAGCCTCCTCCCAACAGAAGTAGGGACATTGAAGCAATGCTTCTGGGCTGCTGTGCTGGCTGTCCTGTTTTCTTGCAGACAGCAATGTGGAAGCCACATAAAATTACATCACTGACCATCCAGCTGCTGAATTAAAGCACTGTTGCTATCTGCCATTAGAAGTGCCACTGTTTACATCAGCTGTAAACCCTGAATGCCTGTGCTTATCTCAGGTGCTGAATTGCCTTATTAGCTAGAAGAGGCTGTTATGGTCCTGACCAATCTTCGGACCTTGTGTTCCTTGTGCATGAGCAGGGTACTGCTGTTATGATCACACTTTCCTGGAGCAGGAATTCATTCCATGCTCCTTACTTGGGCTGTCTAGGGAGCCTGTGCTTCAGCAGGATGAGTATGTGAATGGGCTCCATCAATAGCCACTGGTTTTTTTGCAAGGACATTGAGCACCTCTGAGAGTCAGAAAGCACATACTCCCTAAATAAATTCAGAATAAACTAGAAATTTGTGGTTTTGATCAAAATACTAGCTATAGGGTATGACAGGCAAATCAGGTACCTTCCACATGATAACTGTAATACAAACAGGTTTGAACCAGGTAAGCAATGAGATGAAGTGAAATTTATTGTCAGAAAATTATTTCAGTTGAATATTCATTTTTTAGCTACACTTTTATGTGAAGGTCCCCTGCTGTTTCTGCTGGGTTCTGCTTTGCTTCTGTCCTTCACTCTGGGACAGGGTTGTTATACACAATTAAACACATATCCAATTTGTGCTCCAGAGACTGTGGCAGCTGTACCTCAGCAGAGGGCGAAGCCAGAGCAGATGGATAGAAGGTGAGTGCTGTCAGTCCGTCGGGATTGAAGATGCCACAAAAATGCAAACAGGACCTATAGTTTGTAAAAGAAAATAAATGTCCTGACAGCCTGATGAAAGACTAACTCAGAAACCTTCATTCCCCCAAAAGTTAAGATCAGCTAAGATTGATATGGCTGCACTGTCAAGTGCTTCATCTTTTTATCCTTTTTTATCTTTTTCTTTTTTTTTAATGAGAAACCAGACCAATCTAATCCGAATGAGGAAAGTCACCTTCCCTGGTGCTCCATTTAATTTTCCTCAAGCAATAGAAATGAAAATGAAAATTCCATTTCAAAAACATGAAAAGAGGAATATTCTCATGAAGGTAGAAAAAGACTTCAACAGCCCCACAAGAGAAACTTCAAAACTGTCACTCACATACCTAAAAAATGAAGCCCTACAAAACAGAATGCTTAAACCCATATGTGGGTGCTGCAATTTTTTCCCCTCAAAGACCAATAGAAACTGCAGTGACTTAAAAGTTCAATAAATGCATAGTAAGGGAGCACTTGAGAAAGGAAGGAGAGGGATAACAGAGCTGAATTCAAGTTAATTTGGAAGACACTTTCAGAAAAGAATATGAACCCTGTTCTGGAACTCCCAGTTCTGCACAACAGTCAGTAGCAAAAGATGCTGATGCCTGGATCTGTGGCATTCACGTTCTCTGAAAAATTTCCTTCGCCCAGGCTTTTTCTCCTGGGAAGATGAAAGGCAGCGAGAGAGGCCTCAGAGAAAGGGAAAACTATTCTTATCTCATTTGCTTCTCCTGTGTTGTGCTCCTGTGGAATGTGTTCGGAGATTGTTTACCTGAAGGTGATTGTTTCATTGGATTCTGGTGTGAGTTGTTTTCACTCATTGGCCAATCAGGGCCAAGCTGTGTCGGGGCTCTGGAAAGAGTCATGAGTTTCCTTATTATCTTTTTAGCATTGAGTAAGTATCTTTTATGTATTCTATAGGATAGTCTATTATTATTTAATATAATATACTATAATAAAGGAATAAATTAGCCTTCTGAGAACATGGAGTCAGATGCATCATTCCTGCCTTTGACGGAGCGCCCTGCATTTGCAATATGGATCAACATTTAAACCTGTAATACTTTAAAAAAAGTGCTGTTTTTAGCTTTATTCTGTACTTAGTGTTTTTCACACTGTATCTGTTTCACGTGCACTTGTCCCAATTTCTTATAGACCAGATATTGCACATCTGAAGCAGTGCCAAGTCCCATGAGATCAATGAAACTTTTCACCTTAACCAGAAAGCAGGATATCAGTTTGTTTTCATGGGTTAATCTTTGTGATCATGAGCAAAGCAATCATCTGTGGCAGGGTATGAATTTCCCAATCCCAGTGGAAGTAACTCTTCACCTCACCAGCCAGGAACAATGAATTTGGTATCTGCTCCCCTGTTGTCTGCTGATCTGCCCTTTGTGTTTATATTACAGCAGAGATTTCCAGTCAGCCAGGTTGACATTTTTCTATGAAATGACTATGAAACGATACAGCTAAAGGGCAGTATGCCAAGGAATGACCAATTCAAGCATGGCAAATATTGACTGAAACAGAATATTTCAGAGTATGAGGAGCTCACTTGGATTTTTCCATAAGCACCTCAAACATAATCAGCATTTGCATTCTCAGAATTTCCACCTGCTTTACAGCCATGCCTGCACACCCAGCAGCAAGAGAAGCTCATCACACTGTCTGCTCTGTAGGTAAAAATTGAAAAAATGGAACCTGCCCAAAATATTTTTTTTAAAAACTGTTTCTACGGGTACATGCTTTTACCCAATTACAGAGAAGTAAAAGAAACAATGGAAATAAATCCTGTGTTGCTGAGGTCAGGGACCTGAAATCTCCTGGGAGAGAGGATGAGCAAGGGTGGAGGGAGCTGGTTCTCACACATGAGGTGCCCTGAGGACACGGAGCACTGGCACAATCTGCTGCACTGTCAAGTGAGATCAAGGCAATGGCACTTCCAGGGGGTTCTCTCAGGATCCTGCATCCTCCACAGCCAAGTGTTTTCCCTGCAAAGTGTTATTGGAGCTCCTTGAGGTCTCTCGTCAAGATGTCCCCATTAGAGGGTTAATCAAAGAAATTATGGGATATATGAGGTAAACTGTAGGGGAGGTTTGTCCTTCCTCCATTTCACAGAACTTACAGATATTATAATGTGAAATACTAGGATAAGAGAATGTGCTTTTCCCTTGGAGCATGTTGTGGGGGAGTAGAAAAAAAAAATTCAGATTAAGAAAATTTGCCTGTTACAATATGGCTACATGCAGGGTAAATGCCTGCTTTTTTCCAAGTGCAAAAGTATTATCATACAGGATAGAAGGACAAGTCCATGGCAAAGGCAAAGTAATCACCAGAGAAGGTATTAAAGGATCTTCTGAGGATTCCTATACTTCCACATGTATTTCATGTATGTCTTCCAGTCAGCAAGACAGAAGAAAATAAAACTCCAAGAAACAGCCAGCACTGTTTGGGCCCATGTGTGGACAGGAGATTTTGATGGGTATGTGAGAGACTTTTCATTAGGATTCTGTAAACATCAGGGGCTGTAAATCTAGACCCTTTTTTTCCTCTTACTTTTTTGGGGATGATGGGAATATCTTGTCAGAATTGCTAAACCACACACACACCCACACATGGGTGTTCTCTCCTAGTTCCTTCTCCTGGTGTATTTTGTCTCACTTTCCAGGTCTCTCATTTCCTTTCCAGCCTGGTTTCTCCAGCTACCCTGTTTTTATACAATTAAACATCAGTTTATCTTTGTGTTTTGCTCTGCCTGCCTGCCCAGATGGGTGGTGGGGCAGTGGGGCTGGCAGGCAGGAGGCCTGGGCTCTCCTCTGCCCTCTGAAACATGCTGCCAGGTGGCTGAGCAGCATTTCAGCACAATGCCCCAAACACATTTTGTGATGACTCTCAAAACCCTGCCCATATAAAGAGGCTTTTGTGTGGGTTTTTTAAGCATGAGTCTGTCTCTGGTTTTGTGCCCAGCTGCAGGAGCTGGCATTGCTACAAGCTCTGCTGAAGGCCAGTCCCCACATGCCATGCTGCCACACTGAGACAGGGGCTCCCTACCATGGCTTTGCTCTGCTTTCCTCCCTTCCATTCCCCCTGAGGCGGCCCTGGCCAGGAGTCTGGATTCCAGAGTCCACAGACCCACTGTGATGGGCACCCACCAGCCTGGGCCCAAAGCACTAAAAATTGTCCTTAGCTCAGAGGTAGAGGCCAATCTGTGCTGTAAAGCTGCCCTCAAACCCCATCCTCTGGCACACAGACACGTCCCTGCAGGAGGGCACGGCCTGTCTGAGCACAGCAGAGCTCTCCCAGATTGCATTGAGCTCCCACAGCAACCAAAAAGCCATCCCTCACCTTGACACCTACTTTCAGGTCATGATTATGTCTGTCCCATTTTTCAGGAGTGTATTTCCTGAGGGAATCCAGCCTAGTTCAGAATTCCTCCACTGTGGCACAAGCTGTTTGAGAGTGGCAGGTGAAGGCTGTTGGAATGGCTGCAGAGACACATGTCCTTTCCCTTTCCCTTTCCTTTTCCCCTACACAGCTACCCTTGTTAGAAAACCAGCAGTAAACTGGTGTTTTCTATGACTGCTCTCTCTTAGCAGATTGTTTTTCCCTTTAAATTAGTTTTTAAATTATTTTGCCATTTGGGGAAAAGAAGAAAAAGACAACAGGAAAATCAAATTATTTACATTATAAACCTATAGTATTTCTGCATTCCAAGTACAGCTTTTCCTGGCAGTATAAGGGTGGCTTATATGGGCTAAGAATGGAAAGAAAGGAAACATTTCTCCTTTGGTAAGGCAGCACACAAACTGCCCTCTTCTATTTTTTTTTTCACTAGAAAATGTTGGAGGTTGTTGAATGAAACAGTGATTGCACATACACACTTTTTTTGTCATTTACAATGGATGACAGCCAAAGAAGGAGCTGACATGCAAAACCCCCCTTAGATTCTGGGGTGATGATGGTGGTGCCAGCATGGAGCACTTCTAGACCTTGTGTACATCAGCTGCCAGGGCTGGGATTTATAACATTGCAGATTCCTTAGTGAGTTGAGGCTTCAGAGCACAAATATCATCTACACAAATATCATTCACATTTAATTTCTTGATGCTGAGTGAACATATGCTATCACTTCTCTCATTTCTTCTGAAACACCTGAGACTATGGGGGTATTTTTGGCATAATAGTTTTCTTCTAAGAATGCTTGCTTTGGAAGTGAGCATAAAATCTGCAAGTTCCTTTACCAACATGTTCTAAGCCAGGCTGTAGCATGGTGGGATCAAGTCACCCAATTCCCCCCAGCATCATGCCAGAATGCAGGACAGAATTCTAAGTTTCCTTGAGGCAGAGGAGGAAGGCACAACAGAGATGGTGATGGTGGGATCTGGAGACCAGGATGCTCATGGTTGACAAGGAGCCCAGTAGTGTCCTTCCTGCTCTCCAAGATGGTTTTGGCTTGTTAAGGCTCTTCAACATAAATTTCCTTCACATGCTATACATGTGAAGGAAATTTATGTTGAAGCTCATCATGTAGGGCCACAACCTGGGAGACACAGTTGCGAAACATTTTGGGCAGAAAAGAGGACTAAGCCTACAGTCCTGTTTTCTAGGTCAGTATTTTAAGCCCTGAATAATTGCAATAAGCACTACAGCTATCACCCCTGTCCTACCACCCTAAAAAACAAGCAGGAGTAAATTCACTACAAAGAAGAGGTGTCTCCTCCAGGGATGATGCCATGCCCCATATCCCAGGCAGGCTGAGGTGTTTATCAGAAGTTCCCCCAAGCTAGGGACAGGCATCAGATTTCCCTCTGACCTCTGATTTTCTATTCAGTATCTCCAGGTGACTCCTCTGTCAGCATGCAGGTGGTATATAGGGGCTGGGACACCAAACAATATAGCTTCATCTGGTCCATAAAAGCCCTAAAGCCTATGTGCTTTGATGAAGTTTTAGCTGGTAATTAAAAAAAAATATTAAGAAACTTCTTGGTGTCTGCTCTGTAGTTGGGCTATTACAACTGCAGGTCACACACTCAGAAATAAATCTTTGGGGAAAGGGATAGGGAAAAAGACTTTATGGGGCATTAGTCATAAACATGAGGACCCTTTTTCCTCTAAGTTGTCTTCCATTACTTCTAGGTCTTTTATCTGTGCATATATGCATCAGAATTTTTGCAAATAAAATAAATCACCGGGATTACATTAGCACAAGCACCAGCAGAGCCATACAAGCAATGCTAACGTGATGATTGCTTCCATTTGGTTGTTTAAGTACCTAGAAACAGAATTTGGTGCTCACAGGAGTTTTACTTCTTCAGGCTCTGTGAGATGGCCAAATGAGTGTAGGGACTCATTTCCTTCTTTGTGCTGGTGGCCTCTGACCACAGCAGAGAACAAGTGGATATCAAAGGTAAGGAAGAGTTAAGAGAATGAAAGTTATGTGGAAATGGCATGCAAACTTCATTTAATAACTTAATAAACCAGAGGGTTTTTGAGGCAGCAGATAACAAATAGGGATAGGGGGGAAAAGCTTGTCTCAAGGAAAGCAGATGTTTAGACGGGACATTTTAAACCTCTGCACCTAAATGAAGGTTTGGAGCAGGGTGTTCTGCTTTAAAGCAGAACAGAATTAGTGTAGCTCAGCTCCACAGCAATGCTGTCAGAGCTCCCAAGCTCAGCAAAGCATTTGCAGGTGTGATAGTGTTTAGGTTTGGGTTGAGGTTTTGTTAATTCCCAGTGGAGTTCAAGTGCTTAATATTCTGTTGTGTGTGTGCTTAACAGAGCACATGTTCTCAGATGGAAAAGGTGGAGGACAGATTAATTATGCTCTGACTCTTCCCATATGAAAACTTTGGGATAAGAAATGCACTGCAAAACAAACAAAATAATGTGGTGATTCCTCCAGCATGTAGCAGACTTATGGAGTTTCTTCCCAGAGGTTGCTGTGAGTACTTGAAGCTTATGCACACTGAAGACAGCAGCAGGACTTGAATAGAGATATATTCTAGATTACTGAGCAGAGATATTACATCAGCTCTGGAAATATCCTGAGCTACAGATGCTCAGAGCCTGGGGGCAGCAAAGTGCCTTTGATGTTTGCCCTGGCGTCACCTTGCCCTTGGCTTGTGCTTTCTCCACCATCTGAGTGGGGTGTAGGGCTGGGGCAGCCCCAGTGTGACCTCATGTCACTGCTCTGTGCAGCTGTGCCCTGTGAGAGAACTTCATTAGCCTCACTTTTGTCGGTTTCTCGGCTGTTTAGGTGGCCTGGAAAGGCCCAGGGTGGCCTTGGACAGCCCGCACTTCAAAGGACGAGAAGAGGCTTCAGATCTTTTCTCGGTCTCGGTGTTTATTAATTGTTTATCTAAAAGATTTTCTCTCAGCCCGACAGAGGTCTGCACAGCAGCCAGCCATGAGCACACTGCGAGCCCCCGGGGTGGTCACCTATCTTTATACTCAAAGTTACGTACACAATATTTATCAATTTTCCCCAATGCCTTTTACCCTTATTAACCAGTGCACTTGTAGTAATAACCAATCCCAAAGTGCCAACATCACCACAGAAGATGGAGGCCAAGAAGAAGAAGAAGAACAGGACACACCCCAATTCCTCCATCTTACTTCTTTAGACCCCCCTGTACAGAAATCCAAAACCCTGTGTTTTACACTCTAATTAACTTATCCCTTCACCATTCACCCAGTGAAATCCTCCCATCCTCATACAGGTGTCGTCTCCTGTGTAGGATCAAAGTCCAGCCACCAGACACTTCTGGCAACATTCCAGGACTCCCAAGCCCCCCAAGGGTGGTCTCGGTCACTCTGCATATCAGTCCTGAGGTGCTGAGATCCCACACACTTTAGAGGGACTGATGGAAAAATCCTGCTCAGCTGTAGGATCCAGATTCTTCAGTAGGAAGATTTATATCTGTTATGATTTCTGTACATATCTTGTAGGTGATTCAAAGTCATGCAGAATCCTCACATAGTTTTGTGTTTCTCTCCATTGAATAAAAGCACTATGAAGAAACCCAGGTGAAAAGAAGCAGCTGTGGCACCAAACTATGGATAGTATTGCTCTGGTTTTTGGCAAGTCTGGAATGAACAGTTACCAAGAAGGAGTACAGAAGCCCATGGAGAAAAAAAATTCCACAAGTCAAAGAATTTTCCTCAAAACTTCTGTGGTATGAGTCATTTCAAATGAGAGGAGTAGCAGAGGCAGAAATTAAGCAGAAAAGTATAGGGGTAAATGAATACAGACTAGAGAAAAATGATGCTCAGGCAAAACACAACAGCAATATTGCTGAAAAATGCAGACTCTCACCAAAACACTGCAGAGCTTAGTTGGATTTCCAGCTACTCATGTACACCTCCATCCTTTTAATTTGCAGTCTTGAAAACCCTGATCTTGGGTAGGTTTGCTCCTCATTCTATTTGTGAGCTCCATGGGCTTCTGTACTATTCCAGGGAGGCATGTGGCACATGAACAGAGATGCTCAGAAAGGTCTGTTGGTGTGCACAACTGATAATGTCAGATATTGTTTGCATAAAGAAGTTCCAATACTTATTACCACCTGATATCTTGAAAAATGAAGTGATTTCACTTTCCCACCTCACACATCTTGTTTGAGTCAGAGTCATGTAACCACAGTGTATTTATCCTTAAAATCATGGCATTTTCTGGGGGCATTTTAGTTGCAGCAACAAACCAATTTTTCATTTGTTTCATCAAACATCAAAGTGGAAAATGCAACCAAGAACTTGGGCACCACGTGGATAAAATATGCAACTTGAAATGACTGCACTGGCACTTAAATTTCCACAAGCTGTGTGTATTTTGTTAGATCAATTTGAATCTAAAGGATGTGTCAGCTGAGCAGAGCCATTCAGAGCACAGGAGGAGAAGCAGCCCATCACCTGTCCAAGTCCACTGCTGAAAAAAGGGAGGAAAGGTACATTGATTTGTATAGGTACATTTTCTCTTTGACTTTAACAAGTTTTTCTAAACAATTTTCTCTCATACCTGCCAAATGAAAAGCAGGTTCAGCGGGATAACAGCACATTCTGGAAACAACTGCATTTTTTATCAATGTTTGTTTTACGGATGTGGGGAGTTTTAACAAAAATTTTAACACAATGAACCTTGGATTTTCATAGCAACACAAAAACATAATGGTTTCAATCATAGTTTTATATTATCAGTGCTATCCAAGAATATATTTTAATCAGGAATACAAGACAGTTATAAGTATATAATATAGACATTTCAGTAAAATGATAACTGTTCTATGTTTAGTAATACCACAATAAACGAGACTTAGAAGCACAGAAATTACCCTATTGATAAAATTCTCATCAATTTCTGATACAATTCTTTGGAGGGTTTGTGGTTTTTTCTTTTTAAATCAGAGTGCCACCAAAGGATACCTTGAAATTACAAGGAAATTTCCTATTCAGGAAAGCAGAATAAAACCATGTTTATAGCTAAAATTAAGTTACTGATTTTAGCTCCATAAGCAGGAATACACAAATGGAGAGCTCAGCATTTTCTAAAGTGTACTCAAGTCATGTTCTCAGCAATCAAGAGAGACCTAATCAGATTTTTTCCTCTCAAAAATAATGATCTTGGCAGATTTTGTTAAATAGCTTGCCAGGCTTTGCTGTTCCCAAGGGTGTTGTGTGCTTACGGTGATTGCTGGGTGCTGAGATGTATTTGTGCCTCACTGCTGTGTGCCCTCAGCCCCTGTGCCTGCTAACAGCTGAAGGAGGCATTTCCAAGTGCTCTGAAACCCAGCTGAAGATGGGAGGCTGTGGCTCTGCTGCCCCCAGGACACAGGCTCTGCTCACACCTCAGCCCTGAGCCTCTGCCCTGGAGCTCAGCTCTTCCCAGGCACCCTCGGTCACACAGCTCTCCCTGCCTCCCCTCCCTGCCCTTCCAGCCTCACTTGCTCCCCTGCTCCTTCTCAGGTGACATGAGAGCTCAGGAAGGAAGGTCACCTGGTTACCTCCTCTGCCTTATCCCAGCAGGCTGCTCATTTCTTCAGTTCGGGCATTTTCCTTCTGTTTCTCCATCTTCCTCTAGTACAGAGGAAGATAACTAGTGACTAGTGTATGTAGTTATTGCCTTAGGACATTTTGCAGTCCTTTGCATTAAATTTCTGCAAAACAATGAATTTATTTTACCATATAAGAAGAGTAGAAGAGTTCAATAATTAAGAGCAGCACTTTCTGCTTTAGTTGCCCATGGCTGAATAGGTAAATTAAGCTTAATTAAAAAAACTAAAACCGAACAAACTAAAACCAAACAAACAATTGAGATTTTCAGTGGTGCTGAGAATACAATGTCATGATTGCTTACATTATTTTTGAAGAGGGCACTTGGATGGAAAGTGCCAGAAGATAACAAAAAAAAACTACATCAAGTCTGGCTAAAGATGCCAGCATCTGTTCATTCATCCTTGTTCCTTGTTGGTGAGTAAGACATCCCAGGTGGGAAGAAGGCACAATCAGAGTCCTGGTTCTTATTGCTAGATCCTGAGCTGCCTGTGAGTGCCATCAAGCTGCAATACTCACACATGTGGCAAGAAAGTATGTGGGGGTCATAGACAAGTAACTCTCGGTGAAATTTAAGGTGGTCATTTAGACCATATTACTATGGAGTTCCAAAGTACCTGAAATACTGTCTGATCAGTGCTCACAGCATCCCCACAGCCACTGTGACTGAAGGCACTGGGAGCAGCAGTTCTCCCATTTAACTACATGTTAAGAAACAGAATAACTCGAGTAGAGAGATTAAACAATCCATTTCACCTGTAGAGTCTGGCTGGTGCCAGGGCCACTGCTGCTAGTGAGGATTTCCCTCTCAGGCTATAAGCACAGGTGTTGCAGGGTGGGAGACATCTGAGAGGCTTGCCTGTTTCAGCCAGACACATGTGAAGAGAAAGACTCCATCAAGATGTGGTTTTGTTTAGACTTCCACCTGGAGCTATAATTTAAGCAGGCTTTAAGTGGTGCCCTTCCCATTAGCTCTTCCAAAGCACAGCCACAGGGATCCCATTTCTGAACCACACATCTCTACACAAAGGATTGATGTGCCTGCCGAACCACAGGGCACCAGCAACCATTTCTGTGCTCATGAAGCTTCACCAGCTTGAGTGCAATGCATGAGTTAATTGCCCAGGAGAAGGTATCCAGCTGGTCTGTGTTCTGGAAAGCTTACCCTCCCATGTTTCTTTTTGTTTATGCAGCTAAATATCGCAAACTGCATTTTAAGCCTAAACACAGTCTTTCATTCTTAACCTCCATGTTTATGCATTGTATTGAATTTTGGAAGATTGGATTAATTTTCAGCATCTGATTTGTTGCAGTGACTTTGGGCTGGCTGCCCAACTTAACCATGGCTGCTACTCTTGGATGATGGCCTGGCCATTAATTATTTCCCTGCTGAAACTGCATTACCACAAAATAAATTTTATTATAATGACATTAAGTAACGGCCACAGAAACCTGTCCAGCATTAGAAATTTCTTCTTTGAAGATTTTTTAAGCTTTTTCTTCACATTGTCTAAATCAAGAATAAGATATCATTTAATATTTTACCAGCTTATGAATAAACAGGCCTTTTCCTTGCTGTAAATATAACAGCATCAGCATTGAAGTAATTATCAAATCACAGACATTATCCTGCAATCTTTATAAATTCAATCTCCCAAATAAGACAATACATTTAAGCACAAAAAGATTGAATCATGTCAGGTTAAGTTAGTTACCATCTTTAGTTTACAGGATATCACAGTTGTTACTTCATAAGACAAGTCTTAATACGTAAAAAGGGTTTGATAAAATACTCATTACTTATTCTTACAAATATGGAAATTTTTAGCCCCAAAATTAAAAATTTAGGATTATAATGAAAGACCTTGAGGTGAAAGGAAGAGCAAGAGTAAAATATGTCTAATTAATAATGAGCACCCCATAGGTTCATTGTTAGCACAACTGAAGTGCCAACAATATGTATTTTGGTTACTTGTATCAAAATCCTGCGATTATCCTAATAGATGGTAATGTCATTGCCCTTGAAAATACTGCTTTCCTGTAATAATTTAAGAAGCAGATCAGTTATGAAATCATGGGGTTTGGTCTTGCTGTTGGTGATGTCACTCTATTGCTGAAAGACATAAAAATTGTTAATTCCTTTCCACTTCTACCATTCCCAGTCTGCTCCATCAGAGCAGTCCATTACTCTTTATATTAGATTCATATGGCAAATAAGCCACAATTTTTTTTCCTGCAGAATACTTTTTAAGAAATAACTGCAGAGGTGATTTACCACTGAGAATATAAACAGAGTTGGAGACATTCAGCTATCTTTTGCTGCATTAATCCAATTCCATTTTAGCTAACAGCAGCCTGATGTTCATTATCCTTCCAGAAGGTAATTCTTGCTTGCCAAATATATGCTTTTCCAGGAGTTATTATGCTTCTAAGTATTTTCTTATTGTTTTCTGCTGCACAGTGTATTTTTTTTAAGAATTTTTTGTAATTTAATCATTGGTTTGAAACATATCACTGCAATTTAATTATGAAGAATAAGAGGAGTAACAGGCTTACACTTAGAGCAAATGTCTTTGGCTACTTTAGATTTTTTCCCCTCAATTACAGACCAGTAAATTCAGTGAGTTTTATAGATTAGAGCTCAAAAAGGCCATCAAGATAGGTAATGGAATAACTCTGACTTTTTGCATTCTTGTTTTAAATAGGGATGTTTATTACCTGCTCCATCACAATCCACAGCCTTTTTCCTTTCCTTTGCCCACGTGGGCTTGACTGGCAGTCTCAAACTTTAATTTAATTCCAGAGCAGAGAGACTGTTTTGCACATGATTTTGTGCAGCACATACAACTCAGCTGCCAGGTTTGAGACTTTTCAGCCATGGAGAACATCCTGGTATCACACCTGCAGCCAGAGCTTTGTTGTGCTTGCTGCTGTACTGGGAGGGAAAATCATAAACTTACAACATAAGCAAAGGGATCAAAGCTCAAAGTGCAAAATAGCAAGTAAGGAGTAAGGGAGAAATGAAGGTTTTCAATAGTCACACCAGACACACCAGTTCCCTATCATCAGCTGGCAGCATCAATCTAAAAATGTCCTGCTAAAGATTGTCACTAATACTTTTGTGATGTCCAAAGGAAAAGTATTCACAAAACTATACCCCTCAAAGCCAAACCCATCACTCAAGGAGCTGTGATGGTTACAATATCACTTGTAAGAGAATTGTTTCATTCCTTCATTTGCATAGCCCTGGGAAAGAATATATACTATTGTTTGGCCTTATAATGACACTGAGACACTCTGACTACCTGGAGTTATAAATGTTTCCAATTCAAGCAGCACATTCTTTCATTTCATGGAGGTAAAAACATGGCTCTAACAGGGCAGAGGATACTGATGCTCACAGCATCACAGCTGTTTTCTCCAACTGATGCTCTTCTGTGATGAGTTATCAAAACATTTTTACCTGGTTCCCATTATTATGGGCTTCTTGGACCCCCTCCGAAATAACCATTACTGTCTATCTGATTCTAATTCTTTTTATAGGACCATTTTCTCTAAATTTTGTAGTGCTTTAGGACTAAAGTAGCAAGGAAATATACAAGTATATAAACAAGAGCCTGTCTTGATCCTTTCATCCAAATTACATCAAGAGGCAGGCCTGTGGAAAGAGCTAATGATCCAATCAGCATAAGAACACATTACAAATTTGAAATGTAATACATTATCTCTAGATGCAGATTTATTATGTAATACACATTTGAAGAAATTGAATATTTCTATAGATTTGATTTTTCTGTTGATGTAGTCTCTTGCAATGATTCCTATAACATTTAAGTTCCTAGCTGCATTCCACAGAAAAGGTTTTGAATGAATGTTGACTGACAGAGAGGTCTTCATTGACAAATGCAGGAAGGTAGCAATGAGGGAATAAAAGGATGCTACAAATTCTACAAAGGGACTGCAAACCCATGGGATCCTCTGGGATCTCTGCATTCTTTGTTAGTGTGATGTTGGCAAGTTGCTTTCATGCAGTTCATGAGCTAATGCAATCTCTATGATGTGTGCTCCCAAGCAGTTCAGCAGAAAAGCAAACTGAAGTGGCAATAAGCAGTGAATCAACAACCCCTTGCTGAATTGACAGTAAACAATGAATTAACAGCCTGCTAGGGCATCCTTGAATCTGTGACTCCTGTGTCTTGTGGATTCCTGGCCTGCAAATGAAACATCAGTCTGCTTCCATTGCCAATATAATCAGAATTAGGAAGTGGCCAATAGAGAGTGGCTGTACTTAGTCATATACTTACTTGTTTGTGCCATGATATGCACTGCTCAGTCCCAAGAGCCTTAAAACTGTATATATATATATATCCACATATATATACATTACCTGTGGAACAAGAATCAAATCTGCAAGTATTTGCCCCAGCATGTATTACAAGTTGCATCTGGAGGAAAGGGCTTCTGTCAGGGATGCTTGGAAAGACATTTTAAGCTTGCAGTTTCAAATAAATCTCCGCAGAAATGTAGAACTTAAGCAACTTGTCCTCTCTGTTTGTCTGGCCATTTTCCTTCTCTCAATGCTTGATTTTCAGGAGAATATGGTAGCAAAAGTTCACCAATTTTACTTTAAACTCAGTCAAAATGCGGTAACTCCTGGGCAGGCAGCTGTAGCTCTGCACATTTTCATGTGAGCCCAAGAGCCAGACAGGAGCACTCACACAGTCCCTCTTCTCTCTGTCTGGGCTAGGAGAAGAAACACCTGTTTTAGTCTTTGAAGGTACCAGAGGTGTCATATGGTCCACACACCTTTGCTGTGCTGTTTTTTGAGATTTCCTGTCAAACTGACACATTACAAGACAAGACATGGGCTGTCACCATTAAAGTGGCTGGTTCCACTTCTATATAGAAATGTGGGTTACGATCCTTTTTGCTATTTGTGAAATTGAGAGACAAAGAGATATGACAAAATGGGCTGCTGGAATAGTCATTTTGTCTTTATTTCCTCATCCATTTTCTAAACAGGCAGTATTATTTCAAAAATTCAGAAATAAAGTCATGGTCAAACCCACAAATACAATAACTTAAATGAACATTTTTCTTTTCAAGATGATTGAAGTATAGGATAAATAAAATATATTATTTTGGACATTCTCCATAAACAGCTCATATCCAATAGTTTCTCCATTAAGCATTCAGAAAATCAATATTTATTACTTAAACTACTCTGTCACTGACTGCATCTTTAGAGGAACAAGTTGCCTGGAAAAAATGAGATTTCACTGAAGAATAAGCTTATAGAAATTATGTTTCTTAATGTTTATGCATCCTTAATCCTCTCTTCTCTCTTGAACTCAATTTATATCAAATTAGTTTCATCTGAGCGGGACTGGAAGCTGTTGGTGCTTAGTTTAGCTAAGGGACCAAGCAGCAATGGAAAACATTAGGGAGCTCCTGAGAAACCATCCTCTGCAGAGTTGCTCTTTGCTCCTACAGAGGAATCTATTGACTTCATTCAGCCCAGAGACAGCCCAGCATTAGCTTCAATGAGCTAAACCCAGCACACACCCACTGCTTGCACAAGCAGAGGCTTTGGCTGTATTGGAAATGTTAATCTGGGTCAACAGCCCAGAGGCTGAGGTGCCAGTCATGCACTCTGCTTATCACACAATTCCTATAGGTCCTGTCTTACCCAGTGGTCACTGGTCAGACTGACTTGGCACCTAAGGGAGCCCCTGTTCAGCACTGCATGGACCAGAGGGGCAAAATGCAGCTTCATCTCAGAGAACTCACTGCCTAGGATAATGTAACAAGCAGTGGTCCTGCCCCACGACAAAGCAAGGCTGCCACAGCTGGAGCTGTGTCCTCTCTCCATGCCACAGCCCAGCATAATCCCAATGTCATGAAAGAATTCAGCTGCAGCCCATAATACTTAACATTAACTAAGTGCAAATCTTAGTTCACTGCATTAGACATTAGCTTTTTGTTTTTAAACACTGAGTTGAAGAACCAGTTTCCTTCTGGTCCTTCTCATCAATACCACTTGTCTACAGAATTACTACAAAACACTGCAATAATCTAATATCTGCTTAAAATAACTGAGCAGCTTTGATAATGATCTGCTCCATCCTAATCTGAATCTTAATCCAGTCAATATTCATATTTTTTTCTTCTCACTTTTTATTGCCAACTCTATTTCACCTCACGTCTTGTTTAGTCTCTAGCCTAAAACCTCAGCTCCTATAGGCAAGTAGTTAAAAGAAAATCTTGCTTCCCTTTGCAGTTTCTAGGTCTCATAATTGCACCAAAAGGCTTGAAAACATGAACCATGTCAGCTTAAGGAAAGCAAATAAAAACCTCTAAGGCACTTTTTAAACAAAATTCTCATCACTTTTACAAGAAGTTTATAATCTGAAGAGTTGAGGTGGGTGCCTGAGACACAGAAATTTCTAAGTCCTTGAGGTTCAAATGTAAGGATTCCTCTTCACCTTCCTTTTCTTCTTCTGCTTTTCTACTCTTGTATTTGATACGAGGAACGAAGGTGCCCAAATTTCTGGTAGAAATCTTCTTCAGCCCGATTCAGAGCTTCCTCATCTATGTAGACAGCTGGTCTCCGGGCAGCCAAGAAGTACTGCACCTTCCTCAGGCTCCATCCCAGCACGTACCTCAGCCAGCCGCTGACAGCAGCTGTGGACCTGCCCACGCCAGCATTGCAATGCACATAGACAGTGTGTCCGTTCTGCAGCAGCCCGTGCAGCAGGCACACCGCTTGTGGCAACATCTGGATTCTGCCTAAGGTTAAAAACAAGGCACGTTCATTTGCACTGGACAAAGTCAGTTCATGACTGAGATTCTGCCTGCACAGCCTGATGAATTGTGAAATAAAATAGCAGACCTGACATATTCCACTTTTTTCTTTCTTTTCTCAAATCACTTTCTAGGCTAAGTTGTTGTTTTTTTCCTTGCAATATAGAATCAGATCACACAAAACTAAAATGCCCCAAGTCTCTTCTAAATATAAATTCTGATAACATCAGATGTGTGTGGCACATTCATTTTCGAAGGAACTGAGACAAGGCAGCACATTATAGAGAACAGCACAATTTACATAGCGTTAAAGTTAGCAAGCCAAAACTGAAATTTCAATTTTTTTAATACCAGAGGTTTGTGAAAGTACCTACAGATTGCTGATTTCCAAAGCATTTTAATGAAGGCCATTAATTCAGTAAGTGAGGAGGGAGGAGGAGCAGAAGAACATTTTACTGTACAACTTAAAATTGTTATGATTTCACTGTGCACTAAGCATACAGTCAAACAACACAGAATAGCCTTTCTCACTCTCAAAGGGATGAACATACCATATTTTCTGACACTTTTCTTCTGGCTATCCTGGGAAACAGAGCTGCAAGCAGCAGACCCCAACTTTTCCTCATGGCACATATGAGCACTGACATTAAGCCCTTTCAGATCCCTGTTCTAAGGTCTCCTGTCTTCCCTGATGTCCTGTTGCTGATATGACAGTTACCTATTTGGGCAGTGTATTTCCCTGTGTTGAAAGCACTCACTTCTGCTGCCAGGCTGCTCACTTGAAAACACACTCACTTTCTAACCTTCTGGTTGGAAACAAGACTTTGAACTGAGCATTCCAACCAAGGACTTAAAAGTACTGGTAACTGATGTTACAGCTCAGGTGCTATGAGTAATTTCAATTAATTGCAATCTATTATATAAATGTTGCTATGGAGTTTCATCAGACTGGGATACTACACTTAAAGAAAAAGTGGTTTTGGGGAGGGGAACAGCAGACACACAGCACTGCCTCTCCATTTTTAATCAGCAAAGGTGGCAAGCTGCCCTGCTCTGCAAACCTGCAGTCTTTCACCTACACAGCATACTTTCATTATGTAGGCTGAACTCAAGCTGAAAGTAAAAACAGTCAAGCAGTTATTGATGTCAGATGGCTTTAAACACAAACACAAATAATACTGCCAGACACAAAGTACTTCAGCTGGCCTCTCTGCCTACAAGAAAATATGAATCATTTGTTAAAGACAACACACAAAGAAACTATACCTTGTGTTCCAGCTTTATTTTCATGCAAAATGTGCACAGAATTCCTCTCCCTCACAGCTGTCATGAAAGTGACAGATTATTAACTCCAACTGTTTGTTGCTATTAATTTACTGCAAGAGTGACATGAGCATTACCTTCAGTGCTCATGTCTGCAGTTGGCAGCCAGACATAGGCAAGACCTTCTTCCTTATACAGTTTCATGAGGATTTCGGGGCTCATGGGTTCTGGGTAGCGGTTGCAGCCCCAGGAATTTTGAACAATGTCAGATTCAGTCTGGAAGTTCATCACAGCTGTGACACCCAGCTCATGCTTCAGCTTGATGGTCACATGCTCCAGCTGCCGAGGACAGCTTCCCAGCCAGATGTTTGGCAGAATCCTAGCGTTGAGAAAAGAGTGGGGTTGATTACAGTATCTTAAGGAAACTGCCAAGTTCAGCAGTGCTCCTGTTCCAAACCTGCTCGACATCATCACACAAACACCGCTAAGCACAGACTTTTCACGTCAGGCAGTAAGAAACTTCTTGTTTCATTACAACTTATTTTGTTCCAGTTGAGTTGGTGATGTCTGACACTGGGGATCAAGCTCCCAGACTACACCAAAGAGCCAGATGTGCTGAGAAAAAATTTCAGAGCACAGTTATAGCACAGGTCTCCAACACATCATTTATCACTAAGCTTGAAGTAGAAGCTTACTAACATCAGGAATTCAAATGAAAAAATTCTGAAGATTCATGCAATTTGCACACACACAGAGAAAAAAACCCAACAACAACAAAAAAACCCAAACAAACAAAAAAAATACCACCAAAAACCAAAAACAACAAAACAACTTAAAGAATTCACATTATCCAAATCTGCATTACTTTAGTAATAAGTCAAACTGAAAGAAGTCTTCCAACTCTTTCGCTACCACTATAATGAGGGAAGTAGGGAAAAAAGCATTTTGAACAGCTCTTCTGTGATGAAACTTGAAAATTAATGAGTCATTCTCTTCTAATTTTTCTCTGATATCTTGGAGGCTAGTGGAAATCAAATACAGAATAACAACACATGTATAGCTTCCCTCAAGGGCTGAAGGACCAGAAATTTTTCAGGAAAACAAGGTTTATGTAGGATGGGAAAGTAGCAGAAATATGGTTGTTTATCTACATCAAACTTCAAGACTTCTATGGTTTTCCCATTGCTAATTGTCATAAAACTGTTGTATACTTCAACAGATGTTGACATTATAAACTGAATACTTAGAAACTTGTTTTCAAATGAGGGGTTTTAATATGCACATGCAATTAAACTGATGGCATCTACAATGGGTTATTCAGATGCTGAAATTATTAGTGATATACTTTAATTTCTTTATGCTTCCATTGACTTCAATTTTGAACATGTAATCTACAAGCTAAACAAAATACCCCTGCATTTAACATAAAACTATGCAAACCTTATTAATTGCAACAAATCTGTAGCACTACTAACTACAAACTTAGCAAACACTATTACATGCAAATCTACAACAAAAGCAAGATCCTCAAAAATAAAACATCTGCCATGCATGCCTTATGTTCTTTCCCAATTTTAACCTCAGCAACAAATAAGGAAATTTTTAATGTTTTTTCTCAGGAGCCTATAAAGCACTCTTAAATCATCAGGTAGCTATTTCCATTTTACTGTTCACAGTAATAGGTACTAACATTTAATTAAGACTTGTAATTGACTGTCATTATTAAATCCTACTATATTAGTACTGCAATATTATCAAAAATAAAAATTCAGATCCAAGAAGAACTAATTATTATTGTATCCTGCTTGTAATTATTGTTATTGTTCTAACAATAATTGTTATTATTGTTTTCATGGTGAGTTGCATACTAGCCACACAAATACAGCCTTTGGCCCTGACAGCCCCTGTTTCAATGGGACAAAACACTTGATCTCAATACGTGGTAACTGAGACCAATTTAAACAAATATATTACATAGCAAATCACCATTTCAACCATGTTCCAACAGTGAGATCACTTGAAAAGATTTGACTTCGTTTTTGTTTCACATACATGTTCAAGAATTGCCCAAGATCCAACATCCCAGCTCAAGCATTCCCGCTGATCAGAGGGATGGGTGACGCTCCACTGCAACAACTCCTTCACTGCCCCCCTTCCCACGTGCTCCACAGCAACCCCCATCCCAACCTGAGTGAGTGACTGCTGTCAGGAACCTGCCACAGGAACCTGCCACCATGATCAGGGCATTTCAAGGTGCTCAGTGTGAGCTACAGAGCCCTAAAAGAGGCTGACAAATGGCTGGAGATGAGCAATGGCCACAAAGCTCCATTCCCGGGAGAGAGAAATGGCAGTATCACTAATAACTTGTGACAATATGAGGATATTATTTCAAGAACAAGAACATTAGTACCCTTCCTTCAAAGGCTTTCCTGGAGACTCATACATATGTAATTCATTTGATACTTTGTGAAACATCTAATGCACTAAATTACCTTGATGTGAGGAAAAAATGTGTGTTTTCTAGGATTTGATTAAATTTAAAGTGACTAAAGCATTCCTAAGATAAATAAAATTCTGAGTAGTACTCTTGCTTACTGGTAAACCAATGCTATATAATTTTTTCCCAATGATTTTCTAATGGATGAACATCACAGCTGTGCTATCTGCAAGACCCCTGGGATACAGACCATTTGTTTATTTTGTTCGTGCAGCCTAACAGGTCTTGTACATGACAATACCTCCTCTATTGCACAATACTAATTGCATTTATTGAACAATCTGAATTTTTATCATTGTCTTTCCCCACAATTAACTAAACTAGTGGAGACACTAGAGAATGACCTAAGAGATGTATTTAGGACAGGTAATTCTTCTGAATTAATTTTATTATCAGGTCCTAAAGTTTAGCCTTTGAGAGGATCAAGATGTAGCCTTGACCTTGGTCTACAAGCCCTTTATCTACCCACCTACAAACAACTGTAATTCTTGGTCTTGCTGACCAAGGCTTAACCACCCTTTTACCATGCAGAAAACAATACTGCAGAGCTGTCCTATCAGCCAATTTATGTAAAAGTTCTAGGATAATCCTACTGCCCAGTACCTATATCCCTATTTGGCTTTATTTAGTTCAAACCTTACCTTTTTCTGACATCAGAAGGAAGGAATAAAAGGGGTTGGTGCATATTGGAGTACAGAGACTAATGGAGTGTTTAGCAGCTCTATTTTATATATAGATTTTTTTGATAGCCCTACTGAGGGTTTCACTATGCTAAGGATCAGGAAAACATACATACTGAACCAAGAATGTGGTAATTTCTTTTTTTACATCTCTTTCCTTAATGATACAACTTTTAGTTATATGATGATATAACTTTTAGTTATGTCATTAAGTTAATCATTAATGCCCTTCTTTAAGTTGCCACTGAATTTCAGTAGGTAGCTAGATTTTAGCCACAAGACCATTTGGCATGGGAAAGTTCTTTTATGTTCCCCTCTAAACTGCCAAGTTACAGTGCTCTGAGCTCTCTGACAGCCAGTGCTTTCCAGCTCACATGTATGCGTATTCCAGCAGCAGATTATGTGATCCCTGAGCACATCAAAAATATTAGGAAATTATTAGTGATCAATAGACCTTTAATCTTTTCAGCTGAACCCCTTTGATGTTCCCAAAATATCAAAAAAGGATGGGGTTTTAGCAAAATTCTACTTGAAACTTTGCTTTCATATAAAAATGGCACTTTGTCATTGTACATCTTTACTCTCTGCATCAAGGATAATAAACCATGTTTGGCTCCAGAAGACATGGTCAATTCAGAGACAGTTTATCAATGAAGAAATCACCTAGAGTGATTTAAACATCAACACTATTTAGTGATCTTCTGAGATTAAGTCTTGAAGATTGTCTATAAGCCCTTTTTTATAGGTAATTTCTGTCAGCTACTTTCAGCCTGCCCTACACTTCAGTTCCCCACCAGGATTCAATATTTGCCTACCTTAAGGGGACTTTTAGGGGTCCAGTGGATGAATTAATGCGAGAAGCTTGAGGTTGTGGTAACAAGGACTGAATGTTAGGAAAATGTTATTCAGTTTATTTTTACAGAACCCAGACAGAAGGCTGACATATTTAAAAACTACTTTTTGATTTATAATCTGAGAACACCAACAATTATTTATCATTACCCCTGACTAAATATGGAACACCCTGCAAACACTGGTACATTTCTTTTCCAGCACACTTAAGTTATTTTTAATGATGTAGACATATATTGTGTTTGTTGGCTTCCCGCCAGGACCCTGCACAGTCTGGATTAAAATGACAATTCAGAGTGAATTATATATAACATTGTTATATTATATACAACAATTCAGAGTGAATACATCTAAAATACCAAATGCATTCAATTTAATCAAAGTGTATGCAAATGTTCTTCCCCATCCCTAAGGAGGAAATGAGTCTGAGGCAGTGAAAAATTAGCATTGTGAATTTTTGTTTTAATGGTGCAGAATAATTGTCAGGCTGGTTCACAAAGCATCATACACCATACCTCTCAGCCTTAGTACAGTACCAAACCAGCCCAGCAACTGTAATTGTAGGGATGTGATTTCCAGGGAAGGTGACCTGACCTAGGGGAAGACAGCAGGCCACTGCATCAGGCAGTCAGCTCTTCCTCCATGACACCAATGTCTACTCTGCCTCTTCAGCATACCCAGTTTTACTTTTGCTAATAATGCTTTGAGAAAAACAGATCCTAAATTGAAATTTCCTTAAAATGCAGAGTTGCAAGCTGGGTTGACTCGGGTACTGCATCCAGATCTGAGCAATCATCAGTGTGCTAGGAGAAGGCATCTTAGAATGCACCCTAAAATTAATCAACCCTCTAAGAGTTACAGTTCTTATAGAAAAGGATAGGATTTGGCACTTTAGGAACACATTTCATAAGAATATCCATCAAGTACTGACCAGTGTCCTTTTATCCTGATAGTTGCCAGCTTTAATCAAAAGAGATGACTTTGCAAAACTAAGGAAAAATTGCAGGGTATTTTTCATTGTTATTGGCAACAATGATCTATCAATGATTCCATTTGTTTATACCAGTGATATTTTTGACCAAGGTCCAGTCTATTATATTAAATGAAAAGTGATTGATTGAATCATCCCCAGTGCCAGGTGAAGCGGTAGCCTGTGTTAAAGCTTGCACTCCACTTTTCTACACTAGACTTCCCTAGATCCCATTAAGCATCTGATGACAGTGAGATAAGTACTAAAATACACATATAACAAAACAAAGCCATTTAGCTGAAGCAACAAACAAAATAATGATTAAACTGACTCTATCTTTCCTCCAGACTCTTATTTCCTAGTAAGGTATAGTGTGCAACCTCAGCTACATGGAACTTGCAGTAAAACTTCTGCATTCCCAGAAGAACAACATATATAATTCAGTCAATTTACCCTCAGAATTTTGTGTTGCTCTAGGCATACAGAGTGGGTTTTTTGCACAAATGTAGTGCTATTACCCTGGTACCACTAGAAGCAAGCAGCCCAAAGGGAATATAGGCCTGAAGTACAGCTCCGTTACAGATGATTTTTGTAGCACTTGAACTGCTAGAGACTGTTTGCAATTACACTGCATTCCTGTTTCCTCCCCTGATGGCACTGGAGTAGGAACTCGTTCAGAATTTCTATAAGGTGGGTTTTTAATCAAAAATTATGATCTGTCTGAACCAAAAGCTTCATAGAAGTTTTCAACTTTCAGCCAAATTTAAACTAGTTCAGAGACCAGATGTCTGTTCCCTGTCTCACATGACACAAAAAGAGATTTCCAGAAGTATTGCTTTGGGCACATTCAAAGTGAGAATATAGGAAATCCTCAGCTACAGCTGAGATGCTCTTTCATCTTTTCTGTATTCTCTGCCCTGTGACAAGGCACATCACTTTAAATGGCAATACCACTGGATTATGATGACCCAGAACTATCATCCTCTATGCGCTCCTTCTTTTGCCTGTGGCATCCTTCTAACAACATGTAGCAGCTTATTCATAGGTCTGTGTGTGCCTTCCCTGAAGTACCAAATTAGACATCTCTCTTCCAAGCCTTCCTTGTTCTTTTCTCTGAACCTGTGACAGTGAGCACTTCCTAGAAATCAGATGAGGTTCCCGTACTTTTGTCAGAGCAATCTGGAAACACTGCTTAGATTGCTGTCTAATGCCCTGAAATGCATTCACAGACAGAGAAGAATTTTCAAATTACCAAATTCTCTTCTCCGTTGGAAGATCTGAGCATGTTCAAATATTCTTTGATATGTAGAAAACACACTGATTACTATCCTCACCTCTGAAAAAAATGTATTTTGTCCAATATGAATAGCGCAGTTACAGGTCATAGACACACCTTCTTTGTGTCTCCATAATGGACACAAAGAACAGATTATTTCCTTCCACTCTGTAAAACCCTTTTACTTCTCTCTAAGTTACTAACACATTCCAACACATCTTTGCATTCTTCACACACACACACACACGCCATATATTCAGAGCATCTGATCACTCTTGCTTGCCTTTGGACTCACTCTCTTTTTGAATGTTATGCCCAGTACTGAAAAGAGTACATTTCTGAGAAGAGCCAACAATTATTTATCATTTACTTACTTCTTGTGCTTCAAAGGCTTTATCCCTCTTTCAAGTCCCCTGGCAGTTCTTCTACAGCATGTCATTGCTGACCTATATTCAACATGGGATTCCTTTTTCAAGTTAACATCTTTCCAAACAGATGAACCTACTCAACAAGGAGAGACCAAAGTTTGCCCAAACCATTATTAGTTTCAATTGCCAGTGGTGTCAAAATAAACTAAATGAATATGCAGCAAAAGAGCAGATGAGATTCACAGTTAATGAATGCATCTCTGCAATATGTCTTGGAATAAATAATCTCATATGCACATCACTGTATTTTAAGCTAACTATAATCAAATGGAAAGGGAAACAGTACCTGCTTCTAGTGACACTTGGTGAAAGCATTGCTTTATAAAGAGATCAAAGTGGAAATATGAGCCTGTACCAAGAAGTGAACTAAAAGTAACAAAAAATGCATAGTAATGGTCTAAAAAATCACTCTGTCCACTCAAACTTTGAACTTTTTACTAACATTTTGTTGTATCAAGAAAGATACAGAAAAATGAAAAATATTAAATATCAATTCAGTAGATTTCTTGTGAAAATACTTTCAAATGAGGGCAGCCTAAGGATTTAACATCCTTAAGAGGGAATTTCCCCTTGTTTAAAGTTCATATGTATGAAAAGGCCAAATCAACTGGCTTTATCTAAATAAAAGACATAAAGAATATAAATAAAGAATATTTATAAAGAATATAAATTCCATATAGCTTCACCTATAAAGTAACTACCAAGAGATGAGAAAAATGGCAAAATTTTAAAAATAATTTTTTAGCCTTGTGTCTTCCTCCAAAATATGGACAGCATGGACAGATACCAAAACAGAGTCCCTTGTTTGGTCTTGCACAGGAATTCTGGTTTTTCTATAGTCTGTTTAAACAAAGGACAGAAAGATCTCTCAGCAAAATGCCTCCTTGCCAATGGAATAATTATGTGGGACTGGGGGGTTATGACACTGACATTTCATTGCCTATTGCAGAGGGCACAAGGCTAAATGATGTGATCTTAATCCCTTCTCCTGTCGATTTACTGATAAAGTCTCCTTGCAGAAGACGAACTGACGGACCCTTCTCGATGAGAGGCCTGACTTAAGCAGGATTGACTGGGAACAGTCAGATGCACTTCATTTCCCAGCACAGAGTCAAGCAGTAGTAGCCAGAGCAGGAGAGCAAGGTTTGATGATGCTATGGTCTGACTCCAAGATAGAATAAACAGGCTTGATAAGATCACTCTTATCAAGAAAGATGGAATAAATGTCCATAACCTTAGCAGAAGCCACCAGAGAAAAGCCCTGATTCATGATAAAACTATATCTTACTGAAATGACACAGCTGCAGACCTTGTAGAAACTACTTATATTCTTGAACAAAAAATTGCTCTTACCTAAATGTCAAATGTAGAAGGAGCACAAGTCATTGCTTATAAATTTGTTCTGCTTTACCACTGAAAGAGTGCAGTTTATTGTGAAGTTAAGATTTCTACCTCAGGGCTTTAAATGAGGAGAATTAAACAGGCTACAATGTAGTTCCAAGGATTTTTTTACTTCTCCTTCTTATTTGGAACTCTGATGAAAAGCAATTAAGGTCTGGCAAATTTTCTACTTAGATGTAATTTGAACTACTTATCTAGCCTCTCACATGGGAGCAGACTTGGAATGTAGAAAGAAACACCTGCTTTTATCACTTTAGAACAACACTTTGTCAGCTTAGCAATATGCAAAATTTCTCAAGCCCTTGAATTCTGAGTCTTATGCTTAATACTATCTTACTTATTCCATGTTCACAAATCTGTGGCATAAAACTACCTCATTTACTGATATGCCAAGCAAATAAGCCATTAAGGTTTGACCCCAAGCTGACAATGTGCTAAAAATAAAGCAGGTAAGAATAACATCAAACCTGTAACTGGAATACAGTATTACCCAGACTGCAAAGTCGTTCCTGTGTTGCGCAGCCCTCAGGTTCTGCTGTCTTAGGAAAGGATTTCCATAGCGTCAGTGTGATGGTACAAAAGGGTTTGATTGTGCTCCCTTTACCCACCAAACTGCTTTACAGCAGGCACCACAGTGCCTTGAGGTTTTGAGACACTGAGCAACTGTGGCCATGCCTAAGCACAGCCCAGCTCTTCGCACTCACAACCTTCTGGTGCATTCCATGTGTGCTTCAGGATTGTCCGCGGCTTTGAAGTCACCAGGGGTACAGGATAGAAAGATCCACGTGAGAAGAATTAAAGTCACATAAGACTTTAGTCTATAGAGCCACAAAATTTTCTCTTTATGGCCCATTTTCCCCTTCCACAGCAATCCCAAACATTCCCTTACAAGGAACATAAGAGCTTTATTAGAAGAAACTCCCAAAAAACATCTCATAATAAGAAATGCAGAGATTGAGAACATTCCTAACATCCTATACCCTGCCAAAGCAGGGAACTTATTTGATAAAAACATGTAGACAACTGGGAAGTAAATCACATCCCATGCTGCAAAAATGACAATAGTATTTGGCTAAGTAGTAGCACTATGCTTGAAAGTCACAAAATAATCCTTCTGTTGCATTCAGTACTCATAGACCATCATCAGGAAAAATGGGATGAAGGAAGAGAAACAGAGAGCTGGAGAGCCCAGCAGAGAGTGCCAGAACAATCAGAGTTCTAGAAGACAAGTTTTCAGAGAAAAGACTGGAAGATCCAAGGACTAATATCAGAATGAACATATTGAGATATTCCAAAGTCAACCACTCTGATTCTGGGAAAAAAGGAGTTTCCAAGCATATATTAAAGGGCTATAGAGAGGCAGGATACTAATTTGTTCTCCAAGTCTTCTGTGGAGAGAACAAGAAGAAATTAACTTGAATTGCACTAGGAAGACTTAAATTGAGATTAGTAAAGCTTTTTAATGGTTGGAATAGTGAGGTAATTGAATGGGAGAGTAACAGGCCTGTAGAGTCTCATCACTAAGATGAGATCATATTTTAGATCAGGCTGGATAAACCTGAAATGATTTAAATGTAATTGAGATTAAGTTGGGGCAAGGAAATGGACTGGATATTTTCTGAGGTCTCTTTGAGCCTATGATCTATGATACTATAATCATAAACTTTAATTTCCATTTCTGGAAGCACTACCTATATTCATTTATCAAGTTCCATCTTGAAATAATTTAGGTTCCTTGTCCTTCCTGCCCTATTTGAAAGGTCGTGCCAGAATTCAGATGTCTTTCCTTTGATGACAGAAACCTTGTTCTAATTTACACTCTGAATTCATTCAGAAGCAATTAATATCCATTTCATCTTAAAGAAGGTTTAATTTCAATAATTCTTCTTCCTCCTTTGTAGTAATTCCTGAATGTCTTTTACAAATAGTAATAGATCCTCTTTCTTAGTCTTCATTAAACTATGCTGTCTATCCCAGGAGCAGTCAAACTATGGTAGCAGAAACCAATTTATTTAGTTTCAACTCCAGTGGCATAAAAGTTGCACATCCTGTGGAAACCACTCTCATTCATTGCATGTGTGTTCTCCAGATACAACAATAGATTAAATTTGTCTAATTTTGTCTCTAAACTAAGCTCACATACTCCAGTAAGTCCAGTAGAATTGCTGTTATCAACCTTGTAGTACATTCAAACCTATACAGTGAAAAGACGCACAAAATAAACTCTTTTTCCTTCTTCACTTCATTCCATCAACAAGCTTAAAGCAAAATAATTTATCTCTTATACTTTTTTTATAATCTATTTTGTCTCTGGTCTAAATATGATCCAAAGTAATGTGGTCACCCAAGACTTCACCTACACAGCCAGAACTGAAATATGGAAGATTAAATGTTATTCTCCCTGTATTCAAAGTGAAATATTTTATGTCACATTTTTCTATGTATTTCTACTGTGAAGATAAGAAAGTAATGATCCACAAGCACACCAATGCCTTGTAGGATGGGGTGTCCAGATCTAGCCTTACAGGACTTTGCCAGAATTTCTTTTCAAACCTACACACAAGTTTCAATGAATGCCTAAGGAGCACACTGTATGCAGAAGAAAGCAAAATTTGCTTTTGTAAGAAATGACTCTTCTTGCACTTTCATTTTATAAACATTCTCTGAAAGCAGACAGTGTGCCAATTACAGAAATACAGCCTGAGAAGAGAATCAGGTTCCAGGCTTGTACTGAACAACCTGGAAAGGAAAGGACTCCTCCATTGGCTTGTGAGCATTAATGCCTAAATGCTCCAATTAAAGAATCTTTTCTGATGCAGCCATGGTTGCCAGTGGTTACTTCCTACATATGTCTCTGTTAGACTGCCAACATTCCCATTTGTTTTGAATTAGAATGAATACCCGGAAACACAAGAACAACAGGCTGCTAAACTCAGCCAGACAGCAATAAACCATGAATTCCTTGGCATTAGGAATGAGAATTTCTAACATTAATGCTTGGCAATGGGAATGATGCCACTGCTGGCACCTGTAAGTTAAATCATCTCAACAAAATTGACTCAAACTGCTACAAATGAACTTTAGGTTAATGCCCAAGAAGATTCGGGAATCATTAATAAAAATATATTTTGTGTTCTTTCAGAGTTTACCTATTAGCAGCTACTTAGGAATCTAGACTGGGAAAACAATAAAAGATAGATCCAGTTTTCAAAATGTAGCATTTCAGATCCAATGGAAATAAATTCCAATGCTTCAGAAACAAGTACATATTAATGAAAATTGCATAATTGCAAAGCACAGATTATTGCTAGGTGGCCTTGTGATCCACATGGAAGCATATGCACATGTACAAAATAATGGAATCTCTCAGAACTCCAACAGTCAGAGAAAGATGTACATTCATCCCTTGTGGTACCATCTGCAAACAGCCTTGATGAGCTCTGTATCTGTGTTCATTCCAGAATTTATCCAGAATTTCTAAACACACATCAGTTCATTTATTTGCGTTTTAAAGAGGGAAAAATATGTACTTGAACAGCACAGGCTGGGGGAAACATCTTAGAAATATGGAGAAAAATGGAATTAACCACACCACATCAGTTACATAAACATCTAAAATAAGGTGTTCTCACAGGAAAGCCAAATCAAAGGAATAACCTGTGTATAGTGCTACCATAAAAAATTGTCAGAAAACTTCATTTTAGATAATGTACCTGTTTCTAGATTCTAAACATAAGATTAATAACCCTGGTGGATGAGCAGCCAACATCAAATGTTGAGGCTGGGATGGTACTAGAAGAACCAGAAGAACCTATGCATATCTTTTAACTCAAAACTACAAAGTATAGTGGAATGTCTTGAAGAAGTCTAGGATGACAAAATGGAAAAATATCATGAGAGTTAAATTTATGAATAATCAATGCTGCAGTTTTTATTGGAGCACAAAAACTGACATGAATTACCAGGGGTTCTCTATTTTTTAAATATGTCTCTTTCTTTTTCTTTCAGTCTTCTTTCTTTTCCTAGCAGTATCACTGAACCTGCTTGGAAATTGAAATTTCCAAGCATTTGAACAAATACTCCAAAGTGATCTACTGTTACTAAAGTTTGCTTAAATGTGTTTACATTATCAACTGAAGCTTGACTTTGTACATTTGTTAAACATTTGTTAAACATACTGGATAACCTTATTACCAAGACTAAAGATATATTTGAGAAGATTTTCGCCTTTTATCTCACCAGACTGAAGCAACTCATTGTTATAAGGAAGCTGAGAAATTCAGTCTTCTGCAGTGAAAGCAGTATTTAACATTCTTTAGGACTGGTCTGCACACAGCCAACCCCCCAAGCTGGCAGCTGGACCACAGAAAGAAGGAGCATTAGAGAAATTATTTTGTTAGGGAAGCTGCATATCCTCCTTATCAGATCATCACCTTGGGAAAATGAAGGCACTGGATAGATCTGTTCTGAAGCGCTTTTAAAAGGCAGTCCCAGAGAGGTTAGTTAAATCAAAAAATAATAATTAAAAAAGAAATGGCTCTAGAAGCCCACCAACATCCATCCCCTTGTACTAGTGCCCAGCATCCAGCCCTGAACCAAATGATAGTCATAGAGAGCCTCATTGCTGACCCACAGCTGATGGATGGGAGGGAGGAGAAGGGAAGGAAAGGGGAGAAAGGGAAAAAGTAAGCAACCACCTATTCAATTTTTTTTTTTAATGTATTCCACATTTTCTTGTGTCTGTATTAAAACTCAAATGCATATATTGCCTTTATACTTCTCTTGATGCTTAAAATCATATATTCTATTACTGGGTTTTTCACATCAAAGAAAAAAGACATTTCATTTAAACATATAAACCATGCTGTCTACTGAACCAATAAAGAAATACACATTTCTTAAAGCTTGGCAATGTCTATGACATTTGACTCAATTTTTATCACAGTTCATGGGAGGACACACATTAAACTTCTGAACAACAGCAGGGATTATGTACCTGACTCTCTGAAATTAAATTTCCCAAAGTACAAGCATTAAAGGAGGGAGCAAGAGATTTTCAGTTCAGCCTCTTAATATGTTCCCTGGGAAGACAAATGCAGTTCATTTCTTTGTTGTTTTTTTTTTTCCTTACAGAGAGAAAATTATATATGGGAAAATACAGCAACCATTTGATAATCTCTATTTACTCTTGAGAAATAAAATACTTATGTTTCTGAGACACGCTTCAAAGGAACTAGAGCTATATTCCAGTTTCCTTTCTAATAAAAAAAAATTTATCCTTTAAGTAGGACTCTCCATATTTTCACATGGAGATTCATTTTTTAAATTATCTTGTAAATATCTGGAGCTTTTAAGCATGAAAACCTACATTTATATCTCTCAGCATTTACAAAAATTATTCAAGATGGAGGTAGCATTCATAACTTGATAGCTATAGCTTGCTACTGTTTCAAATGAAGTATCTTTAATGTTTTCCCATTTCATTTGAAATAACTATGCAGTTGTTTATTTCAGATTTTTTTGACTTTCACCTCTTTCAGAAATATAGTATACACTGAGCAGGTAAGTAAACACCAAACCATCTGGTAATAATAAAACACCTGATGGTATCACTTTCCACATTTGGGAGTAAGAACTCAATTGTTCTGAGGCTTCTTTTCTGTAAGAGTCACCTCAGGGTGGCTGGGCCAGTCTGCCCTAGGAGCTGTGCCTGCAAAAAATCACAGGAAGGGGAGGCAGAGTGGGTTTACTCTGCAAGCACACATCTCTGGTTCAACAGCTTCATCAGGTGTAACTTACAGTTGTGTTAGTGAAGTTTTTCCAACAACAACCAGCAATCTGAATTTACTCCCTCCTGGTAAGCAAAATACCAATTAGGATGTGTACACAATCTCTGCTTTTCAGAAAGAGTTCTGCTATCTCTGGATAAACTGCATTAAGAAATGCCAGCAATTACCAGCGCCTAATAAATGGATGTAAAAGCCAGGAGGAAATGAATATCTGCAAGACAACTGGAACACCATCTTCAGTGAGAGAGTGACGCTGCCCCTTCCTTGTCATCCCAGCTGTGAGCTAAATTGCCCGGGATTTCACAATCTCAGTCAATTTCATTCACAGCCAGCAACACCAGCAAATTGCTTTCCAATGGAGACAGAACTTTACTCCCTCACTGACAGCCTGAATTTCAAAGAGTAAAGAGGCAGGAAAAAGGGCTGAAAACCTCCAGAATAAATACGAACAAGCAGCAGGGAGACACAGTAAAACACACAGAGAAATTAGAAGCAACAATAGTTTCTGCTCCCTAACAGTGATACCCCACATAAAATTCATACTTACTGGACTATCAACATTTTTCTGTTATACCCTACAGAGAAAAACAGAACTACGTTTACTCCTCCAGCCTTCCATGGAGGGTTCCCAATATCCCTTCTGTTTTTTTCTCCCAGAATGACACAGAATTGTAAGTTTTTCTTAAGAAGTAAGTAAATAATTTTGTGCAGAGGCACACCTATGAAAAGATCCATTTTAAAGATCAACAGTGGTTTTAAGTAAATATTACCTATTACCAGCCAATTGATTAAAGGCCTCATCTTCTCATCAACAGCCAGACTGTGCTTGCTGCCATTTTACTAACGAAATACTCATTCCAGAAAATCATCTTTCTAAATAAAAAATTCTCAAACACCCAATGCCAAAACCACATAAGAATGGCAGAATGGTAAAGAAAACTACAGGAAAAAAACTTCCAGAAAAAACTCACAAGACTAACCAGACACCATGCTAAGATTTTCTTTAGCTTATTCACATAGGTAGTGTACTGTTCATCAGACATTACTTCAGCTTCATCCCAATGCCCAGCCAAAAATTTGTGTCCCTCAGTCATTGAAGAAAGCAACAAACCTGGCAGCCTGCTGGCTAATAGCCATTCATCAGGTTTGACAGGCCAGTCACTGGAGGTGGAAGTAATACTGGGACTTCAAATGCTGGTGACAGTCATGTAAAAATCTTTATCTAGAATCTCGGTGACTTTTTTTTCTTCTGGCAAAATCACCTTTTCTAAAGGCAGATTTCCCTTGCTACCACATCACTCACAAGAAATGTTATTAGAAATGAGTGACATCCAGGAGTTTCCATGTCAAGCTCCTTTTGGGTGCTCAGGCAGTAGGTCACAGCCAGAGAACCAGAGCTGTGCTGGCAACAGCTACTTGCTAATGCTCAGAAAATCAAAATAATTGAAAAGAGAATTCCTGCCATCTAGTTCGTCCACAGTATTCCACTCCATGGCATGTGACTGCTCTGCTGGCACATCCTAACTCCATTTCTGTTCACAGTTCACAAGACTGAGATTTGTAACTAACTCAATAATAGCCTGGCTTGAGCTATCCCAGCTGAGTGCCATCCTGCCTGAGCAAGATCACAAAACTTAGAAAAACAGAATGTTTTTTCCTAGTTTTAGCCATTATTATGAAGGACACAGTGTGGGGAGTTCACAAAAGGAGAAGCTTTTTGTCTGGATGGACAACAAATGAGGAAGAAAAATGCATTTATTAGCCAACACAGAGATCACCCAAATTACATACATGAAAACAAATAAGGATTAAAATCTTAAAACTAAATCAAATTCTAGCCTCATCATTTGCCTTCTCACTTCTGGTCCTGTTGCCTCACACTCCCTCCTCACTTTCAAGAACTCAAATAAAAAATTGCATAAATGTCACTTCTTATGCTGATTTGAAACCCATTTTCTTCACAACAGAGGCTAGTAAAAGCATTTCCCAGCTCCAACTGGGGGTGATGTGGAAAAAAATGAAGACACACAAAGGACAAAAGATAAAATTAACCTTTGAACCATTCTATAAAAGGTGATTCCCATTGGTAAGTAAACAATGGTTCCAATTCATATCAGTTTCAGACTATAGCTCAGTACAACAAAACAATTCAAAGGAGAAGTCAGATATCCTAGTTTATGGGATAAACATATAAAAAAAATGTGCCTTCGAATATTTTCATTACTTAATGTATAAAATGAGCAGATAACTTCACAGTTAGAACCCCAAGTACTGAAATCAAAGGATGAACTCTTATTGATGTTAAGTCCTTTTGATCAGGACTATTTTACTAGAATACAATCAATGAATTTTGTTCCAGAGCTCATTATTTCTTATTCTTTTCTCTAATATCACAAGTATTCTTTAGGCACAGGGGACAGTTAGCTCTCAGCCTTTAATGTTAATTATGGTAATCTCTGTAGACATCATCACCTCTTCTCTTAATTCATAATGTAGGCATAAAATATCAGTGCAGCTTTCTATTATGGTAGCACATGTCACTGCACTCTAGGGGTTTTTTGTGACAGCTTACTCTTTAAAGCCTTTTTTACAATTCAGTAATAAAAATTAGCTAAGAATTATATTTAAAATAGAAAGGCATTTTATTTTTGAATGAGTTACAACCAGTAAAAAGAGAAATTAAAGACTAAAAAAAAAAAGTGCTCTCTCTTGTATCTTTTTCAAAGGCAATTCTAATTTCATACTGAACCAAATATACTCAACCAAGTTCTTGTTTACCACCTAATTAAAGATGCATATCAATCAAGTAAATGCTCATTTTTCCCATAGAAAGAAATTCTGTGCTCCATCAGCAAAATACTGCTCTAGTGCCTCCAAAAGGTAAAAAAGAGGCATTTCTATTTTGCCCTGGATCATTCTTCATTCACTCACCTATCTACATTAACATTTACAATGAAGCAGGGACACACATCTTATGTGACTCTCCTGATCATTCCCACTCAACACCTAACTTAGGTTATAACCTGTATTACTGGCAGTGTTTTAGGAAACTGTCTCACCAACAAGCCACAAAGCATTTGTACATACTACATCATAAATTGTATTTCATTTGCAACCATTGAGAAACAAAAATAATATTTCCAAGCATGGGAGTAAATTTTATTGTATCGTTACCTTAATTTTGTCTTAGGGAAAAAAACCACTGATGATAGCAACACATTTGTCAAATTCCCAATCACTCCATAAACATGAAATATTAGTATTTAACAGCATATATGTATGTGTATATATTTGAAATGCAAAAAAGGTACTAAAGAAACCTGTACCTCAAAAAAATGTTGTCAGGACCCATGGCTACTGTCATGTAGTGACTCCCTTGACTGTGGATTGCTAATTGTGTATTTTCTGCCAAAATGTTTAACAGCCATACAATACCACACTTACAGAGGTTGTTGTCTGAGGAATTCACTTACACATTCCAGTTTATCTGCATTTTACATGCAAAGCATGTAAAAATTATTTTTCTTTGTCAGATTTAAGAAGTATGACTCACAAAAAACACACACCTAAAATTAGTCTGGAAACAGGAAACTAACTAGATGATATTCATAACTAGAGATATTCATTTCCATAGCACCTAATTCTGCCATCAAGCATCATTGTCTTCAATATATTATTTAAGGATTTTGTAATTTCAGGTGTCCTTCCCTCTCTTGCTCTTATGTAATGCCTTTCTTCTGAGAAATGCAGATGTTTTTATACAAATAATAAGGTATACTACATCTACAAATTAGGAACTTCTGCCTTTCACAGATGGGACTGAAACAGAGATAATATGGCCCAGATTCACAAATTTTCTGAAGTCATCTACTCTCAGAAAAGATTACAATAATTCTAATTTACTTTGGAAAATTACTTCATCCTAAGTGAACTCTTCATCCTAAGTGAACTCTCCTGTAATTTGAAGCCATCATATTGCAGTAATATCTAACACAAAAGAGAAACTGATTTTTTGGTGGGATTTTTTTTTTCCTGAATCAGATTTTGGTTAAAGGTGTCATTACATCTCCAAACCAAGTGAATATTAATGCCATAAAGGTATCAGTCATGACTCCTAGCTGCGGGAAAGCTCCATTTCACATTTACAAGAAATTAGTTCAACTCCTGCTGTGCTTAAAAACCACATTATATATTCTCCTACCTGAATGACCAACACAAAATGAGTTCTCTAAATATAAGTTTAAATGTAAGTGCACTAAATTATGAGAGATGCATCTACATCAAATAAGAAAAATCTGATTCCTCAGAGCACTGTTGTCAGCCTCAGCATAGTGCAAAATTGGTTTTGGCTCCAGACAGAGGCAGGCTCTTCTCATCCTGCTGCAGCCCAGTTAAAGCAGAAGCTCATGTTTTATGAAGAAGCAAGATGGCAACAAAGCTCAGAGCAACTGTTTCTAATTGTGATTCAACACAGGATAAATAAAATCAGTCCCAGGGCTCATGTGGGAACCTCCTTTGACAGAGAAAAACCTTCTTTTCTCATTAATTCACACATGGCTGCCCTGTTAAGTGGAGCAACATAGAGGACGGGCTCACATCAAAAGTTTTCATTGATACATCACTTCTTTCCAGCCTCCACCACTGTAAAGATCATACAAGGGGTGACAGGACTCAGAATTTGTGGTCATGATGCTCCTTGCAGCACTGCTGCCTTTAGTACAGCATGGAAAAAGGTAATCTTAGCTGGAAAACCATGATCTGATCATACTCTGATCAGAGTCAGAAAAGTCAGAAGGATTGACTTTTTGTTTCTGAGTTTGGTTTTGCTTTGGGGAGAATGGGGGGGGGGAAGTATATGGGTATTTTAAAAAAATTGTATTAATCTTCATTCTGAATTAATAAATCCATTGCAAAATAAAGGCATTTTCATCAGCTCACTTCAGCTGCTCTGCCAACAACAACAAAAAAATCTAAAATAGATTTTTATTTTTGGGCTGCTTTGTTATAACCAGCAGAATGGTGAATCTGCCCCCAACTGTTAGTAATTAAAAAAACATTTAAGGCTGCATATCTTCAAAGTATTAGAAATAATTATGTGACAGGACTGTTACAGAGAACGCTTGCTTAATACAGCTCAAAGAAATGAGATAAGAGTTACTAAGATGTACATATAAGGTTGCCTTTCAATGAAGGTATAGGTGTGAGAGAAGGGAATGAAGGAGAAGACCTTCATCTGCAAAAGACTAACAGCCCAGAAAATTTTCTTCAGATATCCTCTAGCAGAATCTGCAGCTTTTTACCTACTCTTTGAAACACATAGTCATGCAGATAAGGCAGCATTAAATGGATCACTGCTGCCTCTGGAAAGGAAGATAAGTTGGCCTTTGGTACTTAGATATTCACTTTCTGACAGCTGTTCTTCTTTCTCAAGAAATGTTTCTGCCAAGCAAAGATTACTTGGGATTGACAAATCTCTGCTTTGGAATAAACAAGATCTTTACTCTGATAGGACGTTGGAAACAGATGTTTAAGATCCACATAACACTTTAGTCTACCAGGCATACTATATAACTTGAGAGGGTCTCAGGAAAAAGGTCCCACAAACACCTACATGTGCCTGACAGTGTTTATGAATCCCTGCTATTTCAAAAAATACCAAGGGGAAGAAATCTTTCCCTCTCACACTGCAAGTCTAATGAGGAAAAGACAATTCTCCTTCCTACCCTTTGAGAGGGTGGAGACAAAGAGCACAAAGAGGAGACACCATGGTAAGGTTGGGATAGCTGATAAAGTGGTCGGGAGAAATTCACACAAAACAATGCGAGGCCTAATAAAAGTACAAGGTGGTTTCATTTCTTAAAAAAAATACATATCCCTTTGGGATAACTAACTGTTCTGCAATGCATGTGGCATATCAGGACTGCCAGCATTCACACAACTATTATCAAAACTTCCTGCTGTATCAATTGGCTGGAGATAGGGGGAAAAGCTACATAGGGTCCCAAATTCCTCAGTGCACTTTGCTAACCTTCAGTGCTCACCCTGTTGCTCCAAATACAGCCTGTGCTTCCTCTGCACCCTAAAGGCTGGGTGCCCTCCTCTACCTTTACTGTCTCCTTATTCAAGCCAGGATCTTCACCAATGGGACAGTGGACTCAAGTGAACACTATGGAATACAAACATTTTAAGACTTGTCTAAGTTTTAATATATTTTTTAAATAAATGCCCAGAAGCAGAAGTCATCAAAAGTTGCTGTCATTAATTGCAGAGGCTGCCACACAAGAGTGACAACATGTCACCAGTAAACTCCAGTGCTGGATTACATTATTTTTGTTTCTCAGGACAAGTTCTTCAGTAAAATTATCCCAAACCAAACACATAAGATACATGCAATTTTACACATGTATATAGACAAGCATTTGAAAATGACTAGCCTAAAATTGGCACAAAACTTTTTCAGATGTGATGCAATGTAACAGACACATACAGGGTACGGGTATCCTTGAACTTAGAATCTGCTAAACTGACATTTAATTACAAAGAGGTGCTGAACCTTTGTTAAAGTTTACTCTTACATACATACAAACCAAATGCAGTTTTCAGATATGCCAGTTCAGATTTTTTGTTTGTAACATTTGACACCAGCCAAGCTCTGCACAATTCTTTTACCTGGAGTAATGGATAGCTTGATGTCCTGCAATATTGAAATAGAAATCAGTTGTGTGTTTCATCTCATCAGTATGTCCAGAGACTTCAATCCAGTGTGCTATTGGGAGGCAGTAAACTCCATCTACTATGTTGCTCTGGTTGTAAACACAGCTTCGATCATGATGGGGCCCACTACCTGGAACAGAAGAAAGACAGGTGCAGACTGTGTGTCTGGATAATCTTAAAAAAAACCCCAAAACTGTAGGGAGACTTGAACTGAGCATTCAAGGCCAGGAGCAGTGTTTCCTGCTTCTTCAAACTGCATTATTAGCAACTGAAGTAGTGGCAACAGAAACACTGCCACAAAGCAAATATTCAGCATTAAAATAAAATTTTGTAGATTATTTTAAAAATATTTTTAATTTATTGGTTATTTTAAAACCCCCCACAATATGAAAAACTCCTAAATCACTTACAATGTAAGAATAATTCATTTCATTTAAGTTCCTCATTTGATGTCTCACAGTATGTGGCCTCAGTGTTTAATATTCTTGCTCAGTGACCTCTCCCAAGGGTATCAATCTTGCTGTGTCTCAGACATGCCATGGCAGCCTGACCTTGGTTCAGGTTGACTTCTAAGAAAGTTGCCAAGATATGGGAAAGACCTCAGAGAAAATTCAGAGGACAGCCATGCATGCTCAGAAAGGTAAAACCACCAAAAAAGGTAGGACTGGTGACACAGGATTTGCTACCAGCTAAAGGATTCAAGAGGAAAAACTTCAAGGTGGAAAGGCATCAAAGCCCAAAGAAGGTGGCAGCAATGTAGAAACAGCAATGTAGAAACAAGGCAGACTTATTTAAAAGGGGAAAGATTTCCTCTTCCACCTCATTCACAGCTGCCTGGCCAGCAAAGACTCATCAGATTCCTGCAGACCAGACACATTTGGATATCTAGCCAAGGAGTTCATTAAACCTTCTCTGTCTTTTATGTTTGTGGACCAATAGACACTCACTTTGTTGTCTTCCAATGCATGTCTCACTTTGAGAGTCTGTTCATACCCAGTAGAAGCTGCCCAAAGTGACCCACAGAGTCACAATTGCAATGGTGAATGACCACAGCTACCCTAAACGGCCTAGTTTAAAGCAAGATTTTTTTTTCTTATGATTTTCCACCAATATTTATTACCTCTTCTTCTTCTCCTACAGCAATAGTGTGAGCTTTAGTCAGAAAAGATGTTTTTAGTCCCAGTTGCTTACCAGAGTAAGAAACTTGAATTGAAATGGGTCGCATCATCAACCAAAAGGTTATCAAGCCTCCAAAAATACAGTACATGTACAGTCTCCCCCCAGCACCATCTTTACATACTTACTGTAATACTAATTGCCATGTAGGAATAATTATCGTGCAGATCAGAAGTGACCTAGTCTATGGCTTCCTTAAGCCTGTTACACTTATACACTATTAATGATGTTAAAATATTTCTGAGAAAAATTATGCCCAAAGGAATATCTTCAATTTCCCATTGCACATAAATGCATGACCAGTTTTCAATCACTACAGTTAGGGAAATTTGCTAAAGCAAGAGCATTTTGGGATATGTATTAATGCAATGATTAGAGAGTAAGAATAACATTTAAGAGGAAAGCTCAAACCATCTCCTTATTTCCAGATGACGTGCAGGCCATTTTATCATAATTGTGACATATTATTATTTACCAAAATGAAAAATAAAATATGAGGCGGAAAACTATTTTCTCTTTCACATTGCTGAGCAGTTATGCATCACATAGTTTTTGATTATTTTGATTATAAATAAGGTAAGCAAGATCAGTAAAGTTTCAGAAGCTACAAATTTCACCACTATATTTTTATCTCACACTTATAATTGCTTACATGTTCTTACCACTTGTAACCAATACAAGAAGACAACAGCATACATCAACAAATACAACAGTGTGACAAAATATATGGATGCTTATGATATTTAATTAATGACTTCATGCATGCAGCCACAAAGAGCCCACCTTGCCTTCCCCATTCTACTCTCCAGCACCTGTTTGTAGCCATGCACATCACAGTGCCCACCTCCTGCCATCTCGAGGCTGTGTCTGATCCTGACCCCCACACGCCCACGGGCCCATGTCCTGCCCCAGCCTCAGCCTGTCCCCAGGGAGGTGCCTGATGCTCGGGGCTGGGGCTGCCCTCGTGCCCCAGGCTGCCTGCTCCTGACAGCCAGTCCCATGGGGTGTCCCTGCAGTCCCAGGGAGCAGCCAGCCCTCACTGTGCCCTGCCAGTTCTGAACCATGGATCTCTGGCTTTTTTGCTACTCCCAGCCCTGTGTTTCCTGGTACACAGGTACCCACCGTGTGCTTCCTACTGCCCCATTTCCAATTGCTGCTGGTGAAGGTGCATGCACTTCTGCCACCTGCCAGTTTTACAGTTCATCATCCTTCTCCTTCTCCTTGTCCCTTTTTTGCCTTCCTTCCTTCCCTATGACCTTCCTCCTCTCTGCCTTTTTAAGTGCTGCAGCCTCCTTGCCTAGTAACCTTACCACCTTCACCACCATTAATTCCCCTAAATAGCCTGAAACCACATATGGATATGGGGCCAAGAGTAAGTTGCCATGAGATGTTTATTTTATTTGTTCCCTCAAACAGGTTTGGTCAAATCTCATTCTGAAACACTTTCTTCTGTAATAAATATTTATTGATGTTGATTTTTGTGCACCACTGAGCCTCAGCCTTCCCGCTGTGGCCTACAGTCAGACCTGAATCTCAAAAGGTGTGGTTCTGATTTGCCTTTAATAATCAGGTAAACAGTAGCAGCTTGCATTTATATCATATTTTATGAGAATTGCCTAGTCCTTTACTACTCCTTATGTTAGATACTGATCTATAAATTAAACAACTTTCCTACTGAAATAAGACATCTGTGCAACAGAATGTACATCAACATATTTTCAACATATACATATATATTCACACATGATATAGCTTCATACAGGAAGGAAAGTGTGCTGCCATCTTCAATAAATACTAATTTAGGGAACAGTATGATCAAAGTGGACTGTCTTCAGAAGGACTTCTTAAAGGAATTATGGAAATCTGCAATTACCAAAAAAGATCAGGTTTCACTACCCAGGCAATATCCATGATTACACAAGTGCTTTTCATCAGAGTTTGCTTCACAATATGCATTTAACAAGGAAGTTTCAAAATGAGAAAAAGTTATTTTCTCAGTCCACATCATGTTTCTGCTAGCACAATCTGTCTCAGGAAATCCACCATATTTTGGATGTCATAAGACAACAATGCAATTTTTATACTATTTCAACTTTTCTGTTTCTAGAGACAATAGTAAACCCTAGAACATCAAATGTTCCATTCATCTTTGAAAAAAGGAAAAGAAACACAAATGTCCTTTGAGAAAGGGCTCACACAACAGCGAACACATGATTTTACAGCTAAACCCATTTCTATATCAGTATTTTTCTTCATCTCATTTTTATTCATATTCCAAGTGGAAAAACACAGGTTTAATTATTTATCATTAGGAAGCAAATACACAACCATCTGAAAATATGTAAAATTCAACCATAAAAAGAGATAATTTAAATATTTGAATGGTACTGATCTTCCCATTAATTGATCATGTTGGCTTTCCTAATTAAAGATGAAAAGCATTTTGGAAGAGTTTATTAGAACGTAGAGGTGCTAGTTTAACTTCTAGAATAGCATTTTAGTTCCTTTAATAAGGCTCTTTTTTTTTTTTTTAATTTAAATATTTAAAACCCATCTTTGTGAGTCTTCACAGCAAAAGTGCTTTTCTGAAAGAGAAAGATTAAAATAAGTTTCTTGGCATTAAATGATAAAGTTTTTCATTGCTTTTGCACTGGTTGATCTGTACTGCAGATGGTTTTGTGCAGAGTCCACTGACATAGGGAACTGCCAGAGAGCAAAGCAACCAAGTAGCCCCACTTATAGTTCAAGCCTCACAGAGGGCTCTTTCAAAATCTGCAGGACTGCAGTTTATGGCTCCTTGTTTAATCCATATGAAGGATGATCAAAGGAGCATAAGAAGTCTGTACAAATAACTAAACAAAAGAATAAAACCAAAGACCTCCATATAACTGATAAATTGCTCTGGTAAAAGGAGGAAACCAGAATGGAGCAAAGGAAAACTTTGGTTTTGATCCTCCTTGAGCAGGGAAGTTGGGCTAGATGACCCACAGTGCTCCCTTGCAACCTGATTAATTCTGTGATTTTGTGAAAACTAGAAGCAGATATAGGAAGTGATACAAGATGTACAAAGATCTAGGACTCAAAAAGGTAAGCAGAGACTAGAAGAGGATGTTCTGAAATTCAATCTTATGAGGCACAACCATGAAACACAAAAGCCTGCAGTTACTATTTTATTAGAGCTGTACTGCAGGCATGAAAGAAGTATAATTCAACAGTCTGCCAACAGCACAGACTCATCTTGACACAGAAAAGGACTGCACACAGATTGCACAGAGTGGAGAAATTACCAGCTTGATCTTAAAAGATAAACAAAATATGGGTCAATGAAATTTCTTATCACCATTAAGAGTGATGAACAAAAAACACATCAATAAATGTAAAAGATGAGATTGCCTCTCCCACTGTCTCTGCAGAGCTCTTTGCTGCAAATCTCTGCTCAGCCACTGCTCTCCCAGTTACCAGCTTGTTGCACACCTTGCTCCAAGTTTAATTTTTTTCTATTCTATGTTATGTAAGGGAAGATGTGCAGGAACTACAGGGCACAACTGCAGCCATAAGGTGCTGGGTATCTCATCCCTGCCTTAGCCTGACCCTAAAACACAGATATGCAACTTCCAAACCTCCAAACCCCAGTAAGGTGAGGGTGTTTCTCAGTTCACTGCTATCTCTTTAAAAACCACAGGGCTACTTAGATAAGCTTAGAGAAACACATTAACTGACCAACCCAAACCACAAGCAGCCAGGCAATTTTGAGATCACCTACTCACAAATCAGTCAGAGGACAGACTAACTCCTATAATCTTTGTCTTAAGTTTTGCATGAACCAGCACACTTTAAGTGTCAATTCAAAATTTTTAACTATGTCTAAATATTTTAAGTAATTCTATTTGTATCAAATGAGGTCTTTTTACAAGTTAAATTAGTATCTTAAGTTCATGCTTAGAAATTCCCCTGGAAGAGTTTAATATTATAAGCACTCTGGGGGCAGATAAACAGGGAAGAGTCAAGGAATAAAAGACTTTTATTAAAAAAAAATAGTAGTAGAAGAGAGAGTAAAGAAAACATTTTTTTAAAAATCTCAAAAATAAAGCATTTAAAAGAATAAGTTTTTGCTAGCTTCTTTACATTTTATACCAAAATTACAGTGAAGAAAAGTCTCAAGTCCTATTTTGGATACAATTTTCAGTTATCTGAATGTGCTACTGCACAGTCTTGTTATCACACATCACTCAAACTGAACTTCCTTCAGTACATTCACAATATTCAAATTTACTTACCCTTCACACCAGATTCTGTCACAAAAGTCTCCCTGCTGCCTGTGAACAAAATTCAATCTCTGATGTTTTGAAATAGGATCTGTCTCAATCTTGCCAAGACTGAATTGCTATTGATTGTTAAAAAACCAGAGGTGGGGGCGGGTTCACCTCATTGAAACTGAGTGAGGTCAAGTTTTCAAGAGTTGCAGTCTGCCACAGGCTCTGGAGTCCCACCTTCCTCAAGTCTCAGCAAAGCCCTCAGCAGCAGCCCTTTGTATTAACACCTCTGACAAATATCTCCAATTCTGTATGCCATGTATGAAGCCTTACCCTTATGTCTAAGAAAAGCATACTTTGATTTTTAATGCTATTTTTTTCTGCTGTCAGCAAACCATCTTCCCCTCAGGTTCTGTAAGTGGCAGATGAATTTATTGTATTACTTAAATACCTAGTATTAATGTAAGACAAAATTGTTAATTTGCCACACCTAGTTAAGTAACTCCTTAACTGGTCAGATTTTCAGAAATGTTTCCTTGCATTTGCAAGCCAAGAAGAGATACCCAAAAAGAAGAAAACCACGTGCATCATACACCACGTTTATATTCTACCAGACTTAAAGCAGACTTTTCAACTTCCTTTTTGGTAGAGCTGCTACATAAAACCATGGAAACAAGTTCTAATTCTATTAAAATCCAGGCGGAATTTAAGACTTTTTAGTCTATTTATATATCCTAAGAAAATTATTTGATGGAATTACATTTTGAAATTATGCCTGAATTAAAACTAAATGGTTTACAAGAAAGGCATTCTCAACACTTAATGCTGTTAATCACCAAGGCTTGTTCTTTCTTTTTCTTTTTTTTCATCAGATATAAGAAAATCAGAATTTTTAAAGGCAACTTTCAAAAACATGTTTTATTTCTCTCTGTAGTTCATCTCAGGCCCAGGTGTTTTTCAGTGGGAACTTTATTGTACTAAGAGATTTTAACCAAATGCCTGACTTAATGATGAAGTCAGAGAAAAGCAACTAAAAGCAAATCTTCCTCATGTATAAGACAGTTTCTTTTCTGATAGATGGTAGAAATAGCACTACAGGAAATACAGATGAGAGAATAATGGCTGATAGCAACAAAATGTATAATCTAATACTATCTTCCCATTTGCTTTGACACTGTTTACTGTACTGTCTACTACTGATTGCTACTTTCTGTCATACCAGAAGCATGACAGAGGAAATGAGCTGTATCAAAATAGCAACCACAGCAATACTTTAAACAAAGTATCATCCCAGTTACTTATCACTTCTCAGTGTTTCTTGCCATTCAAAATAAATTGCTGAGCCCTACTGCAGGCTACCACCCCTTGGAAGTGAGGGACAGGAAAAATGGTAAATACAGGATTTGCATAAATAATGCATTTATTGTAAATTTACTATTATAACCACAAAGGCTTTAATTAGACTCTCACAGAAATCAGAACTGGACCCTGATTATCTCTGTGGGTAGGAAAATATACATGCCTGCCAAACCCAGAGAATATGTATTTGCAAGTAGAGGCATTTAGTTTTATTCTTGTAATTTTGCAGTTTCACATAGGCCACTCTGCGTTGTTCTACTGATGTCAGGTTGTCTGCTCAGTATAAGCTGGTTAATGCTGATAAACAGACAGGAAGTAATGAGAATCTTGATGCCATTTAATTATTCAAAAATGCATGCTATGTATAAGTCATCTGGGGGTTGAAGAACAAAACACAAAGAGCTACTGCACTTTGTAACCAACCAAAGTTTTCCTCCATTCCTTAAGGAAGTATTGGGTTGAAGAATTCAAATTTATCCACTAGTTAAGTTTTGTCACATCTGAAAGGTGTTAAGGTATCTAGCACTGTCCAGAAAGCAACAGCCTTGCAGGAATAAAATACCTATGATGCAGAATTATTCAACTATCACATAGCTTGTGCTTTATGTCCATTTCTAGTCACCACCTACTTCAGAACTGGGCTTGGGAAAATAAGTAAAATTTGGGATTATTTTCCAAAGCAGAACAGATTACACTAAATACTAATGAAACATGCAAGTAATTGCAGGACGCCAGGCAGCCGCTGGCTATACACAGGGAATGTGGCACCACCCAGTGGGAAGAGCACCACATGAAACATCTGCACTAAAAGAGCCATGAAGAATTGTAACTCTTCAGGGCTCACTGGGAGTTTTTTGTTGAGCTTCGTTTTTTTCTTCGTTTTGTTTGTTTTTTTTTTTTTTTAATAATGGAACTGCTTTTGGAGGGAAAAAAAAAAAGAAAAGAAACCATGGATCTCAGTTACAGAAACATTGTATCCAACTGTACTTCCTAGAATGGCCTCAAACGAATTTTTATTTTGCATATCCTGCTAAGGATTAGCCCCAAGCATTTTTCATTCTGTTACAATCTCTCCATTACAAATGGCAACTAGATCTTACCTTCTCATACAGCCTTAGAAGAATCCCCTCCTTTTAATTAAGAAGTTATACCTTTTTTATTCAAAGAGCTGAGGCCAAAAGTCAGATTGCTCTAAGTTTCAACACACTTTAAAAATGAAATTTTAATGTGCTTAACTATCACCAGTGTTTTCAATCAATCAGGTGTTCAACCCTTGAAACATATTATTAGAATTTACTTCTGATATTTTCACTGATTGTATTACAATGATGTGAAAACCTTTATTACTTCATAAATTTACTGATCTTTTGGTTTATTACCAACAGGCTCACAGGAGTGTGAACTGAAAATGTTGTAAGGACAACATACCACAAGCTGAACAATGTAATTTTTTCCAAAATGCACTGTATTGTATCATTTGTTTGTTTTGCATACAAGACACCTCCTTTTCTCTCCTTCTCCCTCCTTCTCCCAAAACTAGAGATGGGGGTTTTTTTGGAAGGATTAAGGCTCTGCTCACCAGCACAAGCTGCTAGAATATAGGCTGACCCTGCTTTGGAGCTTTCACTGGTCATACTGTATCTGGAAGCTTCAAGCAAGCTCCATCTACACCAAATTAGGAGCTACACAAAAATCACAGAATAGCAGAATGGGTTGGGTTGAAGTAGGCTTCAAGAGCATCAGTTCCAAGCTTCCCACCTCTTCCCCAGGCAGAGACAAGTTTCAGTAGACCAGGTTGCTCAAGGCCCCATTCAACCTGGCCTTCAACCCTTCAAGGAAGGGGCATCCACAGCTTCTGTGGACAACAAAGGATCAACACTACAGTACAAGCTTGTGTAGGTACTACAAGCTTATGTAGGTTTTGTATAAAATTTATTTTTCCTCTTCCCAAAAACACAACGTGTATCAGTTGATTGTATTCCATCATCTCCAAATACAGTTTGGAGCACACCTCTAGTAAATACCTCCAGTAAATTCCCTGTCCTATTATGCAGCATGTTTCTTGATTAGCACCTACAGTTTATTTAGATGAAAGTAAGGGGATAAAGGTACACATGAGCGTTTCATCATAAACTCACAAAAACAAATTCAAGCGTATCTTGTATTTATTTAGTTTTGACAGTATGAACAAATACTTTCAGCTCCCAAGCTGAGAGATGTGAAGTCCAGTTCTGAAGAATCAACATCAAAAACAAAGTACACAGACAGACACAGATGCAGCTGGGAGTAAAAAAGGTACATACATGAATTTAGGTTTTTTTCTAAACCTATTCCCAGATTCTAAAGCTCAGCACAACCAACCTGTTTCCACAGATACCACAGCATATCACAAACCCTCCTGGACAGCAGGCTTCAGCTTTCACAGTAGGTGAGCAGGTACCAACCCTGAAGGAACCTCACACAGCTCATGTGACCTGAGCCAGAAACACTCAATGGCTTTAAATGACAGGCCCTGGGTGCAGACCAGCAACATCTCCCTGGGACAGCAGGGCCAAGTCTCTGATCCTTCAGGAGCACAGGGGAGTCTCATCTCCCACTTCATCCTCCTAGGGAGAGGAATTTGTTCCCTCAAGGCACACGCAACGACCCAGTGAATCCTGCACAGGCCAAGCCTTGCCTGAAAGCTTCCTACAAAACGCCACAGAGCACTGGTCTGTGACTTTGACTCCTCTAGCCCACAGCAATAACTACCCCCACTTTTATCTTTCAGTCTTCTCACTGTATTGGAATGGCTGCAATTTGTACCACAGTAGGTATCATACTATCATAAAAACAATATGCACTGCCAGTGGAATTCTCACACACATACATGTCTTAAGAAAAAAGCTGAAGTAATTTTCTTAAATACAGCACATGATTTCGACACCCCATATATGTAAACATCTGACATCCATAACTAGACTGATATCCATGAACTAGTTTCTCTGGTTACAGATGGATGCCTCAACTCATAAACTTAGAGCAAGTATCATTCTGCACTTTCCTCTATCCCTCATAAATGTCTCTTCAAAACTGCAGATGTTCTGCAAGTGCTAAGTGTTTCCCAAAGCCCATTTTAATTCTAAACATGCAGAATACTAAAGAGACAATGCATAGCATTTGTTTAGCACAAAAAATGCCTGTTCTTTTCTTTGAGAAGGGAGTTGTCTTTTCAAGTTGTGATTTTTATAATAACAAACAGATGACAGCCAAACTGTCATTGATCAACAGTTATAAAAAACAAAAAAAACCAAAAACCATTAAAACAAATTAGATTAAAATGAACTGCAAGATTGCTTAGTTATTGAACAAGAAAACATCCTTAGGCTCTCTTCATGTAATACATTATGAACAATAAATTTAAAAGTTTAAGCAAATTCGTGCTTTCCTGTAAATATCAACTGAGGAAAAAATTGTTAATATGAATGACTAATTAAAAAACTCTTCTGCATTTAGACGATATGCCCACTTGCTTTCTATCATTCCTGCTAAGCTGAAACTAAGCTCAAATTTCTGAGAATTCACAATGACAAGAACAAAATGCCAGCCAGGTTAATCCCAAAACTGCAAATCTGCCAGAACACAGTATGTTTACTACTCTGACTACACTTCCTAAACGTGCTCCCTGGAACAGACAACAATTTGAGCTACCACTACTTCCAAACCAGAGAATAACCATCAACCTTACAACTGCTGATTCTCTGTAGTTATTCTCCATTATTTCTATAAAATTCTAATATATAATTTCTAATTCTACTTTTATTTCTATAATTGCAGGGTGGTGACTGCTTTATATACCAGTATCATTGTCATATTATGTACAACTTGGCACCTTCAAAGAGACCCAATTCTGCTTCCTTGGACAGATGTAAAGATTTTTATTCCATAAATTCACTTTTCCTGCAATTCTGGAAAAGAAAAACATGGTTAAAACAGGCAGAATATACTATTTGTTTTAGCTGCTAAACAAAACACTACTGTATGATGTACATAGTCCTTCATGATGTAAACTTCTGTGAATGCAGCATTAACACAAAATCTTTTATTAGCACAAAGAAGAACAAACAAATGCAACAGTTATGACAACATGCATGTTTTAGTCTACATGACAGAAAGGGAGTTCAGAAGTGTGGTATGTATTCTTAAAACGCGTGAAGAGCAACTGGTCTACAACGTGTTATTTTGGTACATGGATTTTTATGCTATGAGTTAAAAATGCCCTCACAAATTACCAAGCAAGCTGACTTCCTTTCACTAGGTCAGATCATTCCTCAGGAGGTATATTTAGAGTTTTATTTGACTCAGCAGACGCTTGTCTGAGTGTTCTCTTGTATTTAAGATACTTCAGTGCACTAGAACAGCACATGGAAACTGACTAGAGTTATTCCACATTTGAAATCACACAGCAGGAGGAAAACACGCTGGAAGTAATACTAAAACGGCAAGAAGACTGGAAAAGCTGTAATTTAACTTCTCCCTGTGTTTTTCTTTAAGAAATCACAATAGTAAAATTTACCAGCCTGAAAATGCCATCATGACATATCACCCTAGCGAAATAAAATAACAACCCACACCATAGTGCATAGTACGAGATGCTAAATTCTAATTCTTTACTTCTGGGGAAAGGAAAAAAAAAAACCACAAAAAAACATCATGACAATGGATGCCTAAAGTAGCGGGGGGGGAATGAAACTCTTTGAAGTAACTTTTACCAACCTAGAAAGGCAGCCTCCGTCTGCATTCACCCGCCTCCATCACACGGTTAAAAACCATTTTTGTTTGCGAGAACCCGCGTCACGGCAGCCTGGGCGGCTCTGCCTGCAAGCACAGCCCCGGCCACCGCCGTGCCGGGGCACCGGCAGCTCGGGTTCAGGCCCGGCCGGCCGGGACAGCCCCCGGCGGCGCCAGGGGCGGGAGCGGCCGGAGCCGGAGCCAGAGCCAGAGGCAGAGCCCGCCCTCGGGAGAGCCTCGCACCGCCCCTCCGGGCAGGGCCAGCGCGTCCTTGCGGCCGGGCATGCGAGGGACGGCGCGGGTCCCCTCCGTTACCTTCCCAGAGGAAGTGGCCGCCCTCCCGCCGCAGAAACTTGTACCAGAAGGGGCTGGCGGCGTCCTCGTCCGGCAACGCCACCTCGGCCAGCCACAGCGTGGGCTCCTGGGCGGGCAGCGGGGCGCTCGGCCGCGCCCGCCTCATGGGCACGGCGCGCCGCGGGTCCCACTCGCCCAGCTCCGGCCGCGACCCGGCCAGCAGCAGCTCCGCGCCGCCCTCCGTCACCCGGGCGGGCAGCACCACGCCGAAGCGGAACAGCATTTTACTGCCGCACAAAGAACGGGCTTTATCGAGGAGCTCTGCTATTGCTGCGGCACGGCCGGCAGCAGAGCCGCCGCTGGGAGGCCGCCCGGGCCCGCCCTTCCGCCGGGGCTGGGGGCCGGGCACCGGCCCTGCTCCGGACACCGGCCCTGCTCCGGACACCACCCCTGGCACTGCCCCTGCCCCGAGCACTGCCCCAGACACCGGCCCTGCCACTGCCCCTGCCCCGGGCCCCAGCCCTGCCCCGGGCACCGGCACGGACACCGGCCCTGCCTCGAACACCAGCCCTGCGCTGGACACTGCCCCTGGCACCACCCCTGCCCCTGGCACTGCCCCTGGCCCGGACCCCGGCCCTGCCCCTTGCGGGGCCCGAGCGGCGGCTCCGTCGGTCGGGGTTGTTCCCAGCGCTCGGCTGGGAACTCCTCCCCACCTTCCCCTCCGAAAGCAGCGGCTGGGAGTTCAAACAGCACCGACCCTCGATCGCCTCCTAAAGCGGGGAGGGAAAATCCTCTCCGCTGCTAAACGCTGGCTCTGCTGGTTGCCAAAGGCTGCGCGTCACGTATGGTGACTTTAGCAAGGATTATTGCTGCGTTAAAGGAAGCCGCTGCAATTACTCCCAAGAGCCCAGGCTTAATTTAGCGCAGCAAAAACATCAGTGAAAATTGCCATACTTGCAGCTACAAACAAGGACTGGCTGCAAATAAAGCTTTAGTGTTCATGATGTTTATGTCTTTCCCGCTGACAGCCAGCCAGTCGTGGTGAGAAAAGAAATGTGAAATGCTGAGGGAGGTTAGAAAGCTTTTAAAAGAAATCTGGGGTTCTCTGAACGCGTTCTGTTTACAGCCAGAAGGGGAAAATTTGGCAACTCCTACGTGTAGCAATACTCAGGACTTAAAAAGACTGAGGAAGAGGATGCAATCCAACCATTTAATGGGCGGTCCCTGCTTGAATACACCTATTTCAGAAGCTTTTAAGGACAGAAACAGAGTGGTAACTTTATTTAGGTCAAGTTCTGGGAACAGGATGAAGGCCTTTCAATGAGTCAAAAGAAATCCTGCCTCAATCCTGCCTGTTTGTTTCCTTTATTCAGGGGTGATGACACTGAAGTGGATGTGCTGCCAAATTTATTTTTCAGAGTCGTTTAGCCAATTTTCACTGATACTCACTGAGTTTGGGTGATATTCTACCAGAATATCTTTTCCAGACATAACCAAAGCAAATGAAATTCTCACTGTCCTTCATTTCTGCTAGCTTTACTGTAGCACTGCTGCTTTTATGGAACAGTGCAGTACATTTTAATTTTTTTTTCTCAACCTTACAGTCAAGCTACCCATACCCTGTCTCATAATTGCCTTTCAAATATCTATCTCTTTACCATACGCCTTCATTTTAACATTATGGACGAGACAGAATGTAACAACTTTGGAGTTTTATCCTAAAGTTCAAGCGTGACAGGAGTCCTCAAACCACCCCAGCATATTGTGTCTGCATAAAACCATATGCTTCTGCTCATTCCAGTCACAGTCTCAGCTTAAAAACTGCAGGATCCAATAGGACATCTGATTGACAGTTTAGTTCCTGGCTGTTGTCTAAGTCCAAGTGTAAAGAGACCAGCAACATCCATCTTTGGACAAATCTGAACTGCTTTATGCCTTTAAATATTGAGTCCTCATCTTAGACCCATAAGCCTTGTGGAACAATAAAAAATAATTCTGTAGACTCTGATGTGCCAAGTAGTATCTTTAAAAATAATTCAGTCCATTTCTTCTCCAGGATCTGCCTTAATCCATTTTGTGCCACTCAATATTGTGTGTTAGATTAAGGTTAAAGATGACGGAAAGTGGCCAGCTTGATTTCCTGTGGTTTCCTCAAAAGCCCTAGTGCAGATTAGGGTTAGGTTGAGAGATCAACAGGAAGGGCTGAAAACCTGGATCTACTGATGGATCCTGCAAGACTAAGATAAAAACAGAAATGCAGACTGGCTTAGGATGTCCCATGGCTGGGTATAGTGGGAGCAGAAGAGCAGTTTATATTGGTGAAATTGCAAGCTGAATGGGGGCTGTGGACAGGATGAAATTTATTGGCATTAGATCTGAGACTGAGGAGCTAAAGGGACTGTAAGGTTTGTTTTTAAGGTCAATAAACAAAGGCAAATATATAGGTTTTTTCCCCCTGTTAGATTTGCATAGTCTATGATTTGTCATCTTCTAAACTGGAATTTCAGCTGGAGTAAAGGCAGGGAAGGTGGGGAGGAGTTCCATTTACTGTTAGTGCTTGGGATTGAAGGAGTTGATGAAGTACTTCCACAGCTGAGCCATTGCCATAACCCTAAATTTAGTTTTAAGTGTCACCCTAAGCCTCTTAAGGAATTAACAATAGTTTCCTTTGCCAAAATGACCTGTTATTCTAGTCCTGCCTGGCCAGTGCTCTTCCCCTACAGTCCTCAACATTATTCTGAAACCTAAAAGCTTTCCCTATAGTCCAGTCATCTTTTACCACCACAAATTAAACATGACTATTTCCTTTTTTTTTCCCCACTACAGTAAGTCCTCATTCCAACTTGGCAAGCCTTAGAGTTCCCATTAAAAAGCTTTGGCACAAAGGGGCAAAACCCTAATAGTCAAGTTGTTTTTAACTGTCACAAAAACTACTGTCAGATGTCGATTCCTGTGGGAACAAACTCCCATCTTAGTGGTCTGTCTGCACTGTAACAATAAATGCTGTGCATCTGTGCCCCTCACAGCTGTTTAGGATCTCTCAGTATGCTTAGAGCAGCTACTTGCTGAGTGGAAGCCTTGACTGACCTCAAATCGAACAGTGAACTAGCAACACAGCGAGGCTTAGTGCCAAGTTTATTTTAAAGCCTTCAGTTTATTGTTTCTGCTACCATCCCAGGCATTTGCTAAAGCTGTTTCCAACTGGCAAAAAGGGAAGAATTGTATGAAGAAAAAGCCAGCTTATTTTTACACAGCATTAGTGTGCAAGAAGGGACTTGAGAGATCACAGTTTCTGCAAGAATCAGTTGCTTTGTGGATTTCACCTAAATTGTACCAATACCTAGTAGCCTTATGTAATTTCAAGCTAATTAGCTGGTTTATTATCCAAAATTTCTGCAGGTGGTGGGGATCTCACAGGAGAACTCACTGAGGCTGTGAACCAACTTAACATCAACCAACCATTAGTTATTCCTTCAGGTTTCTGCCTAATGGCTGTATCTGAAAGGATTCTGGGGAAAAGTCTGCATGTCCAGAAATTGGAGCTGTGACTTTATTTGCAGACATGTAAAACACATTTAAAGGCATTTTCACTTGCTGTGCACTAAACTTTTGCAGAATCACAGTTCTAACATTCTGCAGAAGGCTTATTTCTTACAGTGTCTCTTTCAGGGATAAAACTGTCCTGGTATTTTTTTGAACCCAAGAGTTTTAAAACATTTGTTACTGCCCAAGAAAACTTGGGCAAAGTACTGCTGGCTGAAATTTTAGTAGATAGTAGATGAGAAGTTTGACAGCATAGAGCAGTTCAAAATTCAGCTTTCCAAGTGCAAAGTCAGATTTTTCTTCACAATTTTCTTATTTGAAAAGTGTCTACTAGGTATAGAGAGAGCATAGAGTTATCTGATCAATGTGAATACTACTAAAATGACAATTGAACTTATTAGTTCCACGTTGGGGTAGCCTGTGTCTGCAGTATACGTGTTCTTTAGTGATTCCAAACTTTTACCCCATAGCCCAGTTTGCAGCTTGGAACAGCTTTATCTGTTATTGCTGTACAGTGATCACAGATGATAATATTTCCAAGTAGGGAAATCTGTAGTGAGGAGAGAGAGGTTGAATAACCAAAACAAAACACAAATACAGAAAGATCTGGTTGGAGAAGGGAGGGAG